>NW_027361696.1:42741785-43387500 GCF_039654945.1 Dendrobates tinctorius | reverse complement strand
AAAAGTGCCAGGAGCAATACAGTGACCTTTTTTGTGACTTTTGTTGATCTGACTAAGGCATTCAACACAGTTAGTAGAGATGGCATGAGGAAGATCACGGCAAAATTCGGCTGCCCGAGCAAGTTCATCTCAGTCGTCTGGCAGTTCCATAATGGCATGATGGTGAAGGTTCTAACAAATGGCGTAAAACAAGGCTGTGTTTGCTCCAACCCTGTTCAGTATGCTGTTCTCTGCAATGTTAAGTGATGTTTTTAACAACTGTGAAGATGGAATCCAGATTAGGTACAGGACTGATAGCAAGCTATTCAACCGAAAATGCCTGAAGACGGTTACGAAGGTGCATGAGACTGTTATACGTGAATTATTATTTGCTAATGACTGTGCACTTAATGCTAGCACGGAACAGCAGATGCAGCATGAAATGGACTGTTTTTCTCAAGCTTGCGACAATTTTGGTCTCGAGATCAACTTTAGAAAAACCGAAGTTATGTATCAATCTGTTCCAGGGAAACTATACAAGGACCCACGTATCACGATGAAGGAGCAAAACCTCAAAGCAGTATATAACTTCATCTGCTTTCCCATGAAATAGCCATAGAATAGATGCTGAGGTTAATAACAGAATTGTCAATGCCAGTGCCGCCTTCGGGAGACTGCATAAAAATGTATGGGAACTAAGGAGACTCAGCTTTGCCACCAAGCTGAAGATCTAATGCGCGGTGGTCCTCACCACACTTATCTATGCTAGCGAGACCTGGACAGTCTACAGCTGACATGCTAAACAGCTTAATCATTTTCACATGAATTGCCTCTGCAGGCTCCTCCACATCTGGTGGCAAGACAATGTCCCGGACACGGCAATTCTGGAACAAACTGGGCTCTGCAGCGTTTACACTCTCCTGTTGAAAGTCCAAGCCAGGTGGGTTGGACATGTCATCTGAATGCCTGACAGCCGACTACCGAAACAACTGCTGTATGGAGAACTGTGCCAAGGAAAGCGAGCAGTTGGGGGGGCAAAAGAAGCGCTATAAAGACTGCCTTAAAGCGTCTCTTAAAAACCTTGAAGTCAACATCAATGAATGGGAAAAGCTTGCCCTGAATCGTCCAGGTTGGTGGGGCAGGAACATGTGAAACTGAAGATAGGAAAATCTTGGACGCAAAAAGAAAGCGTGCGGTTCGCAAGGCACAATCAGAATCTAGTGCACTGACCACATCTACTTCCTTATGCCAAGTATGTGGGCGAACCTTCAGGGCCCGGATTGGCCTCATCAGCCACCTCCGGACCCATAACTATTAATTCTTTTCTAACCCTCAAGCCATGGTCATCTTCGACTACGAAGGATGAGCATCATCCAAACTGGACATGTGGCATGAGCTGGCTCTCTACGCCTTGGAGGTCCTGGCCTGCCCTGCCGCTAGCATTTTGTCTGCGCAGGTTTTTAGTGCTGCTGGATGCATTATCACAGATAAGCGCATTCGTCTTTCTATGGAGAATGCAGACAGGCTGACTCTTATAAAAATGAACAAGGGATGGATTAGGCCTGACTTCTCAACACCACCAAATGATGACAGTGAAGCATAAACTCCAATGTAGTGTTTTTTTGGGAGGTGTATTCCCATGCTTCCTGATTTTGGCTATTTGATCTCCTCCTCCTTCTCCACATCCTCACCGTCCACCACCACTTGAACACCATGGTGAACGTATTCAGTCATGCTCCGACCACTCTGTTTTGGCAAGGGTGTTATGATGCCCGTCACCGAAATACAAAAAATATGTACATTCCCAAGGGGAAATGTTTGCTAGCCCAAACACTGAGTGTATGGGCATTCCAAGTCTGAGACCCGCTCCTAGAAATTGGGCCTATTTTTTAATTATCCACACTCTCTAGAGCAACAGGGTTAACTTGTTCTGTGCTGCTATAGCCAGTGTTGAATTCTGAACAAGGGTGGGTGGTTATGCTGTGGATAAAATACTTGTTCTGAAAAAGGTTGAGGTGTACCCCACAGGGGAAATGTTTTACAGCCCATACACTAAGTGTATGGGCATTCCAAGTATATGAGACCCTTTCCTAGAAATTGGGCCTATTTTTAATCAGGCCTCCAAGTCTCATCATCCACCGCCACTAGATCAAAATGGTTTATGTGTTCCATACAGCTACAGCCAGTGTCGAATTATTTACAAGGGTTTGTGGTTTTGCTGGTTGTAAAATACTTGTTATGGAAAAGGTTGAGGTGTACCCCACAGGGGAAATGTTTGCCAGTCCAATACATTTAGTGTATGGGCATTACAAGTCTAGGAGATCCGCTCCTTTTTAATGGGACATTTTTGTTAAGAGGCCCTCCTCCATGTTTCTTCCAAGAGGGGATTGGGGTTATTGCATTGCATATGACTTGGTAGCAGAGCCGGCCTTGCAAACAATGCATAAGAAAACAGAATGGGAGTACAAAATGAATAACGTGAAGTGGATTTTCCTGGACCCATCCAGTATGTGTGTTCAAAGACTTATTGGTGTGAATATGACTTGTCAGCAGGACAGATCTTGCAGTCCATGTATAAGAAAAGAGACTGGGATTACGAAATGAATAACGTGAAATGGATTTTCCGGTGGCCATCCAGTACGTGGCTTGAAAAGCTTATTGGGTGCATGTAATTTTGGGTAAGCCAGGCGTTGCATTCAATGCAACATTTTTTCGGGAAGCCCCCCAGGACCTCTCGTGAAAGGGGTATTGGGGAGCGTCATAATTCTTGGCAGCCCATCCACTCACTGCATAGGCAACAATAGTTAAGGAGACACACTGATTAATAATTGCCCTTTAACCCCTTTCCTACAATGGACATACTATTCCGTCCATGTGACCTGGGACCTAAGTCCCAAGGACGGAATAGTACATTTATTGCGATCAGCGGCGCTCACGTGATTATCACAGCTGACACCTGGCACAATGTGTCAGGGGCGGTCATGGACCACCCCTGACACGTTAACCCCTTGCACACTGTGATCAAACACGATCGTGGTGTACCGGGGGTTAAAGGGAAGCATCGGCAGGGAGGGGGCTCCCTCCGTGCTTCCCTGATCCCCCCCACAGCAGCGCAATGTGCAGCGCTGCTGCGGGGGGCTCCATCCCTGCAGGTCTCCGAATCCAAGATGGCGACGGGGGCCTGCAGGGAGCTGACTTCCTCAGTGCCTGCAAAGCGCAAGCATGAGGAAGTCTGCGTCTATGCCTGTGACAGATCGCTGATCTGTCACAGTGATCTGTGATGTGACAGATCAGCGATCTGTCACAGGACAGTGATGTCCCCCCTGGGACAACCTAATAAAGTTTAAAAAAAAAAAGTGTAAAAATTTTAAAAAAATCGCTAAATTCAAGAAAAATATTCCCTAATTCATTTTTTGGAAATAAAAAAAAAAAATAATAAAAGTGCACATATTTGGTATCGCTGCATCCGTAACGACCCACCCTATAAAACTGTCCCATTAGTTAACCCCTTTAGCAAACCACTTAAAAAATAAAAATAAGAAACGAAGCAAAAAATAATGATTTATTATACTGCCGAACAAAAAGTGCAACAATGCACGATCAATAAGACGCATATAAATATCCATGGTACCGCTGAAAACGTCATCTTGTCCCGCAAAAAACGAGCCACCACACAGCATCATCAGTGAAAAAATATCAAGTTATAGCTCGCAGAATAAAGTGATGCAATATAATTATTATATAAAACTGTTTTCATTGCATAAAAGCACTAAGACATAAATGTGGTATCGCTGTAACCGTACTGACCTGAAGAATAAAACCGCTTTATCAATTTTACCGCACACAGAACAGTGTAAACGCACCCCCCAAAAGAAATTCATGAAACGCTGGTTTTTGTTCATTTTGCGTCCCAAAAAATCTGAATAAAAAGCGATCAAAAGATGTCACGTGCCCGAAAATGATACCAATAAAAACATCAACTCGTCCCGCAAAAAAATAAGACCTCACATGACTCGGTGGGTCAAAATATGGAAAAATTATAGCTCTCAATATGTGGTGATGCTAAAACTATTTTTACAATAAAAAGCGTCTTTTAGCGTGTGACAGCTGCCAAATATAAAAACCGCCATAAATAGTAAATCAAACCCCCCATTATCACCCCCTTAGTTAGGCAAAATAATAAAATTAAAAAATGTATTTCCATTTTACCGCTAGGGTTAGGGTTGTGTTGGGGTTAGGGTTGGAGTTAGAATTGGGGGTTTTCCACTGTTTGGGCACATCATGTGCTCTCCAAACGCAACATGGCATCTGATCTCAATTCCAGCCAATTCTGTGTTGAAAAAGTCAAATGGTGCGCCTTCCCTTCCAAGTTCTGCCATGCGCCCAAACCGTGTTTTACCCCCACATATGGGTTATCAGCCTACTCAGGACAAATTGAAAAACAAATTTTGGGGTCCAATTTCTCCTGTTGCCCTTAGGAAAATAAAAAATTGTAGGCAAAAATATCATTTTTGTGGAAAAAAAATGATTTTTTTATTTTCACGCCCGGGCGTTATAAACTTCCGTGAAGCACTTGGGGGTTCAAAGTGCTCACCACAGATCTAGATAAGTTCCGTGGGGGGTCTAGTTTCCAAAATCTGGTCACTTTTGGGGAGTTTGAATAGTTTAGGCACATTAGAGGCTCTCCAAATGCACAAGACACCCGCAGATCATTCCATCAAAGTCTGCATTCCAAAACGTCACTCCTTCCCTTCCGAGCCCCGACGTGTGCCCACACAGTAGTTTTCTCCCACATATGAGGTATCAGCGTACTCAGGACAAATTGTACAACAACTTTTGTGGTCCAATTTCTCCTGGTACCCTTGGGAAAATAAAAAAAAATTGGGGACTAAATGATTATGTTTGCGGAAAAAATACAATTTTTTTTATTTTCACACCCGGGCATTATAAACTTCTGTGAAGCACTGGGGGGTTCAAAGTGCTCACCACACATCTAGATAAGTTCCTTGGGGGGTCTAGTTTCCAAAATCGTGTCATTTGTGGGGGGTTTCCACTGTTTTGGTACATCAGGGGCTTTCCAAACTCGACATGGTGTCCGATCTCAATTCCAGCCTAAAACGTCAAATGGCGCTGCTTCCCTTCCGAGCTCTGCCATGCGCCCAAATAGCCGTTTACACCCACATATGAGGTATCAGCGTACTCAGGACAAATTGCACAATAACTTTTAGGGTCCTGTTACCCTTGGAAAAATAATAATTGAGGTGTAAAGATAATTTTTGTGGAAAAAATGATTTTTTTAATTGTCCGGCTGTACGTTATAAACTTCTGTGAAGCCCTTGGGGGTTCAAAGTTCTCACCACACATCTAAATAAGTTCCTTGGGGGTCTAGTTTCCAAAATGGGGTCACTTGTGGGGGATTTCCACTGTTTAGGTACATCAGGGGCTCTCCAAACTTGACATGCCGTCCGATCTGAATTCCAGCCAATTTTGCATTGAAAAAGTCAAACGGTGCTCCTTCCCTTCTGAGCTCTGCCATGCACCGAAACAGTGGTTCCCCCCCACATATCAGGTATCAGCGTACTCAGGACAAATTGCACAATATCTTTTGCAGTCCAATTTCTCCTGTTACCCTTGGTAAAATAAAAAAACTTGAACCTGAAGTATTTTTTTTGTGAAAAAAAGTTAAATGTTCATTTTTTTAAAATATTCAATAAAATTCCTGTGAAGCACCTGAAGGGTTAATAAACTTCTTGAATGTGGTTTTGAGCACCTTAAGGGGTGTAGTTTTTAGAATGGTGTCACTTTTGGGTATTTTCTATCATATAGATCCCTCAAAGTGGCTTCAAATGTGATGTGGTCCCTAAAAATAAAATGGTGTTGCAAAAATGAGAAATCGCTGGTCAAATTTTAACCCTTATAACCTCCTAACAAAAAAAAAATTTGGTTCCAAAATTGTGCTGATTATAAAGTAAATATGTGGGAAATGTTACTTAAGTTTTTTGTGTGCTGTATCTCTTTGAATTTTTATGCTCTTAAATCAAAGTTGCAAAATAGCAAAATTTTCACCAAATTTCTGTGTTTTTCACAAATAAACACACGCTATTTGAATGAAATTTTACCACTAACATGAAGTACAATATGTCACGAGAAAACCTTGTCAGAATTACTGAGATCCATGGAAGCGTTTCAGAATTATTACATCATAAAGAGACAGTGGTCAGAATTGTAAAAATTGGCCCGGGAGTTAACATGTAAACCACCCTTGGTAGTGAAGGGGATAAGAAGATAAATACCACATGATGCCGTGGTAAAAATAGGCTCTGTGACTTTACAAGTCCCTCCTTCATTAATGAAACAAAAATGCTCGGGTCTCCCATAGACTTACATTGGGCTCGTTGTTCTGTCCGAGTACTCGAGTTTTCCAATTTGCCAGAAACGAGCACCCAAGCATTTTAGGGCTCGCTCATCACTACCTTTTAGCCTAACAGTTTAGACAATTCTCGGCAATCAGCTTATTTTTTTCATTTTTTGCATTTAAAGCCCAAAAAAACCTGATTTAACCCCTTCATGACTTTGAGTGTACATGTACAAAGCAAGTTGGAAGCGCGTGTATGCAGAGAGTTTACGGTATGATATTGCTCTATACCCGGCAAGATAAATAAAAGATAGAGATAAAAGATAGTTAACAGATAGATGGATAAAAGATGGACAGATAATAGATAGATAAATAATAGATACATATCTACAGTGATAAAAAAGTATTTAGTCAACCACCAATTGTGCAAGTTCTCTACTTAAAAAGATGCAAATAAAGCCAAAACCAGGAGTGAGTGATAAATACAAAAGTGGCCATCCAGTGCATCGTTTTAAAGGGATATTGGGGTGTGTATAACTTTATGCCAAGGCGGGTCTTGCATTCAATGCATGGGCTAACAGTGTGGCAGTACTAAAAAAAGAATAAAGAATAACGAGAAATTGGTTTTCCTGTGGCCATCCAGTATGTGGGTTCAAAGGCTTATTGGGGTGCATGTAACTTTTTAGAAGGGCAGGCCTGTGCCAAGGGTTATTGGGGTGCGTGTGAATTTGGGGCAAGACAGCCCTTGCATTCAATGCAAAGGTAAACACTATGGGAGACCCACTTTCTTATAATGGGAACGTTTTTTCTTTAGGCCCTACTGTAGGTCTCGTGAAAGTGGTATTGGGGTGCGTCCTAATTTTTGACAGCCCAGCCACTCAATGCATAGGCAGTAACAGTATAGGAGACCCACTGTTTAATAATGGACCTTTAAGAATAGTAATGCTAACTAATGCCCCTATAAAAATAGGCTTTGTGATTGAGTCCCTCCATCAGAAATGAAACTTTGAGCACATCTGGGAGCTGTTAACAACGGATCTTAAAGATTTGTCCAAGTGCATTCAAAGAAGAACTTTCAGCTCATTAATGGCCTCCATCATTTGCAGATAAGTGACATGACTCCATCTTGTGATTTCCAAAAATCCACAACTTTTCTTTTGTGAAGTTGCATTTTTGCTTTTGGACATTGTATATTCTATGTGCACTTCATATGTTACTTGTTGATGCATTGAATATATTGTATAATCTTGTGATTTGTATACACTACATACATATCCAGCACATCTTTATACCTAGACGGTCACACTCCTCTCTTGTATCCTCTCACTTTACAAGTCTTTGTGCAGTTGTGGCAATGTGGACTTATTCTCCTTTACACATCTCTTTATCTAACACACTTTCCATATGATTGTTCTTCGGGTGAACGCCCCCTGCCATCTACATATGAAGTGCAGTGGTCGGGTGATTCCATGCTTGTGTCTCTTCTCATGCTGAGTTGTTGGCAGTGGTGGGAGATTCTCAGCCATCATCCACTATAGAGATGATAATGAGTCTGGACCAGTAAAGGCCCTTTTACATTTAGCGATGCACCAGCGATCCGACCAGCGATCCGACCCGGCCAGGATCGCTGGTGCATCGCTTAATGATCGCTAGTGAGCTTTCATACAGAAAGATCTCACAGTGATGCAGCAGCGATGCAGCGCACGATACTCACCTTTCACACACAGCGATTCTGGCGTCCTCCCACCCGCCTCCACGCGTCGCTCGTCGTCACAGCAGGAAGTCTCAGCAGGAAGCTGTCCTTTGACAGCTCTTTGGTCTTCACCATAGTGGAGTTTGGAGTCAGACTGTTTGAGGGTGTGCACAGGTGTCTTTTTATACTGATAACAAGTTTAAACAGGTACCATTACTACAGGTAATGAGTGGAGGAAAGAGGAGACTCTTAAAGAAGAAGTTACAGGTCTGTGAGAGCCAGAAATCTTGATTGCTTGTTTCTGACCAAATACTTATTTTCCACCATAATATGCAAATAAAATGAAAAAAAAAACAGACAATGTGATTTTCTGGATTTTTTTTTCTCAGTTTGTCTCCCATAGTTGAGGTCTACCTATGATGTAAATTACAGACGCCTCTCATCTTTTTAAGTGGTGGAACTTTGCACTATTGCTGACTGGCTAAATACTTTTTTGCCCCACTGTGTATATATATATATACACTCACTGGCCACTTTATTAGGTACACCTGTCCAACTGTGTGTTAAGACTTAATTTCTAATCAGCCAATAACATGGCGGCAACTCAGTGCATTTAGGCATGTAGACATGGTCAAGACAATCTCCTGCAGTTCAAACCGAGCATCAGTATGGGGAAGAAAGGTGATTTGAGTGCCTTTGAACGTGGCATGATTGTTGGTGCCAGAAGGGCTGGTCTGAGTATTTCAGAAACTGCTGATCTACTGGGATTTTCACGCACAACCATCTCTAGGGTTTACAGAGAATGGTCCGAAAAAGAAAAAAAATCCAGTGAGCGGCAGTTCTGTGGCCGGAAATGCCTTGTTGATGCCAGAGGTCAGAGGAGAATGGGCAGACTGGTTCGAGCTGATAGAAAGGCAACAGTGACTCAAATTGCCACCCGTTACAACCAAGGTAGGCAGAAGAGCATCTCTGAACGCACAGTGCGTCGAACTTTGAGGCAGATGGGCTACAGCAGCAGAAGACCACACTGGGTACCACTCCTCTCAGCTAAGAACAGGAAACTGAGGCTACAATTTGCACAAGCTCATCGAAATTGGACAGTAGAAGATTGGAAAAACGTTGCCTGGTCTGATGAGTCTCGATTTCTGCTGCGACATTCGGATGGTAGGGTCAGAATTTGGCGTAAACAACATGAAAGCATGGATCCATCCTGCCTTGTATCAACGGTTCAGGCTGGTGGTGGTGGTGTCATGGTGTGGGGAATTTTTTCTTGGCACTCTTTGGGCCCCTTGGTACCAATTGAGCATCGTTGCAACGCCACAGCCTACCTGAGTATTGTTGCTGACCATGTCCATCCCTTTATGACCACAATGTACCCAACATCTGATGGCTACTTTCAGCAGGATAATGCGCCATGTCATAAAGCTCGAATCATCTCAGATTGGTTTCTTGAACATGACAATGAGTTCACTGTACTCAAATGGCCTCCTCAGTCACCAGATCTCAATCCAATAGAGCATCTTTGGGATGTGGTGGAACGGGAGATTCGCATCAGGGATGTGCAGCCGACAAATCTGCGCCAACTGTGTGATGCCATCATGTCAATATGGTCCAAAATCTCTGAGGAATGCTTCCAGCACCTTGTTGAATCTCTGCCACGAAGAATTGAGGCAGTTCTGAAGGCAAAAGGGGGTCCAACCCGTTACTAGCATGGTGTACCTAATAAAGTGGCCAGTGAGTGTATATATGTATGTGTGTGTATATATATATATATATATATATATATCTCTCTCTATATCCTTTTTTGGAGGAGGGAAGTGATTGTGTTATTACTTATGGTGTTAATGTAACTAATTCCTTGGCTTGTGCTCTGTAATCAGGCTTACACCTACTGATACCTGTAATGCTGGAGACAATGGCAGGAACCAGGTGACCCCTCCCCAGTCTACACTGATATAAAGCAGGCTCTCCTCTCTGACCTCACACACTGTCCTGGTGAAGACCCTTCTGGACTCTTCTGCTCCACATCCTGCACCGCAGAGACTTTCCCTCCGCTACTCTCCTCCATCACCTGTAAGGTAAGTGCACAGTGACCATATGGACAATAGTTCTGTAAATCCCATAGATATAGAAATGTCTCCTGGACTGACGGCCCCGATAACTGATCTTACTGGTATATTGTGTTACAGGAGGATATCGATTGCTGTGGGCATCATTGTCTTTTTTCCTTTTGAGACCTTTTTTTTATATATGAGGCTCATGGAGTCCAAATGCCCCTTACCTCTAATAACTCTTGTAAACTCTCTTCCCGTCAGATTCTTCCTTCACTTTAATTTTTGCACTTTTTAAACAACTTTTTGTCTTTTCCAATCATATTAGAATAAAAAAGTTGAAGACTTTGATACAAGTACAGGGTCAGCCTCCTATTATTTTTTAAGCCCCTTGTAGTCTTTTGCCGTCTTTTTTACATTTTTATTATAACCTTTCCTGTTAAGGTCAATTTTCAGTTTTACCCTAACAATTTTTGAAAGTGCAGTATGAGATATTGTTTTTATGTGTGCTGAAGTGTTTTATTTTAGAACGCCATTCAATTTACCAAACAATATATAGAAAAATGGGAAAAAATTCCAGTTATGGTAGCATGGTGATGTAAAAATGCAATTTTGCTGCTTTTTTATTTTTTAGATTTGTGTTTTTCTTACAAGTCATGCTTTTGTTACTTTTTGTACTTGTTTTTTTTTAACAGAAATTAAATGTGATTGTCTGATTTCTTATTAATGTATTGAAAAACAGTGGTATGACTGAAACCTCCACCTTAGAGAAATATTAAAAATAAGCATATTTTACAAAATCTGTACAAGTAAATTTTCTCTTTTTTTTTTTTTTTTTTCTTCTCAGATAAAATGGCTGCAAAGAATTTTATTCCAGTATCCATGAGGCAGGAACTGTTGGCCGGTGTGGACTATGTTAAAACTGTGGCCAACAGATTCCAAATATTGGATTCCACCACAGTTGCCATATTTGGAGAAAATTTGGCAGCAATTCTGTGTAAAAGATTCACTGGACACTGGTATCCAGAGAACCCAATCAAAGGACAAGCCTACAGGTAAATTTCTAGATAATCTCCATATTGGTATTGCAGACGCTCAAGAAATTTCCTCTGTTGTACTAATGGCATCTCATCTCTAATGTCTCATTTTATTCTTTTAGGTGTATCAGAATCAACAGTGAAAGCAGAGATGAGAGCATATTAGAGGCTTGTGCTCTGACTCGTATAGGATTTTAAGACCTTGCTCTGCCCAAGGAATTCACCTTGTGGATTGATCCTTTTGATGTTTCTTGCCGGTGAGTAGTTGCTCTGTATATGATATTCAGTATATATGGTTCCAATAATTCGCATGACTGATAATCATTTATTTTTGATTTATCTTTGCACAGATTGGGGGAAGAAAATTTCGCCTTCACTGTGGCGAGCTTCGATCCAAGATCCCCTCGAGTTGAAGATGTGTCTATAAGACCAGAAGAGGATCAGCAAGAAACTCCATCTTCATGTATGGTTGACTGTGCAATACAGGTCCCTGAGGATATCGAAGAAACATGGAGCTTATCACCATCATCATCTCCAACAGTTAGTGAAGATGGAGATAGTGGAATCGACGAAGCACCCAGTCCTCCGGTGGAGCAAATACAGAGGAACACGAGACCAGATGAAGTAAGAAATCCTTAACATTCACTGATACTTGGGTTATAGGAAAATAACACACTAAGGGTACATGATAATAAGACATGGAGTTTGGGATAATTATGTTGACACTTAGGCGCAGGATAATTACATTTTCTTGAATTAACCCTCCGTATTCTTGTACTTTCAGTCCTCTCCTGCTCTATTTAGAACTTGGGCTCCGCTCTGGTTTCCACCGTGGAGGGTTCGGCTTTTTAATGACCCCAATTCCCAGCATCGGCCCTGGTTTTAGATGCTGCCAGGTGCTGGTGGCATCAAAATACAGGATCTGCAAATTGTAATAAAAAATACCATTGCACTTTTTGTATTTATTTCTTTGCAAAAAATGTGAATATTATTCTTGCAATAAAGATCTGATGAGATGACTCTGCAACTCTGTGATTATTATATTTGTAAGTAATGGACCTGGGAACATTTCAACCTACAAGATTCCCACATGGTTTATATGTATGAGGTGGGAGGAGGGCATATAAACCAAATGTTACTGTGTCCTGTGAAGTGTATACTGAGCAAGCACGAGCTCCCAACAAGAAATTGTGTCGTCATGCACAGCCATTCAATATGGAGGCACTGTTACTTTAAATGTTGCAGAACAGGAGAACTTTTCAACACCTGTGCATCTTTTCTGGTCTCTTCAGGTGTCTGTGCTTCTATATGCAGGGTCCTCAAACCCACATATAAAGGACTTGTTAATCATTCCTAGTATAGGATTCTGCCTCTAGAGGTCACTTCCCTGGATTCTCTGTGATGATCATTCTCACATTATTATTTTACAGCAACATTTCACATCAAAATCCTCACTCCACCCATGTTCTTCAGGCCAAACATATAAAACATTTACACCCAATTAACAACATAGTGCAACCCTTCCCCCCTCCCTCCAGTGTAATCTATAAGTAGTTAATAGACAAAAGAGTGAAATTGGTTTACAGTTAAACAACCATCTATTGCAGAGCTTTTTGGTAAATAATGTTTCTTGTTTTACCTTCAGGTGCATATATAAAAAGATTTTTGGGGTTACTCACTCTAGAGCAAGCAAGTACAACTGTTCATGTGAGAAACACGGGCTCTCCAAATTAATGACGGTCACTTTAAGTGATTGACCTTGTGCTTTGTTTATAGTTATAGCAAATGCAAGTTAGATTGGGAACTGGAAATGCTTAAAATTGAAGGGCATGTCGCTTGGTAGCAAAGGTATATGCGGAATGAAAACATTTGCTCCCTTAGAGTTTCCATTAAGAATAATGGCTTCAATAACGTTGAGCATGAGACTCTTAATGCACAGTCTTGTGCCGTTACACATTTTTGGTGGGTCGAGGTTCCAAAGAAAATTTATTGTGGCTCCTATTTTTAAAGTGAGCTTATGCGGTGGCATTCCAGGAGGCTCCAAAAAATTCAGGAACTCTAATGGATACATTACAGCTTGTTCAAGTTCTATGACTGAATCAATGGACATGTATGTGGTCGCTAGACCAGGCAGCCTTCCCTGAATTAGTAGATTTATGGATATGACACTATCATTTTTAGGCGCTAGGATTGCACATTCACAAAGCCACTGACGGTTGGTAAAATGGTTACAAATATCAGGGAAAACTTGGTCAATAAATTCCATTACCAAAGATGTCATTTCACAAAAATCTTCAGGAAAGGAAATGAAACTAGTAGCGGAATTAGTAGGGAACCTGTCATTTCTAAGGCATAGTAGCTGGTGTGTAAATTTGGCCGCAGTTTTATTTCCCATCAAATGAACCCGCATATTAGTAGTAAGAGTTTGCTTCTGAACATGTATCCACAGATAAGATTTTAGACACGCATTCAGCTCATCCTATGTGCAAAAAATAAAGGTAACCAGCTCACCTGCTTTCTTGGCTAGTAGTGGTGCATGGAAGCTTGGATATTTTGTGAAGCCACACGTGGAGTAAATCAATAATAAAAATGTCTCCAGCTTCCAAATATTCAAAAATTTATTCAAGGCATAAGAACAAGGATAAATGGACATGCCCCATCATAGCGGAAAGACAATATGTTGTTTTTCAAGTTGCTTTGGGGTGAACATAATGGGAGATATATACTACCACCCACCAGTCAAATTACAACACACATGGTGTATAATCACAATAAAATTACATACCAAAAAAACAAAAAATAATCAATAGTTAAAAACAATCTAATATAAGATGTATTACCAGGTATGGCAAAATATATACATGAACAATTCCAATGTGCAACAAAGAGAGGAAAAAAAAAAAGGTTGTATGTATCAATACTGAAACATAATCTCTTTGCGTACATTCAATCCATTTGGGACACATGTTTTAAGCTGAAACATCCAGAAAGCTTCTCTCATCATAAGGCGTCTTTTAAGATCACCGCCTCTCAATGGAACACATACTTTCTCAATTCCCATCACTTGAAACAAAGATATATTTCTTTGACGTTGGAAAATAAAATGTTTGGAGGCAAAAGATATATTCCGATTGGAGCTGCCAAGAGAAATTATGTCAGTTATGTGTTCAGAAATTCTTATTTTTGACTTTCTCGTGGTACAACCCACATAATTCAGTTTGCAATCTGTGCACATGATCACATATACAACATTCTTACTATTGCAGTTGATAAACTGCCGAATTTTAAATTGCTGCACGTTTTTACTATCTGAAAAAAATTGTATTACCTGAGAATGTGTATAGGTCCTGCATCTGGCTTCACCACATCGGTAAAATCCTTCATGTTGTAGCCAGGTACGTTTATTGCTTTGGACATCTGAAAAACAGGGAGAAATTATATTGCCTAATGTGGCTGCTTTTTTAGCCACTATATGGCAACCCTCTGACAAAAGAGCTGACAGAGTATCATCCTCATGTAAAATGCCTATAGTTTTACGAATATTTCGTTTAATGGAATTAAATTGTGGACTAAAATTAATGGAGCACACCAATTTTTTATTTTTTTTATTATCCATACCATTATGACCACATTTTTTTTGCAAATTCAATAAATTCTGTCTGTTTTTATTATTTACAATTTTTTTAAGCTCGATCCAATGCCCAATGAGGATAATCTCTTTTTTTTTTTTTTAGTCTATTACAACAAGAATGAATTTCTTGTGTCAGCATCAGTGTGTCACTACAGTTTCTGGTAATTCTGGTGAGTTCCCCCACCGGAATTTCTTTTATAGTATGCTGGGTATGACTACTCCTGGCATGTAAGATCTTATTCCCCGCAAGTGGCTCACAATGTGTAGAAGTAATGATGGAAGAGCCTGGAATACTATGTAATTTCAAATCTATAAAAGAAATACAGGTGGAATCCAACTGATAAGTAAAACACAAGTTATACTCATTATTGTTTAAATACCCGACAAATTTCATTATGGCAGACACATCTCCCCCCCCCCCCCCCAAAATAAAGAGGGTGTCATCAATGTATCTGCCATACCAGAAAATGTCGGGCACAAGCACATTCTCTACAGTATATAAAAATCTTTCTTCCCAATATGCCATAACCAAATTGGCGATGGAAGGTGAGCGTTTCCCCCCCATTGATACTCCCTTACACTGGAGAGAATAATGATGGTTGAACAAAAAATAATTTTGCTTTGAAATAAAACAAATTGCCAAAATGATATAGTCACTTAAATCCTTGGAATATTCACTATATTTATCCAGATGGAATTGAACCACTTCGATCATGATATGTTGCGGTATGGATGTGTACAAAGAAATAACGTCACATCCTAACCAGTGAAAGTTTTTTCCCCCATATGATTTTAGACAATTGATTCAAAACTTCTTTTGAATCCCTCACAAAACCTGCTGTGCGAATGCACAGGGGCTGTAACAGGGAGTCAAGCCAATGACTTCAATGTTCCATAAGGGAACCAATGCCCGATACTGATGGGCGCATTGGGGGAGGATTCACATTTTTATGCACTTTTGGCAAACCGTACAAAATTGGAACTACTGGGTGTTCAACTTTAATGTATTCAGATTGACTTTTAGTTATTACCCCAAGTGCCAATCCCTCATCAACAAATCTAAATAATTCCTGCTGGAATTTATTTGTAGGATCTGCGGCTAATCGTACATAGGTAGAATCATCTTTTAACAGGCTTTCAATTTGTTGTTGTTATTAGAGTTGAGCGACTTTTGGTTTTTTAGGGTCGCGTTTCGTTTCGTGAAACCCGACTTTTCCAAAAGTCGGGTCGAGCAAGATCGTCCGATTATAGGGAAAAGTCGGGGTCGTCCCGAAACACGAAACCCAATGTAAGTCAATGGGGAATAAAAGTCGGCAGTGAGAGGAGGACAGGAAACACACCTACAGTGCCCATTTGAATGCCAAAAGCATCAATTCTTCTTACTTAAGCTTGTCAACCTTAATTAACTTCATAATACAAATTACGCACTGAAAAATGGGGGTTATTTGGCTAAAGTTGGGGGGGGGAGGGCTGGCTGCAGGTTTTCATGTGCCCTGGGCGAAAGAGCGCCCCTTTAACACATACCACAACTCATCATGCTCCAATACGGCAGATAAATAGCGGTATAGTACAATGAAAAATACCTCACTTTTTACATCTCATGACGAGGCCCATCTATTTCTCCATACAGAATCATTGGTCCCATATAATGTTTGAAACAGTATATGATGAGCTCCACATAATGCTACAGTATATGTTGGTCCCCATGGATGAAGCTCCACTGTCTTATGGGCCCAAATAATGCTACAAACATAATGGGCCCCATTTCTAATGCTCTAGTGTATAATGGGCCCTGTAAATGCTGCTCCAGTGTCTGATGTCCACCTTTGGAATGTTCCAGTGCATGGCCCATCTATCATTCTCCAGAGTATAGTGCTCCCCAAAAATTGCTGTCCCAACATTGAAAACAATCAAATAAGTCTCCTCGCTAGGGAATCCCTGTACTTGTCTGGACAGGTGCTGTAGCTTGCTTAACAGCTCGCCAGCCGTTCTCACGCCCAGTATGGATTGCACGTGATTGCACAAAGGTTAGAAAGGGTACCGTATCCCCGGATAACATGTATGGATAGCGTACACATTCAAAATATATGTCTATACAGCATGAGGCAGGCTCAGACGGTGTTAGACCCAGTATGGATTGCACGTGATTGCACAAAGGTTAGAAAGGGTACCGTATCCCCGGATAACATGTATGGATAGCGTACACGTTCAAAATATATGTCTATACAGCATGAGGCAGGCTCAGACGGTGTTAGGCCCAGTATGGATTGCACGTGATTGCACAAAGGTTAGAAAGGGTACCGTATCCCCGGATAACATGTATGGATAGCATACACATTCAAAATATATGTCTATACAGCATGAGGCAGGCTCAGACGGTGTTAGGCCCAGTATGGATTGCACGTGATTGCACAAAGGTTAGAAAGGGTACCGTATCCCTGGATAACATGTATGGATAGCGTACACATTCAAAATATATGTCTCAGGAGGCAGGCTCAGACGGTGTTAGGCCCAGTATGGATTGCACGTGATTGCACAAAGGTTAGAAAGGGTACCGTATCCCCGGATAACATGTATGGATAGAGTACACATTCAAAATATATGTCTATACAGCATGAGGTAGGCCCAGTATGGATTGCACGTGATTGCACAAAGGTTAGAAAGGGTACCGTATCCCTGGATAACATGTATGGATAGCGTACACATTCAAAATATATGTCTATACAGCATGAGGCAGGCTCAGACGGTGTTAGGCCCAGTATGGATTGCACGTGATTGCACAAAGGTTGTAAAGGGTACCGTATCCCCGGATAACATGTATGGATAGCGTACACATTCAAAATATATGTCTATACAGCATGAGGCAGGCTCAGACGGTGTTAGGCCCAGTATGGATTGCACGTGATTGCACAAAGGTTAGAAAGGGTACCGTATCCCCGGATAACATGTATGGATAGCGTACACATTCAAAATATATGTCTATACAGCATGAGGTAGGCCCAGTATGGATTGCACGTGATTGCACAAAGGTTGTAAAGGGTACCGTATCCCCGGATAACATGTATGGATAGCGTACACATTCAAAATATATGTCTATACAGCATGAGGCAGGCTCAGACGGTGTTAGGCCCAGTATGGATTGAACGTGATTGCACAAAGGTTAGAAAGGGTACCGTATCCCCGGATAACATGTATGGATAGCGTACACATTCAAAATATATGTCTATACAGCATGAAGCAGGCTCAGACGGTGTTAGGCCCAGTATGGATTGCACGTGATTGCACAAAGGTTAGAAAGGGTACCGTATCCCTGGATAACATGTATGGATAGCGTACACATTCAAAATATATGTCTATACAGCATGAGGCAGGCTCAGACGGTGTTAGGCCCAGTATGGATTGCACGTGATTGCACAAAGGTTAGAAAGGGTACCGTATCCCTGGATAACATGTATGGATAGCGTACACATTCAAAATATATGTCTCAGGAGGCAGGCTCTGACGGTGTTAGGCCCAGTATGGATCGCACGTGATTGCACAAAGGTTAGAAAGGGTACCGTATCCCCGGATAACATGTATGGATAGCATACACATTCAAAATATATGTCTCAGGAGGCAGGCTCAGACGGTGTTAGGCCCAGTATGGATTGCACGTGATTGCACAAAGGTTAGAAAGGGTACCGTATCCCCGAATAACATGTATGGATAGCGTACACATTCAAAATATATGTCTCAGGAGGCAGGCTCAGACGGTGTCAGGCACAGTATGGATTTGACGGCCCAGATTACACAGCGGAGGAGCAGGGAGAGGTAAAGATTGCAAATGCTGGGGCCCTGCCCAAGCAAGGGGGGCCCACTCGTGGGCGTCGGTACTGGCACTGGGCCCCTCATAGTACAGCGGTGTGTCTGACGGCGGGTGTGCACCACCACCGTCAGAGACACTTGATTGCACTATGAGGGACCCTGTGCCAGTGCCCGCGCCCAAGAGTCGGCCTACCCACCTGTCCAGGGCAACGGCACTCGCACGGTGTCGTGCGGTAGGTGGTGACCCCGGCCATGGGGGGGAGGCAGCACAGTTAGGGAGTTTTAGAAAGTGGCATATGTTGATGTTGGACATTCAGCTGATGCAAAAGGCGAAATAGGTGAAGTACCAGGAAGAGGTGGACCAAAGCAAGCCATTTTTCTGTCACCCTATGTGTCATCAGGGGAAGGTGGGACAAAATCCTTTGAAACCCATGCGTGGTTCATTTTAATGAAGGTTAGATCATCCACATTTTGGGTTGACAGACGGGTCCTTTTTTCTGTCAGGATTGATCCAGCTGCACTGAAGACACTTTCCGATAGCACACTTGCAGCTGGGCAAGCGAGCTCCTGTAAGGCATATTGGGCCAATTCAGGCCAGGTGTCCAGTTTAGCGGCCCAATAGTCAAAGGGGAATGACCTGTGTGGGAGAACATCGATATGGGAGGAAAAGTAGTTTGTAACCATAGTTGACAACTGCTGTCTCCTGTCACTTTCCATCGATGCAGTATTACCAGTTGTGTGAGCGGTATTTGAAAAATCAGTCCACAACATTGTCATGAAACCCCTGTCTCCAACGCCACTTCTGCTGTGTGCACCACGAACACCTCTGCCAAGCTGCCCCCGGCCCGTACGGCTCGTGTGAGAACCATCACCGCTGCTGTGTGCTGGGAATGCCTCAAGCAACCGATTTACCAGAGTTGCTTGTTTATTAGCCAATATTAGGTCAAGGTTCTCCTGTGGCATGATGTTTTGTAATTTGCCTTTATAGCGTGGATCCAGGATGCTGGCCAACCAGTAGTCGCCATCGTTCATCATTTTGGCAATGCGGGGGTCCCTTTTTAGGATCCGCAAGGCATAATCTGACATGTGGGCCAATGTTCCCGGTGTCAATGATGCACTGCGAGTGCTGGTTGGAGGAGCACTTTCTGGCAAATCCACATCCCTCCAGTCACGCACAAACCCTGTACCAGACCTTGCCACGCCAACATTTTCACTTGCCCCATGAGATGCATCCTCCTCCCCTAAGTAATCATCCCCATCATCCTCCTCCTCCTCCTCCTCTTCTTCCTCCACCTCGTCCAGGAGAGGTCCCTGAGCAGACAATGGCTGAATGTCATCAAGGATTCCCTCCTCCTCTTCCTCCTCATCAACATTGGCTGCAGACGCCTGCTCCTTAAGGTGCGTCAAAGTTTGCATGAGCAGACGCATAAGTGGGATGCTCATGCTTAGGATGGCGTCGTCTGCGCTTACCAGCCGTGTGCATTCCTCAAAACACTGAAGGACTTTACAAAGGTCTTTCAGCTTCGACCACTGCATGCCTGTCAACTCCATGTCTGCTCTCAAAGTGCCTGGCCGTGTATCCTCCCACAAATGCGTTATGGCCTGCCTCTGCTCGCACAGCCGCTCCACCATGTGCAGGGTGGAGTTCCACCTTGTTGCAATGTCGATAATGAGGCGGTGGTTGGGAAGGTGGAGCAATCGCTGCAGCTTCTGCATACGAACGGAGTGTACAGGCGACCGGCGGATGTGCGCGCACAGTCTTCGCACCTTCTGGAGCAGGGCTGTTAACTCCGGATAATTTTTGAGGAAGCACTGCACCACCAGGTTCAAGGTGTGAGCCAAGCAAGGTATGTGGCTGAGTTTTGAAAGGGCTATGGCTGCCACAAAATTACGGCCATTATCACTAACTACCTTGCCTGCCTCAAGATGTACCCTGCCCAGCCATGACTCAGTTTGTCGCTTCAAGTACTCGGCCAGCACCTCGGCGGTGTGTCTGTCGCCCAAACACATCATCTGCAACACAGCCTGCTGACGCTTTCCACTAGCTGCTCGATAGGGGGACACATCGTGTGCAACAGTGGCAGCTGCAGATGGAGTGCTCGTACGACTGCGCTCTGTAGATGAGCTTTCGCTTCTGGAGGAGGAGGAGGAGGAGGACGAGGGTGGAACGCCTACAGCCAACTGTTTCCTATACCGTGGGCTAGGCAGCACTGTCCCACCACCGCTGTCCCCTGTGGACCCTGCATCCACCACATTAACCCAGTGCGCAGTGATGGACACGTAACGGCCCTGGCCATGCCGACTGGACCATGCATCAGTTGTGAGGTGCACCTTTCCGCTCACTGACTGCTTGAGTGCATGGACAATGCGGTCTTTCACATGATGGTGGAGGGCTGGGATGGCTTTGCGAGAGAAGAAGTGGCGACTGGGTAGGTCATAGCGTGGTACTGCATAGGCCATGAGTTCGCGGAAAGCTGTGTTTTCCACCAACCGAAAGGGCATCATCTCAAACGAGATTAGTTTGGCAATGTGGGCGTTCAAACCCAGTGTACGCGGATGAGAGACTGAGTACTTTCTTGACCTACTCATAGTGTCTGGGAGGGTGAGCTGGACTTGAGAGCTGCATATGGTGGAAGTAGCGGTGGACAGGGCGGACTGAGAGAGGGTTGATGATGGTGATGGAGTTGGTGTTCTTTCTGATGGCCTAGAATCAGTCTTTCGTTGATATAACAGTGGGATTCCCTGACTGCTGTGGTCTTGCAACGACACCTCAACATTTGCTGTTGTGCTAACCGGTGGGCTTACAGTGGGGGAAACAATGTAGCGTTGCTGACTACCTTCGTTGTGATCAGTTGCACATGTGGCACTTGAGATTTGGTGTTGTGTCCACGCCTGCAAGTGCATGCTGGTTAAATGTCTAAGCATGCAACTGGTATTCAAATTTTTCAGATTTTTCCCTCGGCTAAAGGTCTTTGCACACTTCTTACAGATAACCTTGGCCTGATCATGAGGATTTTGTTCAAAAAAGTGCCACACTGCACTCTTCCTACTTTGGCAGACATTTTGCGGCCTAGCACGCTGTGATCTTTTGACCCTCTGGACAAGCTGTCCAGCAACTCTTTTGATGTTTGGAACCTGTCTTTGGAGTGCTCCGGGCATGCCAGATAACAGCTGTTGCGATGTCGATGTCTGCTGTGGATGCTCCTCATCTGAGCTATTGGAAGCAGCACCCTCTTCCCCCAATGGATGCCAATCTGGGTCAACAACTGGGTCATCCATCACCTCCTCTTCTATGTCATGTGCACCTTTCTCTGTGTCACCGTGTATGGTGGTATAGTGTGGGGGAAGGGGCACCTGAGTCTCATCAGGGTCAAAATCTGGCTCTGTACACTGCGAGGACAATGTAGTGCTCTGAGTGAATGTACCAGCAGAATCATCCATCAGCGGCTGTGCATCAGTGCACTCCATGTCAGATTCATCTTGTCCTGGGTAATTCACCATTTCACTTGATAATCCAGGCATGGTATGTGAAAACAGCTCCATGGAGTAATCAGTAATATGGCCTGCGTCATCCTTCAATCTTGGTTGGGGTGAAGGACACAAGGAAAGGTGTGGTTCATGAACATGAGCCTCCAATGACGACTCATGCTTTTACTTTTTACAACTGAAGAAGAGGAGGCGATAGAGCTGGAGGCTGAGTCAGCAATGTAAGACAAAACTTTTTCCTGATGCTCTGCCTTTAAAAGCGGTTTGCCAACTCCTAGAAAACTAAGCGTTCGAGGCCTTATGTAGCCAGACAGATCCACCACCAACACCATCATTACCAGCTGCCAACCCCCGCCCAATTCCACGGCCTCTTCCACCAGCCTTCCTCATTTTTGGTAGAAATGTAGACAAAATCCAACAAACTATATAGTAATGTAAAACAAGGTGTCTATAGGACAGGGGAGATTTAGAATTTCTGCACACACTTGTGGACAGTGGACACTTTTGGATTGTGTGAGGCCCACTGATATCTGAGCGCTAAGTGACAGGCTCGATGGCACAGCTGCCTGTGACCAAAGTGACGAGAGGATAATGGAGATTTTGAATCTCTGCGCACACTTTTGGACACTGGACACTTGTGGATTGTGTGAGGCCCACTGATATCTGAGCGCAATGTGACACGCTCGATGGCACAGCTGCCTGTGACCAAAGTGACGAGAGGATAATGGAGATTTTGAATCTCTGCGCACACTTTTGGACACTGGACACTTGTGGATTGTGTGAGGCCCACTGATATCTGAGCGCTATGTGACAGGCTCGATGGCACAGCTGCCTGTGACCAAAGTGACGAGAGGATAATGGAGATTTTGAATCTCTGCGCACACTTTTGGACACTGGACACTTGTGGATTGTGTGAGGCCCACTGATATCTGAGCGCTATGTGACACGCTCGATGGCACAGCTGCCTGTGACCAAAGTGACGAGAGGATAATGGAGATTTTGAATCTCTGCGCACACTTTTGGACACTGGACACTTGTGGATTGTGTGAGGCCCACTGATATCTGAGCGCTATGTGACAGGCTCGATGGCACAGCTGTGACAAAAGTGACTAGAGGATAAGGGAGATTGGATTGCTTTTAAAAAAGCAGTTTGCGGAGCAGTAGGTAAACAGCAATGCCAGCGTGTCAGGAAGCCTTAAAAGGCAGCCCAACAACCAACACCACTGATACACCACAATATAGCCTCCCCTTGCACTGCACACACAGTGACTTGTGTGTTGTGCAGGCCAAATCGCTAGCAGCAGAAGCAGTTTTTTTGTCTTCTTCCCTGTCTAACGCTCTCCCTACAGAATCAGCAGCAACCTCTCCCTATACTAAGATCGGCAGAAGTAAGATGGCGGTCGGCATGCACGCCCTTTTATACCCCCTGTGACGCCCACCAAAGCAAGCCAATCACTTGCATGCCCTTCTGAAAGATGTGGTGACCCGTGCCTAGGTCATCATGTTGCCCACAGTGTCCGTGGATCCTGATTGGCTGAAAAAGAGCGCAAAACAAACTTTTGAAACGCGACTTTGGCGCGTAAGTCACCGACCTCGTGGCCGACCTCATCCTAGGGTCGGGTTTCGTTTCATGAAACCCGACTTTGCCAAAAGTCGGCGACTTTTGAATTTTTTCGACCCGTTTCGCTCAACTCTAGTTGTCATGCTTCCGTATCCATTGCAACAGTCAGGCCACCCGTATCAGCTTTTTTTATAGTAATTTGAGACCTGTTTTTAATTTCTTTAAGCGCTTTGCGCTGCTGAAAATTCAGATTACACTTAATCTTATCATTAGATAGGGTGGACTGATAAAGTAATCTCAGATCACGCTCCATAGTACACTGGAATTTTTCCATACAGTCAGACCTGGAGCTGACTGGATAGAAATATGGATTTCTCGTTAATAAATATTGAGCCTGGTTCACTGATTTGTTTGACTCCATACCCTCCTTTTTGAGCTCCTCAAGATTTTTTTATAGCAAGTTGTTCTTTAAACATAAACTCACCAAATACATTTACAGAAACATCATCACAATTACCAGTTTCACATGATTCCTCACTAAAAAATGTTTTCTAACTGTGAGGTTACGAATGAAATGATTAATATCCAAAAGTGTCTGTAAAAGGTCAAAGGTTTTATCTGGTTCAAAATAAAGTCCCAACGAGAGAACCTGACACTGTTCTTTAGTTAAATTACAACTAGATAAATTCAGCACTTTGGAAAAATCAAAAACATCTTTAAAAGAAGAAAAAAAATTGTCAGCGGTTACTTTTTGTTGCGGGTGGTCATCCTTGTATGCACACCTGTGCTTACGCCCACCCCGCTTTTTCCGTTTTTTGAAAAATGTCTTTGTTTTTTTATAGTATGAATTGTTCTTCACATGAAAACTTTCAGTTGGGATATTATCCTCATAATACACTTCATTCATACTATTATTTAATGATTCCGCATCTGAGGAGCTAAATGACACATGCCGCTCCAGTGATTCTGTCGATCTGCCATGCTGTTTCAAAATAGAGCGAGGTGCGGATGTGGATTTAGTCCACCTTCCCCATTTGTACACCTGATTATTCCAATAGTCATTAACGTCACGTTTGAATTTGCTCTTTTTACGAGACATAATGGTATTTTCAAGTTTAGTTATATTTTGCTCAATATTCAACACCAAATCTTTGCATTTCTCAGGCTCCTTACCTTCAAGCTTAACCTTTATTGAAGCGATTTCAGCCTGAATTTTTTTCAGATTTTCTTCCACATGTTTTATAATGAGTTGCATGAGTTTAATTGAGCAACTGCTTAAAATTTTCTTCCAGTCTCCAACAAATTCCTGTGAATAGACTGATGTCTGTATCTTCTTGAGACGTAACGCTCTCGGGATCATGTTTTTATGAACATAATTGTCCAATGTGGTAAAATCTCATCATACTTTTCTCTTGAATTATAAGATTGTCCAGTTTTTTACCAAAAAAACACATTAGAATTGTTCATGTATACATTGTGCCATACCTGGTAATTAGAGTTGAGCAAAACGGGTCGGTCATATTCAAAAGTCGGCGACTTTCGCTGAAGTCGGGTTTCATGAAACGAAACCCGACCATAGCGTGAGGTCGGCCACGAGGTCGGCGACCAGAGCGCCAAAGTTGCGCTTCAAAAGATGCTTCCAGTGCCCTTTTTCAGCCAATGATGGAGGACTGACACTGTGGGCAACGCGATGACATAGTCATCGGTCACCACCATCTTTGAGAAGGGCAAGCAAGTGATTGGCTGGCTTTGTGTGGTGTCACAGGGGCTATAAAAGGGCGTGCACGCCGACCGCCATCTTACTTCTGCCGATCTTAGCATTAAAACTAAAAGAGAAAGAGCGCAATAGGGTCTTACCCAGGTAAAAGAGATATAGTTCAAGCTATTATACTCACCATTAGCAGGAGAGTTGGAGGCATAAAGGAATAGAAGTCAAAGCTGCTGCACATCCAAATGGCCACTCCGTGACCATAAATCATCAGATATCAAAGAAATAATTTTCAGATTAACCGTGCGCTGCTAGACAAAATGACTCCTTTCCAGATTGTGTACTTGTATACTTTTATTTTCCCAACGCGTTTCGAAGTTTCAAACTTCTTCCTCAGGGGATGATATGTACAAACAGACAGAGTAGCTCCCAGTTTTATACATACAAATTTCAAATATTGGCGCCAAAGGTCACATGTTACAGGGAAAGAATGTCAAAGGTCATTAGTACCAAAAAAATGTACAAAAAAAGTTTAAAACTGCATTGTTTCTACCTTAATACATTCTCTTAAAATATTTATTTGCAGGTCATAAAAAGAAAAAGAAGAATAAATGAAAAAAGCAATGAAATAAATATATAAAAATATAAAATGATAGACCTGTGCTAGAACTTATAAAAAAGCAAGAAGGAGCCGTAAATCACAGCTCAAACCATCATCCTAAATGGGCAGACGAAAGAGAACGAGAAAAAGAAGAAAAGAAGAAAATGATGGATAATGAATATACATATATATATATATATATTAAAAAGATTCTTTTATTTAATATAATAAAAATGTTTTAAATGTTTTATATATAAAAATATTCGCATAATATGTACTTAATAAAAAATATTAGAGATAAAAAAAATTTTTTTTATGTGTATTTTGTATTTAAAAATTTAACCAATTTAAAAAGTGATAGATTGATAAAAACTGTAGTTATAGGTACACGTTTAAAAGTACTGGATGATAGGGGTTAATGAAAAAGGTTTGCAAAGACATCTGTGAAAACTCAATGGCTCACAGAAAAAGAAGACAGCTCACGAGGGAGGGAAGCACCCAGGGAAGATGGATCGCATCCAGGAGGGGGAAAGACCGGAGGAGACACCTGACCAGACTGCAAGACGGTATACATTTATCAGAGTAAAAAAGAAGAAAAGTTTCTTTTGGAACGATAGGGCTGAAAAAACATTTAAGATATAACCATCAGCAGGAAATCGCACTGACAAAAAGATAGATGAAACAAATAAAATCGGCAGAAGATCGCACTGACAAGAAATAAATCAGTCAGGTGGGATCAGCAGAAAGTCGCACTAACAAAAACGCACATATGATACAAAGTGAATAGAAGCAGACATTACTAAAATGTAGATAAACCCCAAATAATCATTCAGAGTAGAAAATGACAATTTGAAGAGTTTTTACAGAAAAACCTCAGTTATTTCGTTTAACCCATTTGGTCTTAAAGTGTTTAGCCTATAGATCCAAAAAATCTCCTTTCTATTCAGTAATCCTATCCTGTCGGGCACATTGTCCGGGATATGTTCGATAGGGCTGATTTTTAACCCATTAGGATTTTTATTATGTACAATCGTACAATGTTTAGAAAGACCATGTTTTAGAAAACCCCTCTTAATATTATGTCTGTGAGAGTTAATTCTTAAATGTAATGGTTGGACTGTTCTACCCACATACTGTTTGCCACACTCACATTCAATTAAATATATTACAAAGTCAGTGGCGCAATTAAGGAAATCTTTGATGGGAAAAACCTCATTAGTGCTGGTAGATTTAAAACATTTATCTCTATGTGTAATACAAGAGCAACACAGACAGTTTCTCTTGCCGCATTGTGTAATTCAAAGGCATTTATAAATGCGGCAAGACTCCCTCTGGTGGTAACAGCAGGTAGTGAGGCTGATTTGATTGGTGCAGATCTGCCACCTGAGAATGAGGA
Organism: Dendrobates tinctorius; assembly: GCF_039654945.1. Taxonomy (NCBI): domain Eukaryota; kingdom Metazoa; phylum Chordata; class Amphibia; order Anura; family Dendrobatidae; genus Dendrobates; species Dendrobates tinctorius. The sequence goes on along the minus strand of NW_027361696.1, from coordinate 43,360,198 downwards.
TGATGATTGGACCTCGGGACTCTCAGATTGGATTTAAGACAGCCGACGCCCTATTCAGTTGCTGTTGATTCTTTCTGGCTTGTCAGCTCTTGGTTTTCAGCTCTGTTCCAGTCATCTAAAGCTAAGTTTTTCTGCTAATGTTCACACTTAATTTTGTTGGTCTATTCAGTTTTTTGTGTGGTCAGCCAGCCCCGACTGGGGACTGTGCTGAATGTCCACTCTTATTAATCAGTATTTTGCCAATTTGCTTTTTGTCCCTTACTAGTTTGGTCTCTTTTTGCTCTGTCTCAGAGTATTTTAGAGTGCTGATATAGTGGGAGAAGTCTAGTGACTTCAGGGTTAATTTTGCCATCAGAAGTGTTGGACATTATTTTTGTAGGGTTTTTTGCAGGTTGCAGACAGTGAATTTCCTTTCCTTTCCTGTCTAGTTAGTTTGGGCCCCATCGTTTGCTCAGCCTATTTTCCTGCCTGTGTTTGTGCCTTCATCTTGTTTCACCGTCAATATATGTGTGGGGGCTATCTATTCCTTTGGGGTCTGCTCTGGGGCAGTTAGTTTTCCCCTTTTCATGCTTCAGGCTTATTTAGTCCTCTAGGAACATCGTAGGTACACTCCACGGCTGCTGCTAGTTGTGTGGTAGGATCAGGAATCTGCAATCTGCATACTTACCAACCTCTCTGGTTTTCTGTGACTTAACTAGTTTTGCTTTTTTCTCCTCGGTGACCCATTCATAACAGAATCACCAGCCATACCGCAGATTCTAGGGTACTCAAAAGCAGGGAAAAGTTGTTAAAAAAAGTGTCAATTTTTTTTTTTTTTTTTTCCTCTTTTTTTCTCTGGGGCCGTAGGAGGATTTTTTTTTTCATTTTCCTAATGGAGATTAAGCAGTTGTCTAATCGTTTGCAGCAGCTGGCTGCTGAAGTGCAGGGAATTTCCACATACCTCATTCAGTCACGTGCTGCTCAACCTAAGATCCCTACTCCTGATGTGTTTTCTGGGGATCGGTCTAAATTTCTGAATTTTAAGAATAATTGTAAATTTCTGGCCTTGAAGCCTAACTCATCAGGGAGCTCTGTGCAGTAGGTTAAAATTGTCATCTCCTTGCTGCGTGGCGATGTCAAGGATTGGGCTTTTTCTTTGACACCTGAAAATCCTATTCTGACTAATGTGGATGCATTTTTTCAAGCCTTGGGGTTGTTGTATGATGAACCTAATGCTGTTGATCAAGCTGAGAGAACCCTGTTGGCATTGAACCAGGGTCAGGATTCTGCAGATAATAATAATAATAAATTTTATTTTTATAGCGCCGACATATTCCGCAGCACTTTACATTTCAGAGGGGATTTGTACAGACAATAGACATTACAGCATAACAATAATCACATAGATTATAACAAATACCAAGAGGAATGAGGGCCCTGCTCGCAAGCTTACAGTCTATGAGGAAAGAGGTAGACACGAAAGGTGGGTGGTAACAGTTGCCCTGATTGTATAGACCAGCCATAATGTTAAGTGTGTAACAGTACAAATACAGAGGGCTAATGGATGCATAAAGCAGAGTTATACTGTCAAAAATTCAAAAAGTGGATGGTCCTTACTACATGGAATGATGGTGCATTGGCAGCTCTCTTTCGAAAAGGTTTATCAGAGACCATAAAAGATGTAATGGTGGGATTCTATGTCATTAGCCATTCAAGTTGATCGGCGTTTTCGTGAACGTAAAACTACACGGAGGCGCTGCCACCTTTTGAACAAACGTCTGAGCCTATGCAATATGATGGGGTTTTGTCTAGGGCGCAACGTCAGGAGTTTAGAAGGCGTAATAAGCTGTGTTTTTTCTGTGGAGACGTCTCTCATACTATTTCAGTCTGCCACAAACGAGAGAAACGTTTTACACACACATTTGCTGTGGGCAGTATGCAACCTAAGTTTCTTTTGGCAATTACTCTGATCTGCTCCTTATCCACGTTTTCCATGATGGCTTTTGTGGATTCAGGAGCAGCGTTGAATCTGATGGATTTGGACTTTGCTAAACGTGGTTTTTCCATGACACCTCTGCGGACGCCTATTCCTTTGAGGGGTATTGATGCTACTCCTTTGGTGGAGAATAAACCTCAGTTTGGGACCCAGGTGACAATGCGAGTTGCCCCAGACCACCAAGAAAATTATAAATTTTTGGTGCTGCATAATTTTCATGATACTATTATTCTGGGCTTTCCTTGGTTGCAAACTCATAATCCATTTTGGATTGGATATCTGGGTCTGTGGTGAGTTGGGGTTGTCAGTGTGTTTTTAGGGATGCTCCTGTTTTCTCCACCTCTACTCAGTCTCATGATATTCCTGATTATCTAGCCGATTTTTCTGATGAGTGCAGGCAAGTCTGCGTCTTTGCCTCCTCATAGGAGTTATGACTGTGCAATTGAGTTGATGCCTGGGTGTAAATTTCCCAAGGGTCGGCTTTTCAACTTATCAGTACCCGAACATGATGCTATGCGATCCTATATTAAGGAGTCATTGTAGAAGGGTCATATTAGACCATCCTCGTCACCGTTAGGTGCTGGGCTTTTTTGTGGCCAAGAAAGATGGTTCATTAAGACCGTGTATTGATTATCGTTCCCTTAACAAGATGACGGTTAAATATCAGTACCCGTTACCTCTGATGTCTGATTTATTCTCCAGAGTTGAGTGCCTGCTGGTTTACTAAGCTTGACCTCAGGAGGGAGTATAATCTTATTCGCATCAAGCACGGGGATGAATGGAACACGGCGTTTAATACTCCGGAGGGACATTTTGAGTACCTGGTGATGCTTTTTGGGCTCAATAATGCCCCTTCTGTCTTCCAGTCCTTTATGAATGATATTTTCCGTGACTTTGTGGATAAGTTTTTGATCATCTATCTGGATGATATTTTGATCTTTTCTAGTGATTGGGATTCTCAAGTGGAACACGTCCGGTTCCTCCTCCTCTCACCTTCCCCTTACTGTTGGGGTTCCTCAAGGATCGGTTCTAGGCCCCCTCCTCTTCTCCTTGTACACTGCCCCTATTGGTCAAACAATCAGTAGATTTGGTTTCCAGTACCATCTCTATGCTGATGACACCCAATTATACGCTTCTTCTCCTGACATCACGACAGCCTTTCTAGAAAACACTGGCGATTGTCTAAACGCTGTGTCTAATATCATGTCCTCACTATATCTGAAACTGAACCTGTCAAAGACTGAACTCGTTGTGTTTCCTCCCGCTACTAATGTACCTACACCCGACATTGCCATTTCCGTGTGTGGTTCAACTATTACTCCCCAGCAACATGCCCGCTGTCTTGGGGTCATGCTTGATTCCGAGCTTTCCTTTGCCCCCCACATTCGATCACTGGCTCGCTCTTGTCATCTGCACCTCAAAAACATTTCTAGAATTCGACCTTTTCTTACTTTTGACTCTGCAAAAACTCTTACTGTTTCTCTTATTCATTCTCGTCTCGACTATTGTAACTCTCTTCTAATCGGTCTCCCTCTTACCAAACTCTCCCCTCTCCAATCTGTCTTGAATGCTGCAGCCAGGATCATATTCCTCACCAATCGTTACACCGATGCCTCTACCTTGTGCCAGTCATTACACTGGCTACCCATCCACTCCAGAATTCAGTATAAACTTATTACCCTCACCTCTCCCTTGTTTCAGTATACCACCCTACCCGCGCCCTCCGTTCTGCTGATGACCTGAGGTTAGTATCCTCAATAGTCAGAACCTCCCACTCCCGTCTCCAAGACTTTACACGTGCCGCGCCAATTCTTTGGAATGCACTTCCCAGGTCAATACGATTAGTCCCCAATCCCCACAATTTTAAGCGTGTCCTGAAAACGCATTTATTCAGACTGGCCTATCGCCTCAACACATTAACCTAACCTATCCCTGTGTGGCAGAGCCAAAAGTTTTACCATAACCAGGTTCCCAGCATCATGTTCCCACATGCTTTATGTATCCATTAGCCCTCCGTGTCTGTACTGTTACACACTTAACATTATGGCTGGTCCATACAATCAGGGCAACTGTTACCACCCACCTTTCGTGTCTACCTCTTTCCTCATAGACTGTAAGCTTGCGAGCAGGGCCCTCACTCCTCTTGGTATTTGTTATAATCTACTGTATGTGATTATTGTTATGCTGTAATGTCTATTGTCTGTACAAATCCCCTCTGAAATGTAAAGTGCTGCGGAATATGTCGGCGCTATAAAAATAAAATTTATTATTATTATTATTATTATTATTATCTCAGCATTTCTGGAGCTTAAGCAGAGATTTACTTCAGCTCCAGTTTTACGGCAACCTGATGTCTCACTTCCATTTCAGGTGGAGGTAGATGCTTCTAAGATTGGTGCAGGAGCTGTTTTGTCCCAAAAAGACCCTGTGACTTCTAAGATGAATCCGTGTGCCTTCTTTTCTCGAAAGTTCTCCCCATCTGAATGCAACTATGACGTGGGAAATTGGGAATTGTTGGCCATGAAGTGGGCATCTGAGGAGTGGAGTCATTGGTTGGAGGGAGCTAGACATCAAGTTGTGGTCCTCACCGATCACAAGAATTTGATTTATCTGGAGTCAGCCAAACACTTGAATCCTAGACAGGCTAGGTGGGCCTTGTTTTTCACGCGTTCTAATTTTGTGGTCTCTTTTCTTCCGGGCACTAAGAATGTTAAGACAGATGCCCTTTATAGGAGTTTCTTTGCCGATTCTCTTAGTGTGACCGAGCCTACTACCATCCTAGGTGAGGGGGTAGTTCTTTCTGCCATTTCGCCCGATTTGAGACGCGCCCTGGAGGAATTTCAGGAGGATAAACCTGAGCGTTGCCCTATGGGAAAATTGTATGTTCCTGACCAGTGGAGAAAGAGAGTGATGTCTGAAATTCATTGCTCTGCATTGGCTGGTCATCCAGGTATTTTTGGTACCAGAGATTTGGTTAGTCAGTCCTTTTGGTGGCCTGCCTTATCTCGTGACGTCAGGAATTTTGTACAGTCCTGTGGGACTTGTTCTCGGTCTAAACCCTGTTCTCATTCTAGTGGGTTGCTGATGCCCTTGCCGGTGCCCAAGAGGCCATGGACCCATATCTCAATGGATTTTATTTCTGATCTTCCTGTCTCTCAGAGAATCACTGTTATCTGGGTGATTTGTGATAGAGTTTCGAAGATGGTCCATCTTGTACCACTCCCAAAGTTGCCATCTTCCGCTGAGTTGGTGCCCTTGTTTTCACAACAGGTGGTTTGGTTACATGGGATTCCTGAGAACATTGTGTCCGACAGGGGAGTCCAGTTTGTTTCCAGATTCTGGAAAGCCTTTTGTTCCAATCTGGGAATTCAGTTATCCTTCTCTCCGCGTTTCATCCCCAGACCAATGGACAGATGAGAGAACAAACCAGACCTTGGAGTCTTATTTGAGATGTTTTATATCTGCTAATCAGGATGATTGGGTCTCATTTTTGCCCTTGGCCAAATTCGCACTGAACAATAGAGCTAGTTCTGACACTTTGATGTCACCCTTTTTCTGTAATTTTGGGTTTCATCCTCAATTCTCTTCAGGGCAAGTGGAATCTTCGTCCTGCCCAGGTGTGGACACTGTGGTTAAGAGAATGCAGCAGATATGGGACCAAGTGGTGGATAAGTTGTCACTCTTTCAGGAAAAGGCCCACCGATTTTCCAACCGGCATAGGACCATTGGTCCCCGGTTTAAAGTGGGTGATATGGTTTGTTGTCGTCTACGAATGTTCCTATGAAGGTTGCATCTCCTAAATTTAAGCCAAGATTTATTTGTCCTTATAAGATTTTGGAAATTCTTAATACTGTTTTGCTTCGATTGGCTCTTCTAGTTACGTTCACGATCCATACCGTATTTCACAAATCTCTGTTGAAGAGGTTTGTTGAGCCAGTGGTTCCTATGGCAGCACCTCCTAACGCTGTGTTGGTCGAAGGCAATGTGGAATATGAGGTAGAGAAAATATTGGATTTTCGTTTGGTTAGACGGAGACTCCAGTATTTGGTCAAAAGGAAGGGTTATGGTCAGGAGGATAATTCTTGGGTCTCTGCCTCCGATATTCATGCCAATAGATTGGTTCGTGCTTTTCACCGGGCCCATCCTGATTGGCCTGGTGGCGTGGATAAGGGTTCGGTGACCCCTCCTCAAGGGGGGGATACTGTTGAGTTCATTCTCTGGTTCACCAGTTGTGAGTTCTCCTTCCAGACTCCCTCTGGTGGTAACAGGCGGTAGTGAGGCTGATTTGATCGGTGCAGATCTGCCACCTGAGAATAATTATGATGATTGGACCTCGGGAGTCTGATTGGATTTAAGACAGCCGACGCCGTATTCAGTTGCTGGTGATTCCTTCTGGCTTGTCAGCTCTTGGTTTTCAGCTCTGTTCCAGTCATCTAAAGCTAAGTTTTTCTGCTAATGTTCACACTTGATTTTGTTGGTCTATTCAGTTTCTTGTGTGGTCAGCCAGCCCCGGATGGGGGCTGTGCTGTATTTCCACTCTTATTTCAGTATTTTGCCAATTTGCTTTTTGTCCCTTACTAGTTTGGTCTCTTTTTGCTCTGTCTCAGAGTATTTCAGAGTGCTGATATAGTGGGAGAAGTCTAGTGACTTCAGGGTTAATTTTGCCATCAGAAGTGTTGGACATTATTTTTGTAGGGTTTTTTGCAGGTTGCAGACAGTGTCTTTCCATTCCTGTCTAGTTAGTTTGGGCCCCATCGTTTGCTCAGCCCATTTTCCTGCTTGTGTTTGTGCCTTCATCTTGTTTCACCGTCAATACATGTGTGGGGGCTATCTATTCCTTTGGGATCTGCTCTGGGGCAGTTAGATTTCCCCTTTTCATGCTTCAGGCTTATTTAGTCCTCCGGCTGTGACGAAGCGTCTAGGAACATTGTAGGTACGTTCCACGGCTGCTGCTAGTTGTGTGGTAGGATCAGGGATCTGCCATCTGCATAGTTACCAACCTCTCTGGTTTTCTGTGACTTAACTAGTTTTGCTTTTTTCGCCTCGGTGACCCATTCATAACACTCCACCTTGTCATACATCATCCAATTTCAGCCTGTTACATTGAGGTGTAATCTCTCCTGGGCCTGAGACAAAATTTATGCATCCTCAAATCTATAGAGAGATTCAATTTCTCACCACTAGTAGATACAACTTCTACCTTGTTTTACAGTACCATATAGCTGGTGGTATTTTGGGTACATTTTCATAAAAATGAGGAAGTATGGTGGATGACGCCATGGAAGTGGGCGGGGGTTGCCAGCTGGTCCCGGTGGTGGTGTTGCATCTGTTGGTAGTGGCAAAAGCACAATAGCACCTAAGGCAGGAGGTGTTGAGCCTTCGTCATCATCTGGCTCCACAAGGTCTTGAAGGTTCTCTTTTCTGGGAGTAGGTTAGCCACTTTTAAAGTCTGAGCTTCAGGATCAAGTTTTGGCTTACATTGCTGACACAGCCTCCAGCTCTCTCGCCTCCTCTTCTGAAGTTTCAAAAAATAAAAGCACTGAGTTTTCAGTGGAGACTCCTGGTCAGGAACTACACCTTTCCTTGTGTTCTTCACCCCTACCAAAATTGAAGGATGTGGCAGGCCACACTACCGATTACTCCATGGAGCTCTTTTCACATACCATGCCTGGGTTAGCAAGTCAAATCGTGAATTCCCCAGGCCAAGATGAATCTGACATGGAGTGCACTGATGCACAGCCACTGCTAGATTTTTCTGTTGGTACATTCACTCAGAGCACTACATTGTCCTCGCAGTGTACTGAGGCAGAATCAGACCCTGATGAAACTCAGTTGCCCCTTACCGCATACTATACCACCTTACACGGTGACACAGAGGAAGGTGTACATGAAATTGAAGAGGAGGTGATGGGTGACCCAGTTGTTGACCCAGATTGGCATCCATTGGGGGAAGAGGGTGCCGCTGCCAATAGCTCAGAAGAGGAGGAGGAGGAGGATCCGCAGCAGGCAACGACATCGCTATAGCTGTTATCTGGCAGGACCGTAGCAGTCCAAAAACGTGTTACAAAACCCAAAAGAGTTGCAGGACAACTTGGCCAGACGGTCAAATTAGCACAGCGTGCAAGGTCTCAAAATGTCTTCCATAGTAGGAAGAGTGCAGTGTGGCACTTTTTTGAACAAAATCCTAATGATCAGGCAAAAGTTATCTGTAAGAAGTGCACAAAGACCTTTTAGCCAAGGGAAAAATCTGAGAAATTTGAATACCAGTTGCATGCTTAGACATTTAACCACCATGCACTTGCAAGCGTGGACGGACTACCAAACCTCACGTACCACATGTGCACCTGCTCCGAATGAAGGTAGTCAGCAACGCTACATCGCTTCCCCCACTGTATGCCCACCGGTTAGCACACCGCCAGCAGCAAATGTTGAGGTGTCGTCGCAAGGGCAAAGCAGTCATGGAATCACAATGTTATTGCTACGAAAGACTGAATCTAGGCCATCAGCAAGACCACCAACACCATCACCATCACCAACCCTCTCTCAGTCCGCCACGTCCACCGCTAGTTCCACCATATGCAGCTCTAAAGTCCAGCTCACCCTACCAGAGACTCTGAGTAGGACAAGAAAGTACTCATCCTCTCATCCACGTACACTGGCTTTGAACACCCACATTGACAAACTAATCTCGTTAAAGATGATGCCTTACCGGTTGGTTGAAAGCAAAGCTTTCCGCGAGCTCATGGCCTACGCAGTACCACGCTATGACCTACCCAGTCGGCACTTCTTTTTGCGAAAAGCCATCCCAGCCCTCCACGTGCATGTGAAAGACCGCATTGTCCGTGCACTCAAGCAATCAGTGAGTGGAAAGGTGCACCTCACAACAGATGCATGGTCCAGTAGGCATGGCCAGGGCCATTACGTTTCAATCACTGGGTTAATGTGGTGGATGCAGGGTCCACAGGGGACAGTGGCGGTGGGACAGTGCTGCCTAACCCACGGTATAGGAAACAGTTGGCTGTAGGCGTTCGATCCTCCTCCTCCAGAAGCAAAAGCACGTCCACAGAGCTCAGTCGCACAAGTACTCCATCCGCAGCTGCCAGTGTTGCACACGATGTGTCCCACTATCGAACAGCTAGTGGTAAGCGTCAGCAGGCTGTGTTGAAGATGATGTGTTTGGGTGACAACAGACACACCGCGGAGCTACTGGCCGACTACTTGCAGCGACAAACTGAGTCATGGCTGGGCAGTCTACATCTTGAGGCAGACAAGGTAGTTAGTGATAACGGCCGGAATTTTGTGGCAGCCATAGCTCTTTCAAAACGCAGACACACACCTTGCCTGGCTCACACCTTGAACCTGGTGGTGCAGTGCTTCCTCAATAATTATCCTGAGTTAATACCCCTGCTCCATAAGGTGCGAAGACTGTGCTCGCACATCTGCCAGTCATCCGTACACTCCAGTTGTATGCAGAAGCTGCAGCGATTGCTCCACCTTCCCAAGCACCACCTGATTATCAACGTTGCAACAAGGTGGAACTCCACCATGCATATGGTTCAGAGGTTGTGCGAACAAAGGCAGGCTGTAATTCATTTGTGGGACGATACATGGGCAGGCAGTTTGCAGGCAGACATAAAGTTGTCTGGTGTGCAGTGGTCGAAGCTGAAAGACCTCTGTGAAGTCCTTCAGTGTTTTGAGGAATACACACGGCTGGTAAGCGCAGATGGCGCCATCATAAGCATGATCATCCCACTTATGCGTCTGCTCATGCAAACTTTGACGCACATTAAGGAGCTGGCGTCCACAGACAAGGGGGAAGAGGAGGAGGGAAGCCTTGATGACTGTCAGCCATTGTCTGCTCAGGGAAGTCTTGTGGATGAGGTGGAGGAAGAGGAGGAAGAGGAGGATGATTATTTTGGGGAGGAGGATGCTTCTCAGGGGGCAAGAAAAAATTTTGGCGTGGCAAGGTCACGTACAGGGTTTCTGCATGACTGGAGGGATGTTGATTTGCCAGAAAGTGCTCCTCCACCCAGCACTCGCAGTGCATCATTGACACCTGGAACATTGGCCCACATGTGTGATTATGCCTTGCAGATCCTAAAAAGGGACCCCTGCATTGCCAAAATGATGAACGATGATGACTACTGGTTGGCCAGCATCCTGGATCCACGCTATAAAGGCAAATTCCAAAACATCATGCCACGGGAGAACATTGAGCTAATATTGGCTAACAAACAAGCAACTCTGGTAAACCGTTTGCTTGAGGCATTCCCAGCACACAGCGACAGTGATGTTTTTCCAACGAGCCGTAGGGGGCAACATGAAAGAGGTGTTCATAGTGCACACAGCCGAAGTGGCGTTGGACACAGGGGTTTCATGACCATGTTGTGGACTGATTTTTCAAGTACCGCTCACACGACTGGTAATGCTGCATCGATCGAAAGTGACAGGAGACAGCAGTTGTCAACTATGTTAACAAACTACTTCTCCTCCCATATCAATGTTCTCCCTCACCTGTCATTCCCCTTTGACTATTGGGCCAGTAAACTTGACACCTGGCCTGAGTTAGCACAATATGCCTTACAGGAGCATGCTTGCCCTGCTGCTAGTGTGTTATCTGAACGAGTGTTCAGTGCTGCTGGATCAATCCTGACAGAAAAAAGGAACCGTCTGTCGACCCAAAATGTTGATGATCTAACCTTCATTAAAATGAACCATGCATGGGTTTCAAATGATTTTGTCCCACCCTCCCCTGCTGACACGTAGGTTGCCAGAAAATTGGCGTGCTTTTGTACTCCTCTTCCGCGGACTTCTCCAATTACTCCATTTGCAGCTGCTGAATGTCCAACATCAACATATGCCATTTTTTCCACCTCCCTAACTGGGCTGCCTCCCCCACAGGGCCGGGGTCATCACCTAGCGCACGCACCCGTGCGCGTGCTGATGCCCTGAACAGGTGGGTGGGCACACTCCTTGGCAACGGCACTGGCACAAGATCCCTCATAGTAGAATCAAGTGTCTCTGACGGTGGGGGTGCACACCCGCCGTCAGACACACTGGCGTACTATGTGGGGCCCTGTGCCAGTACCGCCACCCATGAGTGGGCCACCCCTGCTTGCTCAGGGCATCAGCACTTGCAATACTTATCTCTCCTTGCTCCACCACTGTGTAGTCTGGCCTGTTAAATACTTCACTGGGACTGCCACTACAAATTTGGGGAAATAATAGATGATGGTTAAGGCGTAGCTATGCCCTGTCCTGCTGGGCTCTATCTTCAAATGATCAATGGCTTCCATTTTTTATGGACGTCGACTCACAATGAGATGCAGTGGTGGTTTATCATCAGCTTTCACGGTTTTCTGACTCACAGACGTGTGACATTCCTGCCCACATTTTTAAATGTGTCCTCTCATGCCAATCCAATAGTATCGCCTACGGCCTGTGGCTTGTGTCTTTTGCACTCCAAAGTTACCTGACAGATCATGATAGGCAGTGAGGACAATGTCTACATCTGTCCCTGTGATCACAATTTGATGGAGATGAGTAATGGTGATGGGTTCCACGGTACTGCGATACAGCAAACCTTTCTTCACAAGAACTGTTTTCACTGTCTCCACAGGCAAAGTAATTGAGGGTCAGCATCGCCTCTGAGAATTCTCCTGGGAGTTTTTCCCGTGATTAATAATTCCAAAATTTCAGCAATCACTCGACTTTCCATCTGTGCTTGTATCCATCTCGTTTCCTCTTGCGGAGAGTCTGGACTGTATTACTGAGACTGAAATATATATGAAGATTGAAAAACACCCCAACAGTGTATACTGGTGTATGCTTCGAATACATAACCCTTTTTCTACTTCTCAGATTCTTGTCTAATCCATACTTGGGCTGTGAGTGTCTTTGTCGGACTCCGGAAATATACACACAGATTTTAATGTTTACACTATGCTATATATACCTGCTATCCAGTGATACTGTACCCTTTCTCAGCTTTCTATAATCATGTCGAATCCATACTGGGCCTGAGATCGCCTGAGTCTGCCTCCTGATATATAGACATAGGTTTTTAATGTTTAAACTATGCTATATACACTCACTGGCCACTTTATTAGGTACACCTGTCCAACTGTGTGTTAAGACTTAATTTCTAATCTGCCAATCACATGGCGGCAACTCAGTGCATTTAGGCATGTAGACATGGTCAAGACAATCTCCTGCAGTTCAAACCGAGCATCAGTATGGGGAAGAAAGGTGATTTGAGTGCCTTTGAACGTGGCATGATTGTTGGTGCCAGAAGGGCTGGTCTGAGTATTTCAGAAACTGCTGATCTACTGGGATTTTCACGCACAACCATCTCTAGGGTTTACAGAGAATGGTCCGAAAAAGAAAAAAAATCCAGTGAGCGGCAGTTCTGTGGCCGGAAATGCCTTGTTGATGCCAGAGGTCAGAGGAGAATGGGCAGACTGGTTCGAGCTGATAGAAAGGCAACAGTGACTCAAATTGCCACCCGTTACAACCAAGGTAGGCAGAAGAGCATCTCTGAACGCACAGTGCGTCGAACTTTGAGGCAGATGGGCTACAGCAGCAGAAGACCACACCGGGTACCACTCCTCTCAGCTAAGAACAGGAAACTGAGGCTACAATTTGCACAAGCTCATCGAAATTGGACAGTAGAAGATTGGAAAAACGTTGCCTGGTCTGATGAGTCTCGATTTCTGCTGCGACATTCGGATGGTAGGGTCAGAATTTGGCGTAAACAACATGAAAGCATGGATCCATCCTGCCTTGTATCAACGGTTCAGGCTGGTGGTGGTGGTGTCATGGTGTGGGGAATTTTTTCTTGGCACTCTTTGGGCCCCTTGGTACCAATTGAGCATCGTTGCAACGCCACAGCCTACCTGAGTATTGTTGCTGACCATGTCCATCCCTTTATGACCACAATGTACCCAACATCTGATGGCTACTTTCAGCAGGATAATGCGCCATGTCATAAAGCTCGAATCATCTCAGATTGGTTTCTTGAACATGACAATGAGTTCACTGTACTCAAATGGCCTCCTCAGTCACCAGATCTCAATCCAATAGAGCATCTTTGGGATGTGGTGGAACGGGAGATTCGCATCAGGGATGTGCAGCCGACAAATCTGCGCCAACTGTGTGATGCCATCATGTCAATATGGTCCAAAATCTCTGAGGAATGCTTCCAGCACCTTGTTGAATCTCTGCCACGAAGAATTGAGGCAGTTCTGAAGGCAAAAGGGGGTCCAACCCGTTACTAGCATGGTGTACCTAATAAAGTGGCCAGTGAGTGTATATATACCTGTTATCTGGTGATACTGTACCCTTTCTAGACTTTATACAATCACGTCAAATCCTTACTGGGCCTGAGACCCTCTGATTCTGCCTCCTGATATGTAGACATAGGTTTTTAATGTTTAAACTATGCTATATATACCTGTTATCTGGTGATACTGTACCCTTTCTCAACTTTCTACAATCTTGTCGAATCCATAGAACGTCTGAGTCTGCCTCCTGATTAGAGATAAGCGGTGTTCGAGTCAACCTGTTCGCCAAGTTAAAATTCCAGCTGTTTTGGGCGGTGTTCGAGCAGTTCGTCGAACTCGAACACTTTGCTTAAAATTCGGCTGTTCAAGGTTCCGTTCGAGAACGGTTCGTTCACCAAAAGCGTAACTTCATTTTCACATTAATAATGGTTTTCAATGTTAATAGACTGTTTCATGGCATAGTAGCGGAGAATGGTAGCAAGCGGTGTAGCACACCTGTCAAGGAGCTACACCGTGTGTGTTTCTATTATTTTTTACCGCATCTTGTCCAGAAAATCCTTTTGGGCCTTGTAGCACTGTCTGCTACTCAGCAGAGGAGCCCACCAGTGAGCCTAGCTAGGCCGCCTGTTTATGAAAGAACCAGTTTTTGACTGCATTTAGCACAGTTAATACTTTGGGGCGAGTAACTGTGTCTGCTACTCATCAGCAAAAAATAAAAAGAGGGGGAGCGCACTAAGGCGGTAAATGAGGGACTCCAGCGTGTTTAACAAAGGTAATCCACTCACCTGATGTGGTTGTGAAGGGTCACAACCACCTAAGGAAGTTTTTGTCACTGCAGATCCCGGGATGCAGATAAAACAATAGAGAAGAGAAAAGCCAGGGTTTGTTCGCGCTAGACCACCAATCCTTTTGGGCTTTGTAGCACTGTCTGAACTGTGTGAACCTAGCTATGCCGCATGTTCATGTAAGCACTGTCTGCTACTCAGCAGAGTTGCCCACCCGTGAACCAAGCCATGCCGCCTGTTTATGTAAGAACTGCGTGCTACTCAGCATAGGAGCCCAGCTGTTAAGCAAGCTACAGCACCTGTGGTTTGGACACTTAATTTTTTCATTTTTTCTGGAATGCCGGTTAGGCCTAATTCCGGAATTCCTGTTGATCTGCACTTACTGGGAAATCCCTGATCCGCATCACTAACGAGGTTCAGCGGGTTATCGGCACCTGTGAGCGACACGCGCTGGAACTTTCAGTGTAGCGCGCATGCAGCCCCGGACATGTAAGGGCATGACAGACCTGTTATTGATCGATGTCACGTGCCAGAGCCTCGCGTGTCCCTCTAGTAAGCTTGACGCGTACAGCGGGGGCATGCCGGAGTCTCGTTCGTTAATGGAATTAAGCTGACAAATCGCTAGCACATCTAAAAACGGACATCCACCACCACCTACAGAATCGACAAAGCTTGCAATCTGTCAATCTTTTCTGTAGCTGGCAAGGTTGAGGTTTCCCGGGTGGAGTCGAATTAAGCCGCAGGCTCCACTCCTGGTGGTGCCCTTCTGGACATTCCTTTAAGGTTCAGCTTTGCAACCATACTACCTCCGGAAACCAAACACTTTGCCTTCATGGACGCTGTTCGGAGGTTCGTGGGAATAACGCCGCTCGATTGGCAGTTGGCCTAATTTATGGTGGGAAGTCTGACGGTATATGATCGTCTTCGATTTCAGATTTTTACTGTTTTTTTTGGTACTTTACATTTTTTTCTCTGCAGATAGGTAGTGTGGCCTCCGTTCTAGCGCTTATCTGAGGTACGCGCAGTACTGAGTTCACTGAAGTTCCCCCTGTTAACTCTCTTTTGGAACTTTCTTGTATGGCAGGCAGCCATAGCCTTTTCCTTCTGGCTCACACATGTCGCTGCTGGGGCCTCCGAGCCTTAGTTGGGAACAGAGCATTTACAGCTGCTACTTCCTCCGGTTTCTGCTGCAGGACCGTCAGTGTCCCTACAAACTCGGAGACCAGAATCCAGACCATGCGCTCCAGCTAGGAGTGAGCCTTAACTCTACTCATCCTCCAGCTCCCCTTCTCACGTCCACACACTTCCCCTTCCCTTCACAGACTGCCCTAACTTACCTCCTCCCGACCACAGAGAGCAGCTCCTCAGCAGTCAGGTTCAGAGGTCTCCCTGCTGGCCTGGAGTGGGAACTGTGTTGTGTGTTGGTTTAACTGCTAGAGGGATCCTTCGTTGCTCCCAAGCATGACATCACACTCCCTAGGAGGAAGGTAATGCCACTGTGGCGACCGTACTCCTGGGGGTGCCACAAGTGCACTGATGCCCAGCCACTGCTACATGATTATGCTGGTACATTGACCCAGACCACTACATTCCCCTCGCACTCTACACAGCCAGAATCTGACCCTGATGAAACTCAGGTTCCCCTTCCCGCATACTATACCACCTTACACGGTGACAAAGAGGAAGATGCAGATGAAAGTGCAGGTTCCTTGAGCAGGTGGGGGGCATACTCATGGGCGACGGCACTGCCACAGGGCCCCTCATAGTACACAAAAGTGTCTCTGCCGGTGGGACCCACCCGGAGGGCCCACCCGCTGTCAGACACACCGCCGTACTATTAGGGGCCCTGTGCCAGTGCCGTCGCCAACGAGTGGGACCCCCCTGCTTGCTCAGGATCACAGCACTTGCAAAGTTGAAATACTTACTTCTCACTGCTCCACCGCCTTGATATCTTCCGCGTTTCCTGACAGTGACATTCTGGTCAGAGAGCGAGATGACATCACGTCTGTACGCCCTCTGCCTAAACAGTCCAAGTGCATTGAAATGGAAGATGGGGACGACGAGGAGTCCAGACTAGTACAGAGATTCCCTAGCGAGCAGACTTATTTAATTGTTTTCAATGTTGGGACAGCTATTTTTGGGGAGCACTATACTCTGGATAATTATATATTTGAGGCCCATCATACACTGGAGCATTTCAAAGTTGGACATCAGACACTGGAAAAGATGATTAGCTCCAGCTGCGTAAAAATTCTTCTGTATTATAAATCATTAAAATGACATATAATGAAACTCTCCTTATAACCAACCAGAGGAAGACGTTACAGAGGCTACGCGTTTCGACCTACATGGTCTTTATCAAAGGCTTTGAATGGAAATTTCCTGACGTTGGTCCGCATAGAGCTCCGTGTATCTGCAAGAGTTTACTGGTGAGCTGGCTTTTTTTTTCCTTTTCTTTATCAGACACTGGAGCAGCGTTTACAGGGCCCATTATGCACTGGACTCGAGCATTAGAAATGGGGCCCATTATATATGGAGCATTATTTGGGCCCATAAGTCAGTGGAGCTTCATCCATGGGGGCCAACATATACTGTAGCATTATGTGGAGCTCATAATATACTGTTTCAAACATTATATGGGACCAATGATTCTGTATGGAGAAATATATGGGCCTCATTACTCTGTATAATGCACTATGCGGTGGCCATAATACTGTATGGAGTAATATACTGTCCATTTTTGGAACTAATGGAGAATGTAAAATGGATATCAGTCATGAGATATAAGAAGTGAAGTATTTTTCATTGTACTATACCACTATTTCTCTGCCGTATCAGAGGATCATGAATTGTGGCATGTGTTAAAAGAGCCCAGTGACACTCTTTGGCCCAGGGCCCATGAAAATCTGGAGCCAGCCCTACCCCCCCCCCACAACTTTAGTCAAATAACCCTCAGTTTTCAATGCCTAACTATTATTATAAAGTAAATTAAGGTTGACAAGCTTAAGTAATAAGAATTGATGCCTTTGGCATTAAAATGGGCACTGTAGGTGTGTTTCCTGTCCTCCACTCCCTGCCGACCTTGGTTCCCCATTGACTTGCATTGGGTTTCGTGTTTTAGTCATCCTTTTTCACGATAATCGGCCGATTTCGTTTGAACCGACTTTTGAGAAAGTCAGGTTTCATGAAACCCGACTCGACCCGAAAAAAGGCAAAGTAGCTCATCTCTACTGGTAATACACCTTATATTAGAATGTTTTTAACTATTGCTTGTTTTTGTTTTTTTGGTATGTAACTTTATTGTGATTATACACCATGTGTGTTGTAATTTGATTGGTGGGTGGTAGTATATATCTCTAGAGTTGAGCGATACCAGCCGATACTTGAAAATATCGGATCAAAATGGATCGGCCGATCTTAAAAAAAAAAAAAGTATCGGTATCGCCGATTCCGATACCGGGAACCAATGCAAGTCAATGGGGCCAAAATATCGGAATTAAAAAAAACCCTTTCTTTCCTTGTAGGTTAATTCTACATGAAGAAAAACAACTAAGAATAATGTAGAATGTATTGTGGGAGGTGGAGGAGACATTAAAGCCATAGAGGTTTAGCCCAATCAAATGGAATAGCAGGAATTAAACTTTTTTTTTAAAGACGTTAGGAGTTACAAAGATATTGACTATGTTAGCCTCATTTATATTTTGCCAGACATGTATGTCGTCTTCTTCTTTCTTCTTTCTTCTTCTTTCTTATTCTTCTGACTTTTTTTACCTTCTTCTTCTTCTTCTTATTCCTTTTTTACATTCTTCTTCTTATTCCTTTTTTTACATTCTTCTTCTTCTTCCTTTTTTTACATTCTTCTTCTTATTCCTTTTTTTACATTCTTCTTCTTCCTTTTTTTAAATTCTTCTACTTCCTTTTTTTACATTCTTCTTCTTCTTCCTTTTCTTACATTCTTCATATTCTTCTTATTCAACAATTTTTATTCTACATATTCAACTTCTTCATCTTCTTCCTATTCTTCTTCATCATATTCTTGTTTGTGTCAGGCATTCCTGTAGTTGTTATCTAGAAAAGTTAGAAGTTTACACCTTCCGTTCTGCCTGTCACAAAAGATTTACAACAGGATTTGTCCATGTTCAGTTTGGCCTGCAGCAGCAGGCCTTTTCCAGGGGCACCACGAGGAGGAACGGACTCACCCCCATACACTGCTTAGTCTTCTTCTGCTTATAAATAAGATAATATCATTTGCTCAGAGTATTAGTCTTATGCGTAATGTTCTTCTGCTTTGTTTTTTTATGCTTCTTTGTCTTCTCTCTCTTGTTGTTCTGCATCTTGGTGGTTGTCTTCCTGTTCTTTGTCCTCTTGAACCAGCTGACGGTACTGGCACCCGTAGGGGCAGCAGAAGGAACAAGAGCCAATGGCACTACCGAGGACCAGCTGACGGTGCTGGAACCCGGTTACTAAGCAGGAGGTACCTGTGCTACAAAGCACTACCAAGGACCAGCAGACGTTGCCGGAACTCGGATACCGAGATGGAGGCACCTAGGCCAAAGGCTCTGACGAGAACCAGCTGACGGTGCTGGAACCCGGAGGTGTAGCATAAGCTGCAAGAGCAAATGGAAATAGCGAGGACCAGCTGACAGTGCTGGCACCCGGAGGGGCAGCAGAAGGAATAAGAGCCAATGGCACAACCGAGGACCAGCTGACGGTGCTGGAACCCGGTTACTAAGCAGGAGGTACCTGTGCTACAAAGCACTACCAAGGACCAGCAGACGTTGCCGGAACTCGGATACCGAGATGGAGGCACCTAGGCCAAAGGCTCTGACGAGAACCAGCTGACGGTGCTGGGACCCGGAGGGGTAGCATAAGCTGCAAGAGCAAATGGAAATAGCGAGGACCAGCTGACAGTGCTGGCACCCGGAGGGGCAGCAGAAGGAATAAGAGCCAATGGCACAACCGAGGACCAGCTGATGGTGCTGGAACCCGGTTACTAAGCATGAGGTACCTGTGCTACAAAGCACTACCAAGGACCAGCAGACATTGCCGGAACTCGGATACCGAGATGGAGGCACCTAGGCCAAAGGCTCTGACGAGAACCAGCTGACGGTGCTGGAACCCGGAGGGGCAGCTGAAGTTACCCCTGAAAAGCAAAGTTGGCATGCCGCAAGCTGGCCGCAGTTACCGAATCACACAGTCCTACAGGGGGTGCTTGTCCTACTGGCACTACGGAACAAGCCTTTCTTACCAGAACCCGCAGTCCACATAGGAAGCACCTAAACTGCTGGCACCCTAGCCTCGGCTAACCCAACCGCAACATGACATGGCAACTTGGGGTGGCAAACTGACATTGACACTTCCCGGAAACAGCAGGCAGGGCTGGAACCAAGCTGGGCAGGAGGGAGTACCCGTGCCAAAGTCAGTTATGAGCAGCAACTGGCGATGTTGGAGCCCAGGGACAAGCACTTAGCAGGCTGAGGCCTGATGTGCTGTCAATTGGGAGGCAGCAGGACAGATTGCCATCAAAACAGCAGGGGAACAGCTGACGTTACTGAACCCCACAAACACAGGAGCTAGTGTTTTACTCTGTGAAGACTGCACTTCCGAGCAACAACTGGCTGTGTTGAAGCCCAGGGACAAGCACGGAGCAGGCTGAGGCTGCATTGAAGAAATTTTAAGATCGGTTGTAGACTTCTACTAATTTTAACCAAGCTCCACTTAGGCCTGTGGCTTCACTGATATTCGTATTTCCCCTGTCCTCCAACCCCGCCAGTTACAGCTCCGAAGTGGCGTCTGCACAATCCACACTTGTTCCTGTGCTACAGGTGTTCAGTCCGGTCAGTTAATCCCCTGATGTGTGTCTGGCAATGTCGCCTGCTCTGTCCACATTCCCATAACTAGTTATGGGAATGTGGACAGAGCAGGCGACATTGCCGGACACACATCAGGGGATTAACTGACTGGACTGAACACCTGTAACACAGGAACAAGTGTGGATTGTGCAGACGCCACTTCGGAGCTGTAACTGGCAGGGTTGGAGGACAGGGCAAATACGAGAGACAGTGGAGCCACAGGCCTAATTGGAGCACGGTTAAAAATCAGTAGTAGTACGACTGTGTAGGCAGCAGGAGACTTTGCCATCCACACAGCAGGGGATCAGCTGACGTTACTGAACCCCACTGAGACACGGGAGCAAGTGTCTCTTTCCGTGTGGACGGCACTTCCGAGCTACAACTGGCTGTGTTGAAGCCCAGGAAATAGGAGGGTGTAGGCAGAGGCCTACTGTATTTGGAATGTGGTGACAGCAGGAGAGACTGCCATCCACACAGCAGGGGATCAGCTGACGTTACTGAACCCCACTGAGACACGGGAGCAAGTGTCTCTTTCCGTGTGGACGGCACTTCCGAGCTACAACTGGCTGTGTTGAAGCCCAGGAAATAGGAGGGTGTAGGCAGAGGCCTACTGTATTTGGAATGTAGAGACAGCAGGAGAGACTGCCATCCACACAGCAGGGGATCAGCTGACGTTACTGAACCCCACTGAGACACTGGAGCAAGTGTCTCTTTCCGTGTGGACGGCACTTCCGAGCTACAACTGGCTGTGTTGAAGCCCAGGAAATAGGAGGGTGTAGGCAGAGGCCTACTGTATTTGGAATGTGGTGACAGCAGGAGAGACTGCCATCCACACAGCAGGGGATCAGCTGACGTTACTGAACCCCACTGAGACACGGGAGCAAGTGTCTCTTTCCGTGTGGACGGCACTTCCGAGCTACAACTGGCTGTGTTGAAGCCCAGGAAATAGGAGGGTGTAGGCAGAGGCCTACTGTATTTGGAATGTGGTGACAGCAGGAGAGACTGCCATCCACACAGCAGGGGATCAGCTGACGTTACTGAACCCCACTGAGACACGGGAGCAAGTGTCTCTTTCCGTGTGGACGGCACTTCCGAGCTACAACTGGCTGTGTTGAAGCCCAGGAAATAGGAGGGTGTAGGCAGAGGCCTACTGTCTTTGGAATGCGGAGACAGCAGGAGAGACTGCCATCTCCACAGCAGGGGAACAGCTGTCAGTGCTGAACCCCACTAACACTTGAACGAATGTGTTTGGCTCTGTGGAGACGACACTTCTGAACACCAACTGACGCTGTTGGAGCCCAGGATTAGGCAAGGAGCAGGCTGGGGCCTACTGGATTTTGGCAGGTGTAGGCAGCAGGAGACTTGCCATCTCCACAGCAGGGGAACAGCTGGCAGTGCTGAACCCCACTAACACTTGAACGAATGTGTTTGGCTCTGTGGAGACGACACTTCTGAACACCAACTGACACTGTTGGAGCCCAGGATTAGGCGAGGAGCAGGCTGGGGCCTGTTGCTTTTGGCAGGTGAAGGCAGCAGGAGACTTGCCATCTCCACAGCAGGGGAACAGCTGGCAGTGCTAAACCCCACTAACACTTGAACGAATGTGTTTGGCTTTGTGGAGATGACACTTCTAAACACCAACTGACGCTGTTGGAGCCCAGGATCAGGCGTGGAGCAGGCTGGGGCCTATTGGATTTTGGCAGGTGTAGGCAGCAGGAGACTTGCCATCTCCACAGCAGGGGAACAGCTGGCAGTGCTGAACCCCACTAAGGCCTCTTTCACACATCAGTTTTTTGCCTTCAGGCGCGATCCGACTTTTTTTTGTAAAACCGGATCCGGCAAAATGCAATGCTGGATCCAGTTTTTCCCCATTGACTTGCATTAGCGCCGGATCGTGCCAGATGGCATTGCGTTTCATCCGTTTTTTGCCAGATACGGCAACTTGTCTCATTCCGGCGTCTGGAAATAACGGCTACTGTAACGTTTTTTGTCTCCGGCGAAAAAGCCGGAAGCGCCGGATCCGGCGCTTCCAGCTTTTTGCTACAATGAAAGTCTATGGGCGCCGGAATGCGCCGGATCCAGAAAAAGACGGATCCAGCCACCGGATCCGTTTTTTTTAAGTCTGCGCATGCTCAGATCCAATTGGCCAGCCCCCAGGAACAGATATAACCTGCTAGACGGATCCAGCAAAAAAACTGATCCGTTTCTACAGTTCTTTAAAATTTATGCCGGATCCGTTTTTTCTAAAAATAGCCGGATCCTGCATGACGGCAAAAAACTGATGTGTGAAAGTAGCCTAACACTTGAACGAATGTGTTTGGCTCTGTGGAGATGACACTTCTGAACACCAACTGACGCTGTTGGAGCCCAGGATCAGCCGTGGAGCAGGCTGGGGCCTACTGGATTTTGGCAGGTGTAGGCAGCAGGAGACTTGCCATCTCCACAGCAGGGGAACAGCTGGCAGTGCTGAACCCCACTAACACTTGAACGAATGTGTTTGGCTCTGTGGAGATGACACTTCTGAACACCAACTGACGCTGTTGGAGCCCAGGATTAGGCGAGGAGCAGGCTGGGGCCTGTTGCTTTTGGCAGGTGAAGGCAGCAGGAGACTTGCCATCTCCACAGCAGGGGAACAGCTGGCAGTGCTGAACCCCACTAACACTTGAACGAATGTGTTTGGCTCTGTGGAGATGAGACTTCTGAACACCAACTGACGCTGTTGGAGCCCAGGATCAGGCGTGGAGCAGGCTGGGGCCTACTGGATTTTGGCAGGTGTAGGCAGCAGGGGACTTGCCATCTCCACAGCAGGGGAACAGCTGGCAGTGCTGAACCCCACTAACACTTGAACGAATGTGTTTGGCTCTGTGGAGACGACACTTCTGAACACCAACTGACGCTGTTGGAGCCCAGGATTAGGCGAGGAGCAGGCTGGGGCCTGTTGCTTTTGGCAGGTGAAGGCAGCAGGAGACTTGCCATCTCCACAGCAGGGGAACAGCTGGCAGTGCTGAACCCCACTAACACTTGAACGAATGTGTTTGGCTCTGTGGAGATGACACTTCTGAACACCAACTGACGCTGTTGGAGCCCAGGATCAGGCGTGGAGCAGGCTGGGGCCTACTGGATTTTGGCAGGTGTAGGCAGCAGGAGACTTGCCATCTCCACAGCAGGGGAACAGCTGGCAGTGCTGAACCCCACTAACACTTGAACGAATGTGTTTGGCTCTGTGGAGACGACACTTCTGAACACCAACTGACACTGTTGGAGCCCAGGATTACGCATGCCGCATGCAGAGGCCAATGGGCAGCGGTTTTTATGGAGGTTGTTGACTACTACTGATTCTAACCATGCTCCACTTAGGCCTCTGGCTCCACTGTCTCTACTATTTACCCTGGCCTCCAACCCAGCCAGCTACATCTCTGAAGTGGCGTCAGCACAATCTACACTTGTTCCTGTGTTACTGGTGCTCAGTCCCGTCAGTTGATCCCCTGATGTTTGTCCGGCAAGTTCGCCAGCTCTGTCCTCATTCCCACTACTGGTTATGGGAATGTGGACAGAGCAGGAGACCTTGCCGGACACACATCAGGGGATAAACTGATGGGACTGAGCCACAGGAACACAGGAACAAGTGTAGATTGTGCTGACGCCACTTCAGAGATGTAGATGGCGGGGTTGGCGGGGGCCAGGGGAAATAGTAGAGACAGTGGAGCCAGAGACCTAAGTTGGGCACGGTTAAAAATCAGTAGTGGTTTGAATGTTGATGGAGCTGGTGACTTTGCCGTCCACACAGCAGGGGATCAGCTGGCGTTACTGAACCCCACTAACACAGGAGCTAGTGTGTTTCTCTGTGCAGACGACACATCTGAGCGACAACTGGCTGTGTTGAAGCACAGGGATTATAGTTCAGGTGGTAGAAAAATGAACACACCAGCAGACCTGGATACAGTTGCCAACCACTAATTTAGTCTGTAAGAGGAATGGCAAAGTCTTTGGAGATCCAGGCCTTGTTCATTTTCAGAAAAGTCAGCCGGTCAACATTATCGGAAGATAGTCGCGTGCGACGGTCTGTTAGTACACCACCTGCGGCACTAAAGACACGTTCCGATAATACACTGGCAGCAGGGCAAGCCAGCACCTCCAATGCATACTGGCTAAGCTCTGGCCATGTATCCAGCTTAGAGACCCAAAACTTGAAGGGGGAAGAGCCATCTGGGAGTACAGTGACAGGGCAAGACATGTAGTCTGACACCATCTGACGGAAGCGTTGCCTCCTGCTGACTCGAGGCGTCGCTGATGGTGTAGACAATTGTGGTGGACACACAAAACTTTGCCACATTTGGGCCATAGTGGTCTTGCCTTGTGCTGCGGTGCTGCCTCTGCTCCCTCTTTGTGCAGAGTTTCCTCCACTGCCTCGACGCACAGAGCTGCTTTGTAAAGCACTAGCAACAATGCTGTCGGGTGGAATGGAAAACATTATGGACTGCACCAGTGACTCTTCGTACTCCCGCAGTTTACGCTCCCGGTTCAACGTTGGTATGAGCCTTTGTACGCTGTCCCGGTAGCGAGGATCTAGGAGGGTGTACACCCAATAATCAGCCGAGACGAGAATGTGGGCGATGCGGCGGTCGTTTCTCAGGCACTGCAGCATGAAATCAACCATGTGCTGCAGACTCCCAACTGCCAAAGAACCGCTGTCCCCTGTTTGAGGCGTGACCTCGGCCTGCTCTGCATCACCCCACCCTCGCTGTACATACTGAGTAGAGGTTTGTGTACCTCCCTCCTCTGGAGAGATGTCTTCCTCCTCCATCGACTCCTCCTCATCCTCCTCACAAAGTGTCCCCTGCCTAGGCCTTTGTGAGGAAACACGTAGCGCAGACTGTCCAGAAGCAGATGGCATTTGGGACTCCTCATCCTCCACCTCTTCCGAAACCTCATCCCTTAGTGCTTGCAGTGTTTGTTGAAGCAGGCAGATAAGGGGGACAGTCATGCTGACTAGTGCATCATCTGCACTCGCCATCCGCGTGGATTCATCGAAGGCACGCAAAACGAGGCAGATGTCCTTCATAGAGGCCCACTCAATGGTGCTGAAGTGTGAACGGCGCACAGTGCGACTTGTTTGCGCCTGATGCAGCTGGTACTCCATGACTGCTGCCTGCTGCTCACACAACCGCTCCAACATATGTAACGTTGAATTCCACCGGGTGGGTAGGTCACATATGATGCGATGTTCCGGAAGGCCAAATCGTCGCTGCAGAGCAGCGAGGCGCGATCTTGCCGTGCTGGAACGCCGCAAGTGAGCGCACTCTATGCGGACCTTGTGCAACAGTGCATCAAGATCCGGATAGTCCCTCAGAAAGCTCTGCACGACCAAGTTAAGCACATGTGCCAGACATGGGATGTGTGTGAGGTTGCCTAGGCCAAGAGCTGCTACCAGATTTCGGCCATTGTCACACACTACCAAGCCCGGCTGGAGATTCGCTGGCCCAAACCACACATCGCTCTCCTGCTTGATAGCATTCCAGAGCTCCTGCGCTGTGTGGCTTCGATTCCCCAAAGAAATTAATTTGAGTACAGCCTGTTGACGTTTGGCCACGGCTGTGCTCATATCGGTCATAACAGGCTCCTGCTCTGCTGTTTCTGAGGAACTTGAGTAGGAGGAGGAGTCTATGTGTACAGACTGGAGTCCTGCAATCCGTGGCGTTGGAAGAACACGTACAGCGCCACTCTCCAGATCTGTACCCGGCTCCACAACATTGACCCAGTGGGCAGTGAGGGAAAGGTATCGTCCCTGTCCATGGTTACTGGTCCACGCATCGGTGGTCAGGTGGACCTTGCTACTAACGGCGTTTAGTAGCGCATGTTTTATTTTGCCCTCAACATGTTTCTGCAGGGCAGGGACGGCTCGCCTGCTGAAATAAAAGCGGCTGGGCACGTTGTATTGGGGGACTGCCAATGCCATTAAGTCCCGGAAGGTGTCAGTGTCCACCAGCCTGAATGACAGCAATTCAACTGCCAGAAGTTTGGCAATGCCAGCATTCAGAGACTGTGCTCGGGGATGGTTTGCCGAGTAAGGGCGCCTTTTATCCCATGCCTGTGATACCGATGGCTGTGATGGATGGGAACGTGCTGCAATGGGTGGAATCTGACAGGGTCTCCGGACAACAGTGGCAGAGGTTCTTCCTTGGCGATCCTGTGAGGAAGCCGAACCAGCAGTGTGTGAGCTGGAGGAAGAGGCCCCAACACGAACTGAAGAGGTGGTAGGTGGTGCTGTACGTTGGCCTACGTCTTCAGGGTGTCTCTGCAACTCCAACTCGTGCTTGGTGCGCACATGTTTCCACATATTTGTGGTATTGAGGTTGCTGACATTTCTCCCTCTTTTGACTATCTGATGACACAGCTTGCATTTGACAAAGCAAATGTCATCTGCAACTGTGTCAAAAAAGGACCACGCACTGCAAGTCTTGGGAGCGCTCGTTTTGCCTTTGGAATGAGGAATGCTCCTAACGGGTGCCGAAGTGGAGGGTACAGGCAACCAAGTCTTCCCCCTCCCTCTGCCTCCTGTTTTGGCCGGTAGGGGAATCTCTTCCTCCGAGCTGCTCCCACCACCTTCCTGTTCCTCACGCTATGATGGGTCAAGGACCTCATCATCTTCCCTCCCCTCTTCAAACAGCTGCTTCTCCGGGGTTGTCTCGCCAGCACCGTACGCACCAGAAAGTGGCAACTGAGTCTCGTCATCATCTGATGCGTACTGAGGTGTGCTGACCATAGGCACTGGCCCACTCGCCTCTTCAGATTCAGAGGGACAAAGAAGTTGCGCATCACTGCATACTCCCTCTTCTTCACATTCAGGAATGCTGCTTGGCTGGCCCCCTCTTTCCAAGCCAACAGATTCCGAGAACAGAAGTAGAGACTGTGATGGCTCCTGTCCATGTCTCTCTGACTGCCTGGGCACTTTGGCAGGTGGTGAAGAGACAGATGGTTGCTCTTCGGTGCTCTGGTCCTGAGAGGCTGTGGAAGTAATTGAAGTCGATGCGTTAGCTGCCATCCATCCGACAACGGCTTCAATTTGTTCCTCCCGCAGCAGTGGGGTACGTTGAGGTCCTACAAAGCTGCGCATAAAGGACTGTTGCCTGCTAAAACTGGGGGATGCTGATCCACTGGTGCCCGCAGCAGGCCCAGAATCCCCACGTCCTCTACCTGCAGAATCCCCACGTCCTCTCCCTGCAGAATCCCCACGTCCTCTCCCTGCTGAAACTCCACGCCCACGCCCACGCGCCTTACTCCCTGCCTTCTTCATCTTGCCAGACTGCTTAAGATAGGCAGAAAAGTACAAAGGGGGGCCTTAGTGTGCTTATTCCTGAACAGCTGGTTACAGGTACAAGAAACACTAATTTTATGAAGTGTGTGTGGACTACACTTTAATAGAAGCTGATGTGGCCTACACAAGTTCCAAATGTAGTGTTTGGTGAACTTTTTTTGTGGTTTCTTTGTTGGAAACAAACTCAAAGTATGTGAACAAAGAATTGAAACTGATAGTATCACCAACTTTTTGGAGCTATTACAATGCAGGCAGGTAACCTACAATGCAAAAGATGAGGCTCCAAAAAAATTGGGTAATACTAATCTGGCTGCACAATCAGGGCACAAGCCAGAAAAAAAGGCTCCTCTATCTACTCCTATATAGTGTTTGCAACCAACCAATGTTGATGGATACGGATGGATGCACACTAATAGGAGAAGAAAAAATGAGCTGCACTCAAAGACAAATATGTGTGAGGCAGTGACGCACGTTGAGCGTCCTACAACCAGACGTAGCTGCAGGACACTCTACTCTGCGTGAGCTGCACTCACACACAGTCAGAGACCTCTCAGACAGCCGTGAACAGTGCAGCTAAGTGGGCACTGGCACTGACAGGCTGCAGAAAGGCTCCGCTGTGTACTCCTATATAGTGTTTGCAACCACTGTAGATGGAGACGGATGGATGCACACTAATAGAAGAAAAAATGAGCTGCAATAAAAGAAAAATGTGTGAGGCAGTGACACGCTGAGCGTCCTACAACCAGACGTAGCTGCAGGACACACTACTCAGCGTGAGCTGCACTCACACACAGTCAGAGACCGCTCAGACAGCCGTGAACAGTGCAGCAAAGTGGACACTAGCACTGAAAGGCTGCAGAAAGTCTCCGCTGTCTACTACTAGTGTTTGCAACCAACGTATATGGATACGGATGGAAGCACACTAGATTGAAATTATGTAAAAAATGCAGCTCAAAAATTAAAAGATGTATGAGGCAGCAGTGAGGCACACTGGGCAGCCTACAACCTGACGTGGCTACAGGACCCACTCCACAGCGTGAGCTGCACTCACACAGCCCTTGCAGACAGCTGTGAACACTGCTGCTAGGGCAAAGAAGGCTACAGTGGTGGTTTATGTAGCCTGGGTAAAGCACTAGATGTTTGGTGGAATCGCTATTTCTAACTGTCCCTCACAGTCTTCTACAGCAGCCTGTCCCTAACTGAATTCACAGCAGAGTGAACCAGAAATGGCGGCTGCGGTGGCTTTTATAGTGCATCATGACATCATTTCGGCAGCCAATCACAGCCATGCCAATAGTTAACATGCCTACATGCCTAACAGGATGTGCCCACACTTCGGAGGATTCCCATTGGCTTAATCAAAGCAAGCAGGCTCATAGCATGATGGGAACTTCCGATTCCGATTCCGGGATCCGATATGACAAAAGTATCGGAAGTCAGTATCGGAATTCCGATACCGCTAATATCGGCCGATACCCGATACTTGCGGTATCGGAATGCTCAACACTATACACTCACTGGCCACTTTATTAGGTACACCATGCTAGTAAGGGGTTGGACCCCCTTTTGCCTTCAGAACTGCCTCAATTCTTCGTGGCAGAGATTCAACAAGGTGCTGGAAGCATTCCTCAGAGATTTTGGACCATATTGACATGATGGCATCACACAGTTGGCGCAGATTTGTCGGCTGCACATCCCTGATGCGAATCTCCCGTTCCACCACATCCCAAAGATGCTCTATTGGATTGAGATCTGGTGACTGAGGAGGCCATTTGAGTACAGTAAACTCATTGTCATGTTCAAGAAACCAATCTGAGATGATTCGAGCTTTATGACATGGCGCATTATCCTGCTGAAAGTAGCCATCAGATGTTGGGTACATTGTGGTCATAAAGGGATGGACATGGTCAGCAACAATACTCAGGTAGGCTGTGGCGTTGCAACGATGCTCAATTGGTACCAAGGGGCCCAAAGAGTGCCCAGAAAAAATTCCCCACACCATGACACCACCACCACCAGCCTGAACCGTTGATACAAGGCAGGATGGATCCATGCTTTCATGTTGTTTACGCCAAATTCTGACCCTACCATCCGAATGTCGCAGCAGAAATCGAGACTCATCAGACCAGGCAACGTTTTTCCAATCTTCTACTGTCCAATTTCGATGAGCTTGTGCAAATTGTAGCCTCAGTTTCCTGTTCTTAGCTGAGAGGAGTGGTACCCAGTGTGGTCTTCTGCTGCTGTAGCCCATCTGCCTCAAAGTTCGACGCACTGTGCGTTCAGAGATGCTCTTCTGCCTACCTTGGTTGTAACGGGTGGCAATTTGAGTCACTGTTGCCTTTCTATCAGCTCGAACCAGTCTGCCCATTCTCCTCTGACCTCTGGCATCAACATGGCATTTCCGGCCACAGAACTGCCGCTCACTGGATTTTTTTTCTTTTTCGGACCATTCTCTGTAAACCCTAGAGATGGTTGTGCGTGAAAATCCCAGTAGATCAGCAGTTTCTGAAATTCTCAGACCAGCCCTTCTGGCACCAACAATCATGCCACGTTCAAAGGCACTCAAATCACCTTTCTTCCCCATACTGATGCTCGGTTTGAACTGCAGGAGATTGTCTTGACCATGTCTACATGCCTAAATGCACTGAGTTGCCGCCATGTGATTGGCTGATTAGAAATTAAGTCTTAACACACAGTTGGACAGGTGTACCTAATAAAGTGGCCAGTGAGTGTATATCTCCCATTATGTTCACCCCAAAGCAGCTTCAAAAAGAACATATTGTTCGATACGCGTTGCTGTGTCTTTCCACTATGATGGGGCATGTCCGTTTATCCTTGTTCTTATGCCTTGAATAAATTTTTGTATATTTGGAAGCTGGAAACTTTTTTATTTTATTATTGATTCAGCTCATCCGCTGGTGTTGTTCCCTTAAGAACAGGTAACGTGTGGCAGAAGTCACCTACAAAAATTACAACAATTCCCCCCCATAAATCCCTTCGTGACCCAGCCTGTTTTCACCTATCTAACATAACAAATTTTTACAATTTTGGCCTTTGTCTTTATGAGGTCATAACTCTAGAACGCTTTAAAAGATCCCACTGATTCTGGGTGTCTGAGCAGTCCTCACCTCAATCGAGGACGGGGCTAGATAAGGTGCCTCAAACATAGTCTGCTTCATTTCACTTGGCCAGCCTAAAGCAACTGGCGGGCTTCCCATACAGCAGTCGACACGCAATAATGAAAAAGAAAATGATGGTACTCAACCTTGGCACATGGAATGTGAGAACTCTGCTGGATAATACTAAGGCAGACAGACTAGAGAGAAGAACTGCATTGGTTAGTTGGGATCTAGCTCGTTAAACCACCCAATTCCATTTATCCACATGCAAGAAGACATCATGGATGCTCCCACGCTCAAGGCATTGGTATCTCATTGATTACATCATTGCCACCAAAAGGGGTGGGATGGACTTTAGAGTGACGAAGGCCATGTGTGGTGCAGACTGTTGGACTGACCATCGCCCCATTGTATCTAAGTGCAGGTTCCGCATCCTGCCGGCATGGAGACCCCCCAAGGGCAGGAAACTACAAAAAGGCTGAATGTCCATAAGCTGCAAAATAAAAGAATTACGGAGGAATTTGCCAGACTGTTATATATATACTGCAGGCAGAGGAGACCCATGTTGAGAAACATTGGACGAATTTGAGAGATTCTGTTTACAATACTGCCCTGGAGCATCTATTATCAGTAGCCAGAAATAATCAAGATTGGTTCGATGAAAATGACGAGGAAATAAAGACACTCCTAGAAGAAAAACATCAGCCCTACAAGGTGTATCAAAATGACCCCATGTCACTAACTAAGAAAGATGCCTTTCTCAACATAAAAAGAAAGGTACAAATCAAGGTATGCGAGATGCAGGAAAACTGGTTTAGCAAGAATGCTGATGAAATTCAGAGCTGTGCAGATACCTACGAAATGAAAAGCTTCTACGATGCACTCAAAGATGTATATGGACCGCACTCATCAAGCTCTTTATTTCTGCTTAACACAAATGGAATTAAGTTGCTGACAGAAAAGAAATAAATTCTGAAACGGTGGGCTGAGCACTTTAATAACATTCTCAATCGCTCTGCCAATATTAATGACGAGGCTATTGCTCACCTGCCCCAGGTAGAAATCAACAAGGACCTTAATGTTCTTCCAAGTGGAGATGAAGTCAGGCAAGCAGTAAAACAACTTTCTTGTGGAAAAGCTCCTGGAAATGATGGTATACCTGCTGAAGTATATAAAACAGAGACCAAACTATTCCAATATATGTGGAAAAAGGAACAGGTTCCGCAACAGTTGAAAGATGCCAGCATAATTCACATATATAAGAGGAATGGTAATCGCCAATCTTGTAACAACCATCTCCCTTCTGTCCACTCACTGCAGGAAAGATATTGGTTCGTCTCTTGCTCAACCGCCTTTTACATCACCTTGAGCAAGGCCTATTACCTGAAAGCCAGTGTGGTTTCCGTGCTAAACGTGGAACAGTAGATATGGTCTTTGCAGCATGTCAACTCCAGGAAAAGTGCCAGGAGCAATACAATGACCTTTTATGTGACTTTTGTTGATTTGACTGAGGGTACCGTTACACTAGCGATCCCGACAATGATATGGATTGCTGGTGCATCGCTAAGTGGTCGCTAGTGAGCTGCCACACAAGCAGATCTCACCAGCTACATCGCTGGGGTTGGGGGTTGCTACTTACCTGGCAGACGTGGCAATCCTGACGTCCTCCCGCCCGCGTCCACGCGTCGCTCGTCAGCGCCACAGGAAGCCCAGCTGGAAGCGCCCAACGAGAAATGATCCAGGACCTTATCGCGTGACAGGCGATACACAGCGGGGGAGCCGGTTGGAGGTATCACATGTAGCGAGATCGCTAGCAATATCGCTGCTACGTCACAAAATCGGTGACTTTACAGCGATATTGCTAGCGATATCGCAGTGTGTAACGGGGGCTTTAGGCTTTCGACACAGTTAGTAGAGATGGCTTGTGGAAGATCATGGCAAAATTTGGCTGCCCGAGCAAGTTCTTCTCAGTCGTCCGTCAGTAAGTTCCATACTGGCATGATGGTGAAGGTTCTAACAAATGGCGTAAAACAAGGCTTTGTGCCTGTTCAGTATGCTGTTCTCTGCAATGTTAAGTGATGTCTTTATCAACTGTGAAGATGGAATCCAGATTAGTTACAGTACTGATGGCAAGTTATTCAACCCAAAACACCTGAAGGCAGTTGCGAAGGTGCATGAGACTGTTATACGTGAATTATTATTTGCTGATGACTGTGCACTTATTGCTAGCACGGACCAGCAGATGCAGCATGAAATGGACTGTTTTTCTCAAGATTGCAACAATTTTTGTCTCGAGATCAACATTAGAAAAACCAAAGTTATGTATCAGTCTGTTCCAGGGAAACTATACAAGGAGCCACGTATCACGGTGAAGGAGCAAAACCTCAAAGCAGTAGATAACTTCATCTACTTAAGCAGCACACTTTCCCATGAAATAGCCATAGATGCTGAGGTTAATAACAGAATTGCTAAAGCCAGTGCCGCCTTCGGGAGACTGCATAAAAATGTATGGGATAGAGTTGAGCGAAACAGGTTGGTCAGATTCAAAAGTTGCCGACTTTCGCCAAAGTAGGGTTTCATGAAACGAAACCCGACCACAGTGTGAAGTCGGCCATGCGGTCGGCGACCCAAGCGCCAAAGTCGGATTTCGCCAAATGTTTGCAAGCGACTTTTTTCAGCCAATGAGAGAAGCGCAGCGGAAGCGTAGCTGGAGTGGGAGTGGGAGAGAGAGAGGGGGAGAGGGAGAGAGAGAAGAGAGAGAGATTTTACCGCCTCTAGGGCTAAACTTCATGCCAGGTGTGTTTACAGTCCTCCACTCACTGTCGACTTTTCTCCCCATTGACGTGCATTGGGTGGGTTTCATGCTTCACGACTTTTCCCTATAGTCGGCCGATTTCGTTAGACTCGACTTTTGATAAAGTCGGGTTTCATGAAACCTGACTCGACCCTAAAAAAGGCAGTCGCTTATCTCTAGTATGGAAGCTAAGGAGACTCAGCCTTTCCACCAAGCTGAAGATCTGCTGCGCGGTGGTCCTCACCATACTTCTCTATGCTAGCGAGACCTGGACAGTCTACAGCTGACATGCTAAACAGCTTAATCATTTTCACATGAATTGCCTCCGCAGGCTCCTCCACATCAGGTGGCAAGACAATGTCCCGGACACGGCAATTCTGGAATAAACTGGGCTCTGCAGCGTTTACACTCTCCTGTTGAAAGTTCAAGCCAGGTGCATTGGACATGTGGTCAGAATGCCTGAAAGCTGACTACCGAAAAAACTGCTGTATGGAGAAATGTGCCAAGGAAAGCGAGTGTCACGATCACGCGTGGCTGGACACAGTGCCTCCAGCAGAGAGGATTTAGATGACATGCGTGACCCTGGATACACTGCCTCCAGTGGGGTGAATTTAAATAATAAAATGTGCAGCTGGATATGCCGCCTCCAACAGGCAAATTTAGGTAATACACGTAAGTCTGGAAACCCCGCCTCCAGTAAGGCGAATTCAAACAATAAAAGGGGAAACCTGGGTAACAATAACAATGGTGGTCCTGCGATAGGGAATGGTGAAGTGGAGACCTCCTGCACTCCCCTGAGTCAGTGTCTCTACACTCCTAACGTTCCCTAGACTGGTTCCGCACCGGGCGACGATCAGGAACCTAAAAACCCTGGCTCGCCCTGCACCTAAACCCTCACTAGGGAAATGGTCAGTGCGGAAACTAATCCCAACACTGCACTAAAACACACATAAGGAAAAGTGACAAAACAGGGGAACACCACTTAGCTTTGCTCTGTTCCTTGCGCTCCCAGGAACAGAGCCCACCACCTGCGTGCATCTTTTCC
This sequence comes from Dendrobates tinctorius, assembly GCF_039654945.1. NCBI lineage: Eukaryota > Metazoa > Chordata > Amphibia > Anura > Dendrobatidae > Dendrobates > Dendrobates tinctorius. Next base: position 43,326,031 of record NW_027361696.1, on the reverse strand, counting down.
TCCAACCGGATCCAACACCATAGTGCAGCCTTGGAGCAAACACAGTCCACCACCACCAGCAACAAAGTCCAGCATCATGAGTGCAGCTCTACAACATAGCTGCCACTCCACCAAGCCATGCAAGAACTCCTTGCTGACACCATAGCTGCGACTCCACCAAGCCATGCCAGCCCTCCTTGCAGACACCATAGCTGACACTCCAGATCTCTCACTGAGCTGCCTGTTACTCTCCTTCAACTCCATTCTTCACCCAGGCTTGCTTGCAAATGAGGAACTATCACCAACAGTGATTGACACACCTGACACTCTTTTATAGAGCAATCACACCAGTTACATAATCACGTGCACAGAATCAAAGGAACCAGAGTGCAATGACCCTAATGGCCACCGGGGGGAAAACTACAACTGAAACCACCACAGTGCAATGACCCTAATGGCCACCGGGGTCAAAACCACCTTTGGCACACAGCCAAAGGAAAAAAAAAGGTTACTTTGTGCATTTAATCTGTCAGATCCAACCTGGATCATGACAGTACCCTCCCCTTAATGAGGGGCCTCTGGACCCTCAAGACCACTCCTCATCAGGGCACCACCTACAGTGGGGATGCCCAGATCCAGAGTTCACCCCTGCAACTACCTGCACTTCAGGTTTATGACAAACGCACCGCTGGTATTGGCAAAGTATGTTCTGGAGACACCACTCATCTCCAAAGTGCCGACCTGGGGAACGAGTTATGTATGTGTATGTTCTGTATAAGCTGGTAAGACTCCGCAACACACTTCCACAGGATGCTTTTGGTGACCACCCATACACGCTCGTTCACACACAGGTCCGGACCTGAACATTTATTGCCACACATTCGTTTGTCATATTTAGGTGAACTCATTCTGGGATCGACAACAGAGGCATCCCCCTGTGTCACCACACTCACACCCCCGCACTCACCACGGGAACACCACCCTCCATCCCTTTTCACCACGAGGTTTGCGCCTCTCTGGGTTGGCTAATGGCAAGGGTTGAGACATACCCCTACTCTCCTGCATCACACCTGCTGCTCACACTGGAGAGGAAGGGGCCCGGGATATGGAGGAAAAATACCCTCCCTGGTCGCCTTCCTCTGAACGACCAGGAGGGGCGGCTTCGGTGGTACGGAAGATTTGGCGTAAATCCCGCGGACTATAATACCAGTCTGCTCACTACAGGGATGCACCCCTTCACCTCGGGGAACCCCAGACAGCACCATGTGCACCAACTCCACCCACCTGTCTGGGTACGTTCGCCTGTATGAACAAGTCCTACTCCCCAGCAGCAACTCTAGGGGGCTTCTTGGCCTGAGCCGCAATTTTGATTTTGTGGTTGAGCCAGAGGAAAGGCCCCAGTGTTATGAATAAGTCACCGTAGGAGGCAAAAACAGAAATACTAGCTAAATCCAGAAAACCAGAGAAGTGGGCAGCTATCGGATTGCAGACCCCTGAACCTATCATCAACAACTAGCAGTAGCCGTGGGGGGTTCCTACGGTGCCCTAGACCCCTCGATCACAGCCGGAGTACTAAATAGCCTAAAGACAGAAAGGGAAATCTAAACTGCCCCAGAGCAGACCCCAAAGCAATAGGCAGCCCCCAACATATAATGACGGTGAAGCAAGATGAAAAAACACTCACACAGATAGAAAGATGGGCTGAGCAAATGATGGGGCCCAAGCTAACTAAATAGGAAGGGACACAAAGGCTGCTGTCTGCAATCCGCCAAAACCCTATCAAAACAAGAGCCAACAGACTGATAGGGAAAAAAGCCCTGAAGACGCTAGGCTTCAAAAAGACTATTTCAGTACTCAGGTATTTTCTGAAGACAGAGCAAAAAGGAATTCAGCTCACCCCAGCAGGGAATGGCAGAAATCCAGAAAAACAAGGCAAAACAAAACCAAAACACAAATGCAAAAAGCAGAGCAGAAAACTTAGCTTTTGAGGAGAAGGAATCAGACTGGACTCCTAGAATCCCTCAGAGAGATCACCAGCAAGGCAGAAGGGCGTCGGCTGCCTTATATCCAGTCAGCAATTCCAGTCACCCAGTCATCATCATCCTGCTCAGGTGCTTGGTAATCAGCCTCACTACCTTCCTTCACCAGAAGAGGGAGTTCATCAGACCTCAATGGTGAAGGGGAAAATGAACTCACAACACCCCAGACCCTGATTACTGCTGCTGGCACTGCTTCTACACCATGCAGGTCCTCACTCACGTCAGTGAGGCCCAGCGGCAATTGCTCACAGGTCTCCATATGGCCAAGGCTCACCAGAAAAAATATAAGGTTGGTGACAATGTCACGGTCACACGTGGCTGGATACACTGCCTCCAGTGGGGCGAATTTAAATAATAAAATGTGCAGCTGGATACGCCGCATGCAACAGGCAAATTTAGGTAATACGTGGAAGTCTGGAAATCCCACCTCCAGTAAGGCGAATTTAAACAATAAAAGGGGAAACCTGGGTAACAATAACAGTGGTGGCCATGCGATAGGGAACGGGGAAGTGGAGACCTCCTGCACTCCCCTGAGTCAGTGTCTCTACACTCCTAACATTCCCTAGGCCGGTTCCACACTGGGCGACGATCAGGAACCTAAAAAGCCTGACTCGCCCTGCACCTAAACCCTCACTAGGGAAATGGTCCGTGCGGAAACTAATCCCACCACTGCATTAAAACACACATAAGGAAAAGTGACAAAACAGGGGAACACCACTTAGCTTTGCTCTGTTCCTTATGCTCCCAGTAACAGAGCCCACCACCTGCGTGCATCTTTTCCTCCGACCGGATCCAACACCATAGTGCAGCCTTGGAGCAAACACAGTCCACCACCTACGTGCAGCTGTCCAGAAACTGAGTCCAGCAAATGAGTCCCGCTTTTCTGCCAAAGAGTCCAGCATTTTGAGTCCAGCTTTCCAGCAACAAAGTCCAGCATCATGAGTGCAGCTCTACAACATAGCTGCCACTCCACCAAGCCATGCAAGAACTCCTTGCTGACACCATAGCTGCGACTCCACCAAGCCATGCCAGCCCTCCTTGCAGACACCATAGATGACACTCCAGGTCTCTCACTGAGCTGCCCGTGACTCCCCTTCAATTCCATTCTTCACCAAGGCTTGCTTGCAAATGAGGAACTATCACCAACAGTGATTGACACACCTGACACTCTTTTATAGAGCAATCACACCTGTTACATAATCACGTGCACAGAATCAAAGGAACCAGAGTGCAATGACCCTAATGACCACCGGGGGGAAAACTACAACTGAAACCACCACAGTGCAATGACCCTAATGGCCACCGGGGGCAAAACCACCTTTGGCACACAGTCAAAGGAAAAAAAAGTTACTTTGTGCATTTAATCTGTCAGATCCAACCTGGATCATAACAGCGAGCAGTTGGGGGGCAGAAGAAGCGCTATAAAGACCGCCATAAAGCATCTCTTAAAAACCTGGAAGTCAACATCAATGAATGGGAAGAGCTTGCCCTGGATCATCCAGGTTGGCAGAGCAGGATCACCGCAGGAGCATGTGAAGCTGAATGTTAGGTGTCGGGTTCCTGCAACTGCACAGCTGGAATCCAGAGCCTTACATTCAGCTGTCTCCCATTCTCCATCAACCACAGAGGAGCCTGCTCAGCAGCCCCGTCATTCCAGATGCTCTGATCAGACAGCTCTGTGGGTGTGGCTGTTGCTGCGACCTCTGGGCCAGCAATAGCAATGCAGGCTGCTCAGCAGCAAGCCTCTCCAGAGGCTAAGTCCTCCCGTCGCTCTACTGGGCATGCTCACGAGATGATCTCCCATAGGAGATCGGGAGTCACATGCACAGGTCCTTCTCCAGATCTGATTGGTCCATCATAGGGATCTGGAAGCTTCTGGGAGGTCCCGGCTATAAAAGGTTTGCATGGCCACGCAGCCATGCGCTAGTATTGCGACCTGTGTGAATGATGACGGATGCATGGAACTACGAATGTCTCAATAAGATTCCCCTCCCTCTGATATTATGTGTGTGGATAGGGAACTAGTGATAGTCAGTGGCACGCTACAGGCCACAGTGCATATCATCCACGGTACTAGCGTCTGACAGTATGCCTGCTACTGGGCATTGTCATACAGCGGCTGTGTCTGTCACCGCGCTGCATTTAGTAGCACTTGTTGGCATCTGCGGTTGCGACGCCGCACACACGGTAGGTCTACATGGACGCTTACCCTGTGTCTTGGGCCCGAGTCCTGTGACCATATATCATGCGTTCAACAGGCTTGGCATTTGTGTTTAATGCTTTGGTGCCTCTGTGAATTAACAGAGTTCGCCCAGCACACACCGGGTGACGTTCAACCCACGTGCGTTATACCGCCATATTGAGCGTCTGCCATTACATAGCAGCAGTGTAACACCTCTGCACGGTGGACCCCGTGCGGCGAACGCACTTTCTATTATTTATTATTTAGTGCATTCCACCGTCCCTAACACTGAAGATAGGAAAATCTTGGACGCAAAACGAAAGCTTGCTGTTCGCAAGGCACAAGCAGACTCTATTGTACTGACCACCTCTAATTCCTTATGTCAAGGTGGGCGAACCTTCAGGGCCCAGATTGGCCTCATAAGCCACCTCCGGACCCATAACTATTAATTCTCTTCTAACCCTGAAGCCATGGTCATCTTCGACTACGAAGGATGAACATCATCCAAGCTGGACACGTGGCATGAGCTGGCTCTCTACGCTTTGGAGGTCCTGGCCTGCCCTGCTGCTAGCATTTTGTCCGAGCAGATTTTTAGTGCTGCTGGGTCGCATTATCACAGATAAGCGCATTCAGCTTTCTATGGAGAATGCAGACAGGCTGACTCCTATAAAAATGAACAAGGGATGGATTGGGCCTGATTTCTCAACACCACCAAATGATGACAGCGAAGCATAAACTCCAATGTAGTGTTTTTTTGGGAGGTGTAATCCCATGCTTCCTGATTTGGGCTATTTGATGTCCTCCTCCTCCTTCTCCACATCCTCACCGTCCACCACCACTTGAACACCAGGGTGAACGTATTCAGTCATGCTCCGGCCACTCTGTTTTGGCAAGGGTGTTATGTTGCCAATCGCCAAAATACAAAGAATATGTACACTCCCAAGGGGAAATGTTTGCCAGCCCAAACACTGAGTGTATGGGCATTCCAAGTCTATGAGACCCGCTCCAAGAAATTGGGCCTTTTTTTAATTATCCACTCCCTCTAGAGCAACAGTGTTAATGTGTTCCGTGCTTCTATAGCCAGTGTTGAATTGTTAACAAGGGTGGATGGTTATGCTGTGCATAAAATACTTGTTCTGAAAAAGTTTGAGGTGTACCCCACAGGAGAAATGTTTTAGAGCCCATACACTAAGTGTATGGGCATTCCATGTATAATGGACCCTCTTCTAGAAATTGAGCCTATTTTTAATCAGGCCTTCCTCCAAATCTCATCATCCACCGCCACTGCATCAAAAGGGTTTACGTGTTCTGTGCAGCTACAGCCAGTGTTGAATTATTAACAAGGATGGGTGGTTATGCTGTGCGTAAAATACTTGTTCTTAAAAAGGTTGAGGTGTACCCCACAGGGGAAACGTTTGACAGCCCACACACTAAGTGTATGGGCATTCCAAGTCTGAGACCCGTTCCTAGACATGGGGCCTATTTTTTAACCAGGCCTTCCTCCAAGTCTCATCATCCACCGCCACTAGATCAAAATGGTTTGTGTTCCATGCAACTACAGCCAGTGTCGAATTATTTACAAGGGTGTGTAGTTTTGCTGGTTGTAAAATACTTGTTATGGAAAAGGTTGAGGTGTACCCCACAGAGGAAATGTTTGCCAACCCATATATTTAGTGTATGGGCATTACAAGTCAAGGAGACCCGCTCCTTTTTAATGGGACATTTTTGTTAAGAGGCCCTCCTCCATGTTTCTTCCAAGAGGGGATTGGGGTTATTGCAGTGCATATGACTTGGTAGCAGGGCAGGCCTTGCAGTCAATGCATAAGAAAACAGAATGGGAGTACAAAATGAATAACGTGAAGTGGATTTTCCTGGGCCCATCCAGTATGTGGGTTCAAAGACTTATTGGGGTGAATATGACTTGTCAGCAGGACAGACCTTGCAGTCAATGCATAAGAAAAGAGATTGGGATTACAAAATGAATAATGTGAAATGGATTTTCCGATGGCCATCATGTACGTGGCTTGAAATGCTTTTTGGGGTGCAAGTAACTTTGGGGTAAGCCAGGCGTTGCATTCAATGCATCTTTTTTTGGGAAACCCTCCTGGACCTCTCGTGAAAGAGGTACTGGGGTGCATCGTAATTCTTGGCAGCCCATCCACTCACTGCATAGGCAATAATAGTTAAGGAGACTTACTAATTAATAATGGCCCTTTAAGAAGATAAATGCCGCCTGATGCCCTGGTAAAAATAGGCTCTGTGACTTTACGAGTCCCTCCTTCATAAATGAAACAAGATGGGTCTGCTTATGTGTCACATACCACATGGCCAGCTTGGGTTGTTAACTGTTACAATGACATTTCCCAGTGAATGCATTTGTATTGGTTGAAATCAATGTTAAAGTTGAAAAATGCTTCAAAAATGCTGCGTCTGAACATGGCTCAAGTGGTGGAGGAACAATTTGGTTTGGGGTTAATTATTTTGCCTTATATACAAGTCATTAACCTGGAAAGGATGCACCTTAACACATTTCCAAGTAAAATCCGTTTTGGTTTCTTTTTGGTATGTTTTTTGGTGCACCGGTAAATATGGCACGAAACTCTGGCAACATTGGTTAAAGCTGTTAACTAGGAGTCAGAAATGCTTCCAGGGGCGATCCCCATAATGTAAAAAATGCTCGGGTCTCCCATAGACTTACATTGGGCTCGTTGTTCTGTCCGAGTACTCGAGTATTTCAATTTGCTCGAAACGAGCACCTGAGCATTTTAGTGCTCGCTCATCACTACCTTTTAGACTAACAGTTTAGACAATTCTCGGCAGTCAGCTTATTTTTTCATTTTTTGCATTTAAAGCCCAGGAAAACCAGATTTAAACCCTTCACGACTTTGATTGTACATGTACAGAGCAAGTTGGAAGCGCGTGTATGCAGTGAGTTTACGGTATGATATTGCTCTATACCCGGCAAGATAAATAAAAGATAGAGAGATAATAGATAAAAGATAGTTAACAGATGGATAAAAGATGGACAGATAATAGATAAATAAAAGATAAATAATAGATACATATCTACAGTGATAAAAAAGTATTTAGTCAGCCACCAATTGTGCAAGTTCTCCACTTAAAAAGATGAGAGAGGCCTGTAATTGACATCATAGGTAGACCACAACTATGAGAGTCAAAATGAGAAAACAAATCCAGAAAATCACCTTGTCTGATTTGGCAATATTTATTTAGCAAATTATGGTGAAAAATAAGTATTTGGTCATTAACCAAAGTTCATCTCAATATTTTGTTATATATCAATGACAGAAGCCAAACGTTTTCTGTAAGTCTTCACAAGGTTGGCACACACTGTGGATGGTATGTTGGCCCATTTCTCCATGCAGATCTCCTCTAGAGCAGTGATTTTTGGGCCTGTCGCTGAGAAACACCGACTTTCAAATCCCTCCAAAGGTTTTCTATGGACTTGAGCTCTGGAGACTGGCTATGCCACTCCAGGACCTTCAAATGCTTCTAATGAAGACACTCCTTCATTGCCCTGGCGGTGTGCTTGGGATCATTATCATACTGAAAGACCCATAATAGATATTTAGATAGATAGATAATCGTCAGATAGGCCACGTTCACACCACAGTATTTTGATCAGTATGTGGGTTCAAAGGCTTATTGGGGTGCATGTAACTTTGTAGAAGGGCACTCCTTGCATTGTATAGGCAAACACTATGGGAGACCCACTTTCTTATAATGGGAACGTTTTTTCTTTAGGCCCTCCTGTACGTCTCGTGAAAGGGGTATTGGGATGCATCCTAATTTTTGGCAGCCCAGTCACTCAATGCATAGGCAGTAACAGTATAGGAGACCCACTGTTTAATAATGGACCTTTAAGAATAGTAATGCCGACTGATGCCCCTATAAAAATAGGCTTTGTAATTTTGAGTCCCTCCTTCAGAAAAGAAACTTTAAGCACATCTGGGAGCTGTTAACAACGGATCTTAAAGATTTGCCCAAGTGCATTCGGAGAAGAAGAACTTTCAGCTCATTAATGGCCTCAATCATAGCAGAATAGTCTGTAAGAGCCAGGCTTCTGCACTCGCCACTGATATTCTGCATAGAATAAATCAAGAAGTTTTGAAAATGTTGCTTTTTATTTTTCCAGCATTTGCAGATAAGTGACATGAGTCCATCTTATGATTTCTAAAAATCCACAACTTTTCTTTTGTGATGTTACATTTTCACTGTTGGACATTGTATATTCTATGTGCACTTCATATGTTACTTGTTGATACATTGAATATATTCTATAATCTTGTGATTTGTATACACTACATACATATCCAGCACATCTTTATACCTAGACGGTAACACTCCTCTCTTGTATCCTCTCACTTTACAAGTCTTTGTGCAGGAGCAGTTGTGGCAATGTGGACTTATTCTCCTTACACATCTCTTTATCTAGCACACTTTCCATATGATTGCTCTCCTGGTGAACGCTCCCTGCCATCTACATATGAAGTACAGTGGTCTTGGGTGATTCCATGTTTGTGTCTCTTCTCATGCTGAGTTGTTGGCAGTGGTGGGAGATTCTCAGCCATCATCCACTATAGAGATGATAATGAGTCTGGACCAGTAAGTAATGGGATTACAAGGCTCCGGACTGGAGCTCTTAGAAACAACTTCTGTTTACCTTAGATACCAGCATGCAGCGTCGCTGATCGCTGGTCTCTTGCTGCCACACGCAGCGATGCGTACTGGCCAGCGGGAAACCAACGATCAAAAAATGACCCAGGACACTCCTGCACGATCAGCGATACTCGTGGGGGGGTGGGGGGGACGGTCGCTGATGTGTTTCACCCACAGCGATGTCGCTGGCGAGATCGCTGTGACGTCACAAAATCCGCGATCTCGCTGTGTGTGACGGGGCCTTCATAGATAGCTAGATAATAGAGAGATGATAGATAGATAATAGATAAATAGATAATAGTTAGATAATAGACAGATAAATTGATAATAGAAAGATAGTATATAGATAGATAGTCAATAAATAGATAAAGGACAGATAGATAATAGTTAGAAAAGTAGATATGTGATTAATAGGTAATAGATGGATAGATAAAAAGTAGAACAATAGATGATTTATAGATAGTAGATAATTGAATAATAGAAAGATAGATAGATAAATAGAAAGATGGGTAATAGATAAATAGAAAGATAATAGATAAAAGATAGATAAATATATAATAGATAAAAGACAGATAATAGATAAATAGAAAACAGATTGATAGAATGATAAAAGATAGATAAATAAAAGATAGATAATAGAGAAATAGATTGATAGATAAAAGATAGATAAATAGATAAAAGGTAGATAAACAAATAGATAATAGATCAACAGATAAAAGACAGATAAAGATAGAAAGATACATAATAGATAGATAATGGATATATAAAATATAGATAATAGATACATCGATGATAGAAAGATAACATATAATAGATAGATAAATACATGATAGATAATAATCTTTAAAAAATGATGAAGATAAATTTTATTTTAACATATAGATAAGTTGTCAAATATTAAAAAATATAGAAAACTTATATGAAGATTCATAGAATGAATATGTGAGATATATTACAGGCAGTTACAAAAGCACATAGAAATACAAAAAATATTGAAATATGAACTAAATAATAAAAGATTAAATAAAGAGGTATATTTATATATAATAAACTTTTTTGGAGGAGGGAAGAGATTGTGATGTTACTTTTCTTTTCTGGTGTGAATGTAACTAATTCCTTGGCTTGTGCTCTGTAATCAGGCTTACACCCACTGATACCTGTAATGCTGGAGACAATGGCAGGAACCAGGTGACCCCTCCCCAGTCTACACTGATATAAAGCAGGCTCTCCTCTCTGACCTCACACACTCTCCTGGTGAAGACCCTTCTGGACTCTTCTGCTCCACATCCTGCACCGCAGAGACTTTCCCTCCGCTCCTCTCCTCCATCACCTATAAGGTAAGTGCACAGTGACCATATGGACAATAGTTCTGTAAATCCCATAGATATAGAAATGTCTCCTGGACTGACGGCCCCGATAACTGATCTTACTGGTATATTGTGTTACAGGAGGATATCGATGGCTGTGGGCATCATTGTCTTTTTTCCTTTTGAGACCTTTTTTATATATGAGGCTCATGGAGTCCAAGTGCCCCTTACCTCTAATAACTCTTGTAAACTCTTCTTCCCGTCAGAATCTTCCTTCAGTTTTAATTTTAGCACTTTTTTAACAACTTTTTATCTTTTCCAATCATATTAGAATAAAAAAGTTGAAGACTTTGTGTGCTGAAGTGTTTTATTTTAGAACACCATTCAATTTACCAAACAATATATAGAAAAATAGGAAAAAATTCCAGCTGTCCAGTTGGGGTAACATGGTGATGTAAAAATGCAATTTTACTGTTTTTTTTAATTTTTTAGATTTTTGTTTTTTTCTTGCAAGTCATGTTTTTGTTACGTTTTAACTTTTCGTACTTGTTTTTTTAACAGAAATAAAATGTGATTGTCTGATTTCTTATTTAGTGTATTGAAAACCAGTTGTATTCCAGTTCTATATCTGACACCTCCACCTTAGAGGAATATTAAAAAAAAAAAAGCATATTTTACAAAATCTGTACAAGTAACTATTCTATTTTTTTCTCAGATAAAATGGCTGCAAAGAATTTTATTCCAGTATCCATGAGGCAGGAACTGATTGCCGGAGTGGACTATGTGAAAACTGTGGCCAACAGATTCCAAATATTGGATTCCACCACAGTTGCCATGTTTGGAGAAAATTTGGCAGCAATTCTGTGTAAAAGATATACTGGACACTGGTATCCAGAGAACCCAATCAAAGGACAAGCCTATAGGTATATTTCTAGATAATCTCCATATTGGTATTGCAGACGCTCGAGAAATTTCCGATGTTGAACTAATGGCATCTCATCTCTAATGTCTCATTTTATTCTTTTAGGTGTATCAGAATAAACAGTGAAAGCAGAGATGAGAGCATATTAGAGGCTTGTGCTCTTACCCGTATAGGATTTCAAGACCTTGCACTGCCCAAGGAATTCACCTTGTGGATTGATCCTTTTGAAGTTTCTTGCCGGTGAGTAGTCGCTCTGCATATGATATTCAGTAGATATGGTAACAATAATTCCCATGATTGATAATCATTTCTTTTTGATTTATCTTTGCACAGATTGGGGGAAGAAAATTTCGCCTTCACTGTGGCGAGCTTCGATCCAAGATCCCCTCGAGTTGAAGATGTGTCTATAAGACCAGAAGAGGATCAGCAAGAAACTCCATCTTCATGTATGGTTGACTGTGCAATACAGGTCCCTGAGGATATCAGAGAAGCATGGAGCTTATCCCCATCATCATCTCCAACAATTAGTGAAGATGGAGATAGTGGAATCGATGAAACTCCCAGTCCTCCGGTGGAGCAAACACAGAGGAACACAAGACCAGATGAAGTAAGAAATCTTTAACATTCACTGATACTTGGGTTATAGGAAAATAACACACTAAGGGTACATGATAATAAGACATGGAGTTTGGGATAATTATGTTGACACTTAGGCACAGGATAATTAAATTTTCTTGAATTAACCCTCCGTATTCTTGTACTTTCAGGCCTCTCCTGCTCTATTTAGAACTTGGGCTCCGCTCTGGTTTCCACCGTGGAGGGTTCGGCTTTTTAATGACCCCAATTCCCAGCATCGGCCCTGGTTTTAGATGCTGCCAGATGCTGGTGGCTTCAAAATACAGGATCTGCATATTGTAATAAAAAATACTATTGCACTTTTTATATTTATTTCTTTGCAAAAAATGTGAATATTATTCTTGCAATAAAGATCTGATGAGATGACTCTGCAACTCTGTGATTATTATAATATTTATTAGTAATGAACCTGGGAACATCTCAAACTAACAAGATTCCCACATGGTTTGTATGTAAGAGGTGGGAGGAGGGCATGTAAACCAAATGTCACTGTGTCCTGTGAAGTGTATACTGAGCATGCACGAGCTCCCAACAAGAAATTGTGTCATCATGTACAGCCGTTCAATATGGATGCACTGTTACTTTAAATGTTGCAGAACAGGAGAACTTTTCAACAACTGTGCACCTCTTCTGGTCTCTTCAGGTGTCTGTGCTTCTATATGCAGGGTCCTCAAACCCACATTTAAAGGACTTGTTAATCATTCCTAGTATAGGATCCTGCCTCTAGAGGTCACTTCCCTGGATTCTCTGTGATGATCATTCTTATTTTACAGCAACATTTCACATCAAGATCCTCACTTCACCCATGTTCTTCAGTCCAATCATATAAAAACATTTACACCCAATTAACAACATAGTGCAACCCTTCCCCCCTCCCTCCAGTGTATTCTATAAGTAGTTCACGGACAAAAGAGTGAAATTTGTTTACAGTTAAACAACTGTCTATTGTGCTTTTTGGTAAGCAATGTTTCTGGTTTTACCTTCAGGTGCATATATAAAAAGATTTTTGGGCAAGCAAATACCACTGTTCATGTGAAAAACACGGGCTCTCCAAATTAATGCCGGCTGCATTAAGTGATTGACCTTGTGCTTTGTTTATAGTCATAGCAAATGCAAGCCGGATCAGGAACTGCAGACGCTTAAAATTGAAGGGCATGTCGCTTGGTAGCAAAGGAATACGTGGAATGAAAGCATTTGCTCTCTTAGAGTTTCCAATAGGAATATTGGCTTCAATAACATTGGGCATGAGACTCTTAATGCACAATCTTGTGCCGTTACTCATTTTTGGTGGGTCAAGGTTCCGAAGCAAAATTATTGTGGCTCCTATATTTATAGTGAGCTTATGCAGAGGCATTCCAGGAGGCTCCAAAAAATTCAAGAACTCCAATGGATGCATCACGGTTTGTTCAGTTTCCATGACTGAATCAATGGACATGTATGTGGTCGCTAGACCAGGCAGCCTTCCCTGAATTAGTAGATTTATGGATCTGACACTAGCATTTTTAGGCGCTAGGATTGCACATTCACAAAGCCACTGACAGTTGGTAAAATTGTCACAAATATCAGGGAAAACTTGGTCAATAAATTCCATTACCAAAGATGTCATTTCACAAAAATTTTCTGGAAAGGAAATGAGACCAGTAGTGTAATCAGTAGGGAACCTGTCTTTTCCAAGGCATAGTAGCTGGTGCGGAAATCTGTCCGCAGGTTTATTTCCCATCAAATGAACCCGCATATTAGTAGTAAGAGTTTGCTTCTGAACATGTATCCACAGATAAGAAGATTTTAGACAGGCATTCAGCTCATCCACTGGTGTTGCTCCCTTAAGAAAAGGTAATGTCTGGCAGAAGTCACCTGCAAAAATTACAACAATTCTCCCCATAAATTCCTTCGCAACCCAGCCTGTTTTCACATATCTAATCCAACCAATTTTTACAATTTTGACCATTGTCCTTTTATGAGGTCATAACTCTAGAAGACTTTAAAAGATCTCACTAATTCTGAGAATGTTATCTCATGACATATTGTACTTTATGATAGCAGTAAAATTTCTTTGATATGACTTGTGTTTGTGAAAAAATGGAAATTTGGTGAAAATTTTGAAAATTTTGCAATTTTCCAAGTTTTAATTTTTTATGCCCTTAAATCATAGTCATATTGCACAATATAGTTAATAAATAACATTTCCCACAAGTCTACTTAACATGAGCAAAATTTTGGAACCAAAATTTTTTTGTTAGGAAGTTATAAGGGTTAAAAGTTGACCAGAGATTTCTCATTTTTTCAACAAATTTTACAAAACCATTTTTTTAGCGACCACATCACATTTGAAGTGACTTTAAGGGTTGTACATGGCAGAAAATATCCAAATTGATGCCATTCTAAAAACTGCACCCCTCAAGGTATTCAAATCCACATTCAAGAAATTTATTAACCCTTTAGGTGCTTCACAGGAATTTTTGAAACGTGGAAGGAAAAAATAAACAATTTACTTTTCTTTCACAAAAAATTTCATTTAGACCTAATTTTTTTTACTTTCGCAAAGGTACCAGGATAAAATGGACCATGTATTTTGTTGTGGAATTTCTCCTGAGCATGCTGATACCCCATATGTGGGGGAAATCTACTGTTTGGGCACACGGAAGAGCTCGTAATGGAAAGAGCGTCATTTGACTTTTTGAATGTAAAATTTGATGGAATAATTAGCGGACACCATGTCGCTTTTGAAGAGCCCCTGATGTGCCTAAACAGTGGAAACCCCCCCACAAGCGACACCATTTTGGAAACTAAACCCCTTTTTAAACTTAGACCACAACCAAAAGAGAGGAAGTCTATAAACCACCACCACAGAGTATAGTCCATAAAATCAATTTTATTAATCCATCAAAAATTTAAAATATTACAACACTGCTGGACACCAATATAGACAGGAAAACAGTGTTATCCAGAAAAATATAATAGCACAAATAGAACCCAGATAAGTCAGCTCACAATAGGTCTCAATATATAATAAATAGCAGCAAAAATTGGGAAAAAGTGCAACATGCTAATACATAGACCAGACTGTGTAAACATTAAACAGATAAAATGCTGTAGTGCTAAGTGCTAATTACACATCAGGTACTGATTAATTAAAGGTGAATAATAATTTTTAAATATACTAAAAATTTAGAGTACACAATGTATTCATATAGCAGTATAGCAATGACTTACTGGATATGAGTAATAGCATAGATATTGTCCAAAATTACACCAAAAAATAAATTCAATTAAACAAGATTAAGTACACCCTATTATAGTCCAAATATACCATAGAGTAGGGAAAAAGTGCAATGTGCAAGTAAATGTATTAAGCTGTGCAAAATATCACAAACTAAAGTGCTATAATGCTAATGAATAATTGCACAAAAAATGCTAATTAAGAACTGCAGTGCACATGTGTAAGGGCATGAAGATGGACTTACTGGCTGTGTAGGATAACACACGTGTCCCTGCCGCCCCAACGCACATTTCGTGACTAACTTCTTTGCACCTCCTGAAGAAGTTCATCAGAAAATGTGCGTTGGGGCGGCAGGGACACGTGTATTATCCTACACAGCCAGTAAGTTCATCTTCATGCCCTTTTGGCTGACAGAGTTAGGTGAGGGCTTGTTTTTTGCAGGATGAACTGGTGTTTTTATTGGTACCATTTTTGGCGGACTTACAAGACCCAATCATGGTGGCAGGCCATGGAATGTTGCAACCATTTTTTATGTGGTCGTGCAGTGATTGGTTGGCCGCACAGTATCATCAGGGGTATAAGTGACCATGCGCCGCAATGCTCAGCGCAACGATTTTTGCGTCAGCTGAAAAATCAGACAGCGACTAATGCGTCGCTGTTTGGTTATTGCTACAATGGAAGCCTACGGGTTCAGGATCAGTCACTGTCCAACAAATGAAGGAATCCGTCGCCGGATTCTGTCATTTGTTGGACAGCAACGGATCCTGCGCCCATAGCGGGGGTCTGTGCGAGGGTATGTGAGACTGTGTGGGTGTCTGCAGGGCTGTGCTTCAGTCTGTGCAGGGGTATGTGGGTCTGCTGGGGCTGTGCAGGGGTATTGCAGGGCTGTGCGGGAGTTTGTACGGGGGTTTTTGTGGGGGTGTGCGTGGGTATGCGGGGCTGCACAGAAGTCTGTGTGGGGGTATGCGGGGCTGTGTGGAGCTGTGCAGGGGTATGCGGGTCTGTGCGGGGGTATGTGGGACTGCGCAGAGGGCTGTGCAGGGGTCTGTGCGGGACTGTTCTAGGGTCTGTGTGGGGTGGGCGGTGGTGTGTGGGGTCTGTGCGGGGTCTGCGGGGCTGTGCGGGTGTCTGTGTGGGGGTATGCCAGGCTGTGCGGGGGTCTGTGCGGGGGGTGTGCGGGGATATGTGATGCTGTGCGGGGGTATGCAGGGCTGTGCAGGGGCAAATGTTTGTAGCCTGGGAAGGGGGGAATACTTATTGCCCCTTCCCAGGCTATGAATGTCAGCCAGGAGCTGTCTGCATAGCCTTTACTGTCTAACAAAATAGGGGGACCCCAAATCATTTTTTGGGCCAGAAAATCAATGCAGACAGCTGCGGGCTAGTACTCATAGCCTAGGAAGGGGCCATGGATATTGGCCCACCCTGGCTACAAATACCAGCCCGCAGCCGTGCCAGAAATGGCCCATCTCTAACATGCGCCAATTCTGGCACTTAGCCCCTCTCTTCCTACTGCCGTGTAGCTGTGGCATATGGGGTAATAAGGGGTTAATGTCACCTTGCTATTCTAAGGTGACATTAAGCCTGGATGATAATGGAGAGATGTCAGTAAGACGCCTATCTATTATTAATCTTATATTAATAAAGGATTAAAAAAAAAATGCATAAGAATAAAGTATTTTAATGAAATAAAACATGACACATTTTTTCATAATTTTTATTACACGACTATACATTCGAAGCCCTCGATCACCTGCAAAAAAAATAAAAAAACAAACCAACAATATACTCCCTGTCCGACGTAATCCAATTAATAATGATTGTCCCATGACAATCTCCCCTATAGAGCTGTCACATCAGCAGATGTGACCGCTCCATAGACCTCCGATAACACACTTAACGGAGATAACCCTCCAGCAGTGTGTCATTGGACAAGATAAGCCTCTCGCTTTACAGCACTGCAGCGTGAGAAAATTCTCACGCTGTAGTGCCACAAAGTGACAAGTGAGCTCCAGTGACCTGTTGGCAGGGGAGTGATACAATGCGGAGGATTATCTCTGTCATTGTATCACTGGAGCCCTTGGAGAGCGGTTGCATCAGCTGATGTGCAGCTCTCCACAGGAGATCGTCGTGGGACAATCATAATAATTGGATTACGTCTGACACAGGGAGTATATTGATGGTTTATTATTTTAATTTTATTCAGGTGACCAAGGGCTTCGGGGATTAGTGGAATATGGTGAGGATGAACTATATATGTGTATGTGTTTTTTTTTTTTTTTTTTTCCTACATTCAACACATTAGCCGGATGATAGGACTACTACTGTTCCATCTTTGGCTAATGAGTCAATCGCTGTCAGTGTAGAAGGCATATCCCGATGGGACTTGTAGTCCCATCAGACAATGCCTGCATACACAAACACACACGCATACCCCCGCATAGCCCCACAGATGCGCACAGACCCTGACTCACCCCCGCACACTCCTGCACAGACACCTGCTTACCCCCACATATCCCCACACATCCCCTCATACCCTCACATACACCCCCGCACATAGCCCCACACAGCCCCACAGTGTAACAACCCTGCTGGCATCACTGCATGGCCTCCCTTCCCCCGCACACCAACTTACTCACTGCTCCGGGTCATGCTGTGAATTCTGTTTGCTGCCAGTCCTATGCTCTGTGCTCTGTGTCTCTGTTCTCCTGTATGCTTCCTGCCTATGTGTGCATAGGGGGGCAGCGCCAGAACTCTCAGTCAGGCTGCACCTGTTCAATCTGTCCCTGACCAATTACCTAGAGCCCTCAACT
This sequence comes from Dendrobates tinctorius, assembly GCF_039654945.1. NCBI lineage: Eukaryota > Metazoa > Chordata > Amphibia > Anura > Dendrobatidae > Dendrobates > Dendrobates tinctorius. Next base: position 43,308,256 of record NW_027361696.1, on the reverse strand, counting down.
ATTTAGATCTGCCACACCCACTGAACATTGCCAGTGCAATGTCTATACTCAGTATCTTGCTGCTGAGGAAGCCAGGCCCTGTTCTGTGTATCTCCTTCTCTGTAGGAATATGCTTTGCCTTGCTTTGTGTTCTTTGGCTGCCCTCCAGGAGGCTGCATATCCTGGTCTCTGTGACTTGGTCCTAGCTTTGTGTTTACTTGTCCTTCCGCTTGCCAGGAGGCAGAATATCCTGGTCCTTGAGTCTTTGTCCCTGTACCTTGTCTGAACTCTGTCCTACCCCTGCCTCCTTGTCTTTGGCTTCCTTCCCTGCTGTGTCTTTCCTTGTGTCCTCCCTGTCTAAGCCTCTGCACCCTTGCAGCTCTGTCTGAGCCTCTGCACCCTTGCAGCTCTGCCTGCTCCTCTCCTGCTGCTGCAGAACCTCTTGCTGCAGCTTCTCTCCACAGACCTTGTGGTTCAGCTTTGCTCTGCTGCTGCGGAACCTCTTGCTGCAGCTTCTCTCCACAGACCTTGTGGTTCAGCTTACTCCGCACTCCTGCGGCTCCGCATATTCCACTCCTTCCTGCCTGTATCCATACCTGCACCTCCTGTGTGAACAGGTCCAAAACCTGTTCCTTCATATTCCACTCCTGCCTTTATCCAAACCTGCACCTTCTGTGTGAACATGTCAAAACTTGTTCCTTCATACTCCACTCCTTCCTGCCTGTATCAGTACCCGTTCCTGCTGTGTGAACAGGTCCCTACCTGTTCCTTCATACACCACACCTGCCTGCCCTGTGTCTCAAGCCGTGCCCGCCTGCCTAGTGTCTCCAAGCCGTGCCTGCTTGCCCAGTGTCTCCAAGCCACACCTGCTTGCCCTGTGTCTCCAAGCCACGCCTGCTTTGACCTGTGTCTCAGCCGTGCCTGTCGTGCCTACCTGCCTGCTTGTCTGTAGCTTCTGTCCAAGTGACTTGTCCCTGAGTGGGATTAGCAGCCACAGCCAGACACAATCCTGGAGTGGCACCCGACAGCTATCTGCCACACAAGCCTGACCTCACCGTCAGAGGCTCCAGTGAAGACCAAGGTAGCTGTCGTAGTCACGCCCCTTCCAGGGTAGTCTGGTTTGTGGCACAGTGGGGCTACAACCCCCCGGCTCTCACCAATCAGCCAAGGCGTGAGCGTGACACGCAGACCCCGAACAGACCTCCACATAGACCCCTGCACAGACCCCCGCACAGCCACGCATACCCCCGCATACCCCCGCACAGCCCTACATACTACCCCCGCACAGCTCCACATACCACCACATACCCCCGCACAGAAGCCCGCACAGTCACCCGCAAAGCCTTGCATACCCCCGCATACCCCCGCACAGCCGTACATACCCCCACACAGCTCCACATACTACCACATACTCCCGCACAGGCCCACATACTCCCACACACTCCCACACAGTCACCTGCACAGCCCTGCAAACCCCGCACAACCTTACACAGATCCACACACAGCCCCGCAAACTTCTGCACAGACCCCCGCACACCCCGGCACTGACCCGCACAGACCCACACACACCCCCGCACAGCCTTGCATACCCCCGCACACCCCCCACACAGACCCATGCATACCCCTGCAAACCCCCACACAGAACCGCACACTCCCACACAGATCCGCACGTACCACCGCACAGACCCGCAAACCCCCACATGCCCCCACACAAGCCCACACATACCCCCGCACATACCCCCGCACATACCCCCACACAGACCCATATATACCCCTGCAAGCCCCGCAAAGACCCCCGCTTGGACCCCCGCAAACCCTGGCACAGCTTCTCCCACAGACCCGCATATACTCTGGTGCAGACCCGCACACAGCCCCCCGCAAACCCCTGCACAGCCCCGCAAACCCCCACACAGACCCACATACCCCCGCACAGCCCCACATGGCGTGATCCCCATGATGTCCCCATGTCATTTGAGCAGAGTTTCCATCACTTTCAGATGTTTTTAGACCTTTTAAGGACCCCCAGGGGGGATCGTGGTAAAAATGCTCGGGTCTCCCGTAGACTAAAGGGCCTTTTACATTTAGCGATGCACCAGCGATCCGACCAGCAATCCAACCCGGTCAGGATCGCTGGTGCATCGCTAAATGATCGCTAGTGAGCTTCCACACAGGAAGATCTCACAGTGATGCAGCAGCGATGCAGCGGACGATACTTACCTTTCACACACAGCAATCCAGACGTCCTCCCGCCCGCGTCCAGCGTCGCTCGTCTCACACAGCAGGAAGCCCAGCAGGAAGCGCCTGACGAGAAATGGAGCCGGACATTCTTGCGCGATCAGCGATGGGCAGCGGGGAGCCGGTCGGAGGTAGGTATCGCACATAGTGATATCGCTATAACGTTACAAAATCAGTGACGTTTTAGCGATATTGCTAGCGATATCGCTATATGTAAAACCCCCTTTACTTTTGGCTCCTGCTCGGGTCGAGTACCTGAGTATTCCAATTTGCTCAACCAAAGCAACGAGCACCCGAGCATTTTAGTGCTTGCCCATTATTATTTTTACACAATAAAAACTTTTATAGAAAAAATAATTATTTTTGCATCACTTTATTCTGAAAGATATAACTTTTTTATTTTTCCACTGATGGAGCTGTATGGCGGTTTGTTTTTTGCAGGACAAGACAGCGCTTTTAGTGATACTATTTTTATTACCATTCATTTTTTTATCACGCTTTATTCCACTTTTTCCAATGGTATGATGATAACTAGAGTTGAGCGACTTTTGGTTTTTTAGGGTCGCGTTTCGTTTCGTGAAACCCGACTTTTCCAAAAGTCGGGTCGAGCAAGATCGTCCGATTATAGGGAAAAGTCGGGGTCGTCCCGAAACACGAAACCCAATGTAAGTCAATGGGGAATAAAAGTCGGCAGTGAGAGGAGGACAGGAAACACACCTACAGTGCCCATTTGAATGCCAAAAGCATCAATTCTTCTTACTTAAGCTTGTCAACCTTAATTAACTTCATAATACAAGTTACGCACTGAAAAATGGGGGTTATTTGGCTAAAGTCGTTGGGGGGGAGGGCTGGCTGCAGGTTTTCATGTGCCCTGGGCGAAAGAGCGCCCCTTTAACACATACCACAACTCATCATGCTCCGATACGGCAGAGAAATAGCGGTATAGTACAATGAAAAATACCTCACTTTTTACATCTCATGACGAGGCCCATCTATTTCTCCATACAGAATCATTGGTCCCATATAATGTTTGAAACAGTATATGATGAGCTCCACATAATGCTACAGTATATGTTGGTCCCCATGGATGAAGCTCCACTGTCTTATGGGCCCAAATAATGCTCCAAACATAATGGGCCCCATTTCTAATGCTCTAGTGTATAATGGGCCCTGTAAATGCTGCTCCAGTGTCTGATGTCCACCTTTGGAATGTTCCAGTGTGTGGTGGGCCCCATCTATCATTCTCCAGAGTATAGTGCTCCCCAAAAATTGCTGTCCTAACATTGAAAACAATCAAATAAGTCTCCTCGCTAGGGAATCCCTGTACTTGTCTGGATTCCTCGTCGTCCCCATCTTCCATCTCACTGCACAGTATTTCAACTTTGCAAGTGCTGTGATCCTGGGCAAACAGGGGGGGCCCACTCGTTGGCAACGGCAATGGCACAGGGCCCCTGATAGTACGGTGGTGTGTCTGATGGCGGGTGGGCCGAACCTGCACTTTCATCTGCAGCTTCCTCTTTGTCACCGTGTAAGATGGAACTGTATATGGGAAGGGTAACCTGAGTTTCATCAGGGTCAGATTCAGGTCGTGTAGCGTGTGAGGGGAATGTAGTGGTCTGGGTCAATGTACCAGCAGATTCATCGAGCAGTGGCTGGGCATCAGTGCACTTGTGTCGCCACCAGGAGTACGGTCGCCACAGTGGCATTACCTTCTTCCTAGGGAGTGTGATGTCATGCTTGGGAGCAACGAAGGATCTCTCTAGCAGGTTAACTGATTGGGCGGCGTTATTCCCATGAGTCATGACCCTCCAAACAGCGTTCATGAAGGCAAAGTGTTTGTTTTACGTGGGCAGTATGGTTGCAAAGCTGAACCTTAAAGGAATGTCCAGAAGGGCACCACCAGGAGTGGAGCCTACGGTTAAATTCGACTCCACCTGGGAAACCTCAACCATGCCAGCTACAGAACAGATGCACACATTGCAAGCTTAATTCCGTTAACGAACGAGACTCCGTCATGCCCCGCGGTCCGAGTCCGGCTTACTAGAGGGACACGTGAGGCTCTGGCACATGAGATTGGCCAATAACTGGTGTGTCATGCCCTTACATGTCCGCGGCTGCATGTGCGCTACACTGAAAAGGCCAGCGTTTGTCGCTTACAGGTGCAGATAACCCGCTGAACAACGTTAGTGATGGGGATCACTGATTACAATTATTACCCGCGAACAATGATTTCCCAGTAAGTGCAGGTCAACCGCAGCTCCGGAATTAGGCCTAACCGTCATTCCTGAAAAAATGAAAAACTTACGTGTGCAAACCACAGGTGCTGTAGCTTGCTTAACAGCTCGCCAGCCGTTCTCACGCCCAGTATGGATTACACGTGATTGCACAAAGGTGAGAAAGGGTACCGTATCCCCAGATAACATGTATGGATAGCGTACACATTCAAAATATATGTCTATACATCAGGATGCAGGCTCAGACGGTGTTAGGCCCAGTATTAGAGTTGAGCGAAACGGGTCGAAAAAATTCAAAAGTCGCCGACTTTTGGCAAAGTCGGGTTTCATGAAACGAAACCCGACCCTAGGATGAGGTCGGCCACGAGGTCGGCGACTTACGCGCCAAAGTCGCGTTTCAAAAGTTTGTTTTGCGCTCTTTTTCAGCCAATCAGGATCCACGGACACTGTGGGCAACGTGATGACATAGGCACGGGTCACCACCATCTTTCAGAAGGGCATGCAAGTGATTGGCTTGCTTTGGTGGGCGTCACAGGGGGTATAAAAGGGCGTGCACGCCGACCGCCATCTTACTTCTGCCGATCTTAGTATAGGGAGAGGTTGCTGCTGATTCTGTAGGGAGAGCGTTAAGCAGGGAAGAAGACAAAAAAACTGCTTCTGCTGCTAGCGATTTGGCCTGCACAACACACCAGTCACTGTGTGTGCAGTGCAAGGGGAGGCTATATAGTGGTGTATCAGTGGTGTTGGTTGTTGGGCTGCCTTCTAAGGCTTCCTGACATTCCTGCATTGCTGTTTACCCACTGCTCCGCAAACTGCTTTTTTAAAAGCAATCCCAATTTTTTTTTTTGTCCTGCTGAGAAGAAAAAAACCTGCTTCTGCTGCTAGCAATTTGGCATGCACAACACACCAGTCACTGTGTGTGCAGTGCAAGGGGAGGCTATATAGTGGTGTATCAGTGGTGTTGGTTGTTGGGCTGCCTTCTAAGGCTTCCTGACATTCCTGCATTGCTGTTTACCCACTGCTCCGCAAACTGCTTTTTTAAAAGCAATCTAATCTCCCTTATCCTCTAGTCACTTTTGTCACAGCTGTGCCATCGAGCCTGTCACATAGCGCTCAGATATTCATTGGGCCTCACACAATCCAAAAGTGTCCAGTGTCCAAAAGTGTGTGCAGAGATTCAAAATCTCCCTTATCCTCTAGTCACTTTGGTCACAGCTGTGCCATCGAGCCTGTCACATAGCGCTCAGATATCAGTGGGCCTCACACAATCCAAAAGTGTCCAGTGTCCAAAAGTGTGTGCAGAGATTCAATATCTCCCTTATCTTCTAGTCACTTTGGTCACAGCTGTGCCATCGAGCCTGTCACATAGCGCTCAGATATTCATTGGGCCTCACACAATCCAAAAGTGTCCAGTGTCCAAAAGTGTGTGCAGAGATTCAAAATCTCCCTTATCTTCTAGTCACTTTGGTCACAGCTGTGCCATCGAGCCTGTCACATAGTGCTCAGATATCAGTGGGCCTCACACAATCCAAAAGTGTCCAGTGTCCAAAAGTATGTGCAGAGATTCAAAATCTCCCTTATCCTCTAGTCACTTTTGTCACAGCTGTGCCATCGAGCCTGTCACATAGCGCTCAGATATCAGTGGGCCTCACACAATCCAAAAGTGTCCAGTGTCCACAAGTGTCTGCAGAAATTCAAAATCTCCCCTGTCCTATAGACACCTTGTACCTTGTTTTACATTACTATATAGTTTGTTGGATTTTGTCTACATTTCTACCAAAAATGAGGAAGGCTGGTGGAAGAGGCCGTGGAATTGGGCGGGGGTTGGCAGCTGGTAATGATGGTGTTGGTGGTGGATCTGATGGTAGTGGCAAGAGCAAAATAGGACCGAATGCAGGAGGTGCTGACCCTGCGTCATCGTCTGGCTACATAAGGCCTCGAACGCTTAGTTTTCTAGGAGTTGTCAAACCGCTTTTAAAGCCAGAGCATCAGGAAAAAGTTTTGTCTTACATTGCTGACTCAGCCTCCAGCTCTATCGCCTCCTCTTCTTCAGTTGTAAAAAGTAAAAGCACTGAGTCGCCATTGGAGGCTCATGTTCATGAACCACACCTTTCCTTGTGTCCTTCACCCCAACCAAGATTGAAGGATGACGCAGGCCATACTACTGATTACTCCATGGAGCTGTTTTCACATACCATGCCTGGATTATCAAGTGAAATGGTGAATTACCCAGGCCAAGATGAATCTGACATGGAGTGCACTGATGCATGATTCTGCTGGTACATTCACTCAGAGCACTACATTGTCCTCGCAGTGTACAGAGCCAGATTCTGACCCTGATGAGACTCAGGTGCCCCTTCCCGCACACTATACCACCATACAAGGTGACACAGAGGAAGGTGCACATGACATAGAAGAGGAGGTGATGGATGACCCAGTTGTTGACCCAGATTGGAATCCATTGGGGGAAGAGGGTGCTGCTTCCAATAGCTCAGATGAGGAGCATCCACAGCAGACATCGACATCGCAACAGCTGTTATCTGGCAGGCCCGGAGCACTCCAAAGACAGGTTCCAAACATCAAAAGAGTTGCTGGACAGCTTGTCCAGAGGGTCAAAAGATCACAGCGTGCTAGGCCGCAAAATGTCTGCCAAAGTAGGAAGAGTGCAGTGTGGCACATTTTTGAACAAAATCCTCATGATCAGGCCAAGGTTATCTGTAAGAAGTGCGCAAAGACCTTTAGCCGAGGGAAAAATCTGAAAAATTTGAATACCAGTTGCATGCTTAGACATTTAACCAGCATGCACTTGCAAGCGTGGACACAACACCAAACCTCAAGTGCCACATGTGCAACTGATCACAACGAAGGTAGTCAGCAACGCTACATTGTTTCCCCCACTGTAAGCCCACCGGTTAGCACAGCAGCAAATGTTGAGGTGTCGTTGCAAGACCACAGCAGTCAGGGAATCCCACTGTTATATCAACGAAAGACTGATTCTAGGCCATCAGAAAGAACACCAACTCCATCACCATCATCAACCCTCTCTCAGTCCGCCCTGTCCACCGCTACTTCCACCATATGCAGCTCTCAAGTCCAGCTCACCCTCCCAGACACTATGAGTAGGTCAAGAAAGTACTCAGTCTCTCATCCGCGTACACTGGGTTTGAACGCCCACATTGCCAAACTAATCTCGTTTGAGATGATGCCCTTTCGGTTGGTGGAAAGCACAGCTTTCAGCGAACTCATGGCCTATGCAGTACCACGCTATGACCTACCCAGTCGCCACTTCTTCTCTCGCAAAGCCATCCCAGCCCTCCACCATCATGTGAAAGACCGCATTGTCCATGCACTCAAGCAGTCAGTGAGCGGAAAGGTGCACCTCACAACTGATGCATGGTCCAGTCGGCATGGCCAGGGCCGTTACGTGTCCATCACTGCGCACTGGGTTAATGTGGTGGATGCAGGGTCCACAGGGGACAGCGGTGGTGGGACAGTGCTGCCTAGCCCACGGTATAGGAAACAGCTGGCTGTAGGCGTTCGACCCTCCTCCTCCTCCTCCTCCTCCAGAAGCGAAAGCTCGTCCACAGAGCGCAGTCGTACGAGCACTCCATCTGCAGCTGCCACTGTTGCACACGATGTGTCCCCCTATCGAGCAGCTAGTGGAAAGCGTCAGCAGGCTGTGTTGCAGATGATGTGTTTGGGCGACAGACACACCGCCGAGGTGCTGGCCGAGTACTTGAAGCGACAAACTGAGTCATGGCTGGGCAGTGTACATCTTGAGGCAGGCAAGGTAGTTAGTGATAACGGGCGTAATTTTGTGGCAGCCATAGCCCTTTCAAAACTCAGCCACATACCTTGCTTGGCTCACACCTTGCACCTGGTGGTGCAGTGCTTCCTCAAAAATTATCCGGAGTTAACAGCCCTGCTCCAGAAGGTGCGAAGACTGTGCGCGCACATCCGCCGTTCGCCTGTACACTCCGTTCGTATGCAGAAGCTGCAGCGATTGCTCCACCTTCCCAACCACCGCCTCATTATTGACATTGCAACAAGGTGGAACTCCACCCTGCACATGGTGGAGCGGCTGTGCGAGCAGAGGCAGGCCATAATGCATTTGTGGGAGGATACACGGCCAGGTACTTTGAGAGCAGACATGGAGTTGACAGGTGTGCAGTGGTCGAAGCTGAAAGATCTTTGTAAAGTCCTTCAGTGTTTTGAGGAATGCACACGGCTGGTAAGCGCAGACGACGCCATCCTAAGCATGAGCATCCCACTTATGCGTCTGCTCATGCAAACTTTGACGCACCTTAAGGAGCAGGCGTCTGCAGCCAATGTTGATGAGGAGGAAGAGGAGGAGGGAATCCTGGATGACATTCAGCCATTGTCTGCTCAGGGACCTCTCCTGGACGAGGTGGAGGAAGAAGAGGAGGAGGAGGATGGTGATGGGGATGATTACTTAGGGGAGGAGGATGCATCTCGTGGGGCAAGTGAAAATGTTGGCGTGGCAAGGTCTGGTACAGGGTTTGTGCGTGACTGGAGGGAGGTGGATTTGCCAGAAAGTGCTCCTCCACCCAGCACTCGCAGTGCATCATTGACACCGGGAACATTGGCCCACATGTCAGATTATGCCTTGCGGATCCTAAAAAGGGACCCCCGCATTGCCAAAATGATGAACGATGACGACTACTGGTTGGCCAGCATCCTGGATCCACGCTATAAAGGCAAATTACAAAACATCATGCCACAGGAGAACCTTGACCTAATATTGGCTAATAAACAAGCAACTCTGGTAAATCGGTTGCTTGAGGCATTCCCAGCACACAGCAGCGGTGATGGTTCTCACACGAGCCGTACGGGCCGGGGGCAGCTTGGCAGAGGTGTTCGTGGTGCAGACAGCAGAAGTGGCGTTGGAGACAGGGGTTTCATGACAATGTTGTGGACTGATTTTTCAAATACCGCTCACACAACTGGTAATACTGCATTGATGGAAAGTGACAGGAGACAGCAGTTGTCAACTATGGTTACAAACTACTTTTCCTCCCATATCGATGTTCTCCCACACAGGTCATTCCCCTTTGACTATTGGGCCGCTAAACTGGACACCTGGCCTGAATTGGCCCAATATGCCTTACAGGAGCTCGCTTGCCCAGCTGCAAGTGTGCTATCGGAAAGAGTCTTCAGTGCAGCTGGATCAATCCTGACAGAAAAAAGGACCCGTCTGTCAACCCAAAATGTGGATGATCTAACCTTCATTAAAATGAACCACGCATGGGTTTCCAAGGATTTTGTCCCACCTTCCCCTGATGACACATAGGGTGACAGAAAAATGGCTTGCTTTGGTCCACCTCTTCCTGGTACTTCACCTATTTCGCCTTTTGCATCAGCTGAATGTCCAACATCAACATATGCCACTTTCTAAAACTCCCTAACAGTGCTGCCTCCCCCCCCATGGCCGGGGTCACCACATGCGTACACATTCAAAATATATGTCTATACATCAGGAGGCAGGCTCAGACGGTGTTAGGCCCAGTATGGATTGCACGTGATTGCACAAAGGTGAGAAAGGGTACCGTTTCCCCGGATAACATGTATGGATAGCGTACACATTCAAAATATATGTCTCAGGAGGCAGGCTCAGACGGTGTTAGGCCCAGTATGGATTGCACGTGATTGCACAAAGGTTAGAAAGGGTACCGTTTCCCCGGATAACATGTATGGATAGCGTACACATTCAAAATATATGTCTCAGAAGGCAGGCTCAGACGGTGTTAGGCCCAGTATGGATAGCACGTGATTGCACAAAGGTTAGAAAGGGTACTGTATCCCCGGATAACATGTATGGATAGCGTACACATTCAAAATATATGTCTCAGGAGGCAGGCTCAGATGGTGTTAGGCCCAGTATGGATTGCACGTGATTGCACAAAGGTTAGAAAGGATACCGTATCCCCAGATAACATGTATGGATAGCGTACACATTCAAAATATATGTCTATACATCAGGAGGCAGGCTCAGACGGTGTTAGGCCCAGTATGGATTGCACGTGATTGCACAAAGGTTAGAAAGGGTACCGTTTCCCCGGATAACATGTATGGATAGCGTACACATTCAAAATATATGTCTCAGGAGGCAGGCTCAGACGGTGTTAGGCCCAGTATGGATTGCACGTGATTGCACAAAGGTTAGAAAGGGTACCGTATCCCCGGATAACATGTGTGGATAGCGTACACATTCAAAATATATGTCTCAGGAGGCAGGCTCAGACGGTGTTAGGCCCAGTATGGCTTGCACGTGATTGCACAAAGGTTAGAAAGGGTACCGTTTCCCCAGATAACATGTATGGATAGCGTACACATTCAAAATATATGTCTCAGGAGGCAGGCTCAGACGGTGTTAGGCCCAGTATGGATTGCACGTGATTGCACAAAGGTTAGAAAGGGTACCGTATCCCCAGATAACATGTATGGATAGCGTACACATTCAAAATATATGTCTATACATCAGGAGGCAGCCTCAGACGGTGTTAGGCCCAGTATGGATTGCACGTGTTTGCACAAAGGTGAAAAAGTGTACCGTTTCCACGGATAACATGTATGGATAGCGTACACATTCAAAATATATGTCTCAGGAGGCAGGCTCAGACGGTGTTAGGCCCAGTATGGATTGCACGTGATTGCACAAAGGTTGGAAAGGGTACCGTTTCCCCGGATAACATGTATGGATAGTGTACACATTCAAAATATATGTCTCAGGAGGCAGGCTCAGACAGTGTTAGGCCCAGTATGGATTGCACGTGAATGCACAAAGGTTAGAAAGGGTACCGTATCCCCGGATAACATGTATGGATAGCATACACATTCAAAATATATGTCTCAGGAGGCAGGCTCAGACGGTGTTAAGCCCAGTATGGATTGCAAGTGATTGCACAAACGTTAGAAAGTGTACCGTATCCCCAGATAACATGTATGGATAGCGTACACATTCAAAATACACTCACTGGCCACTTTATTAGGTACACCTGTCCAACTGTGTGTTAAGACTTAATTTCTAATCAGCCAATCACATGGCGGCAACTCAGTGCATTTAGGCATGTAGACATGGTCAAGACAATCTCCTGCAGTTCAAACCGAGCATCAGTATGGGGAAGAAAGGTGATTTGAGTGCCTTTGAACGTGGCAAGATTGTTGGTGCCAGAAGGGCTGGTCTGAGTATTTCAGAAACTGCTGATCTACTGGGATTTTCACGCACAACCATCTCTAGGGTTTACAGAGAATGGTCCGAAAAAGAAAAAAAATCCAGTGAGCGGCAGTTCTGTGGCCGGAAATGCCTTGTTGATGCCAGAGGTCAGAGGAGAATGGGCATACTGGTTCGAGCTGATAGAAAGGCAACAGTGACTCAAATTGCCACCCGTTACAACCAAGGTAGGCAGAAGAGCATCTCTGAACGCACAGTGCGTCGAACTTTGAGGCAGATGGGCTACAGCAGCAGAAGACCACACTGGGTACCACTCCTCTCAGCTAAGAACAGGCATCTGATGGCTACTTTCAGCAGGATAATGCGCCATGTCATAAAGCTCGAATCATCTCAGATTGGTTTCTTGAACATGACAATGAGTTCACTGTACTCAAATGGCCTCCTCAGTCACCAGATCTCAATCCAATAGAGCATCTTTGGGATGTGGTGGAACGGGAGATTCGCATCAGGGATGTGCAGCCGACAAATCTGCGCCAACTGTGTGATGCCATCATGTCAATATGGTCCAAAATCTCTGAGGAATGCTTCCAGCACCTTGTTGAATCTCTGCCACGAAGAATTGAGGCAATTCTGAAGGCAAAAGGGGGTCCAACCCGTTACTAGCATGGTGTACCTAATAAAGTGGCCAGTGAGTGTATATGTCTACACATCAGGAGGCAGGCTCAGACGGTGTTAGGCCCAGTATGGATTGCACGTGATTGCACAAAGGTTAGAAAGGGTACCGTATCCCCGGATAACATGTATGGATAGCGTACACATTCAAAATATATGTCTCAGGAGGCAGGCTCAGATGGTGTTAGGCCCAGTATGGATTGCACGTGATTGCACAAAGGTGAGAAAGGGTACCGTTTCCCCGGATAACATGTATGGATAGCGTACACATTCAAAATATATGTCTCAGGAGGCAGGCTCAGACGGTGTTAGGCCCAGTATGGCTTGCACGTAATTGCACAAAGGTTAGAAAGGGTACCGTTTCCCCGGATAACATGTATGGATAGCGTACACATTCAAAATATATGTCTCAGGAGGCAGGCTCAGACGGTGTTAGGCCCAGTATGGATTGCACGTGATTGCACAAAGGTGAGAAAGGGTACCGTTTCCCCGGATAACATGTATGGATAGCGTACACATTCAAAATAAATGTTTCAGGAGGCAGGCTCAGACGGTGTTAGGCCCAGTATGGATTGCACGTGATTGCACAAAGGTTAGAAAGGGTACTGTTTCCCCGGATAACATGTATGGATAGCGTACACATTCAAAATATATGTCTATACATTAGGAGGCAGGCTGAGACGGTGTCAGGCACAGTATGGATTTGACGGCCCAGACTACACAGCGGAGGAGCAGGGAGAGGTAAAGATTGCAAATGCTGGGGCCCTGCCCAAGCAAGGGGGGCCCACTCGTGGGCGTCGGTACTGGCACTGGGCCCCTCATAGTACGGCGGTGTGTCTGACGGCGGGTGTGCACCACCACCGTCAGAGACACTTGATTGCACTATGAAGGACCCTGTACCAGTGCCCGCGCCCATTAGTCGGCCTACCCACCTGTCCAGGGCAACGGCACTCACACGGTGTCGTGCGCTAGGTGGTGACCCCGGCCATGGGGGGAGGCAGCACAGTTAGGGAGTTTTAGAAAGTGGCATATGTTGATGTTGGACATTCAGCTGATGCAAAAGGTGAAATAGGTCAAGTCCCAGGAAGAGGTAGACCAAAGCAAGCCATTTTTCTGTCACCCTATGTGTCATCAGAGGAAGGTGGGACAAAATCCTTGGAAACCCATGCGTGGTTCATTTTAATGAAGGTTAGATCATCCACATTTTGGGTTGACAGACGGGTCCTTTTTTCTGTCAGGATTGATCCAGCTGCACTGAAGACTCTTTCCGATAGCACACTTGCAGCTGGGCAAGCGAGCTCCTGTAAGGCATATTGTGCCAACTCAGGCCAGGTGTCCAGTTTAGCGGCACAATAGTCAAAGGGGAATGACCTGTGTGGGAGAACATCGATATGGGAGGAAAAGTAGTTTGTAACCATAGTTGACAACTGCTGTCTCCTGTCACTTTCCATCGATGCAGTATTACCAGTTGTGTGGGCGGTACTTGAAAAATCAGTCCACAACATTGTCATGAAACCCCTGTCTCCAACGCCACTTCTGCTGTGTGCACCATGAACACCTCTGCAAAGCTTCCCCCGGCCCGTACGGCTCGTGTGAGAACCATCACCGTTGCTGTGTGCTGGGAATGCCTCAAGCAACCGATTTACCAGAGTTGCTTGTTTATTAGCCAATATTAGGTCAAGGTTCTCCTGTGGCATGATGTTTTGTAATTTGCCTTTATAGCGTGGATCCAGGATGCTGGCCAACCAGTAGTCGTCATCGTTCATCATTTTGGCAATGCGGGGGTCCCTTTTTAGGATCTGCAAGGCATAATCTGACATGTGGGCCAATGTTCCCGGTGTCAATGATGCACTGTGAGTGCTGGTTGGAGGAGCACTTTCTGGCAAATCCACATCCCTCCAGTCATGCACAAACCCTGTACCAGACCTTGCCACGCCAACATTTTCACTTGCCCCACGAGATGCATCCTCCTCCCCTAAGTAATCATCCCCATCATCCTCCTCCTCTTCTTCCTCCACCTCGTCCAGGAGAGGTCCCTGAGCAGACAATGGCTGAATGTCATCAAGGATTCCCTCCTCCTCTTCCTCCTCATCAACATTGGCTGCAGACGCCTGCTCCTTAAGGTGCGTCAAAGTTTGCATGAGCAGACGCATAAGTGGGATGCTCATGCTTAGGATGGCGTCGTCTGCGCTTACCAGCCGTGTGCATTCCTCAAAACACTGAAGGACTTTACAGAGGTCTTTCAGCTTCGACCACTGCACACCTGTCAACTCCATGTCTGCTCTCAAAGTGCCTGGCCGTGTATCCTCCCACAAATGCATTATGGCCTGCCTCTGCTCGCACAGCCGCTCCACCATGTGCAGGGTGGAGTTCCACCTTGTTGCAATGTCGATAATGAGGCGGTGGTTGGGAAGGTGGAGCAATCGCTGCAGCTTCTGCATACGAACGGAGTGTACAGGCGACCGGCGGATGTGCGCGCACAGTATTCGCACCTTCTGGAGCAGGGCTGTTAACTCCGGATAATTTTTGAGGAAGCACTGCACCACCAGGTTCAAGGTGTGAGCTAAGCAAGGTATATGGCTGAGTTTTGAATTGGCTATGGCTGCCAAAAAATTACGGCCGTTATCACTAACTACCTTGCCTGCCTCAAGATGTACACTGCCCAGCCATGACTCAGTTTGTCGCTTCAAGTACTCGGCCAGCACCTCGGCGGTGTGTCTGTCGCCCAAACACATCATCTGCAACACAGCCTGCTGACGCTTTCCACTAGCTGCTCGATAGGGGGACACATCGTGTGCAACAGTGTCAGCTGCAGATGGAGTGCTCGTACGACTGCGCTCTGTGGACTAGCTTTCGCTTCTGGAGGAGGAGGAGGAGGGTCGAACGCCTACAGCCAGCTGTTTCCTATACCGTGGGCTAGGCAGCACTGTCCCACCATCGCTGTCCCCTGTGGACCCTGCATCCACCACATTAACCCAGTGCGCAGTGATGGACACGTAACGGCTCTGGCCATGCCGACTGGACCATGCATCAGTTGTGAGGTGCACCTTTCCGCTCACTGACTGCTTGAGTGCATGGACAATGCGGTCTTTCACATGATGGTGGAGGGCTGGGATGGCTTTGCGAGAGAAGAAGTGGTGACTGGGTAGGTCATAGCGTGGTACTGCATAGGCCATGAGTTCGCGGAAAGCTGTGCTTTCCACCAACCGAAAGGGCATCATCTCAAACGAGATTAGTTTGGCAATGTGGGCGTTCAAACCCAGTGTACGCGGATGAGAGACTGAGTACTTTCTTGACCTACTCATAGTGTCTGGGAGGGTGAGCTGGACTTGAGAGCTGCATATGGTGGAAGTAGCGGTGGACAGGGCGGACTGAGAGAGGGTTGATGATGGTGATGGAGTTGGTGTTCTTTCTGATGGCCTAGAATCAGTCTTTCGTTGATATAACAGTGGGATTCCCTGACTGCTGTGGCCTTGCAACGACACCTCAACATTTGCTGCTGTGCTAACCGGTGGGCTTACAGTGGGGGAAACAATGTAGCGTTGATGACTACCTTCGTTGTGATCAGTTGCACATGTGGCACTTGAGGTTTGGTGTTGTGTCCACGCTTGCAAGTGCATGCTGGTTAAATGTCTAAGCATGCAACTGGTATTCAAATTTTTCAGATTTTTCCCTCGGCTAAAGGTCTTTGCACACTTCTTACAGATAACCTTGGCCTGATCATGAGGATTTTGTTCAAAAAAGTGCCACACTGCACTCTTCCTACTTTGGCAGACATTTTGCGGCCTAGCACGCTGTGATCTTTTGACCCTCTGGACAAGCTGTCCAGCAACTCTTTTGATGTTTGGAACCTGTCTTTGGAGTGCTCCGGGCCTGCCAGATAACAGCTGTTGCGATGTCGATGTCTGCTGTGGATGCTCCTCATCTGAGCTATTGGAAGCAGCACCCTCTTCCCCCAATGGATGCCAATCTGGGTCAACAACTGGGTCATCCATCACCTCCTCTTCTATGTCATGTGCACCTTCCTCTGTGTCACCGTGTATGGTGGTATAGTGTGCGGGAAGGGGCACCTGAGTCTCATCAGGGTCAGAATCTGGCTCTGTACACTGCGAGGACAATGTAGTGCTCTGAGTGAATGTACCAGCAGAATCATCCATCAGCGGCTGTGCATCAGTGCACTCCATGTCAGATTCATCTTGGCCTGGGTAATTCACCATTTGACTTGATAATCCAGGCATGGTATGTGAAAACAGCTCCATGGAGTAATCAGTAGTATGGCCTGCGTCATCCTTCAATCTTGGTTGGGGTGAAGGACACAAGGAAAGGTGTGGTTCATGAACATGAGCCTCCAATGACGACTCAGTGCTTTTACTTTTTACAACTGAAGAAGAGGAGGCGATAGAGCTGGAGGCTGAGTCAGCAATGTAAGACAAAACTTTTTCCTGATGCTCTGGCTTTAAAAGCGGTTTGCCAACTCCTAGAAAACTAAGCGTTCGAGGCCTTATGTAGCCAGACGATGATGCAGGCTCAACACCTCCTGCATTCGGTCCTATTTTGCTCTTGCCACTACCATCAGATCCACCACCAACACCATCATTACCAGCTGCCAACCCCCGCCCAATTCCACGGCCTCTTCCACCAGCCTTCCTCATTTTTGGTAGAAATGTAGACAAAATCAAACAAACTATATAGTAATGTAAAACAAGATACAAGGTGTCTATAGGACAGGGGAGATTTTGAATTTCTGCAGACACTTGTGGACACTGGACACTTTTGGATTGTGTGAGGCCCACTGATATCTGAGCGCTATGTCACAGGCTCGATGGCACAGCTGTGACCAAAGTGACGAGAGGATAAGGGAGATTTTGAATTTCTGCAGAAACTTGTGGACACTGGACACTTTTGGATTGTGTGAGGCCCAATGAATATCTGAGCGCTATGTGACAGGCTCGATGGCACAGCTGTGACCAAAGTGACTAGAGGATAAGGGAGATTTTGAATTTCTGCACACACTTTTGGACACTGGACACTTTTGGATTGTGTGAGGCCCAATGAATATCTGAGCGCTATGTGACAGGCTCGATGGCACAGCTGTGACCAAAGTGACTAGAGAATAAGGGAGATTTTGAATTTCTGCACACACTTTTGGACACTGGACACTTTTGGATTGTGTGAGGCCCAATGAATATCTGAGCGCTATGTGACAGGCTCGATGGCACAGCTGTGACCAAAGTGACTAGAGGATAAGGGAGATTTTGAATCTCTGCACACCCTTTTGGACACTGGACACTTTTGGATTGTGTGAGGCCCAATGAATATCTGAGCACTATGTGACAGGCTCGATGGCACAGCTGTGACCAAAGTGACTAGAGGATAAGGGAGATTTTGAATCTCTGCACACACTTTTGGACACTGGACACTTTTGGATTGTGTGAGGCCCAATGAATATCTGAGCGCTATGTGACAGGCTCGATGGCACAGCTGTGACCAAAGTGACTAGAGGATAAGGGAGATTTTGAATCTCTGCACACACTTTTGGACACTGGACACTTTTGGATTGTGTGAGGCCCAATGAATATCTGAGCGCTATGTGACAGGCTCGATGGCACAGCTGTGACCAAAGTGACTAGAGGATAAGGGAGATTTTGAATCTCTGCACACACTTTTGGACACTGGACACTTTTGGATTGTGTGAGGCCCAATGAATTTCTGAGCGCTATGTGACAGGCTCGATGGCACAGCTGTGACCAAAGTGACTAGAGGATAAGGGAGATTTTGAATCTCTGCACACACTTTTGGACACTGGACACTTTTGGATTGTGTGAGGCCCAATGAATATCTGAGCGCTATGTGACAGGCTCGATGGCACAGCTGTGACCAAAGTGACTAGAGGATAAGGGAGATTTTGAATCTCTGCACACACTTTTGGACACTGGACACTTTTGGATTATGTGAGGCCCAATGAATATCTGAGCGCTATGTGACAGGCTCGATGGCACAGCTGTGACCAAAGTGACTAGAGGATAAGGGAGATTTTGAATTTCTGCAGACACTTGTGGACACTGGACACTTTTGGATTGTGTGAGGCCCAATGAATATCTGAGCGCTATGTGACAGGCTCGATGGCACAGCTGTGACCAAAGTGACTAGAGGATAAGGGAGATTTTGAATCTCTGCACACACTTTTGGACACTGGACACTTTTGGATTGTGTGAGGCCCAATGAATATCTGAGCGCTATGTGACAGGCTCGATGGCACAGCTGTGACCAAAGTGACTAGAGGATAAGGGAGATTTTGAATCTCTGCACACACTTTTGGACACTGGACACTTTTGGATTGTGTGAGGCCCAATGAATATCTGAGCGCTATGTGACAGGCTCGATGGCACAGCTGTGACCAAAGTGACTAGAGGATAAGGGAGATTTTGAATCTCTGCACACACTTTTGGACACTGGACACTTTTGGATTGTGTGAGGCCCAATGAATATCTGAGCGCTATGTGACAGGCTCGATGGCACAGCTGTGACCAAAGTGACTAGAGGATAAGGGAGATTTTGAATTTCTGCACACACTTGTGGACACTGGACACTTTTGGATTGTGTGAGGCCCAATGAATATCTGAGCGCTATGTGACAGGCTCGATGGCACAGCTGTGACCAAAGTGACTAGAGGATAAGGGAGATTTTGAATCTCTGCACACACTTTTGGACACTGGACACTTTTGGATTGTGTGAGGCCCAATGAATATCTGAGCACTATGTGACAGGCTCGATGGCACAGCTGTGACCAAAGTGACTAGAGGATAAGGGAGATTTTGAATTTCTGCACACACTTGTGGACACTGGACACTTTTGGATTGTGTGAGGCCCAATGAATATCTGAGCGCTATGTGACAGGCTCGATGGCACAGCTGTGACAAAAGTGACTAGAGGATAAGGGAGATTTTGAATTTCTGCAGACACTTGTGGACACTGGACACTTTTGGATTGTGTGAGGCCCAATGAATATCTGAGCGCTATGTGACAGGCTCGATGGCACAGCTGTGACCAAAGTGACTAGAGGATAAGGGAGATTTTGAATTTCTGCAGACACTTGTGGACACTGGACACTTTTGGATTGTGTGAGGCCCAATGAATATCTGAGCGCTATGTGACAGGCTCGATGGCACAGCTGTGACCAAAGTGACTAGAGGATAAGGGAGATTTTGAATTTCTGCAGACACTTGTGGACACTGGACACTTTTGGATTGTGTGAGGCCCACTGATATCTGAGCGCTATGTCACAGGCTCGATGGCACAGCTGTGACAAAAGTGACTAGAGGATAAGGGAGATTGGATTGCTTTTAAAAAAGCAGTTTGCAGAGCAGTGGGTAAACAGCAATGCCAGCCTGTCAGGAAGCCTTAAAAGGCAGCCCAACAACCAACACCACTGATACACCACAATATAGCCTCCCCTTGCACTGCACACACAGTGACTGGTTTGTTGTGCAGGCCAAATTGCTAGCAGCAGAAGCAGTTTTTTTTTCTTCTCAGCAGGACAAAAAAAAAAAATTGGGATTGCTTTTAAAAAAGCAGTTTGCGGAGCAGTGGGTAAACAGCAATGCAGGAATGTCAGGAAGCCTTAGAAGGCAGCCCAACAACCAACACCACTGATACACCACTATATAGCCTCCCCTTGCACTGCACACACAGTGACTGGTGTGTTGTACAGGCCAAATCGCTAGCAGCAGAAGCAGTTTTTTTTTCTTCTCAGCAGGACAAAAAAAAAAATTGGGATTGCTTTTAAAAAAGCAGTTTGCGGAGCAGTGGGTAAACAGCAATGCAGGAATGTCAGGAAGCCTTAGAAGGCAGCCCAACAACCAACACCACTGATACACCACTATATAGCCTCCCCTTGCACTGCACACACAGTGACTGGTGTGTTGTGCAGGCCAAATCGCTAGCAGCAGAAGCAGTTTTTTTGTCTTCTTCCGTGCCTAACGCTCTCCCTACAGAATCAGCAGCAACCTCTCCTTATACTGAGATCGGAAGAAGTAAGATGGCGGTCCGCATGCACGCCCTTTTATACCCCCTGTGATGCCCACCAAAGCAAGCCAATCACTTGCATGCCCTTCTGAAAGATGGTGGTGACCCCTGCCTATGTCATCACGTTGCCCACAGTGTCCGTGGATCCTGATTGGCTGAAAAAGAGCGCAAAACAAACTTTTGAAACGCGACTTTGGCGCGTAAGTCGCCGACCTCGTGGCCGACCTCATCCTAGGGTCGGGTTTCGTTTCATGAAACCCGACTTTGCCAAAAGTCGGCGACTTTTGAAATTTTTCGACCCGTTTTGCTCAACTCTAATGATAACGCTTGGAAAAAGTATAATTTGTTTCTTTTTTGTGTTTTTTTTTACGGTGATCACTGAAGGGGTTAACTAGGGTGACACTTTTATAGATGGGGTTTTAATGTATGCAACGATACCAAACGTGGATTTTATTTATTTTATTTTTTTACATAAAAATCTGTGTTTGAGGAATTTTTAATTAATTTTTAACATTTTCTTTAAATATTTTTTTTACTTTTTACCATGTCCCTTTATGAGACTTTCACTTTTTCACTTTCATTGCTGGTATAATACATTGCAATGCTCCAGCATTGTAATAACCCTATGCTGAAAGATGCTGAGACCATGCTGTGAGCATGGTCTCAAAGGCTTTTCATAGCTGGATGACCCGGGAGTTGTCATGACAACCCCGGATCATCATGGCAGAGATCGTGCTCTGCGATTACATCGCGGGGACGCAATCTGAATGCAGAGGGAGCCCCTGACCCTCTGACTCTCCCCTGAATGCTGCGATCGCACCTGATCACAGCAATCAGGGGGTTAACAAGCAGAGAATTGCACGGATGCCGCTTCTGGCTGTTAAGCAGCTCAGCCACCACAGCGCTGAGCTCCTGCACTGAGCGGGCGGGAGATTCTAAAATTTCAGCATCTCCTGCCAGATCATGCTGTGATCGGTTACTCAGATTGACTGACCAATCACAGCACTCTGTGTGTTGGGACCAATGGCATGGGTCTCCTCATATCTTGCGGTGCATGTCAGCTGTCTGTGACAGCTGTCAGCATGGAACTGTCATTGCTTGTTTACACGAAGTGACAGTTTAAATGCAGGACAGACATAGTCCGTCATGATGGGGAAACTGACATCCTGCTATGGCTGACTATGTCTGTCCATGGACTTTAGAGGGCAATCCTAGTGCTGAATGAGCAGTGCGCCCTACATCTAAAAGAGTGGCTGCAATCCAAGATGATGCAAAAGCCAAGGCAATGTCATTGTTTGAGCGAATTTCTGCAAGCAGCAAGTTAATTAAAAATGTTTTACCAGTACCTCCTGATGGAAATATAGTCCCCCATTTCCACTGGAAATCTGAGCCACAATTGCCTTATAGGCCGATCTTTGTTCATCAACCAAAAGAGGCTTATTTAATATGACAAATTCTTTACATTTTTCCAAATCATAGCTTTTTTCTTGCAGAATATCTCTGGTCATAATATCAAAGTCTGGTCAATTTGGTGCTGGTAAACCTAATACTATGAGAGTATTACTACTGATAGATATGCACCTTTCTTCTAACATCAAGACTCTCAAGAGGGCTTTGTTGAATATGTGGGACACCCCAGAGTCCAGTTGTCATGGTGACATTACCTCCCTCTAATGGGTAAGGTCATGCTTGTAGGCAAAAAGGGACCCCCATGCCAGGCAGCATAGATTTAATCACAATTTCCTGCTGCTTGTCAGAAAAGGGAGATGCCTTATAAATTCTGGCCAGTAGAGGGGGTTGGTGAGTCAGCTAGAAGTCAGCTGAGGGAGTTGTCATGGAAACGAAGCAGCTGTGAGAGGAAAATGACAGTTTAAACGTGAGGACGTGAGGTAAAGAGATCTTTCTGGAAGATCCTGTCAGATGAAGACAGGGAGCTGATCTGTGAAGAGAGAAAGGACAAGAGCAGAGACTGAGAGACTCTAGGGAAGCTAAAATACTGCATATAGCAGACCCCTGAGTGAAACGCTAATAAAGAGAAAAGGGACATCAGAGTCTTAGGCTGACAGGAGCTGTACGCCCTGATAGCTGAATCTGAAAGTACAGGGCATTGTAAATTCCTGTGCACATTGAACACCTGGGGGCACGTCAGTGGATAAGGAGCCCGGGGCCGATGGTGAAAAGGACGGTACCTGTGGAATAGGCTCACACTGACAGCCATACAGGTTAGTGAAATCATCATGAATAGAGGGTCGCAGCATAGTTATATATAGCGGAGATCCACACACATAGCGCAGAAAGGAAGGTCCTAAATCCCCACCTGGCAAACTGGATCCCCTGAATCCCTCCAGGCGAGCCGGACTCATTCCATCACCTGTATGTAGTATTCCGGACTACAACCAATTACCAGTAAAAGGTAAAGAAACTGCACCTCTCTGTGTCTTTCATTTCTCTGCACCCCAACGTTCACAGCCATTTTTATTATTTATTTAACATCTTTGCCCTGGGGCTACAGCCCTACCTGTGGAGGGCTACAACATCATAGCTGCACCCAACATCCATCTCAGAGGAACAACACCGCAGCGCTGGTCATCTCTGACTAGAATACCACAGGTGGCATCACGTATTTAACACTAGAACTACCGCATGTTTCATAATACCTATAACTACCATTAGGGGTCATTTTGACCCCCATTCAAAAGTACTGACTCTGGAGTAAAAATAACTTTTTTGTTGCCAACGAATTAAAGAACATTTATTTTAGCTTAGTAGGAACAGTGTTAAGATCAAGTACAGCACGCATTTTCCTTTTACATGGTCATAGCATGCGGTGTCCAACAGTTAACACAAACAGTACTTTCTTCCCCTTTCCCAGTGCATTTTCCACAAACTGGTTTGTTACAGCTTGCGCAAGTTTTAGTTGTTTTGTTTTCGTTGCATCTTCCAACTCCACATTTTCGACGTTTGCGGATTTCTTGTCCTTTTGTTTGTGGTTCAGACATTGCAGATGATGGGCCACTTCTTCTGACTCATTTTCAGATAAATTCTGAAGACATTTCAAAATTTCATCACTTGTCAGACTCCTCTGCTTACTTATGCTTCAAATATACGTCTCAAAAAGGGACCTGTAAGATTGTAGAAGTAATAAAACGACACTGTACAAACATGCAGAGTTGTAGCTTCAACTGTAACGTTTGCTACTGAAGTGCAGACAGAAATCGCTACAAGAGATATGGATCAAACATGTTCAGACAAGTTTAGACAAAACAAAATGCTGAATCATCCCTGACATGCAAACATACAATTGCACTCTACAACTAGGGAGAAGCACTGTGATTTTCTGTACTCTGTAATATTAGGTGACTTGCCTACTACTACTTTTATGTATGGGGTCAAATTGACCCCTTCAGTACTTATAGGTATGAATTGTAAAATCCGGGCCCCTGAAAAAGTTACAATTCATTTTTGTGTCCTAAAATATACACTACCATGAATAAATAAAAGTCACAAAAAGTCAGAACTCATTTGTTAAAATTTTAGAAATTATAGGAAAAAGAAGTAGCAAAAGGGTCAAAATGACCCCTCCGGCAGTTCTAGTGTTAACCATCTGCAAACTTAATCTTCATTTTTACCACATAAATACCACACAACTTTCCCCTATTTTAATTACTGGACGCCTCTTGGCCATGGACCGGGTCTCCGCCGCCATGACACCGTCCCCCATTGAAGTCAATGGGCCCGGTACCGAGTACCCCCAGGTCATGCGGGGCGCTCCATATGTCAGCGGTGAAATTTAAGTCTAAGACTGGATTAACTCTCCTGTGCACTCTAAGAATATCTTCACTGAGCACACAGGGACCGGATTAGAAGGTGTGCTGGTTGTAATTATTATAGCGAACAGGTCACTTAGTTGAGGTGGAAAGTGAGTGAGAGATGCTTCCTGCAATGTCATGTCCCAGTGTTGATCGTCTTCGATCAGGCCATGCTCTTGCCATGCTTCCCTGTAAGTTTGACACAGCTCTCCATCATCTATTTTCAAATCTGTGAAAGAAGTTGGCCCATGGACAGTGTGAAGCAGTAATCAGGGGTAGTAACACTCTGCGTTGTTTGGATGCACTGTATACCCACGTCCAAGAGCATCACTGGAATATCTGTCCCATCCTGTGACCCTTGCACCTTGTTTCCTCTTGCAAAATACTTTTCTGTATTTATTCCATGTAAAATATTTTGTAACATCTGAATATAATAAAGTCCTTGCAAATGGATTTGCTTGACATAGGAGAAAGAAAGCTGTCAATGTTGTATTGGGTGGTTGAGCAGCTCTTTTCTCTGCAATGATGGGAGTAAAATAAACTCGTCCATTTTCAAGATGGACATTTAGATGAACTACAGTCGGATGTCTTTCATGGATGGGAATCTTTAGTTGTCGCCACACAGCTTCATTACTACTTAAATACCTTCCCATCTGGTACAGCATAATCTCATCAGATGTACATTTTAGATTGTCTAGCTACAAACCTGCCATATCACTGCTCTTGTTAACATATTTGCAAATGTATTTAATTGACTTAACAGAGTTACAATATTCTATGTTAATGTGCGTATCAAACCTTTTTAAAAGCAGTGGAGAGTAAAGGCCCCTTTACATTTAGCGATGCACCAGCGATCCCGACCAGTGATATGACCCGGTCAGGATCGCTGGTGCATCGCTAAACGATCGCTAGTGAGCTTTCACACCTGAAGATCTCACAGCGATGCAGCAGCGATCTAGCGGTCGTTACTTACCTTTCACACGCAGCGATCCTGACTTCCTCCCGCCCGCGTCCACGCGTCACTCGTCGGCGCCAGCAGGAAGCCCAGCAGGAAGCAGATGACGAGAAATGGAGCTGCGCGATCAGCGATGGACAGCGGGTGAGTCGGTTGGAGGTAAGTATCACACATAGCGATATCGCTAGTGATATCGCTGCTGCGTCACCAACTCGGTGATGCTTGAGCTATATCGCTAGCGATATCACTGTTTACAACCCGCTTAAGGTACATCCCTTTGATTATCTATTTCAATATCTATGTTTTTTAACCCTTTTTAATCTGATTATTGCAGTATAGAATCATAGAATCATAGAGTTGGAAGGGACCTCCTGGGTCATCTGGTCCAACCCCCTGCTGGATTCACTAAATCATCCCAGACAGATCTCTGTCCAGCCTCTGTTTGAAGACTTCTATTGAAGGAGAGCTCACTACCTCTCGTGGCAGCCTGTTCCATGCATTGATCACTCTGTCAAAAAGTTTTTTCTAATATCTAATCTGTGTCTCCTCCCATTCAGTTTCATCCCATTGCTTCTAGTCTTTCCTTGTGCAATTGAGAATAAAGATGATCCTTATACAATGTGAGAGCCCTTGAGATATTTGCAGACAGCTATTAAGTCTCCGCTCAGTCTTCTCTTTTGCAAGCTAAACATTCTCAAATCCTGCAACCTTTCCTCATAAGAAATGGTTTGCAGACCGGTCACCATTCTGGTCTCTCTTTTCTGAACTTGCTCCAGTTTGTTGATGTCTTTTTTAAAATGTGGCACCCAAAACTGGACACAGTATTTCAGATGAGGCAATATAGAATTGATCTTCAGCTCACCTGATCCAGCCTGCCAAGTCCTCCTTTCCATGATCTCGGTGCACGGAATAAATCCATCCCAATCTGGGAGAAAATTCTTAGTGAAAAAAACTTTTGTAGTTCCAGCACACGGTATAGAAAAATTAAAAAAAAAGTCTTTATTTAGTCCATCATTAAAAATTACAATACACATGCTTTTTATTACATGGTATTGTAATTTTTAATGATGGACTAAATAAAGGCTTTTTTTAATTTTTCTATATCATGTGCTGGAACTACAAAAGTTTTTTTCACTAAGTATTTCAGATGAGGTCTGAACAAAGAGGAGTAGAGGGCACTAATGACTTCAAGTGATCTAGACTGTATGCTTCTGTTAATACATCCTAGAATTGTATGTGCCTTTTTTGCTGCTGCATCACACTGTTGACTCATATTCAGTTTGTGATCTATTTGTATACCCAAGCCTTTTTCGCATGTGCTGTTGCTTTGCCCTATTCCTCCCATTCTGTATATGCTTTTTTCATTTTTATTGCCCGGATGTAGTACTTTGCATTTTTCCATGTTAAAAACCATTCTGTTAGTTGCTGCCCAACTGCTCCAGTTTATTTATATCTTTTTGAATCCTCTCTCTCTTCTCTAGTATTAGCGATCCCTCCTAGCTTTGTATCATCAGCAAATTTAATCAGTTTATCCTCAATTCCTTCATCTAAATAATTGATTAAGATGTTGAACAATAAAGGGCCCAGGACAGAGCCCTGTGGTACCCCACTTGAGACATTCTTCCAACTGGATGTGCAGCCATTTACGACCTCTCTTTGGGTCCGATCACTAAGCCAGTTATGAATCCACCTAACAGTTGCCTTGTCCATTTCATACTTAGTCATTTCAATAAGGATGGTGTGAGATACTTTGTCAAATGCTTTGCTGAAATCAAGTTATACTATATCTACCCAGTCAGTGCGAAGTTTGTCTGACATGACTTATTAGTTACAAACCCATGCTGACTCTGTTTAATCACTTCATTCTTATCCAGGTACTTACATACATGTTGTTTAATAATTTGTTCAAAGATCTTTACTGGTACAGAAGTCATACTCATCGGCCTTTAGTTGCCTGGGTCCACCTTCTTACCCTTTTTGAAGATAAGAACAATATTTGCTCTTCTCCAGTCTTCTGGGACTTCTGTTCTCCAAAAATTTTAAAATATTTTGGAGAGTGGTTCAAAAATTTCTTCTGCTATCAACTTCAGTACTCTGGGGCGTAATTCATCTTGACCTGGAGACTTGAATTCATTTAGGCTAGCTAAGTGTTTCCTCACTATCTTTCTGTTTCAGAGATGTCCTGGATTCTTCTGTTCCCTTAATAGGACAGTGAAATACAGTTGATGTTACTTTTCCTTTCTGAGAGAAAACAGTTGCAAAATAGGAATTTAAAAGTTTGGCCTTCTCAACATCCTGTCTTACCATTTCATCATTTTCATCCTGTAAAAATCCTATAGCATCTTTGACTTTTCTTTTACTTTTGACATACTCCCCAAATCTTTTTTTATTGCTTTTGTATATGTTACACCACTCCGTCATACTCACCCGGCCTCCGCTCCCATGTCGCAGCCGGTCTCCACTCCCACGCCGCAGCCTCTCTCCACCCGATGGCCACGGTGGTCACCTCTGACGGGCGCGCGGCCGACGCCATCTCTGCATGCAATGCGCATGCACATGCGCCATAGGCTGTGGCCGTGCCTCCCTTCTGCTTCTTGTGCTCCAGCTGTGCCCTGACCCAGAAGCACCTTTGGACCAATGGCAGACCAGACGGGGCCATATCAGGCCGCTTCCCCCTGAGGGAGGCACCTGATTGTTGTGTTACCTTGCACACTGTGCCCTGCTTCCTCCTGTGCTCTCTGCAGCCTCTCGGTTCCATCCGCGGTGTTTCCTGCAGCAGCCTCACAGCCCTGTCTCTCGTGTTCCCTGTATTATACTCCAGACCTGCTCCAGTGTTCCTGTTCCTTCCTACTCCAGTCCTGTTCCTGTGTTCCAGTTCCATCCTACTCCAGTCCTGCTCCAGCATTCCTGTCCCTGTGTTCCAGTTCCATCCTACTCCAGTCCTGCTCCAGCGTTCCTGTTCCATCCTACTTCAGTCCTGTTCCTGTGTCCCTGTTCCATCCTACTCCAGTCCTGTTCCTGTGTTCCAGTTCTATCCTACTCCAGTCCTGCACCAGCGTTCCGGTTCCATCCTACTCCAGTCCTGTTCCTGTGTTCCTGTTCCATCCTACTCCAGTCCTGTTCCTGTGTTCCAGTTCCATCCTACTCCAGTCCTGCACCAGCGTTCCTGTTCCATCCTATCCAGTCCTGCCTCCGGTGTTCCTAGTCCATCCAGCTATCGATACTCCTACAGTCCTACTTCAGTCTTGTCTCCTGTGTTCCGCTCCAGCCATCTCTCCATATTCCAGCATTACAGTCTACGCTTCAGTCCCGTACTCCTACTCCAGTCCATTCTGAGCCGCCCCTCTCGGTACCGGCTACCGTGGTACTTGAACCCCTGGGTCTGCTCCTAATGGTCCCTGTATAAGGGTCGGTTCCACCTGGCAGCTCGCCTGGGGCCCCTCGGTGCCACGGTCCAGAGGGTCTTCTCCTGGAGATTCCGGCTCCTGACCATCCACGCTAACAGTACGATCAGGCCATGGACTCCGCCGGTACTATGGCTGCTACCCAGAAAGAGTTGCTCTTCCTGCGGGAGTATCAGGGGCGCATTATGTCGGTCAAGAAGTCTATGGACACCCGTTTGTCGGCCCTGCAGGTGGCAGATCCTGGAAATGCAACTTAGCTGGCTTGCCTCCAACAGGAGCTGGTCAGTAACAAGATACTCAAGCCCACATTTTGTCTTACATGGCCTCCTTTGACAGTCGCTTGTCGGCCCTCCAGGCTGCCACTGCAGCACTGACTCCTCCTCCCACGTCTACAGCTCTCCCGACACCCCACCTCGCCAAACCGCCTCACTTCACCGGGGATCCCAAGCTCTGTAGGGGGTTCTTAAATCAGTGTAGCCTCCACTTTGAATGGTTGCCGCAGCAATATCCCTTGGACCAGGCCAAGGTGGCCTTCATCATGTCCCATCTGGAGGGAGAGGCCCTGTGTTGGTTGAATCCTCTCTGGGAACGTGACGACCCTGTAGTCTCGAGTCTCCCGGTTTTCCTGGATACTTTTCATAGGGTCTTCGATGAGCCGGGCCAGTTAGCCTCTCTCACTGAGTCACTCTTTAACTTACATCAGGGTTCTCTCACGGTTGGACAGCACGCTATTCGCTTTCGCACTATCTCCTCCAAGCTCGGCTGGAATAACGCGGCTTTGGTAGGGGCATTCTGGCACGGTCTTTCAGGCAGAATAAAGAATGAACTCGCAGGTCGCGATACCCCATCCACCTTAGAGGACCTCATCTCGCTGGCTACCCGCATTGACCTACGCTTCCTGGAGCGTGCTCGGGAGTCAGCGAGAGACAGGAGGTCCACCAAGCCACTTCCCCTTTTCACCCGTTCTGCCAGCTTCCGTTCAGCTTAGTCCTCTCCTCCCTCTTCGGTCGAGTCCATGCAGATAGACCGCCTCAAGTTGGCCGAGTTGCATCAGAGAGAGAGGCGGGGACAAGGTCTGTGCCACTATTGCGGTGATTCTTTACACTATATCCGCACCTGTCCTAAGAGACAGGGAAACTTCTCCACCTAAGTCAGGTAAGAGAGGCCTCCCTAGGTGATGATGAACCCTCTCAACCCCTTATAATTTCTGTGCTTTTGGCTTCAGGGGAGAGACGTGGGTCCGAGGTGGCCTACGTTGATTCGGGCTCGGCAGGTAGCTTCATTCGGCCTGAAGAGGTGGACAAATACCAAATTCCCGTGGTTACTCTATCTAACCCAATCCAGATTGCCACAGTGGATGGCAAACCACTACAGGTGACCGTCACCTTGGTCACTGAAGAAGTGGAATTGCAAGTCGGAGCGTTACACCGAGAGAAGATAGCCTTTTACGTTTTGCCTAAGCTCTCTCACGCCATTCTACTCGGTCTTCCATGGTTGAGGACTCATCAGCCTGTTCTCGACTGGTCTTCTGGGGAGATACTCTGCTGGGGTCACCCATTCCAAGCCCGCTGCCTGACTCCTGTCCACCTGGCGGCCGCTCCTCGGTCACCTCTAGACCTTCCGGGACTTCCTCCAGCCTACAGCTCCTACACCGATGTTTTTGATAAGAAGGAAGCGGAGGTCCTTCCTCCACACCAACCGTTTGACTCCCCAATTGAACTTGTTCCCGGTTCAACCCCTCCAAGGGGCAGAATCTACCCTCTGTCTCCGGCAGAGACCACCGCCATGTCCGAGTACATCCGAGAGAACCTCGCCAAAGGCTTTATATGGAAATCCTCTTCGCCCGCGGGAGCCGGGTTCTTCTTCGTCAAAAAGAAGGACGGAACTCTATGGCCGTGCATTGATTATAGGGGCTTGAATGAAATTGCCACCAAGAACACCCTCTTCCACTCATTCCGGAGCTGTTTGACCGTCTCAGAGGGGCTCAGGTCTTCTCCAAGCTGGACCTCAGAGGAGCCTATAATCTGGTCTGTATCTGTGCAGGTGACGAGTGGAAGACCGCTTTCAACACTCGAGACGGCCATTACGAGTACCTTATCATGCCCTTTCGTCTCTGCAATGCTCCTGCGGTGTTTCAAGAGTTCGTCAATGAGATCTTTTGGGATCTCTTGTACTCCTGTGTGGTCATGTACTTAGACGACATCCTCGTCTTCTCACCGGACCTCTTGTCCCACAGAAAAAGTGTCCGCCTGGTGCTACAGCGTCTTCGGGAGAACCGTCTGTATGCGAAGATAGAGAAATGTCTCTTCGAACAGACCTCTCTGCCGTTTCTGGGATACATTATCTCCGACACTGGACTGAGGATGGACCCCGAGAAGTTGTCTGCCATTCTCAAATGGCCTTGCCCCATCGGAGTAAGGGCGATACAACGATTTCTCGGATTCGCCTATTATTACCGGCAATTTGTCTCCCACTTCTCCGCGATCACAAGACCTATTTCTGCTCTCACCCGTAAAGGGACTACCCCCAAAGATTGGACTCCTGAGGCGGAGGAGGCCTTCCTGACCCTAAAGCAAGCTTTCTCCACGGTTCCGGTCCCGCATCGCCCTGAGAGCAATCGACCTTTTGTACTCGAGGTGGACGCTTCCTCGACAGGTGCCGGGGCAGTATTGTCCCAGAGAACCGCCTCCGGTTGCCTGCACCCTTGTGGCTTCTTCTCGAAGGCCTTTTCTCCATCCGAGTGTAACTACTCGATTGGCGACCGGGAACTCCAGGCCATCAAGTTGGCCCTGGAGGAATGGCGTCACCTCCTGGAAGGAGCTGTCCATCCCTTTGTCATCTTCTCGGACCACATGAATCTGGCCTATCTCCAGTCTGCCCAGAGACTCAACCCTCGTCAGGCCAGATGGCCCTTATTTTTTTCCCAATTTGACTTCGAGCTCCATTTTTCGTCCTGGCGACAAGAATACCAAAGCAAATGCCCTGTCCAGGGTCTTCCAGCCACACGAAACCATGGAGGAACCTTCGCATATCATTGATCCCACTAGGATCATCACAGAGGCTCCAGTGAACTGGCTTACTCCTCCTCCAGGCAAGACGCTTGTGCCTGAGAACCTCAAGTGAAAGGTCCTCCTATGGGGGCACTCCTCCAAACTGGCCGACCATGCCGGAACTAAGGAGAACCCTTGACCTTATCACGCGTCACTACTGGTGGCCCACGCTTTGCCATGATGTACTCGACTTTGCGGCTTCTTGTCCATCCTGTGCTAAAAACAAAGTGCCACGAAGACCTCCGTCCAGCTTGTTGCTTCCGTTGCCCGTCCCTGCAGTTCCTTGGGAAAACATCGCCATGGATTTCATCACCGACCTACCCCGCTCTTTGGGCTGCACAGTCGTTTTGGTCGTGGTGGATCATTTTTCAAAGATGGTCCACTTCGTCCCTCTGCCCGGTCTTCCCTCGGTGCTGGAGCTGGCCAAAGTTTTCATTCACCAAATCTTCAGACTCCATGGACTACCTCAACGCATTGTGTCTGACCGAGGCGTTCAGTTTACCTCCAAGTTCTTGCGATCACTTTGTAAGCTCATGAACGTTTCCCTCGACTTCTCCTCAGCCTACCATCCACAGTTCAAAGGACAGGTAGAGCGTACCAACCAGACGTTGACGGGGTACCAACGTCATTTCTCCAACGCCCACCAGAACGATTGGGTCGACTTACTCCCCTGGGCAGAGTTCGCTTATAACAAACCATACTGGCGAGTCCTCGGCCAAGGCTCCGTTCTTCATTGTTTTTGGCAGACATCCTGGTGTTCCCCTTCCGATAACCCCTGCCTCCAAGGTACCCGTGGCCAACGCCTTGTCCTTTGAATTTTCCAAGATTTGGGTCGAGACCAATACGTCACTCAAGAGGTCCGCTGATCAGATGAAAAACTATGCCGACAAAAGGAGATTGGATCCTCCACCGTATCGTGTTGGGGACAATGTCTGGCTCCCCTCCAAATTCATCCGGTTGAAACTGCCCTCCTACAAGTTGGGACCACGCTACATCGGTCCGTTTGAAATTCTTGGACGTATCAACGAAGCCGCCTACAAATTGAGGTTGCCTGCTTCGCTCCGGGTCCCGAATGCCTTCCACGTCTCCCTCCTGATACCTGTGGTGCTGAATCGCTTTCATTCCTTGCCTGATCCTGGTCCTCAACCGGTGGGTACCGATGATGTCTTTGAAGTGCAGGACATTCTCACTATGAAGAGGGTTAGAGGTAGGGCATTCTTTTTTGTTGATTGGAAGGGCTTTGGTCCTGAGGAGAGATCCTGGGAGCCTCAGGAGAATATCAATGCTCCCCGTATCCTCAAGAGATTTCTTGCTAATCTCTGGGGTGGGCAGCTTAGGGGAGGGGGTACTGTTACACCGCTCCATCATACTCACCCGGCCTCTGCTCCCATGCTGCAGCCGGCCTCCTCTCCCATGCCGCATCCAGTCTCTGCTCCCACGCCGCAGCCTCTCTCCACCCGACGGCCGCGGCGGTCACCTCTGACAGGCGCGTGGCTGGCACCATCTCTGCATGCAATGCGCATGCGCCATAGGCCGCGGCCATGCCTCCCTTCTGCTTCCTGTGCTCCGGCTGTGCCCTGACTCAGAAGCACCTTCGGACCAATGGCAGACCAGACAGGACCATATCAGACCGCTTCCCCCTGAGGGAGGTGCCTGATCGTTGTTACCTCGCACACTGGGCCCTGCTTCCTCCTGTGCTCTCTGCAGCCTCTCGGTTCTGTCCGCGGTGTTTCCTGCAGCAGCCTCGCAGCCCCGTCTCTCATGTTCCCTGCATTATACTCAAGACCTGCTCCAGCGTTCCTGTTTCTTCGTACTCCAGTCCTGTTCCTGTGTTCCAGTTCCATCCTACTCCAGTCCTGCTCCAGCATTCCTGTCCCTGTGTTCCAGTTCCATGCTGCTCCAGTGTTCCTGTTCCTGTGTTCCAGTTCCATCCCACTCCAGACCTGCTCCAGCATTCCAGTTTCTTCGTACTCCAGTCCTGTTCCTGTGTTCCAGTTCCATCCTACTCCAGTCCTGCACCAGCGTTCCTGTTCCATCCTACTCCAGTCCTGCTCCTGTGTTCCTGTTACATCCTACTCCTGTCCTGTTCCTGTGTTCCAGTTCTATCCTACTCCAGTCCAGCACCAGCGTTCCTGTTCCATCCTACTCCAGTCCTGCCTCCGGTGTTCTTGCTCAATCCAGCTATCCATACTCCTACAGTCCTACTTCAGTCATGTCTCCTGTGTTCTGCTCCAGCCATCTCTCCATATTCCAGCCTTACAGTCTACGCTTCTGTCCCGCACTCCTACTCCAGTCCATTCTGAGCCGCCCCTCTCGGTAGCAGCTACCGTGGTACTTGAACCCCTGGTGTTGTGAGTTCATTTTCCCCTTCACCGTCGATGTCTGATGAACTCCCTCTTCTGGTGAAGGAAGGTAGTGAGGCTGATTACCAAACACCTGATCTGGTAGATGATGACTGGGTAACAGGAATTTCTGACTGCATATAAGGCAGCCGACACCCTTCCGAGTCGCTGGTGATTTCTCTGCTGGATTCTTGGAGACCGCTCTGATTCCTGCTTCCCAAAGATACGTTTTTCTTTGCTATTGAACTTATTAGTTTTGTTTTGTTTACCTTGTTTTTTGGCGTTCAGCCATCCCCGGTCGGGGGTGTGCTGCGTTCCATTTTTGTCTCTGATCAGTTTATCTCTTTGCTCTGTCTTCAGAATTTACCTGAGTGCTGATATAGTCTTTTTGAAGTCCTAGCGACTTCAGGGCCTGTTTTTCCTATCAGACGGTTGGGACATTTTTTGGTAGGGTTTTTTACGGATTGCAGACAGCAGCTTTTCTATCCTGTCCTTTTTAGTTAGCTTGGGCCCCATCGTTTGCTCAACCTATCTTTCTATCTGTGTTAGTGTTTTCATCTTGCTTCACCGTCATTATATGTTGGGGGCTGCCTATTGCTTTGGGGTCTGCTCTGGGGCAGTTTAGATTTCCCCTTTCTTTCTTTAGGACTATTTAGTTCTCCGGCTGTGATCGAGGAGTCTAGGGCATCGTAGGAACCCCCCACGGCTACTGTTAGTTGTTGTGGATAGGATCAGGGGTCTGCAATCCGATAGCTACCAACCTCTCCGGTTTTCTGGACTTAGCTTGTATTTTTGTTTTTTCCTCCTTCGGTGACTCATTCATAACAGAATCACCAGCCATACCGCAGATCCTAGGGTACTCAATAGCAGGAAAGAATTGTAAAAAAAAAAAAGAAAAAAAAGAGATTGTCAGAATATTTTTTTTTGTGTATATTTTTTCCTCTATGTCTCTGAGGCCGTAGGGGGAATTTTTTTTTCTTTCTCAATGGAGATGAAGCAATTGTCTGATCATGTGGAGCAGCTCACTGCTGAAGTGCAGGGAATTTCCGCCTATCTTGCTCATTCACATGCTGCTGAACCAAAGATCCCTACTCCTGATGTGTTTTTTTGGGGATCGGTCTAAATTTTTGAATTTTAAGAATAATTGTAAATTATTTTTTGCCTTGAAGCCTAACTCGTCGGGGAGCTCCGTGCAGCAGGTTAAAATTGTCATCTCTTTGCTGCGCGGCGATCCCCAGGATTGGGCGTTTTCTTTGAAACCTGATGATCCTATTCTGAATAATGTGAACGCATTTTTTCAAGCCTTGGGGTTGTTTTATGATGAACCTAATGCTATTGATCAGGCTGAAAAGGCCCTGTTGGCATTGAGCCAGGGTCGGGATTCTGCAGAGTTGTACTGTCAAAAATTCCAAAAGTGGGCGGTCCTTACTACCTGGAATGATGGTGCCTTGGCAGCTCTCTTTCGGAAGGGTTTGTCAGAAACTGTAAAAGATACTATGGTGGGATTTCCTGTTCCCTCTGGTCTCGACGATTCTATGTCATTACCCATTCAGGTTGATCGGTGTTTGCGTGAACGCAAAACCGCACGAGAGGTGTTGCCACCTGTTGAACAAATGTCTGAACCTATGCAATGTGATAGAGTTTTGTCTGGGGCACAGCGTCAGGAGTTCAGAAGGCATAATAAGCTGTTTTTCTTCTGTGGTGATGCCTCGCATATCATTTCTGTCTGCCCTAAACGAGAGAAACGTTTTGCACACACATTTGCTGTGGGTGGTGTTCAACCTAAGTTTCTTCTGGCAATTACTCTGATCTGCTCCCTGTCCACATTTTCCGCTAAGGCTTTTGTGGATTCGGGATCAGCTCTGAACCTGATGGACTTGGATTTTGCTAAACGTTGTGGTTTTCCTATGACACCTCTGCGGACGCCTATCCCTTTGAGGGGTATTGATGCTACTCCTTTGGTGAAGAATAAACCTGTATTGGACCCAGGTGGTAATGCGGGTCGCCCCAGACCATCAAGAGAATTGCAGATTTTTGGTGTTGCATAATTTGCATGATACCATTGTTCTGGGGTTTCCCTGGTTGCAAATCCATAATCCAGTTTTGGACTGGAAATCTGTGTCTGTGGTGAGTTGGGGTTGTCGGTGTGCCCTTAGTGATGCTCCTGTTTTCTCCACCTCTCCCCAGTCGCATGATGTTCATGACTATTTGGCTGATTTTTATGATGTATTTAGTGAGAATGAGTCTGCGTCTTTGCCTCCTCATAGGAGTTATGACTGTGCAATTGAGCTGAGCCCTGGGTGTAAATTTCCCAAGGGTCGACTTTTCAATTTATCTGTACCCGAGCACGAGGCTATGCGATCCTATATTAAGGAGTCGTTGGAGAAGGGTCATATTAGACCATCCTCTTCACCCTTAGGTGATGTGTATGTTTTTTCGTGGCTAAGAAAGATGGGTTATTAAGGCCTTGTATTGACAAAATTCCCTCAAAAAAATTACTGTTAAATATTAGTATCCGTTACCCCTGATTTCTGATCTATTCTCCAGAGTTAAAGGTGCTTGCTGGTTTTCAAAGCTTGACCTCAGGGGGGCGTATAATCTTATTCGCATTAAGCATGGGGATGAATGGAAGACGGCGTTTAATACTCCGGAGGGACATTTTGAGTACCTGGTGATGCCTTTTGGGCTCACTAATGCCCCTTCTGTCTTCCAGTGCTTCATGAATGATAATTTCCGAGACTTGGTGGATAAATTTTTGATCATCTATCTGGATGATATTTTGATCTCTTCCAAGGATTGGGACTCTCATGTGGAAATGTTCGGACTGTGTTCGGGAATTTGAGGGAGAATTCCCTGTATGTCAAGGGATCGAAATGCCTTTTTGGTGTACAGAGGATTTCATTTTTGGGATTTATTTTGTCTCCGTCAACTATTGAAATGGACCCGGTCAAGGTACAGGCCATTTATGATTGGGTTCAGCCCACTTCTTTGAAGGCCCTCCAGAAGTTTTTGGGTTTTGCTAATTTTTATCGTAAATTTATAGCTAATTTTTCTGGTATTGCCAAACCAAAATTTATAGCTAATTTTTCTGGTATTGCCAAACCAAAATTTATAGCTAATTTTTCTGGTATTGCCAAACCATTGACTGATTTGACTAAGAAAGGTGCTGATGTGCTGAATTGATCTCCGGAGGCTATTTCTTCCTTTCAGGAGCTGAAGCGAAGGTTCACTTCCGCTCCGGTTTTGCGGCAACCTGATGTCTCACTCCCGTTTCAGGTAGAGGTGGACGCTTCTGAGATTGGTGCAGGAGCTGTTTTGTCCCCAAAAGATCCTGTAACATCTAAAATGAATCCCTGTGCTTTCTTTTCCCAAAAGTTCTCCCCATCCGAACGTAACTATGATGTGGGAAATCGGGAACTGTTAGCCATGAAATGGGCATTTGAGGAGTGGAGACATTGGTTGGAGGGAGCTAAACATCAAGTCGTGGTCCTCACTGACCACAAGAATTTGATTTACCTGGAGTCGGCCAAACGCTTGAATCCTAGACAGGCTAGGTGGGCTTTGTTTTTCACACGGTTTGATTTTGTGGTCTCTTTTCTTCCGGGCACTAAGAATGTCAAGGCAGACGCCCTCTCTAGGAGTTTCTTTGCTGATTCTCCTGTTGTAACCAAGCCTGCTACCATCTTAGGTGAGGGGGTAGTTCTTTCTGCCATCTCGCCCGATTTGAGACATGCTCTGGAAGAGTTTCAGGAGGACAAACCTGAGCGTTGTCCCATTGGAAAATTGTATGTTCCTGACCAGTGGAGGAAGAGAGTGATGTCTGAAGTTCATTGCTCTGCATTGGCTGGTCATCCAGGTATTTTTGGTACTAGAGATTTGGTGAGACGGTCTTTTTGGTGGCACGCCTTGTCTCGTGATGTCAGGAATTTTGTGCAGTCCTGTGGGACTTGCTCTCGGTCAAAACCTTGTTCTCGCTCTAGTGGCTTGTTGATGCCTTTGCCGGTGCCCAGGAGGCCATGGACCCATATTTCAATGGATTTTATCTCTGATATGCCTGTCTCTCAGAGAATGACTGTTATTTGAGTGATTTGTGATAGATTCTCTAAGATGGTCCATCTTGTACCACTCCCTAAGTTGCCATCTTCCTCAGAGTTGGTGCCCTTGTTTTTGCAACAGGTGCTTCGCTTGCACGGGATTCCTGAGAACATTGTATCTGACAGAGGAGTTCAGTTTGTGTCTAGATTTTGGAGGACTTTCTGTTCCAAGCTGGGAATTCAGTTGTCCTTCTCCTCTGCGTTTCACCCTCAGACCAATGGGCAGACGGAGAGAACAAACCAGACTTTGGAGTCGTATTTGAGATGTTTTATTTCTGCTGATCAGGATGATTGGGTTTCATTTTTGCCCTTGGCCAAATTTACTTTAAATAATAGAGCTAGTTCTGCCACTTTGATGTCACTTTTTTTTGTAACTTTGAGTTTCATCCTCGATTCTCTTCAGGGCAGGTGGAGCCTTCTGCCTGCCCAGGTGTTGACACTGTGGAGGAGAGAGTGCACCAGATCTGGGACCAAGTGGTGGATAAGTTGTCTCTCTCCCAGGAAAAGGCCCAGCGGTTTTCCAACCGGCATAGGACCATTGGTCCCCAGTTTAAGGTGGGTGATATGGTTTGGTTGTCATCAAAGAATATCGCTATGAAGGTGGCTTCTCCAAAGTTTAAACCTAGATTTATTGGACCTTACTATATTTTGGAGATTCTTAATCCAGTCTCTTTTCGATTGGCTCTTCCTGTTACATTTAAGATCCATAACGTGTTTCATAAGTCTCTGTTAAAGAGGTTTGTTGAGCCAGTAGTTCCTGTGGTGGCACCTCCTGACCCGGTATTGGTTGAAGGTAATGTGGAATATGAGGTTGAGAAGATACTGGATTCTCGCCTGGCTAGACGGAGACTCCAGTATTTGGTTAAATGGAAGGGTTATGGCCAGGAGGATAATTCTTGGGTCCCTGCATCCGATATTCATGCCGAAAGATTGGTTCGTGCCTTTCATCTGGCCCATCCTGATCGCCCTGGTGGCGTGGATGAGGGTTCGGTGACCCCTCCTCAAGGGGGAGGTACTGTTGTGAGTTCATTTTCCCCTTCACCGTCGATGTCTGATGAACTCCCTCTTCTGGTGAAGGAATGTAGTGAGGCTGATTACCAAACACCTGATCTGGTAGATGATGATTGGGTAACAGGAATTTCTGACTGGATATAAGGCAGCCGACGCCCTTCTGAGTCGCTGGTGATTTCTCTGCTGGATTCTTGGAGACCAGTCTGATTCCTGCTTCCCAAAGATAAGTTTTTGCTCTGCTATTGAACTTATTAGTTTTGTTTTGTTTACCTTTTTTTTTTGAGTTCAGCCATCCCCGGTCGGGGGTGTGCTGAGTTCCATTTTTGTCTCTGATCAGTTTATCTCTTTTCTCTGTCTTCAGAATTTACCTGAGTGCTGATATAGTCTTTTTGAAGTCCTAGCGACTTCAGGGCCTGTTTTTCCTATCAGACGGTTGGGACATTTTTTGGTAGGGTTTTTTACGGATTGCAGACAGCAGCTTTTCTATCCTGTCCTTTTTAGTTAGCTTGGGCCCCATCGTTTGCTCAACCTATCTTTCTATCTGTGTTAGTGTTTTCATCTTGCTTCACCGTCATTATATGTTGGGGGCTGCCTATTGCTTTGGGGTCTGCTCTGGGGCAGTTTAGATTTCCCCTTTCTTTCTTTAGGCCTATTTAGTTCTCCGGCTGTGATCGAGGGGTCTAGGGCATCGTAGGAACCCCCCACGTCTACTGTTAGTTGTTGTGGATAGGATCAGGGGTCTGCAATCCGATAGCTACCAACCTCTCCGGTTTTCTGGACTTAGCTTGTATTTTTGTTTTTTCCTCCTTCGGTGACTCATTCATAACACCCTGGGCCTGCTCCTAATGGTCCCTGTATAGGGGTTGGTTCCACCTGGCAGTTCGCCCGGGGCCCCTCGGTGCCACGGTCCAGAGGGTCCACTCCTGGAGATTCCGGCTCCGGACCATCCACGCTAACAGTATATCCTCCCTGTTCAGGTTTCCGTCTTTGGTAAAGGCGATAACCATTATCTCCTGTTTGTGATTCTACAATCAAGTTGCGAGGATACTTTTTAGCACATTTTCCTGCCTTCATACATGCGATCTTGGGTTAAGTGGCCCACATGGGCCATGGATCATATTTATAGAAATAGTTTCAAAAAGTACCGGGTCCTCTTCTGGATTTAGAAGCTCAGCAGAAATAACACTGTCAATTTGATAAAGGTGTAGCTTATCCTTTAGCCATATCAGTAAATGAGCATGTGGAAGACCTCTTTTTACCACTCAGTTGAATACATCCAACACTTACTTTCACCAAAAATGTAACACTTTGTAATTACGTTCATGAGCTTGATCAGTTTTTGTTTAAAAATTCTTGCTGTTAAATCATGTCGATCATAGGGGCTCTGACCATTCAGAAACTCTTCCCTTATATCTGCCCAAGTTGGATTACATGTAACTGTAATAAACAAATCAGGAATACCATAATTCTGAACATATGTCATGGCATCCTGAGCATACTCATGCATATGTCTGGGACTTCCAGCAAATGTAGCCGGTAAAATAAACATACGCCCAATGTCAGCCACGTTGAAATCATTAGCAACAGCATCCCTTAAATGAATGTATTCTTCCACTCTAAGTTTTAGTTGGTTCAATCGTATGTACAAAAGACACTCACTTTCCACCTTGGCATACATATCAACTATAAATTGATGAAAAAGTTGCCTACATTGTAAAATGTGGTTAGAAGACCCATGTCTGATCATTAATTTGGTAGGCTTAAAAGTCCATAGCTGATATTCTTTTATTGGGTGGCCTAGCAGTCTTGGGATTAGTCTGTGTTAGATTAAAGTGAAAGCCATCTTGGCCATTTCAAAATATTATCGGATATTGCAGAGCATCATATGATCTATGTGTTTCTGCAATACGTTGAAGATTGTCGCTTAATAATTATATCTCAGCTTTGAATGTCCTGTTCAACCATTACAATAGCTGCTTCGTTAACAGTGGGAGAATTAAATCGCCTTTCATGCTCACCAACTGGTGTCTTGTCTGCTCTTATTACAACTTGATAGTCATCACTTGCCATTCTTTCTAAGGCTATTTTGAAAAGTTTTACTGATTGTGCTCATGGAAAAATCTTTGCAAATTCAACATAATCTCTTTTTCTGTCTCAAGTATAGCTTCACAACGTCTATCAGCTTGCATTTGTTCGTCTCCCAAAAAATACATATGTAAAAACTTAGAATCTTCATTTGCTACAGGAAGCTTTGAATCGATTTTGTGATATTTTTGAGCCTGGACTTTAAAAGTTTGCATAAATCCTGCTTCCTGGAGTCCAGCTGTCATTCCAAAGGTTGTCGTCTGGAAAGATGAATTGTATCTCCTAATATTTTGCTGAAAATGTTTGGACTCGGGAGTTGTTCCTGATACGTATGAAAGAAGTGGTTCAGGAGGTAGATCTAAATGTGGCAAAGTGACTTTGCCATTTGAGCAACACATACCAGGCGATTCCAATTTAAACTTCTTTGCTTGACAATGTTTGCATATTATGTCCATTTTGCCAATTATGACTTTCTGATGTAACCTATTGTCTTGAACTGGGTTGTAGTGAAGCGCGTCCAAACTCAAATCAGCCTGCCTACATCTTTTCACACCTTGCATATGTCGTATGCGGTCATATTCACAACGTTCATCCTTTTGTTCAGATGAATCTGTGGCACCCTGCGTCTTTATCGCCACAAAAGGGTTAAATATGTACTGTTCTGTATGTGTTTTGTGAGCAATGGGAGTTATGCTTTCTCTGCTAGACACATGCACAATTTGCCTCGCTTCCTCATTTGTCTGGAGCTTGGAGCTTGCAGACATACCCTAACTGGGAGGGGGAGGGGCCGACTTGTTGTTCTCCGTGTGGGAAGAAGGAGGAAGTACGCTTGGACGCCATGATGACATGTGGCTGATCCAGGAGTAAGAGCTAAAAAGCAGGGAACCAGCCCCTAGATCATCCATGCTTTCAGAGCTGGGTGGTAAGTTGAGAGACTGCGTGGGATTACACAACCAGCAGAAAGGTGTTTTCCCTCAGAAATATGGCAATAACCTGGAATCAGCGAAGGACAGTGCAAGTGGGAACTTGAGCTGCATCACAAAGGATTCAAACTGCAAGTAGCTGAAGGCGAAATAAACAGTGAGTAAAGGCAATACTGGGAAGTTCTAAACCTTGGTCCCAAAAGGGATTAGAATAGCAGGAGGTTACACTGAGTCACAAGCAGAGTGAAGGATAACTCCTATTCTCCAGAGCAGACTGTAACCTGATGAGAGTTGTAATATCTCCTCTGACCTGCACCTGGACTACAGTAAATGATAAAATGGCTTTCCTTGTCTCCTGCCTTATTACTTTGTGCCTTCTACTTGCATCACAATCTCTGAGGGTCCTGCCCTGGTTGGAGAGGGTTTTAACATCTGCTCTGCCATCACCATCTACTCCCCCAGGGATCATCTGCAGTGTCGACTAAACT
Organism: Dendrobates tinctorius; assembly: GCF_039654945.1. NCBI lineage: Eukaryota > Metazoa > Chordata > Amphibia > Anura > Dendrobatidae > Dendrobates > Dendrobates tinctorius. Next base: position 43,265,758 of record NW_027361696.1, on the reverse strand, counting down.
ACAGTCGAACACTCCAACTGGCGTCACGAATCACTACATATACTTTATCCCCATTCAACACTACCCCTTTTACATGACCGCCTGGGGCCACGGACTGGGTCCCCGCTGCTGTGACATCTCCCATGAAGTTAACGGGCTTCGGTACCATGTAGGGAAGGTGACCTGATGGACAGACTTGTCACGTGGCATGCACGCCGGCGAGTAGCAGTAGGCTGCTCGGAGCATGGTGCTCCCAGTTTTGTTGGGCCCCCCGTGTATGGCGGGTTTGGACCAACAACTGGTCCGACAAAAGACAGTGGAAAATCTTCAGCACGACGAAGGTAGGGAACACGATTGTCAAGGACCACAATAGACAAAGGAAGGGAGAGTGTAGGGAAGGTGACCTGATGGACGGACTTGTTGGTAGGGAGAAGGGATGGTTGGTGCACTGTAGTTGGATGTTTGGAGTAACAGAAGGGAAACAGCTGGGGAAAATGGAAAAGGAGTGCAGTACCTAAGTTTGACCGCAAGATTGCAGGGGGAGTGTGAGAACAGGACTTGACAGCAGCTTAGGGCTACGGAAATGCTTAGTCATGGGGCGGGGAGATAGGAACCCAGGAGGGGATTTCCCAAGGAGGGAGATAAATAGGACGGGAGTTGGTTCCAGAGGGTTCCAGTCCCGGGAGGAGCTCAGGAGGAGAAGAATCAGTAAGGAGAACGGACAATGGTGGAGAGCTCGACCAGGGGACTGATAGGAAGAGACAGTCGGGGAGGTGGCCCCGACATGAAGTACCGTAGTACAGAGGAGGCCCCGGGGGTACCAAATTGACGATGACCTCGGACTGGTAAAGTGCTGGCGGTAGATAAGCCTAGGGCAGCCCCAGTGAAAGAGCCGCGAGGAACGTCACTACGAAGAAGAAAGTCGCAGGTACCCGGGCCTGAACATGGAGAGCTGTGAAGGTGCTGCGGTGTATGGCTACGGTCGTCAGGAGGACAGCCAATAAACTCGGACCTGTTGTAACTGAAGTCTGCCTCCGTCTCGTGTCTGTGTCGTCTGGTCACGGTAAGCAGTGGACCACCCCCCAATCTGGGCCCCCACCACAACCGAGTACCCCACGGCTCCTCGGGCGCGTTAATTAATTCCATATTCCTTGATTCAGCCTGCCTTATTCAATTCTTGTGAAGACGACATTTCCGTTGCTCTGATGTCTCAGCTGCCTTACCTTTAGCCTGTCTCGTCCATTTCTTTTCAAGCCGCGAGTCACGTTGTTCACTTGTCTCAGCTCTTTGACACAATTTTGCTTTCTTAGCTTTTGGATGAACATGCAATATAGATGGTGGTTTTTTGGGTGGCATTTTAAAAAACAGTCCTTAGTATTATGACCCTTTCGTATTCACCGGACACTGATAAGAGATGTAATAGGATGAATAGTAAATACAGAGCAGTCCTCACACAATATCACTATGACCTGAAGGAGCTCACATCTCAGTAATGAAAACCTCCTCACAGGTAGACTTAGCTAGTTGCACAAAGCAACCACTCAGAGCTCAGCTTTCGTTTTACCTCAGCAGCTTCAGTGATTAAAGCTCCATGTATAGTAAGCAATAAAGACAATCTTACTATGCGGCATTTTTCACCTGACCAATATTTCTGCTCAGTAATGTTTGTCCGTGTACGTGGGGTGTTTGAATGCATGTGGTCCTTGCGTGCGTGCAAGTGTATGTGTGTGTGGTGTGCATGTGGCATTTATGGGGTGGTGCTGTGGTATTTGTGGGGTGGTGTTTGTGTTATGTGTGTCTAGAGTGGCCTGGTGTGTGTGTGGTGCGTTGTGCCTTGTGTGGTGTTGTGCTTGTGGGTTGGTACATGTGTGCTGTCTGTGTGATGCTTGTTTGGTGTTTGTGAAATGTTTGTGTGTTGTGTGTGGTGGTGTGGCCCCTTTAGCAGTGACTCTTTGGCGCCGTCACTATAACCTGTCCCTGTCAGTCACAACTGTTGTTTTCCCTCAGGACTTTTACTTTTACCTTCACATTTCTCCATTATATGTATAGGGCCTAAATTCGGGGGCGCCAATCTCATGACGGAAAGATGCTAGCAAAATTTCAAGGGTGCATTATTCTGCTCATGTGGGTGTAGAGGGGCCATGCCAAATTTCACCCAAATCGGACGAGAACTGTGGATTTGTATGGAGCAGGTTACTACAGATTTCACATTTCCCCATTACATGCTTAGGGCCTCACTTTGGGGGGCCCCAATCACATGACGGGGGATGCTAGCGAGATGTAACATACGCAGTATTCTGCTCCTATGGGTAGAGAGGGGGCATGCCAAATTTCACCCAAATCGGGCGAGAACTGTGGATTTGTATAGAGCGGGCTACTGCAGATTTTGAGTTTTATATACGTATAGAAATTGTGGCATTGCTGTATATAATAACACAAGTTATCAGACAATTGGAGCTTCAAGTCCTCTTAGTGACTAACAGCAACACTGAAAAGTATAACAAAATGTGTTATAAGATATGAAAAAAAATGAATAAAATGTCACATTACCCATCTTTTCCACTATTTAAGTAATAAAAAAATATATATATGAGGAGTCATGGCTCTGGGAAAAAGGTGAAGACAAAACAAAAATGCAAAATTGGAAATTGCCTCATCAGGAAGGGGCAAACCCTGTGACTGCCTCTGCCTCACAATGTTTGCGTGGCACAAGCAGTAATAATTTTTCACTAAATATTATATTAGATGAGTGTCAGACCCATATTAACAATATCAATTCTGGGCAAAAAATCTCACATAATATGTATAGCAACGAGAAGAGGCTAATAAGAAACCCACAGAGTATATACCCTTTATAATAAATTTTTATTTAAATAGTTAAAAAACATATGTAGGTAAATTAGGGAGCAGCATAGAGGCTGCTGAGCATTGATACAGTGAAACACTGACAAATAAATACAAGCTGCACAATATGAGAGAGAGTATGTTAATCAAGCGATTTTTTTTCACACTGGACTGGTGTGCTGCATTAGTTTTTTGTCTGTAGATAGATATATGATAATAGATAATAGAAACATAAATAGATAGATAATAGATAAATAGATAGATAACAGATATATGGATAAAAGATGGATAGATAATAGATAAATAAAAGATAGATAGATAGGCAGACAAATAGATACAGTGGGAAAAAAAGTATTTAGTCAGCCACCAATTGTGCAAGTTCACCTTGTCTGATTTGGCAAGATTTATTTAGCAAATCATGGTGGAAACTAAGTATTTGGTCATTTATAAAAGTTCATCTCAATATTTTGTTATATATCCTTTGTTGGCAATGACAGAGGTCAAACGGTTTCTGTAAGTCTTCACAAGGTTGGCACATACTGTTGGTGGTATGTTGTCCCGTTCCTCCATGCAGATCTCCTCTAGAGCAGTGATGTTTTCGGCCTGTCGCTGGGAAACATGGACTTTCAAATCCCTCCAAAGGTTTTCTATGGGGTTGAGATCTGGAGACTGGCTAGGCCACTCCAGGACCTTCATAGGCTTCTTACGAAGTAACTCCTTCCTTGTCCTGGCAGTGTGCTTGGGATCATTATCATGCTGAAAGACCCATAATTGATAGATAATCGTCAGATAGGTCATGTTCACACCACAGTATTTTGGTCAGTATTTCACACCAGTATTTGTAAGCCAAAAACCAGGAGTGGGTGGTAAATACAGAAGTGGCCATCCAGTATGTCGTTTCAAAGGGATATTGGGGTGCGTGTAACTTTTTGCAAGACGGGCCTTGCATTCAATGCATAGGCTAACAGTATGGAAGAACCAAAAGAATAATGTGAACTTGGTTTTCCTGTGGCCATCCAGTACATGGATTCAAAGGCTTATTGGGGTGCATGTGACTTTGTGGCAGGACAGGCCTTGCATTCAATGCATAGGCTAACAGTATGGCAGCACCGAATGAAAAATAATGCAGATTTTTGCTTCATATGGCCACCCAGGATGTCTGTTCCAAGGGATATTGGGGTGCTTGTTATTTTGGGGCAATGCAGCCCTTGCATTCAGTGCATAGGCAAACGCTATGTGTTCTGCCTTCATACACGTTGACACGGTGGGCACTCTAGCATACAGCATAAACCACTGCTATGTCTTCCAAATAAGCAGACTGTTCTCTGTGGTCTAACTTGTCTATTGGTGAAGAGTATAGAACATGCAGTAAAACTATAAAGAATACAAACGACATGGGTAAGTATTGGGCAGATGATCACACAGCTAACACAATTGCAGGAAGTATATAGTGTGATGCAAACTTACATAGAAATACACAGGTGTCTAATTACATCTGCTGTGCACTGGCTACTGTATAGTTAATAACATCTCTGTAACACTGCATTGCAAGAAAAGATATTAACCTTACCAGATATGCTTTACCAGGATAACGAATTCTAGTAGGGGAGTTACAAGAGGACAAGTAAACAACGTGTGTCCTATGATATATACAGAAGAAAATGGCATCTCCCTCATCCCAGAATATATTGCTTCATTCCCACAAGCATTGCTTCAATCCCACTGCAACACTTCTATTAAAGACACAGGCTGTAACTGCTATTTAAGACACAGCTATAAATTCGGCCAACACTAGATGGTGCTATAACTAAACCAGCACATAATACAAACATATTTGCCCGATTCAGAGGGCAGAACACTATGGGAGACCCACTTTCTTATAATGGGAACATTTTTTCATTAGGCCCTCCTGTACGTCTCGTGAAAGTTGTATATATAGATCATTGCATGCATCAAGAGGGTCCAGTCCCTTTCTGTGTTTCTGGTGCTGCTGCTACCAGTAGGATATATTGCATATAAAGAGTACCAGCATCAAATCAAAACAAGTAATAAGCACCATCAAGACATCAATAGGAAACACGCAAAGTCCGCTATATAATTAAAGAAAATAAAGGAGGTAATTACCCATAAATGCTTGTGGTAGCTGCCCGTGCTGTGACCACATTCCCAACTTTGCGTGTTTACTACAGATAAGCGACTTTGCCTTTTTTTCGGGTGGAGTCGGGTTTCATGAAACCCGACTTTCGCAAAAGTCGGGTCAAACGAAATCGGCCGACTTTAGGGAAAAGTCGGAGGACGACTGAAACACGAAACCCAATGCAAGTCAATGGGGAAGCAAAGTCGGCAGGGAGTGGAGGACAGTAAACACACCTACAGTGCCCATTTCAATTCCAAAAACATCAATTCTTATAATTGAAGCTTGTAAACCTTAACCCTGCTGTTCTGTTCGGTCAAAAATGACCGTTTTTGAACTTTGATATTTTTTAAAAAATTCATTATGCGGTTCTGAAACTTGTGGTTACTTCTATTTTCCTAATTTGAGGGGTTCTTTCTAAGGGTACTTTTTTTTTTTTTTGGTTTAGTTTTTGCACCACATTTTTTTTTACACTTGTACTGTTCCGATCAAAAATGACCGAATAGCATTTTATGCTAATTTCAGCCATTTTTTGAGTAAAATAAATGAGTTATAATTTCTTTTGAGACTACTTATTGCATCTACTATTGTTTATGAAGTAAACAGTTGCTTTAGGTGCAGATTTACACATGCTTTCAGTACAAACCATACGCATTGGCTTTCAGTACAGTTATGTGCAAATTTTTTTTCTCTGTATGTTATTTACCCTGCTTTTCCTCCAAAAATAAATAAATTCAGCCTCTGAGCGCTCCGTGGAGCCAATCAGGAGCTGAAGAATTGCTGACAACATTCTGTAACTCCCCTAAGCTTGGTAGGAGGCGTCCAAACTTGCTAGCTAGGGACTGCGCTGCGATTGGCTGGCTGGATGATGTGATCAGGCAGTATAAAAGGCTGCGCCTGCCATTTTAGCCTCACTCTACTGTGAAAGCAGATAGGGATAGGTTGCTGTTGGAGATAGGGAGAGATATCGGATCTAATAGCGATATAAATTGTTTTTCAGCGACTGTAGCAGCCCCTGTGTGTTACAGAAGCAGTCTTTTTCCTCACTGACCCCACTCAGTTTCATTTTTTGTGCTGTGCAGGCTCTCAGTGTGGTGCTTAGTGACACAGTGCAGAGCACATTCACTGCAGCTGCTGCAGCTCCTCTTGCTGCAGCACTGTGTGGTGTATGTCTCACTGCCTTTTCTTTTCATCCCTTAAATCCCTTTCCCCTATTTTTTCCTAAAAGTTAAACACTATATAGGGATTGTGCTGTGAGGGACCCAAACAACCTCTGTGGCTGGTGCCACACAGCACCTGGCCCAGTCCCGGAGAATCCTTTTTTTTTTGGTATCACAGCAGTGTCATTTACTGCGCTGTGACATCCGACCGTAACGTGTACACCAATACCACAAACACACGTTACTCTTTGTGTAGGCCACACTGGATTCAAATAAAGTGTAGCAGACACACCATCATCATACAGTGCCATTAGTGTTTCTTATACCTGTTTGTAGTCCTACAGGAATAAGCACACTAATTCCTAATAATTACTTTCTTGCCGTTCTGAATCCATCGATAGAGATGAAGAAGGCAGGGAGTAAGGGACGTCCCCGCGGTGGCCACGGAAGAGGTGCATCAGCAGTTGGCCATGGTGCACATCCAGAGCAAGCAGCAGGCCCAAGTCACTCTGCACCTACATTCACCCGGCAGCAGTCATTTATGCGCAGCTCGTTAGGAGCGCAGGGCCATAGGCTGATAAGAGAGGATCAAGTAGAAACCGTTGTTGGTTGGATGGCAGCTGAGGAATCCACCTCAATGAGCGCAGCATACTCCCAGGACCTCTCCACCACATCGGGTCAGGCCACTGAAGAGCAGCACCCATCTGCTTCTTCACCGCCCACTAAATTGCCCAGACATTCAGAGGGCCAGGAGCCAACCTTAAACCTCTTCTCAGAATCTGTTTGCTTGGAATCTGTGTGCCAGCCAGACAGCATTCCTGCAGCTGAAGAAGAGGTAGTGTGCACAGATGTGCAACCACTGTGTCCGTCTGAGGAAGAAGTGGAGGGTGGGCCAGTGCCCACAGTGACCAGACCACAGTCAGCAGATGATGATGAAACTCAGCTGCCAGTTTCTGCTGACGAAAGTGTATTGGATGACGAGGTCCTTGACCCATCATGGCATGCTGAGGGGCAGCAAGCAAGTGGGGATAGATCAGAGGAAGAGCTTGCAGGTGTGGCGCAGCGTGGCCGTCCACGTGGGAGAGGAAGAGGGAAAAATTGGTTGTCGGCTCCCTCAACTTCACCACCCGTTAGGAGCAGGGCTCTTTTAAAGAACACAAGGGTTGCACCCAAGAGTTGTGGTGCATGGGCCTTTTTTGACCAAGTTGCAGATGACGTTACAGTAGTCAGATGCAAGCTTTGTCGACAAACTGTGCGGAGAGGGAAGAACGTCAGCAACCTTAATACCACCAATATGTTGATGCATGTCAGGAAGAGGCACCCTGTGGAGTGGCAGCATCACACCCAAGATGATTCGCCACCTGCAGCTGGTTCCCCACCTTCCACCTCTTCAGCCACAGCGGCCACCTCTTACTCCAGCTAGCAAACAGCTGCTCCCACTTCCTCGCCAGAATGCCAGGGTGCATCTGCAGGCAGTGTTGTACGGCGGCACACTGTCTGAACTTCATCAGCATCCCAATCACTGGCATCCTCACACTCCCAAGCCAGTGTGCAGCCATCGGTCACACAGGTGTGGGAGAAAAGGCGCCCGTACTCGGCAAACCACCCACGAGCACAGGGCATGAATTCTCGCATTGCCAAACTGCTTGCAGTGGAAATGCTACCATTCTGGCTGGTGAGCAAGCCATCCTTTATCGATATGTTGGGGTTTGCGATCCCACAACACAGCATTCCCAGCCGCTTCTACTTCAGCAGGCAAGTCGTCCCCGCCCTGCAACAGCATGTGGAGTGTAAAATTAAGCATGCGCTACAAAATGCAGTTAGTAGCAAGGTCCACCTGACCACCGATGCGTGGACCCGTCAGCATGGCCAGGGACGCTACATTTCCATCACCGCCCATTGGGTAAATGTAGTTGAGCCTGGAACTGAAGTAGACAGTGCAAGTGCGTGGGTCCTGCCAACTCCACGGATTGCAGGCCTCTCCTCCGTACAAATTGACTCCTCATACTCCTCATCAGACTCGCCTACACCTAGACGTACCACAACAACCGATTTCAGCACTGCATCGGCCAAACATCAACAGGCCGTGTTGAAATTGGTTTATCTGGGTGATGTTAGCCACACTGCAACCGAGCTGTGGAACACGCTCAAGGAGCAGAGCGACATGCGGCTTGCGCCCCTCAACCTCCAGCCAGGTATGGTGGTGTGTGACAACGGCCGAAACCTGGTCGCGGCTCTGGGCCTAGGTGGTCTGACTCACATTCCATGCCTTGCCCATGTCCTAAACTTGGTGGTGCAGAGTTTCCTTAGGAACTATCCTGACCTTGAGGAGCTGCTGCACAAAGTCAGATACGAGTGCTCTCATTTGTGACGTTCAAGCATGGCTGCACCACGCCTTTCAGCCATGCAGCGCAGATTGGGCCTGCCCGAGCACCGCATCATTGTTGACCTCCCCACCAGGTGGAATTTGACTTTGCATATCCTGCGGAGGTTGTGTGAGCAGCAACCTGCAATTATAGAGTTGCAGCTGCAGCAGGCACAAAGTAGGCGACACACATCTCAGCCCTCCCACTTTACAACCACAGAGTGGGCATCCATGAAGGACATATGCACCATTTTGAAGTGCTTCGAGGACTCCACTCTGATGGTGAGCGCGGATGCTGCCTTACTCAGCCTGACTATTCCCCTTATATGCCTTATAGAATCATCACTTAAAGGACTAAGGGATGAGGTTTCTCTGGAGGAGGAGGAGTATGATGAGACACTTGCACCAACCAGGCAATCTTCATCGGCCCGGTTGGTACAAAGCTCTGTGGGTGCCTCACAAAGGTCCAGGCCGGACACAGCAAGCGAGGAGGATGAGGAGGACTGAGGATGAGCCAGAGGAGGAAAGTACACAGCGCTCTTCTAGTAGTCACCAGATAGAGCGTGGATGGGGTGATGCAGAGCAGCCAGAGCACACTCCTCCAGCTGGTGACAGCGATGCATGGCCAGTTGGCAGCCTTCAGCACATAAGTGACTTCATGCTGCAGTGTCTGAGAAATCATCCACGCGTGGCTCGTATTCTCCACACAAATGACTACTGGGTGTCCACCCTCTTAGATCCACGTTACCGGGACAGCCTTCAAAGCCTGATTACACCGTTGAACCGGGCGCGTAAAATGCAGCAGTACCAAGATGCACTGGTTAATTCACTCATGTAATATTCCACCGCATAGCAGTGATGCACGTGCACCAGCAGGCACCTCAGTGCATCCTGGGCCCAGCGGAATCCGTTCCGAAGCCGGTAGCAGAAGCAGTACATCTGCTACTGACACGTTCAGTATACCCAATCTGTTCCAATGGTTTCTGAACCTACAAACAGTTCGGGCACCATCAGCACAGACAGTGCAGTGCACTAGGAGGCAACATTACTGTGACATGGTGGCACAATACCTCTCCACCCCTGTCAGTGTGCTTCAGGATGGATCTGCCTCCTTCAAGTTTTTGGTCTCCAAGTTGAATACATGGCCCGAGCTTAGCCAGTATGCCTTGGAGGTCCTGGCTTGTCCTGGTGCCAGTGTGATTTCTGAACGTGTCTTTAGTGCAGCTGGCAATGTACTAACAGATCAACATACCAGACTATCCGCTGCAAATGTGGACCGGCTTACATTCCTAAAAATGAACCAGGCCTGGATTTCTGTTGACTTTTGCAGCCCTGGGCCAGAGTAGACAGGTTACATGCATGGTTGGTAGCAGTATGCATGCTCTGTCATGTGCCTATGTTGCACACACCGTCATCTGTTATGCCAGTGCTCTGGCCTCTACTACCAACATCTAGCTCCTGGTTCTGTGACTGACTCTTTCACCTCATACGGTTTTCCATGGGCTCTAGTACCGCCAGCTAGTGCCCATTTCCGTGACTGCTGATTTCACAGCATGCCATGTTTCTGGGCTCTAGTACCGCCAGGTTGTGCCCATTTCTGTGACTGCCACTTTCACAGCATGCCATGTTTCTGGGCTCTAGTACCGCCAGCAAGTGCCCATTTCCGTGACTGCTGATTTCATAGCATGACGTGTTTCTGGGCTCTAGTACCTCCAGCTTGTGCCCATTTCCATGACTGCCACTTTCACAGCATGCTGTGTTTCTGGGCAACAGTAACGCCAGCTGTACCTTGTTAGACCAAAGTGGAAAAAAAGGATGACAGATGCCAAACACCTATAGGCAGAAGCACAAGAGGCGGGATCCAGCCACGCCGGCTGTTTCCTGGCAGTGAAGTGCGGACACAGGTGCTTCCCCAAGGGGTAAACCGAGTTCCAGCATCGCCAGCTGGTTCTCGGGAGTGCCCAAGGGCACGGGTATCTCCTGCTCCAAACCGTGTTTCGACAACGCTCGCCGTTACACGGTTGTGTCTGCCGCACTGTTCCACGCCTCCGCCGTATATCATTCTGGCTCAGTTTGCCATTTTCCATGGTGTCGGCAGTGTAGGAGCTCCCTACGTGGACTCCGGGACCTGGCGCTCAAGGCTGGTCTCGACAGTGCCAGTAGGCCCTCCTCCTCCCCTGCTGCAACTGCGGAGTAAAGAAGACTGTGTCCGGGTTGCGGGGGCAAAAGTGGCTCTTGCACCTTCTGCCGAGTAGACATTACTCTGGTAGAAGACCCAAGACAGGAAGACAGATGCAAAAGACCCAAGACAGGAAGACAGATGCAGAAGACCCAAGACAGGAAGACAGATGCAGAAGATCCAAGACAGGAAGACAGATGCAGAAGACCCAAGACAAGAAGACAGAAGGAAATGTCCCCGGACTCCTGTCTTTTTGCTCTTGAACTTGCATCTTTCTGGGGTTTTTTGGGCTTCTTGGCAGTGCTTTTGGCTTATGTCACTACTACATTGTGGTATCTGGGCTACAGTAATGTCAGCTGTTGCCCAGTACAGCCACTGGCACTTTTACCTTCTGCTGCTTATCTGGGTTCCAGTAACGTCAGCTGGTTCTCAGTAGAGTCAATGGCTTAAGTCCCTCCTTTGTGGTATCCGAGTTCCAGTAACGTCTGCTGGTCCTTGGTAGTGCATTCTGGCACAGGTTACCTCCTGCTTAGTTATCGGCCTCCGGTAACGTCAGCTGCCGCCCGTTAGTTCCATTGGCTCTTATGCTGATTTCTGCTGCCTATACGGGTTCCAGACTCACCAGCTGGTTCTCTTAAGTTCCTGTGCCTACTGTTACTTCTGCGTATTTCCTCTGGGTTTGGGACATTCTGCGACCAGCCAATAGCAGGATAACCATAGACAGAGGTTTAGAAGCAGTAGGAGCAGATGTACATGAACCAAAAGCAGAATATCAATATGCAGAATTACTGAATAACAGTAATATAATCAGCAGAAGAGACTAAGCATGGTTTAAAGGGAGTGTATCCGTTCCTCCACGTGGTGCTCCTGGAAACTCCCTGCAAAGCAAGGTGAGCTGAACGCGGACACATGTCAGTCAAAGGGCATATTGACACCACCACCGGCAGTTTTAATTTAATAATGTAAAATCACTAACCCTAACCCTAACTATCCCTAACCCCTAACCCTTACCCTAACCCTTACCCTTACCCTACTAACCATAAACCCTAACCCTACCCCAACTAATCCTAACCCAAAGAAAAAACACCGCTGTTAAGAAGATGTTTTCCTGCTACAGCTTTCGCTCTGTGCATTTTTCTAGCGATTTTTTTTGCTCCTCTGCCTCTGCAGACTCCTTCCCCATTATCCTAAGGTGTTTCCCCTCCGTTTTATCCATTATATAGCACTGTAGTGCTCATTTTGTCACACCGATTTTTTTCTCTCATTGACTTGCATTGATATCGGAAATTGGAAATTCCGATATCCGATATTTTTTAAATATCGGAAATCGGAATTCCGATGCGATATCGGGCAATATCGCTCTTCCCTAGACATAACCAAAGATAAAAACATTTAAAAGTCAAAAACATGACAATAACCATACCCTGTTTAGCCCACAATAGAGCTAAATAACTTCCCCAAAGTTCAATATTACACATAGGCCGTATAGACTAACCAATAACATATAAGACAAAATAGATGTGACAGATGTAAATTTAGAGTATAAAGACAATTGACCACAAAGGCTATCACGGCACTTAGTCACCTATCCCCCACATGCTGATATAATGGAAAATCTCAAAAACTCAGATCGCCATGGATGGACCTAAATGCTCCGTCAGGCTGGAATAAAGGCAATACCCAAAGATATATCAGTAAAGTTTACCAGTGATATAAGTGCAAAAAGCAACTTAGATTAAGAGGGTTCCCATCCCGCAAAGAGGAAAACTGAATGCGATCACGTGGGGGTATCAATTGCTGGAGGAGCTTGTGGAGATGCCTGGCGCGTGTTCGCCACAACTAGGTGGCTTCATCAGGGGCAAGTGATTATGTCAAAACGGTATCCTATAAATAGGGAACATAATTTAGACGAATAGAATGCAGCTGCATTATTACCTCACCAGTCACATATCAAAGAGGCGGCTGCAGGTCCTTTGAAGAGACGGGAATAGTGTGTATACAGCACACAAAGGCAGGAAATGATTCGGAGAGAACCCGGAAGTAAAGGCAAGGTGCGCGCGCTTTCAAAATACCTAGCACACAAACCTTCACATAATCAGCGCATGCGCAATATAGTCATTTACAAATCACAGACCATAACATGGTCAGCGCCTGCGCGGTCTTATGCTATCTCCCTGCTACAATGGTATCCACCCCAGGAAATACGTCACCGGTTATGGGTGGAACCATAGCAACGAGAGAAACAAACAATACGAAACAAAATAATACAAAAAACAAATAATGATTGTGCAGCGTAAATAAGGCCAAAATGATGCTAATGTGTTCCTGATTAAAATACAAAATCAGTGCAAAAAACCTTGATCGTTGGTTTTTATAAGTTGCAAAGAGAGCGTTTTATACAGAATCCGCGCTTGCGTAGTCGGATCTCTTTGATAGCACAAAATCGCAACACAGTCGCCACCCCTGTAGTCATATAGCCACCTCTCGCCGCAAGGGTAACCGCCCCAAGAATGTCACAGATTAGGAGTAGAACCATCGCGGCGATGCAAACCGCACAAATATAGTGTATGGTATAAAAATAGCGGTCGCCTAAGAAATAATGCCAATACTTTGTTGGTTTAGTAGGAGACATTACAAAAGTTCAAAATCACCAATCTCCATTTTAAGCCGAGCACACATATTTAATAAGAAAATTAGTTTTCAGCGGACGTACAAATGCCAACAATCCTAGAGGCACACATATAAGTGATGAATACACTGTGCAGTGCGCAGGACATAACCGCATCGGCGCATATGTAATCCAATCCGGCACCCAAAGTATCCAGAGCACAAACGAGTGCCCGCTTAGCGCATGCGCAGTTATACAATCTCTCCTAACTACATACAGCATCAGGCCGAAAGTGCAAAATTTGTTGAAGATGACACCAAGATAATACATACAAGTGGTGTGGCTATACCACTCCGACCATACTGAAGAAGTTATTACAATATTGATACGCCAACGATGCAGTACAAATAATAAACAGGTTCCTAATCATTGCTGTTTAAAAACCTGTCAAAACAATGATAAGGAAAAAAGACATATCACTGTGCATGCCGAAGAAAAGAGAACGTCAGTATTGTCATATGATAGCCAAAGATCCGTAAGATCACAAAATGAAATAATCTGTAGATGTTTCGATATGTTACTATATCAAGGCAAATGCTACTTATACAATCAAATACCGACGAAGAATATACATATATCACAGTGTAGATAGCACTGGATTCAGCATACAAAGATGTTCCTTCAAAATTGAATAAGCACAGGAATATTGAGCTCAAAACCACCTGACATAAAGTCGGAAAATGTACGAGATGGTAGCAAGGGCCAAAGATTTTTTTATTTGATAACATAAAATATACAAACATAACCATATATTGGGCCATCCCAGTTCCCATAAGTACCCCCAATTCAAAGAAAACTGAACCACTGGTCCAGTATGCCAATAAGAGCATTATGAAGGGCGACAAGGGAATAAGATCAGGCCCGAATTTGCTATCTTGCCTATATTTGTAAACAAAAGGTATAGCCAACACATAGGCAGCATTTAAATAAATAAGTCATAAGTGAGGTTTGTTTAGAAAGTACGTGGAGTGAAGAAATTCTTTCACTTCCAAACATTCTCCACAAGTTCCTCCTTCAATAGACAAGAAATGGAGATAAAAGGACGTTATTATCAATATATGCGAATCCCCACCAGTACTACCAATGTATTGATCAAGATAGTGCATATGGATAGAGGGAAAAAGCATCCATGAAAAATTGATGTACACCGCTGGTCCAGTATGCCAATAAGAGCGTAAGAAGGGCGGCAAGGGAATAAAATCAGGCCCTAATTTGCTAACATGCCTATGTTTGCATACAAAAAGTATAGCCAACACATAGGCAGCATTTAAATAAATAAGTCATAAGTGAGTTTTATTTAGAAAATAAATGGAGTGAAGAAATTCTTTCACTTCCAAACATTCTCCACAAGTTCCACCTTCAATAGACAAGAAATGTAAATAAAAGGACGTTATTATCAATATATGAGAATCCCCACCAGTACTACCAATATATTAATCAACATAGTACATATGAAAAGAGGAAAGAAAACATCCATGAAAGATTGATGTACACTAAAGGTAAGTCTATATGGACAAAATATGTTCCAGAAAAAGTATCTTGATAGTGACAGTATAAATGACCAATATTCGCCCAAAGGGCAAGTCCATGTAGAAAAGGTGTGTCTAAAGGAGAATATCCAGATGGTAGGGGGATAGAAATCCGATATTAACCCAAAAGGACCTGGAAAAGAAAAAAGGGAGATACCATAAATACCGGTCTGTCTTGAAAGGCAAAGGAACCAACGTCAGTCCCCAAAACGTACATACCAGATCATAATTGTTTATAAAAACGGGTGAAAAGAAGATCTTCATTCAATCTCATTGGAGCAAGGCTCCGCAAATTATATATCCACTTGGACTCACATTTTAGGAGTTCCAGGGAAATATTACCCCCCCGGATAGTTGTCTGTATGGATTCAAGACCCATAACCTTGATACCTTTGCTACAGCCATCATGTTCATTCAAAAAGTGGAGCGCAACTGGTGTCAAAGCTTTAACTTTTTCTTTATCCACCCTAGCGGTATTGATATTTGAAAGGTGCTGCTGGGTCCTCTTTCTAAGCTCTCGAGTAGTCTGGCCAATATAGATTTTAGGGCACTTGCAGATCGATGCATAGATCAAATTTCTTGATCTACAATTAATGAACGTTTTGGAATGAATCAAAGAGGTCAAAGAGGGAAGAGAAATCCCTTCACTCCCAACTGTCAAGTTGCAGATGTTACATCCGCCACAGGCAAAAGTGCCATGTAGGCGTATGCCCCTATTTAAACAACGTGTAGGCCTTTTAAAATGACTGTGGCATAAAGAATCCTTAAGTGACCAAGCCTTTCTAGCTATCAAACTTGGTTTCGAAGGAAATGTGTGGTGCAAGTCTAGGTTCATTCGCAAGCATTCCCCAGTGTCTGGAAAGGATGCTGCGAATGTCCTGCCACTGATTGTTAAAGGTTGTCACGACACCCAAAGGTTTTGAAATCTGTCTTGCTTGTGGGCGCAGAAGTTTATCCCGATTGCTGTCTCTTGCCACCACATATGCTTTGGAAATTACCTTTTTAGGGTATCCTTGCTTGTGTCAGAAAGTCACGTTGGTCAGAACAGTTACTTTTGAGATGAAAAAATTGTCCTTTAGGAATACCATTTTTCAAGTGGTCCGGATGGAAGCTTGAATAATGCAAGATACTGTTTGTGGAGGTGGGTTTTCGGTATAAATTCTTCCTAATATGGGAATCCTCAGCCACCAACTTAAGATCCAAGAAGTCTGCTACCGATCCAGAAAAGTTGGCTGTAAGACGAATATTTAAGTTATTGTCATTTAAATCATTGAAAAACTGCTTGCAGTCATCTAGTGATCCTGTCCACAACACCAGAATGTCGATGTGCCGACACCATCTAAAGACACATTTTTTAAAAATTGGTAGACAGAAGACATGAATGATCTCCCACCACCCGAGAAAAATTTTGGCGTACGAAGGTGCACACCGTGCACCCATCGCAGTCCCAGATACTTGCCTGTAAAAAACACGATCGATCACAAAATAGTTTTTATCCAAAATGAAGTGCAATAGGTCCAAAATGAACGAATCTTGTCCACGGTTTCCAGTAGAGTGTTGCTCCAGAAAGTAGGACACCGCCAGGATTCCCAAATCATGCCTAATACAAGTATACAAAGATTCGACATCAAGGGTAGCCAAAAAGGTATTAGATGGAACAATTAAATCGTTGAACATAGTCAGCAAATGCGATGAGTCTCTCACATAAGAAGCAAGGGAAGTCACTATAGATTGCAAAAAGAAATCAACATAAATGCAAAGCCGTTCAAAGACACTCCCAATGCCGGACACAATGGGCCTACCTGGCGGTTCCTGTGAACACTTATGCACCTTGGGCAGCATATAAAATTTAGGGACTTTCGGATGGTGGGTAGTCAAGAAATCCTTTTCTTTCTTATCAATGAAACCCAATGTGAAGGCAATCTGAAGGAGTTTGTCCAGTTTCAATTTAAAGCAGGAGGTGGGATCAAATGGAAGTACCTGATAACACAAATAGTTGTTAAGTTGTTTTTTAGCTTCCTTGGTATATAGATCTGTTGATTATTAGGCTGCCTTATAAGGCTCCCTGATAGCTGCATTGCTGTTTGCACACTGCTGTGCAAACTGCTTTTTTAAAAGCAAAAATACTTTTCTTCCTCTTTTCTGCACAGCTACCAACTGACCAAGCGTTCACTTTTCCACCCTTTTCTGTGTGCAGCAGTCCTGCTTATTAGGCTGCCTGCGTCCATACTTGGACTGAGAGCATCATTGTCAGCGTCCTCAAATCTCTAGTGAGATCCAAATTCTCACCAATCCTATAGACACCCTCCACCTTGTCATACACCATCCAAGTTCAACCTGTTACATTGAGGTGTAATCTCTCCTGGGCCTGAGACAATAGTTCAGCGTCCTCAAATCTATAGTGAGATTCAAATTCTCACCAATCCTATAGACACCCTCCACCTTGTCATACACCATCCAATTTCAGCCTGTTACATTGAGGTGTAATCTCTCCTGGGCCTGAAACAATAGTTCAGCGTCCTAAAATCTATAGTGAGATTCAAATTCTCACCAATTCTATAGACACCCTCCACCTTTTCATACACCATCCAATTTCAGCCTGTTACATTGAGGTGTAATCTCTTCTGGACCTGAGACAATAGTTCTGCGTCCTCAAATCTATAGTGAGATTCAAATTCTCACCAATCCTATAGACACCCTCCAACTTGTCATATACCATCCAATTTCAGACTGTTACATTGAGGTGTAATCTCTCCTGGGCCTGAGACAATAGTTCTGCGTCCTCAAATCTATAGTGAGATTCAAATTCTCACCAATTCTATAGACACCCTCCACCTTGTCATATACCATCCAATTTCAGACTGTTACATTGACCTGTAATCTCTCCTGGGCCTGAGACAATAGTTCTGCGTCCTCAAATCTATGGTTAGATTCAAATTCTCACCAATCCTATAGACACCCTCCACCTTGTCATACACCATCCAATTTCAGCCTGTTACATTGAGGTGTAATCTCTCCTGGGCCTGAGACAATATTTCTGCGTCCTCAAATCTATAGTGAGATTCAAATTCTCACCAATACTAGATACACCTTCTACCTTGTTTTACAGTACCATATAGTTGGTGGTATTTTGGGTACATTTTCACAAAAATGAGGAAGTATGGTGGAAAACGCCATGGAAGTGGGCGGGGGATGCCAGCTGGTCCTGATGGTGGTGGTGCATCTGTTGGTAGTGGCAAAAGCACAATAGCACCTAAGGCAGGAGGTGTTGAGCCTGCATCATTGTCTGGCTCCACAGGGCCTCGAAGGCTCTCTTTTCAGGGAGTAGGTAAAAAGCTTTTAAAGCCGGAGCTTCAGGAACAAGTTTTGACTTACATTGCTGACACAGCCTCCAGCTCTCTCGCCTCCTCTTCTGAGGTTTCAAAAAATAAAAGCAATGAGTCGTCAGTGGAGGCTCCTGGTCTGGAAAAACACCTTTCCTTGTGTCCTTCACCATTACCAAAAGTGAAGGATGTGGCAGGCCACACTACCGATTACTCCATGGGGCTCTTTTCACATACCATGCCTGGGTTATCAAATCAAATCGTGAATTCCCCAGTCCAAGATGAATCTGACATGGAATGCACTGATGCACAGCCACTGTTAGATTTTTCTGCTGGTACATTCACTCAGAGCACTACATTGTCCTGGCAGTGTACTGAGGCAGAATCTGACCCTGATAAAACTCAGGTGCCCCTTCCCGCATGCTATACCACCTTACACGGTGACACAGAGGAAGGTGCACATGAAATTGAAGAGGAGGTAATGGATGACCCAGTTGTTGATCCAGATTGGCATCCATTGGGGGAAGAGGGTGCCGCTGCCAATAGCTCAGAAGAGGAGGAGGAGGATCCGCAGCAGGCAACGATATCGCAACAGCTGTTATCTGGCAGGACTGTAGCAGTCCAATACGTGTTACAAAAACCAAAAGGGTTGCAGGACAGCTTGGCCAGATGGTCAAATTAGCACAGCGTGCAAGGCCTCAAAATATCTTCCACAGTAGGAAGAGTGCAGTGTAGCATTTTTTTAACAAAATCCTAATGATCAGGCAAAAGTTATCTGTAAGAAGTGCGCAAAGACCTTTAGCCGAGGGAAAAATCTGAGAAATTTGAATACCAGTTGCATGCTTAGACATTTAACCACCATGCACTTGCAAGCGTGGACGGACTACCAAACCTCACGTACCACATGTGCACCTGCTCTGAATGAAGGTAGTCAGCAATGCTACATCGCTTCCCCCACTGTAAGCACACCGGTTAGCTCACCACCAGCAGCAAATGTCGAGGTGTTGTCGCAAGGGCAAAGCAGTCATGGAATCACAAAGTTATTGCTATGAAAGACTGAATCTAGGCCATCAGCAACACCACCAACACCATCACCAACCCTCTCTCAGTCCGCCATGTCCACCGCTAGTTCCACCATATGCAGCTCTCAAGTCCAGCTCACCCTACCAGAGACCCTGAGTAGGACAAGAAAGTACTCATCCTCTTATCCGCCTACACTGGCTTTGAACGCCCACATTGCCAAACTAATCTCATTAGAGATGATGCCCTACCGGTTGGTTGAAAGCAAAGCTTTCCGCGAGCTCATGGCCTACACAGTACCACGCTATGACCTACCCAGTCGGCACTTCTTTTCGCGAAAAGCCATCCCAGCCCTCCATGTGCATGTGAAAGACCGCATTGTCTATTCACTCAAGCAATCAGTGAGTGGAAAGGTGCACCTCACAACAGATGCATGGTCCAGTAGGCATGGCCAGGGCCGTTACGTGTCCATCACTGCGTGCTGGGTTAATGTGGTGGATGCAGGTTCCACAGGGGACAGCAGCGGTGGGACAGTGCTGCCTAGCCCACGGTATAGGAAACAGTTGGCTGTAGGTGTTCGACCCTCCTCCTCCATAAGCGAAAGCTCATCTACAGAGCGCAGTCACACGAGCACTCCATCCGCAGCTGCCAGTGTTGCACATGAGGTGTCCCACTATCGAACAGCTAGTGGTAAGTGTCAGCAGGCTGTGTTGAAGATGATGTGTTTGGGCGACAACAGACACACCATGGAGGTACTAGCCGACTACTTGCAGTGTCAAACTGAGTCATGGATGGGCAGTATACATCTTGAGGCAGGCAAGGTAGTTAGTGATAATGGCCGGAATTTTGTGGCAGCCATAGCCCTTTCAAAACTCAGCCACATACCTTGTCTGGCTCACACCTTGAACCTGGTGGTGCAGTGCTTCCTCAATAATTATCCGGAGTTAACACCCCTGCTCCATAAGGTGCGAAGACTGTGCTCGCACATCCGCCGGTCGCCTGTACACTCCAGTCGTATGCAGAAGCTGCAGCGATTGCTCCACCTTCCCAAGCACCGCCTACTTATCGATGTTGCAACAAGGTGGTACTCCACCCTGCACATGGTTCAGAGGCTGTGCGAATAGAGGCAGGCTGTAATTCATTGGTGGGCGGATACACAGGCAGGCAGTTTGCAGGCAGACATGGAGTTGTCTGGTGTGCAGTGGTCAAAGCTGAAAGACCTCTGTAAAGTCCTTCAGTGTTTTGAGGAATGCACATAGCTGGTAAGCGCAGACGACGCCATCATAAGCATTAGCATCCCACTTATGCGTCTGCTCATGCAAACTTTGACTCACATTAAGGAGCAGGCGTCTGCAGCCAATGAGGGAGAGGAGGAGGGAAACCTTGATGACAGTCAGCCATTTTCTGCTCAGGGAAGTCACCTGGATGAGGTGGAGGAAGAAGAGGAAGAGGAGGAGGAGGAGAATGATGGGGATGATTATTTGGGGAGGATTCTTTTCAGGGGCAAGAAAAAATGTTGGCGTGGCAAGGTCAGGTACAGGGTTTGTGCGTGACTGGAGGGATGTTGATTTGCCAGAAAGTGCTCCTCCACCCAGCACTCGCAGTGCATCATTGACACCTGGAACAGTGGCCCACATATCTGATTATGCCTTGCAGATCCTAAAAAGGGACCCCCTCATTGCCAAAATGATGAACGATGATGTTGGCCAGCATCCTGGATCCACGCTATAAAGGCAAATTCCAAAACATCATGCCACAGGAGAACCTTGAGCTAATATTGGCTAACAAACAAGCAACTCTGGTAAACCGCTTGTTTGAGGCATTCCCAGCACACAGCGGCGGTGATGTTTTTCCAATGAGCCATAGGGGCAACATGGAAGAGGTGTTCGTGGTGCACACAGCCGAAGTGGCGTTGGACACAGGGGTTTCATGACCATGTTGTGGACTGATTTTTCAAGTACCGCTCACACGACTGGTAATACTGCATCGATCGAAAGTGACAGGAGACAGCAGTTGTCAACTATGGTAACAAACTACTTCTCCTCCCATATCGATGTTCTCCCTCACCGGTCATTCCCCTTTGCCTATTGGGCCAGTAAACTTGACACCTGGCCTGAATTGGCACAATATGCCTTACAGGAGCTCGCTTGCCCTGCTGCTAGTGTGTTATCTGAACGAGTCTTCAGTGCTGCTCGATCAATCCTTACAGAAAAAAGGACCCATCTGTTGACCCAAAATGTTCATAATCTAACCTTTTTTAAAATGAACCATGCATGGGTTTCAAACGATTTTGTCCCACCCCCCTGCTGATACGTAGGTTGCCAGAAAAATTTCTTGCTTTTGTCCTCCTCTTCCGCGGACTTCTTCAATTACTCCTTTTGCAGCTGCTGAATGACCAACATCAACTTATGCCATTTTTTCCACCTCCCTAACTGGGCTGCCTCCCCCCACAGGGCCAGGGTCACCACCTGGCGCACGCACCAGTGCGAGTGCCATTGCCCTGGACAGGTGGGTGGGCACACTCTTTGGCAACAGCACTAGCACAAGATCCCTCATAGTAGAATCAAGTGTCTCTGACGGTGGGGGTGCACACCCACTGTCAGACACACCGGCATACTATGAGGGGCCCTGTGCCAGTACCGCCACCCACGAGTGGGCCCCTCTACTTGCTCAGGGCCCCAGCACTTGCAATACTTACCTCTCCCTGCTCCACCGCTGTGTAGTCTGGACTGTTAAATCCTTCACTAGGACTGCCAATACAAATTTGGTGATCTGATAGATGATGGTTAAGACGTAGCTATGCCCTGTCCTGCTGGGCTCTATCTTCAGATGATCAATGGCTTCCATTTTTTATGGACGTCGACTCACAATGAGATGCAGTGGTGGTTTATCAACAGCTTTCACGGTTTTCCGACTCACAGACGTGTGACATTCCTGCCCACATTTTTAAATGTGTCCCCTCATGCCAATCCAATAGAATCGCCTACGGCCTGTGGCTTGTGTCTTTTGCACTCCAAAGTTACCTGACAGATCATGAGAGGCAGTGAGGACAATGTATACATCTGTCCCTGTGATCACAATTTTATGGAGATGATTAACGGTGATGGGTTCCACGGTAGAGTTGAGCGAAACGGGTCGAAAAAATTCAAAAGTCGCCGACTTTTGGCAAAGTCGGGTTTCATGAAACGAAACCCGACCCTAGGATGAGGTCGGCCACGAGGTCGGCGACTTACGCGCCAAAGTCGCGTTTCAAAAGTTTGTTTTGCGCTCTTTTTCAGCCAATCAGGATCCACGGACACTGTGGGCAACGTGATGACATAGGCACGGGTCACCACCATCTTTCAGAAGGGCATGCAAGTGATTGGCTTGCTTTGGTGGGCGTCACAGGGGGTATAAAAGGGCGTGCACGCCGACCGCCATCTTACTTCTGCCGATCTTAGTATAGGGAGAGGTTGCTGCTGATTCTGTAGGGAGAGCGTTAGGCAGGGAAGAAGACAAAAAAACTGCTTCTGCTGCTAGCGATTTGGCCTGCACAACACACAAGTCACTGTGTGTGCAGTGCAAGGGGAGGCTATATTGTGGTGTATCAGTGGTGTTGGTTGTTGGGCTGCCTTTTAAGGCTTCCTGACACGCTGGCATTGCTCTTTACCCACTGCTCCGCAAACTGCTTTTTTAAAAGCAATCCAATCTCCCTTATCCTCTCGTCACTTTGGTCACAGGCAGCTGTGCCATCGAGCGTGTCACATAGCGCTCAGATATCAGTGGGCCGCACACAATCCACAAGTGTCCACTGTCCACAATTGTACGCAGAGATTCAAAATCTCCATTATCCTCTCGTCACTTTGGTCACAGGCAGCTGTGCCATCGAGCGTGTCACATAGCGCTCAGATATCAGTGGGCCGCACACAATCCACAAGTGTCCAGTGTCCAAAAGTGTACACAGAGATTCAAAATCTCCATTATCCTCTCGTCACTTTGGTCACAGGCAGCTGTGCCATCGAGCGTGTCACATAGCGCTCAGATATCAGTGGGCCGCACACAATCCACAAGTGTCCAGTGTCCAAAAGTGTACACAGAGATTCAAAATCTCCATTATCCTCTCGTCACTTTGGTCACAGGCAGCTGTGCCATCGAGCGTGTCACATAGCGCTCAGATATCAGTGGGCCGCACACAATCCACAAGTGTCCACTGTCCACAAGTGTACGCAGAGATTCAAAATCTCCATTATCCTCTCGTCACTTTGGTCACAGGCAGCTGTGCCATCGAGCGTGTCACATAGCGCTCAGATATCAGTGGGCCGCACACAATCCACAAGTGTCCACTGTCCACAAGTGTACGCAGAGATTCAAAATCTCCATTATCCTCTCGTCACTTTGGTCACAGGCAGCTGTGCCATCGAGCGTGTCACATAGCGCTCAGATATCAGTGGGCCGCACACAATCCACAAGTGTCCACTGTCCACAAGTGTACGCAGAGATTCAAAATCTCCTTTATCCTCTCGTCACTTTGGTCACAGGCAGCTGTGCCATCGAGCGTGTCACATAGCGCTCAGATATCAGTGGGCCGCACACAATCCACAAGTGTCCAGTGTCCAAAAGTGTACGCAGAGATTCAAAATCTCCATTATCCTCTCGTCACTTTGGTCATAGGCAGCTGTGCCATCGAGCGTGTCACATAGCGCTCAGATATCAGTGGGCCGCACACAATCCACAAGTGTCCACTGTCCACAAGTGTACGCAGAGATTCAAAATCTCCATCATCCTCTCGTCACTTTGGTCACAGGCAGCTGTGCCATCGAGCGTGTCACATAGCGCTCAGATATCAGTGGGCAGCACAAAATCCACAAGTGTCCACTGTCCACAAGTGTACGCAGAGATTCAAAATCTCCATTATCCTCTCGTCACTTTGGTCACAGGCAGCTGTGCCATCGAGCGTGTCACATAGCGCTCAGATATCAGTGGGCCGCACACAATCCACAAGTGTCCAATGTCCACAAGTGTACGCAGAGATTCAAAATCTCCTTTATCCTCTCGTCACTTTGGTCACAGGCAGCTGTGCCATCGAGCGTGTCACATAGCGCTCAGATATCAGTGGGCCGCACACAATCCACAAGTGTCCAGTGTCCAAAAGTGTACGCAGAGATTCAAAATCTCCATTATCCTCTCGTCACTTTGGTCATAGGCAGCTGTGCCATCGAGCGTGTCACATAGCGCTCAGATATCAGTGGGCCGCACACAATCCACAAGTGTCCACTGTCCACAAGTGTACGCAGAGATTCAAAATCTCCATTATCCTCTCGTCACTTTGGTCACAGGCAGCTGTGCCATCGAGCGTGTCACATAGCGCTCAGATATCAGTGGGCCGCACACAATCCACAAGTGTCCAGTGTCCAAAAGTGTACGCAGAGATTCAAAATCTCCATTATCCTCTCGTCACTTTGGTCACAGGCAGCTGTGCCATCGAGCGTGTCACATAGCGCTCAGATATCAGTGGGCCGCACACAATCCACAAGTGTCCACTGTCCACAAGTGTACGCAGAGATTCAAAATCTCCTTTATCCTCTCGTCACTTTGGTCACAGGCAGCTGTGCCATCGAGCGTGTCACATAGCGCTCAGATATCAGTGGGCCGCACATAATCCACAAGTGTCCAGTGTCCAAAAGTGTACGCAGAGATTCAAAATCTCCATTATCCTCTCGTCACTTTGGTCATAGGCAGCTGTGCCATCGAGCGTGTCACATAGCGCTCAGATATCAGTGGGCCGCACACAATCCACAAGTGTCCACTGTCCACAAGTGTACGCAGAGATTCAAAATCTCCATTATCCTCTCGTCACTTTGGTCACAGGCAGCTGTGCCATCGAGCGTGTCACATAGCGCTCAGATATCAGTGGGCCGCACACAATCCACAAGTGTCCACTGTTCACAAGTGTACGCAGAGATTCAAAATCTCCATTATCCTCTCGTCACTTTGGTCACAGGCAGCTGTGCCATCGAGCGTGTCACATAGCGCTCAGATATCAGTGGGCCGCACACAATCCACAAGTGTCCACTGTCCAAAAGTGTACGCAGAGATTCAAAATCTCCATTATCCTCTCGTCACTTTGGTCACAGGCAGCTGTGTCATCGAGCGTGTCACATAGCGCTCAGATATCAGTGGGCCGCACACAATCCACAAGTGTCCAGTGTCCAAAAGTGTACGCAGAGATTCAAAATCTCCATTATCCTCTCGTCACTTTGGTCACAGGCAGCTGTGCCATCGAGCGTGTCACATAGCGCTCAGATATCAGTGGGCCGCACACAATCCACAAGTGTCCAGTGTCCAAAAGTGTACGCAGAGATTCAAAATCTCCATTATCCTCTCGTCACTTTGGTCACAGGCAGCTGTGCCATCGAGCGTGTCACATAGCGCTCAGATATCAGTGGGCCGCACACAATCCACAAGTGTCCAGTGTCCAAAAGTGTACGCAGAGATTCAAAATCTCCATTATCCTCTCGTCACTTTGGTCACAGGCAGCTGTGCCATCGAGCGTGTCACATAGCGCTCAGATATCAGTGGGCCGCACACAATCCACAAGTGTCCACTGTCCACAAGTGTATGCAGAGATTCAAAATCTCCATTATCCTCTCGTCACTTTGGTCACAGGCAGCTGTGCCATCGAGCGTGTCACATAGCGCTCAGATATCAGTGGGCCGCACACAATCCACAAGTGTCCAGTGTCCAAAAGTGTACGCAGAGATTCAAAATCTCCATTATCCTCTCGTCACTTTGGTCACAGGCAGCTGTGCCATCGAGCGTGTCACATAGCGCTCAGATATCAGTGGGCCGCACACAATCCACAAGTGTCCAGTGTCCAAAAGTGTACGCAGAGATTCAAAATCTCCATTATCCTCTCGTCACTTTGGTCACAGGCAGCTGTGCCATCGAGCGTGTCACATAGCGCTCAGATATCAGTGGGCCGCACACAATCCACAAGTGTCCACTGTCCAAAAGTGTACGCAGAGATTCAAAATCTCCATTATCCTCTCGTCACTTTG
Organism: Dendrobates tinctorius; assembly: GCF_039654945.1. NCBI lineage: Eukaryota > Metazoa > Chordata > Amphibia > Anura > Dendrobatidae > Dendrobates > Dendrobates tinctorius. The sequence continues at coordinate 43,239,520 of NW_027361696.1, read as the reverse complement.
GTCACAGGCAGCTGTGCCATCGAGCGTGTCACATAGCACTCAGATATCAGTGGGCCGCACACAATCCACAAGTGTCCAGTGTCCAAAAGTGTACGCAGAGATTCAAAATCTCCATTATCCTCTCGTCACTTTGGTCACAGGCAGCTGTGCCATCGAGCGTGTCACATAGCGCTCAGATATCAGTGGGCCGCACACAATCCACAAGTGTCCAGTGTCCAAAAGTGTATGCAGAGATTCAAAATCTCCATTATCCTCTCGTCACTTTGGTCACAGGCAGCTGTGCCATCGAGCGTGTCACATAGCGCTCAGATATCAGTGGGCCGCACACAATCCACAAGTGTCCACTGTCCACAAGTGTGTGCAGAAATTCTAAAACTCCCCTGTCCTATAGACACCTTGTTTTACATTACTATATAGTTTGTTGGATTTTGTCTACATTTCTACCAAAAATGAGGAAGGCTGGTGGAAGAGGCCGTGGAATTGGGCGGGGGTTGGCAGCTGGTAATGATGGTGTTGGTGGTGGATCTGATGGTAGTGGCAAGAGCAAAATAGGACCGAATGCAGGAGGTGCTGACCCTGCGTCATCGTCTGGCTACATAAGGACTCAAACGCTTAGTTTTCTAGGAGTTGGCAAACCGCTTTTAAAGGCAGAGCATCAGGAAAAAGTTTTGTCTTACATTGCTGACTCAGCCTCCAGCTCTATCGCCTCCTATTCTTCAGTTGTAAAAAGTAAAAGCACTGAGTCGTCATTGGAGGCTCATGTTCATGAACCACACCTTTCCTTGTGTCCTTCACCCCAACCAAGATTGAAGGATGACGCAGGCCATACTACTGATTACTCCATGGAGCTGTTTTCACATACCATGCCTGGATTATCAAGTCAAATGGTGAATTACCCAGGCCAAGATGAATCTGACATGGAGTGCACTGATGCACAGCCGCTGATGGATGATTCTGCTGGTACATTCACTCAGAGCACTACATTGTCCTCGCAGTGTACAGAGCCAGATTTTGACCCTGATGAGACTCAGGTGCCCCTTCCCGCACACTATACCACCATACACGGTGACACAGAGAAAGGTGCACATGACATAGAAGAGGAGGTGATGGATGACCCAGTTGTTGACCCAGATTGGCATCCATTGGGGGAAGAGGGTGCTGCTTCCAATAGCTCAGATGAGGAGCATCCACAGCAGACATCGACATCGCAACAGCTGTTATCTGGCAGGCCCGGAGCACTCCAAAGACAGGTTCCAAACATCAAAAGAGTTGCTGGACAGCTTGTCCAGAGGGTCAAAAGATCACAGCGTGCTAGGCCGCAAAATGTCTGCCAAAGTAGGAAGAGTGCAGTGTGGCAGTTTTTTGAACAAAATCCTCATGATCAGGCTAAGGTTATCTGTAAGAAGTGCGCAAAGACCTTTAGCCGAGGGAAAAATCTGAAAAATTTGAATACCAGTTGCATGCTTAGACATTTAACCAGCATGCACTTGCAAGCATGGACACAACACCAAACCTCAAGTGCCACATGTGCAACTGATCACAACGAAGGTAGTCATCAACGCTACATTGTTTCCCCCACTGTAAGCCCACCGGTTAGCACAGCAGCAAATGTTGAGGTGTCGTTGCAAGGCCACAGCAGTCAGGGAATCCCACTGTTATATCAACGAAAGACTGATTCTAGGCCATCAGAAAGAACACCAACTACATCACCATCATCAACCCTCTCTCAGTCCGCCCTGTCCACCGCTACTTCCACCATATGCAGCTCTCAAGTCCAGCTCACCCTCCCAGACACTATGAGTAGGTCAAGAAAGTACTCAGTCTCTCATCTGCGTACACTGAGTTTGAACGCCCACATTGCCAAACTAATCTCGTTTGAGATGATGCCCTTTCGGTTGGTGGAAAGCACAGCTTTCCGCGAACTCATGGCCTATGCAGTACCACGCTGTGACCTACCCAGTCGCCACTTCTTCTCTCGCAAAGCCATCCCAGCCCTCCACCATCATGTGAAAGACCGCATTGTCCATGCACTCAAGCAGTCAGTGAGCGGAAAGGTGCACCTCACAACTGATGCATGGTCCAGTCGGCATGGCCAGGGCCGTTACGTGTCCATCACTGCGCACTGGGTTAATGTGGTGGATGCAGGGTCCACAGGGGACAGCGGTGGTGGGACAGTGCTGCCTAGCCCACGGTATAGGAAACAGTTGGCTGTAGGCGTTCGACCCTCCTCCTCCTCCTCCTCCTCCTCCAGAAGCGACAGCTCGTCCACAGAGCGCAGTCGTACGAGCACTCCATCTGCAGCTGCCACTGTTGCACACGATGTGTCCCCCTATCGAGCAGCTAGTGGAAAGCGTCAGCAGGCTGTGTTGCAGATGATGTGTTTGGGCGACAGACACACCGCCGAGGTGCTGGCCGAGTACTTGAAGCGACAAACTGAGTCATTGCTGGGCAGTGTACATCTTGAGGCAGGCAAGGTAGTTAGTGATAACGGCCGTAATTTTGTGGCAGCCATAGCCCTTTCAAAACTCAGCCACATACCTTGCTTGGCTCACACCTTGAACCTGGTGGTGCAGTGCTTCCTCAAAAATTATCCGGAGTTAACAGCCCTGCTCCAGAAGGTGCGAAGACTGTGCGCGCACATCCGCCGGTCGCCTGTACACTCCGTTCGTATGCAGAAGCTGCAGCGATTGCTCCACCTTCCCAACCACCGCCTCATTATCGACATTGCAACAAGGTGGAACTCCACCCTGCACATGGTGGAGCGGCTGTGCGAGCAGAGGCAGGCCATAATGCATTTGTGGGAGGATACACGGCCAGGCACTTTGAGAGCAGACATGGAGTTGACAGGCGTGCAGTGGTCGAAGCTGAAAGACCTTTGTAAAGTCCTTCAGTGTTTTGAGGAATGCACACGGCTGGTAAGCGCAGACGACGCCATCCTAAGCATGAGCATCCCACTTATGCGTCTGCTCATGCAAACTTTGACGCACCTTAAGGAGCAGGCGTCTGCAGCCAATGTTGATGAGGAGGAAGAGGAGGAGGGAATCCTTGATGACATTCAGCCATTGTCTACTCAGGGACCTCTCCTGGACGAGGTGGAGGAAGAAGAGGAGGAGGAGGAGGAGGATGATGGGGATGATTACTTAGGGGAGGAGGATGCATCTCGTGGGGCAAGTGAAAATGTTGGCGTGGCAAGGTCTGGTACAGGGTTTGTGCGTGACTGGAGAGATGTGGATTTGCCAGAAAGTGCTCCTCCACCCAGCACTCGCAGTGCATCATTGACACCGGGAACATTGGCCCACATGTCAGATTATGCCTTGCGGATCCTAAAAAGGGACCCCCGCATTGCCAAAATGATGAACGATGACGACTACTGGTTGACCAGCATCCTGGATCCACGCTATAAAGGCAAATTACAAAACATCATGCCACAGGAGAACCTTAACCTAATATTGGCTAATAAACAAGCAACTCTGGTAAATCGGTTGCTTGAGGCATTCCCAGCACACAGCAGCGGTGATGGTTCTCACACGAGCCGTACGGGCCGGGGGCAGCTTGGCAGAGGTGTTCGTGGTGCACACAGCAGAAGTGGCGTTGGAGACAGGGGTTTCATGACAATGTTGTGGACTGATTTTTCAAATACCGCTCACACAACTGGTAATACTGCATCGATGGAAAGTGACAGGAGACAGCAGTTGTCAACTATGGTTACAAACTACTTTTCCTCCCATATCGATGTTCTCCCACACAGGTCATTCCCCTTTGACTATTGGGCCGCTAAACTGGACACCTGGCCTGAATTGGCCCAATATGCCTTACAGGAGCTCGCTTGCCCAGCTGCAAGTGTGCTATCGGAAAGAGTCTTCAGTGAAGCTGGATCAATCCTGACAGAAAAAAGGACCCGTCTGTCAACCCAAAATGTGGATGATCTAACCTTCATTAAAATGAACCACGCATGGGTTTCCAAGGATTTTGTCCCACCTTCCCCTGATGACACATAGGGTGACAGAAAAATGGCTTGCTTTGGTCCACCTCTTCCTGGTACTTCACCTATTTCGCCTTTTGCATCAGTTGAATGTCCAACATTAACATATGCCACTTTCTAAAACTCCCTAACTGTGCTGCCTCCCCCCCCATGGCCGGGGTCACCACCTAGCGCCGTTGCCCTGGACAGGTGGGTAGGCCGACTCTTGGGCGCGGGCACTGGCACAGGGTCCCTCATAGTGCAATCAAGTGTCTCTGACGGTGGTGGTGCACACCCGCCGTCAGACACACCGCTGTACTATGAGGGGCCCAGTGCCAGTACCGACGCCCACGAGTGGGCCCCCCTTGCTTGGCCAGGGCCCCAGCATTTGCAATCTTTACCTCTCCCTGCTCCTCCGCTGTGTAATCTGGGCCGTCAAATCCATACTGTGCCTGACACCGTCTGAGCCTGCCTCCTGAGACATATATTTTGAATGTGTACGCTATCCATACATGTTATCCGGGGATACGGTACCCCTTCTAACCTTTGTGCAATGACGTGCAATCCATACTGGGCCTAACACCGTCTGAGCCTGCCTCATGCTGTATAGACATATATTTTGAATGTGTACGCTATCCATACATGTTATCCAGGGATACGGTACCCTTTCTAACCTTTGTGCAATCACGTGCAATCCATACTGGGCGTGAGAACGGCTGGCGAGCTGTTAAGCAAGCTACAGCACCTGTCCAGACAAGTACAGGGATTCCCTAGCGAGGAGACTTATTTGATTGTTTTCTATGTTGGGACAGCAATTTTTGGGGAGCACTATACTCTGGAGAATGATAGATGGGGCCCACCATACACTGGAACATTCCAAAGGTGGACATCAGACACTGGAGCAGCATTTACAGGGCCCATTATACACTAGAGCAGTAGAAATGGGGCCCGTTATGTTTGGAGCATTATTTGGGCCCATAAGACAGTGGAGCTTCATCCATGGGGACCAACATATACTGTAGCATTATGTGGAGCTCATCATATACTGTTTCAAACATTATATGGGACCAATGATTTTGTATGGAGAAATAGATGGGCCTCGTCATGAGATGTAAAAAGTGAGGTATTTTTCATTGTACTATACCGCTATTTCTCTGCCGTATCGGAGCATGATGAGTTGTGGTATGTGTTAAAGGGGCGCTCTTTCGCCCAGGGCACATGAAAACCTGCAGCCAGCCCTCCCCCCCCACAAATTTTGCCAAATAACCCCCATTTTTCAGTGCGTAACTTGTATTATGAAGTTAATTAAGGTTGACAAGCTTAAGTAAGAAGAATTGATGCTTTTGGCATTCAAATGGGCAATGTAGGTGTGTTTCCTGTCCTCCTCTCACTGCCGACTTTTATTCCCCATTGACTTACATTGGGTTTCGTGTTTCGGGACGACCCCGACTTCCCTATAATCGGACGATCTTGCTCGACCCGACTTTTGGAAAAGTCGGGTTTCACGAAACGAAACGCGACCCTAAAAAAGCAAAAGTCGCTCAACTCTATTCCACGGTACTGAGATACAGCAAACCTTTCTTCACAAGAACTGTATTCGCTGTCTCCACAGACAAAGTAGTTGATTGCCAGCATCGCCTCTGAGAATTCTCCCTGGAGTTTTTTTCCGTGATGAGTAATTCCAAAATATCTGTAATCACTCGACTTTCCGGCTGTACTTGTATCCATCTCGTTTCCTTTTGCGGAGAGTCTGGACTGTATTACTGAGACTGAAATATATATGAAGATTAAAAAATTCCTCAACAGTGTATACTGGTGTACGCTTCGAATACATAACCCTTTTTCTACTCTTTAAATTCTTGTCTTATCCATACTGAGGCTTTGAGTGTCTTTGTCGGACTCCGGAAATATACACACAGATTTTTAATGTTTAAACTATGCTATATATACCCACTAACCAGTGATACTGTACCCTTTCTCAACTTTCTACAATCACGTCGAATCCATACTGGGCCTGAGACTGTCTGAGTCAGCCTCCTGATATATAGACATAGGTTTTTCATTTGTAAGCTATGCTATATATACCTGTAATCCGGTGATACTGTACTGTACTCTTTCTCAACTTTGTACAATCACGTCAAATCCATACTGGGCCTGAGACCCTATGAGTCAGCCTCCGGATATATAGACATAGGTTTTTCATTTGTAAGCTATGCTATATATACCTGTAATCCGGTGATACTGTACTGTACTCTTTCTCAACTTTGTACGATCATGTCAAATCCATACTGGGCCTGAGACCCTCTGAGTCTGCCTCCTGATATATAGACATAGGTTTTTATTGTGTAAACTATGCTATATATACCTGTAATCCGGTGATACTGTACCCTTTCTCAACTTTGTACAATCACGTCAAATCCATACTGGGCCTGATACCCTCTGAGTCTGCCTCCTGATACAGTGGGGCAAAAAAGTATTTAGTCAGTCAGCAATAGTGCAAGTTCCACCACTTAAAAAGATGAGAGGCGTCTGTAATTTACATCATAGGTAGACCTCAACTATGGGAGACAAACTGAGAAAAAAAAATCCAGAAAATCACATTGTCTGGTTTTTTTTCATTTTATTTGCATATTATGGTGGAAAATAAGTATTTGGTCAGAAACAAGCAATCAAGATTTCTTGCTCTCACAGACCTGTAACTTCTTCTTTAAGAGTCTCCTCTTTCCTCCACTCATTACCTGTAGTAATGGCACCTGTTTAAACTTGTTATCAGTATAAAAAGACACCTGTGCACACCCTCAAACAGTCTGACTCCAAACTCCACTATGGTGAAGACCAAAGAGCTGTCAAAGGACACCAGAAACAAAATTGTGAATCTGCAATAGCCAACCAGCTTGGAGTGAAGAAATCAACTGTGGGAGCAATAATTAGAAAATGGAAGACATACAAGACCACTGATAATCTCCCTCGATCTGGTGCTCCACGCAAAATCCCACCCCGTGGGGTCAGAATGATCACAAGAACGGTGAGCAAAAATCCCAGAACCACGCGGGGGGACCTAGTGAATGAACTGCAGAGAGCTGGGACCAATGTAACAAGGCCTACCATAAGTAACACACTACGCCACCATGGACTCAGATCCTGCAGTGCCAGACGTGTCCCACTGCTTAAGCCTGTACATGTCCGGGCCCGTCTGAAGTTTGCTAGAGAGCATTTGGATGATCCAGAGGAGTTTTGGAAGAATGTCCTATGGTCTGATGAAACCAAACTGGAACTGTTTGGTAGAAACACAACTTGTCGTGTTTGGAGGAAAAAGAATACTGAGTTGCATCCATCAAACACCATACCTATTGTAAAGCATGGTGGTGGAAACATCATGCATTGGGGCTGTTTCTCTGCAAAGGGGCCAGGACGACTGATCCGGGTACATGAAAGAATGAATGGGGCCATGTATCGTGAGATTTTGAGTGCAAACCTCCTTCCATCAGCAAGGGCATTGAAGATGAAACGTGGCTGGGTCTTTCAACATGACAATAATCCAAAGCACACCGCCAGGGCAACGAAGGAGTGGCTTCGTAAGAAGCATTTCAAGGTCCTGGAGCGGCCTAGCCAGTCTCCAGATCTCAACCCTATAGAAAACCTTTGGAGGGAGTTGAAAGTCCGTGTTGCCAAGCGAAAAGCCAAAAACATCACTGCTCTAGAGGAGATCTGCATGGAGGAATGGGCCAACATACCAACAACAGTGTGTGGCAACCTTGTGAAGACTTACAGAAAACGTTTGACCTCTGTCATTGCCAACAAAGGATATATCACAAAGTATTGAGATGAAATTTTGTTTCTGACCAAATACTTATTTTCCACCATAATATGCAAATAAAATGAAAAAAAAAACAGACAATGTGATTTTCTGGATTTTTTTTTCTCAGTTTGTCTCCCATAGTTGAGGTCTACCTATGATGTAAATTACAGACGCCTCTCATCTTTTTAAGTGGTGGAACTTGCACTATTGCTGACTGACTAAATACTTTTTTTCCCCACTGTACCTGCTATCTGATGATACTGTACACTTTTTCTACTTTTTATATTTTTGTCTAATCCATACTGAGCCTGTGAGCGTCTCTCTGTGACTGATGGTATATATAGGGAGATTGACAATCATCCTTTGACTGTATAGAGCTGTACGCTTCTGATACAGTACCATATATTTGATGCTATTTTGGGTTTATTTTCTGCAACATTTTGAAGTTTAGTGAAAGAGGCCGTGGACGATGGCGTGGGGGGTCCAGCTGGTGCTGATGGTGGTGGTGCATCTGCTGGTAGTGGCAAAAGCACAATAGCAGCTAAGGCAGGAGGTGTTGAGCCTGCATCATGGTCTGGCTCCAGAATGCCTGGAAGGCTACCTTTTCTGGGAGTAGGTTAACCGCTTTTACAGCCGGAGCATCAGGAACTGGTTTTGGCTTACATTGCCAAAACAGACTCCAGCAAATATGCCCTCCTCTTCTGAAATTTCAAAAAATGCAAGCACTGAGTCGTCAAGTGCTGGCTCCTGGTCAGGAAGAACCCCTTTCCTTGTGTCCTTCACCCCCACCAAAAGTGAATGATGCAGCAGGCCACACTTCACATTAGTCCATGTAGCTCTTTCTATCATACCATGCCTGGGTTATCAAGGCAAATCGTGAATTCCCCAGTCCAAGATGAATCTGACATGGAGTGTGGGTGGCCAGCCAGGGCAGTGGGGTTAATCGGTACCGGGCCGGTGTCTCAGAGGGATGTGTCATGTTGGTGTCGATGACCCGTTCAGTGGCCCTGGGCGTCCATGCAAAGGGGTGAATAACGTTTATAGGTGACTGATACGTGATGCCACCTGTGTTTTTTGATCAGATTGACCCGCGCTGCAGCGTCGCTTCTCTGGGACAGATGTTGTGGTGCAGCTAAGATGTAGAAGCCCTGCACAGGTAGGGCCGTAGTCGCAGGACAGATCAAAGAGTTGGTAGATGGTGTGCAGTGCAGGATGTAGCAGAGCCGTGCGCCAGGCTCAGGAGAAAGATGACAGATACAGTCATGCAGTTCTTTTACCTGTACTTGGCAAGTGCCGTCCAGGACCCAGAGTACAGATGGAGAAGGAGTTGGTCAGGCTGGAAGCAAATTTGGTATTCTCTCTCTGCAGATAGGTAGTGTGGCCTCCGTTCTATCGCTTATCTGAGGTACTCGCAGTACTGAGTTCACTGAAGCTCCCCCTGTTGACTCTCTTTTGGAACTTTCTCATATGGCAGGCAGCCATAGCCGTTTCCTTCTGGCTCACACATGTTGCTGCTGGGGCTTCCGAGCCTTAGTTTGGACCAGAGCATATACAGCTGCTACTTCCTCCGGTTTCTGCTGCAGGACCGTCAGTGTCCCTACAAACTCGGAGACCGGAATCCAGACCATGCGCTCCAGCTAGGAGTGAGCCTTAACTCTGCTCATCCTCCAGCTCCCCTTCTCACGTCCACACACTGCCCCTTCCCTTCACAGACTGCCCTAACGTACCTTCTCCCGACCACAGAGAGCAGCTCCTCAGCAGTCAGGTTCAGAGGTCTCCCTGCTGACCTGGAGTGGGAACTGTGCTGTGTGTTGGTTTAACTGCTAGAGAGATCCTTTGTTGCTCCCATGCATGACATCACACTCCCTAGGAGGAAGGTAATGCCACTGAGGCGACCGTACTCCTGGGGGCGCCACAAGTGCACTGATGCCCAGCCACTGCTAGATGATTCTGCTGGTACATTGACCCAGACCTCTACATTCCCCTCGTACTCTACACAGCCAGAATCTGACCCTGATGAAACTCAGGTTCCCCTTCCCGAATACTATACCACCTTACACGGTGACAAAGAGGAAGGTGCAGATGAAAGTGCAGGTTCCTTGAGCAGGAGGGGGGGCATACTCATGGGCGACGGCACTGAGCCAATGCCGTCGCCAACGAGTGGGCCCCCCTGCTTGCTCAGGATCACAGCACTTACAAAGTTGAAATACTTACCTCTCCCTGCTCCACCGCCTTGATATCTTCCGCGTTTCCTGACAGTGACATTCTGGTCAGAGAGCGCGATGACATCACGTCTGTACGCCCTCTGCCTAAACAGTCCAGGTGCAGTGAGATGGAAGATGGGGACAACGAGGAGTCCAGACCAGTACAGGGATTCCCTAGCGAGGAGACTTATTTAATTGTTTTCAGTGTTGGGACAGCTATTTTTGGGGAGCACTATACTCTGGAGAATGATATATGAGGCCCACCATACACTGGAGCATTCCAAAGGAGGACATCAGACTCTGGAGCAGCATTTACATGGACCATTATGCACTGGAGCATTAGAAATGGGGCCCTGTTGTGAGTTCATTTTCCCCTTCACCGTCGATGTCTGATGAACTCCCTCTTCTGGTGAAGGAAGGTAGTGAGGCTGATTACCAAACACCTGATCTGGTAGATGATGACTGGGTAACATGAATTTCTGACTGGATATAAGGCAGCCGACGCCCTTCTGAGTCGCTGGTGATTTCTCTGCTGGATTCTTGGAGACCAGTCTGATTCCTGCTTCCCAAAGATAAGTTTTTGCTCTGCTATTGAACTTATTAGTTTTGTTTACCTTGTTTTTTGGAGTTCAGCCATCCCCGGTCGGGGGTATGCTGAGTTCCATTTTTGTCTCTGATCAGTTTGTCTCTTTGCTCTGTCTTCAGAATTTACCTGAGTGCTGATATAGTCATTTTGAAGTCCTAGCGACTTCAGGGCCTGTTTTTCCTATCAGACGGTTGGGACATTTTTTGGTAGGGTTTTTTACAGATTGCAGACAGCAGCTTTTCTATCCTGTCCTGTTTAGTTAGCTTGGGCCCCATCGTTTGCTCAACCTATCTTTCTATCTGTGTTAGTGTTTTCATCTTGCTTCACCGTCATTATATGTTGGGGGCTGCCTATTGCTTTGGGGTCTGCTCTGGGGCAGTTTAGATTTCCCCTTTCTTTCTTTAGGCCTATTTAGTTCTCCGGCTGTGATCGAGGGGTCTAGGGCATCTTAGGAACCCCCCACGGCTACTGTTAGTTGTTGTGGATAGGATCAGGGGTCTGCAATCCGATAGCTACCAACCTCTCCGATTTTCTGGACTTAGCTTGTATTTTTTTTTCCTCCTTCGGTGACTCATTCATAACAGGTCCCATTATATATGGAGCATTATTTGGACCCATAAGATAAGACAGTGGAGCTTCATCCATGGGGACCAACATATACTGTAGCATTATGTGGAGCTCATGATATACTGTTTCAAACATTATATGGGACCAATGATTCTGTATGGAGAAATATATGGGCCTCATTACTATGTATAGCGCACTATGCGGTGGCCATAATACCGTCTGGAGTAATATACTGTCCGTTTTTGGAGCTATTGGAGAATTTAAAATGGATATTAGTCATGAAATGTAAGAAGTGAAGTATTTTTCCTTGTACTATACCAATATTTCTCTGCCGTATCAGAGGATCATGAATTGTGGCATGTGTTAAAGGAGCCCAGTGACACTCGTTGGCCCAGGGCCCACGAAAATCTGGAGCCAGCCCTACCCCCCACAACTTTAGCCAAAAAAAAACCCAGTTTTCAATGCGTAACTATTATTATAAAGTAAATTAAGGTTACCAAGCTTAAGTAATAAGAATTGATGTTTTTGGCATTAAAATGGGCACTGTAGGTGTGTTTCCTGTCCTCCACTCCCTGCCGACCTTGGTTCCTCATTGACTTGCATTGGGTTTCGTGTTTCAGTCGGCCTTCGACTTTTCACGATAATCGGCCGATTTCATTCGACATGACTTTTGAGAAAGTTGGGTTTCATGAAACCTGACTTGACCTGAAAAAAGGCGAAGTCGCTCATCTCTATGCTCCAGTTTATGATGGGCTCTAATAATGCTCCATATATAATGGGCCCCATTTCTAATGCTCCAGTGTATAATGTGCCCCTTAGATGCTGCTCCAGTGTCTGATCTGCCCCATTTACATTGCTCCAGTACATCATGGGCCTCATGGATTCATGGATGATGCTCCAGTGTCTGATGGGCTCCAATAATGCTCCATATATAATGGGCCCCATTTGTAATGCTCCAGTGCATAATGTGCCCCTTAGATGCTGCTCCAGTGTCTGATCTGCCCCATTTACAATATTCCAGTACATCATGGGCCTCATGGATGATGCTACAGTGTATCATGGGCCCTATTAATACTCCATATATAATGGGCCCCATTTGTAATGCTACAGTGTATAATGTGCCCCTTAGATGCTGCTCCAGTGTCTGATCTGCCCCATTTACATTGCTCCAGCACATCATGGGCCTCATGGATGATGCTCCAGTGTATCATGAGCTCTAATAATGCTCCATATATAATGGGCCCCATTTGTAATGCTCCAGTGTATAATGTGCCCCTTAGCTGCTGCTCCAGTGTCTGATCTGCCCCATTTACATTGCTTCTGTACATGATGGGCGTCATGGATTCATGGATGATGCTCCAGTGTCTGATGGGATCCAATAATACTCCATATATAATGGGCCCCATTTGTAATGCTCCAGTGTATAATGTGCCCCTTAGATGCTGCTCCAGTGTCTGATCTGCTCCATTTACATTGCTCCAGTGCATCATGGGCCTCATGGATTCATGGATGATGCTCCAGTGTCTGATGGGCTCCAATAATGCTCCATATATAATGGGCCCATTTGTAATGCTCCAATGTATAATGTGCCCCTTAGATGCTGCTCCAGTGTCTGATCTTCCCCATTTATATTGCTTCAGTACATGATGGGCCTCATGGATGATGCTACAGTGTATGATGGGCTCTAATAATGCGCCATATATAATGGGCCCCATTTGTGTTGCTCCAGTGTATAATGTGCCCCTTAGATGCTGCTCCAGTGTCTTATCTGCCCCATTTACATTGCTTCTGTACATGATGGGCGTCATGGATTATGCTCCAGTGTCTGATGGGATCCAATAATACTCCATATATAATGGGCCCCATTTGTAATGCTCCAGTGTATAATGCGCCCCTTAGATGCTGCTCTAGTATCTGTTCTGCCTCATTTACATTGCTCCAGTACATGATAGGCCTCATGGATTCATGGACCATGCTCCAGTGTCTGATGGGCTCCAATAATGCTCCATATATAATGGGCCCCATTTGTAATGCTCCAGTGTATAATGTGCCCCTTAGATGCTGCTCCAGTGTCTGATCTGCCCCATTTACATTGCTCCAGTACATGATGGGCCCTATTTTTAATTAACCCAGGCATGGTATGTGAAAAGAGTTCCATGGAGTAATCTGAGGTGTGTGCTTCCACAGCCTTCACTTTTGGTGTGGGTGAAGGACACAAGGAAAGGGGTTGTTCCTGGCCAGAAGCCTGCAGTTACGACTCAGTGCTTGCATTTTTTACAACTTCAGAATAGGAGGCGGTAGAGCTGGAGGCTGTTTCAGCAATGTAAGCCACAAACAGTTCCTGATACTCCGGCTTTAAAAGCAGTCTACCTACTCCCAGAAAAGGCAGCTTTACAGGCCTTCCAGAGCTACATCATGACGCTGGCTGAACAACTCCTGCCTTAGCTGCTATTGTGTTTTTGGCACTACCAGCAGATGCACCACCACCACCATCAGTACTAGGTGGCCCTCCACTCCCACATCCGCATCCTCTTCCACCATACTTCCTCATGTTTTTGAAAATGGACCCAAAATACCAGCAGATATATGGTACTGTATCATAAGCGTACAGCTCTATACAGTCTATGAATAATAGTAAATCTCTGTATATATTTCATGAGGCATACACAGATGCTCTCAGGCTCAGTATGGATTACCCAATAAAATAACTAGTTGAAAAAGGATACAGTATCACCAGATAAAAGGTATATATAGTATAGTGTAAACATTCTGATTCTCCATATACATTTCAGGAGGCATACACAAATGCTCTCAGGTCCAGTATGGATTACACAAGAATATGAAAAGCTGTAAATGGGTTATGTAACACAAGCGTACAGCTGTATACATTGTTGGGGTAATCTTTAAGTTCCAAATATATTGCCGGAGTAACAGATAGATGTTTACAGGCTCATTATGAATTACACCAGAATCTAAATAGCTAAAAAGGTTACTGTATCAGAAGCATTCTGCTGTATACAGTGTTGGACAAATTGAAAATATCGGTATATATTTCGGTAGTTACCCTCAGACGCTCACTCAGATTGGTTTGGACAATAATAAAAAATGTTGTAAAAAAGCTCCTGGATAACAAGAAAGCAAGTATATATTTTTTAGGGGACAATTGAAATCTCCGTATAAATAGTCCCGTAGTCAGTCTCAGATGCTTACACAGTATGGATTGGACCGTAATACTAAATGTCGAACAAAGGTACTGTATAACAAGATACAAGCTGTATCGAGTATAGTGTAAAAGTTTGTTTCTCCGATTCACCGTATATATAGAAGGCGTAACCCACACATGCTCACTCACTATGGATGATGTAGGGAAGGTAGACTGACAGACAAACCAGCCTGTAGTGAGAAGCAGAGGTGTAGCGCAGTGTAGGTGTGAAACCGCTAAGATAAAGAGAAAGGGTGCAGTGCCCATTGGAGGGCAGTGGAGAGTGTAGGAGAGGGACTGAATAACTGCCATTGGTCAGAGAAACTGTTAGGTGATGGTGGATGGAGTTACCAGAACTGGAAGTATAAAAGGCTGAGGGAAGGTTCTGGAAGAGTCAGTCAGCGAAGGGAGCACAGTAAAGAGGAAGTTCTGCTGAGGAAATAGAGACAGTGTAAAGGCTCCAGAGAGGACTGACAGTTGAGGAGGTCACGGGGGTGGGCCAGAGGATGGTAGCCGCAGACGAAGACAGCCTGGGGCTATCATACGGACGGTGTGCTCAGACGGGTGCAGCGCTGTGGTGGTTGGGCTTAGACCAGCCACAGTGGAAGAGCCACAGAGGACACCACGATTATAGTTACAAAGGAAGTGAAGGTACCGGGGCCTGTGTACAGAGAAATGTGAAACGGTTGTGGTGAATTGCTGCTATTGACAGAAGGATGTGTCATGGTTGGAACAGGGTTCTTGCCCTGCACTCACAGGGTTAAGTGTACATGGCCTCTTTCTGGATCTGGGAGGGGTATTTATACTCACTCTTTACCAGGGTTCTCTGTCAGCTATACTTTTATTCTGGCTGTCTCGTGCTTTGACCTCAACTTGATCTGGTTTCTGTCTCTTTCTATGCCCCTTGGTAACATTGTCCAGTAATTACCTTTCAAAGGAGTTTCCCTGCAGCTCCTAGCTCTGTGGAGCTTAGGCCACGCCCCCTGCAGTCACGTGCTTCAGGTCCTGTGAGCCTGGAGCATGCATCGTCACCTGTTGTGAGCTCATATGTTCATTCACCTTTTGTGTCTGAGGATCTCCCTCTTCTGGTGAAGGAAGGTAGTGAGGCTGATTTGGATGAAAGAAACCAAACACCTGATCAGGTGGATTGTGACTGGGTAACAGGAACTTCAGACTGGATATAAGGCAGCTGACGCTCTTCTGAGTTGCTGGTGATTTCTCTGCTGGATTCTTATTCCTTGATTAGTGTTCTCTTTTTTGTATATTTTTTCCTCTTTTTCTCTGAGTCCGTAGGAGGAATGTTTTTTTTTTCTGATGGAGCTTAAGCAATTGTCTGATCGTGTGGAGCAGCTTACTGCTGAAGTGCGAGGAATTTCCACCTATCTTGCTCATTCACACGCTTCTGAACCAAAAATCTTCACTCCTGATGTGATTTTTGGGGATCGGTCTAAGTTTTTAAATTTTAAGAATAATTGTAAATTATTTCTTGCCTTGAAGCCTAACTCATCGGGGGAGCTCTGCACAGCAGGTCAAAATTGTCAACTCCTTGCTGCGCGGCGATCCCCAGGATTGGGCGTTTAGTACCAGATGATCCTATTCTAACTAATGTGGACGCATTTTTTCAGGCCTTGGGGTTGTTGTATGATGAACCTAATGCGATTGATCAAGCTGAAAAGACTCTGTTGGCATTGAGCCAGGGTCAAAATTCTGCAGAACTGTACTGTCAAAAATTCCGAAAGTGGGCGGTCCTCACCACTTGGAATGATGGTGACTTGGCAGCTCTCTTTCAGAAGGGTTTGTCAGAAACGGTAAAAGATACTATGGTGGGATTTCCTGTTCCCTCTGGTCTTGACGATTCTATGTCATTAGCCATTCAGGTTGATCGGCATTTATGTGAACGTAAAATTACACGGGAAATGCTGCCACCTGTTGAACAAATGTCTGAACCTATGCAATGTGATAGAGTTTTGTCTAGGGTGCAACGTCAGGAGTTTAGAAGGCGTAATAAGCTGTGTTTTTTCTGTGGAGATGCCTCTCATATTATTTCTGTCTGCCCTAAATGAGAGAAACGATTTGCACACACATTTGCTGTAGGTGGTGTACAACCTAAGTTTCTTCTGGCAATTACTCTGATCTGCTCCCTGTCCACATTTTCTGCTAAAACCTTTGTGGATTCAGGAGCGGCCTTGAACCTAATGGATTTGGATTTTGCTAAATGTTGTGGTTTCCCTATGACATCCCTGCGGACGCCTATTCCTTTGAGGGGTATTGATGCTACTCCTTTGGTGAAGAATAAACCTCAGTTTTGGACCCAGGTGGTAATGTGGGTTGCCCCAGACCATCAAGAAAATTGCAGATTTTTGGTTTTGCTTAATTTGCATGATACCATCATGCTGGGGTTCCCCTGGTTGCAAATCCATAATCCAGTTTTGGATTGGAAATCTGTGTCTGTGGTGAGTTGGGGTTGTCGGTGTGCTCTTAGTGACACTCCTGTTTTCTCCACCTCTCCCCAGTCGCATGAGGTTCCTGACTATTTGGCTGATTTTTATGATGTGTTTAGTGAGAGTAAGTCTGCGTCTTTGCCTCCTCATAGGAGTTATGACTGTGCAATTGAGCTGAGTCCGGGGTGTAAATTTCCCAAGGGTCGACTTTTTAATTTATCTGTACCCGAACATGAGGCTATATGTTCTTATATTAAGGAGTCGTTGGAGAAGGGTCATATTAGACCATCCTCTTCACCCTTGGGTGCTGGGTTTTTTTGTGGCCAAGAAGGATGGTTCATTAAGGCCTTGTATTGACTATCGCTCCCTTAACAAAATTACTGTTAAATATCAGTATCCGTTACCCCTGATTTCTGACATATTTTCTAGAGTTGAAGGTGCTTGATGGTTTACCAAGTTTGACCTCAGGGGGGGCGTATAATCTTATTCGCATTAAGCATGGGGATGAATGGAAGACAGCGTTTAATACTCTGGAGGGACATTTTGAGTACCTGGTGATGCCTTTTGGGCTCACTAACACCCCTTCTGTCTTCCAGTGCTTCATGAATGATATTTTCCGGGACTTTGTGGATAAGTTTCTGATCATCTATTTGGATGATATTTTGATCTTTTCCAGGGATTGGGACTCTCATGTGGAACATGTTCGGACTGTGTTCCGGATTTTGAGGGAAAACTCCCTGTATGTTAAGGGATCGAAATGTCTTTTTGGTGCACAGAGGATTTCATTTTTGGGATTTATTTTGTCTCCGTCAACTATTGAAATGGATCCGGCCATGGTACAGGCCATTTATGATTGGGTGCAGCCCACTTCTTTGAAGGCTCTCCAGAAGTTTTTGGGTTTTGCTAATTTTTATCGGAAGTTTATAGCCAATTTTTCTGTTATTGCCAAACCATTGATTGATTTACTAAGAAGGGTGCTGATTTGCTGAATTGGTCTCCAGAGGCTGTTTCTCCTTTTCAGGAGCTGAAGCGGAGGTTCACTTCTTCTCCGGTTTTGCGACAACCCGATGTCTCACTTCCATTTCAGGTGGAGGTGGATGCTTCAGAGACTGGTGCAGGAGCTGTTTTGTCCCAAAAAGATCCTGTAACATCTAAAATGAACCCCTGTGCCTTCTTTTCCTGAAAGTTCTCTCCTTCGGAACGCAACTATGATGTGGGGAATCGAGAACTGTTGGCCATGAAGTGAGCATTTGAGAAGTGGAGACATTGGCTGGAGGGAGCTAGACGTCAAGTTGTGGTCCTCACTGACCACAAGAATTTGATCTACCTTGAGTCGGCTAAACGCTTGAATCCTAGACAGGCCAGGTGGGCCTTGTTTTTCACACGTTTTGATTTTGTGGTCTCCTTTCTTCCGGGCACTAAGAATGTTAAGGCTGATGCCCGCTATAGGAGTTTTTGGGCTGATTCTCCTATTGTGACCAAGCCTGCTACCATCTTCCTGCTACCATCTTAGGTGAGGGGGTGGTTCTTTCTGCCATCTCGCCTGATTTGAGACGTGCTCTGGAGAAGTTTCAGGAGGATAAGCCTTAGCACTGTCCCAGTGGTATGTTGTATGTTCCTGACCAGTGGAGGAGGAAAGTGATGTCTGAGGTTCATTGCTCCGCGTTGGCTGGTCATCCAGGTATTTTTGGTACTAGAGATTTGGTGAGTCGGTCTTTTTGGTGGCCTGCCTTGTCTCGTGATGTCAGAAATTTTGTGCAGTCCTGTGGGACTTGCTCCCGATCTAAGCCTTGTTCTCGTTCTAGTGGGTTGTTGATGCCTTTGCCGATGCCCAGGAGGCCATGGACCCATATTTCAATGGATTTTATTTCTGATCTACCTGTCTCTCAGAGGATGACTGTTATCTTGGTGATTTGTGATAGATTCTCTAAGATGGTCCATCTTGTACCAATCCCTAAGTTGCCATATTCCTCTGAGTTGGTGCCCTTGTTTTTGCAAAAGGTGGTTTACTTGCATGGGATTCCTGAGAACATTGTATCGGACAGAGGAGATCAGTTTGTCTCTAGATTCTGGAGGACCTTTTGTTCCAAGTTGGGAATTCAGTTGTCCTTCTCCTCTGCATTTTACCCTCAGACCAATGGGCAGACGGAGAGAACAAACCAGACTTTGGAGGCTTATTTGAGATATTTTATATGTGCTGATCAGGATGATTGGGTCTCATTTTTACCCTTGGTCGAATTTGCTTTAAATAATAGAGCTAGTTCTGCCACTTTGATGTCACCCTTTTTCTGTAACTTTGGATTTCATCCTCGATTTTCTTCAGGGCAGGTGGAGTCTTCTGCCTGTCCAGGGGTTGACACTGTGGTGGAAAGAATGCAGCAGATTTGGGACCAAGTGGTGAATAAGTTGTCTCTTTTCCAGGAAAAGGCCCAGCGGTTTTCTAACCAGCATAGGACCATTGGTCCCCGGTTTAAGGTGGGTGATATGGTCTGGTTGTCATCAAAGAATATCTCTATGAAAGTGGCTTCTCCAAAGTTTAAACCTAGATTTATTGGACCTTACAAGATTTTGGAGATTATTAATCTGGTCTCTTTTCGGTTGGCTCTTCCTGTCACATTTTAGATTCATAATGTGTTTCATAAGTCCTTGTTGAAAATGTTTGTTGAACCAGTGGTTCCTATGGCGGCACCTCCTGACCCTGTGTTGGTTGAAGGTAGCATGGAATATGAGGTAGAGAAGATACTGGATTCCCGTCTGGCTAGACGGAGACTCCAGTATTTGGTTAAGTGGAAGGGTTATGGTCAGGATGATAATTCCTGGGTCTCTGCCACTGATATTCATGCCGAAAGATTGGTGCGTGCTTTTCATCGGGCTCATCCTGATCGGCCTGGTGGCTTGGATGAGGGTTCGGTGACCCCTCCTCAAGGGGGAGGTACTGTTGTGAGCTCATCTGTTCATTCACCTTTTGTGTCCGAGGATCTCCCTCTCTCTGGTGAAGGAAGGTAGTGAGGCTGATTTGGATGAAAGAAACCAAACACCTGATCAGGTGGATTGTGACTGGGTAACAGGAACTTCAGAATGGATATAAGGCAGCCGACGCCCTTCTGAGTTGCAGGTGATTTCTCTGCTGGATTCTTATTCCTTGATTAGTGTTCTCTTTTGCTCTGCTTTCAGAATATTCTGAGTGCTGATATAGGGTTTGAAGTCTAGTGACTTCAGGGTCCTTTTTGCATATCAGTTGTGTTGGTAATATTTTTAGCAGGGTTTTCTCGGATTGCAGACAGCAGCTTTTCTGTCCTGTCCTTTTTAGTTAGCTTGGGCACCATTGTTTGCTCAACCTATCTTTCTATCTGTGTTAGTGTTTTCATCTTGCTTCACCGTCATATGTTGGGGGCTGCCTATTGCTTTGGGGTCTGCTCTGGGGCAGTCAGTTTTTCTCTTTTCTCTCTTTAGGCTTATTAAGATCTCCGGCTGTGACGAGGCTTCTAGGATCACGGTAGGAACACTCCACGGCTACTGCTAGTTGGGTGATAGGATCCGCTAGTTTCCAACCTCTCTGATTTTCTGGGCTGAGCTTGTGTTTTGTTTTTTCCTCCTCGGTGACTCAATCATAACAGTCACCACTGCTGCCCCGCTCCACAGGTATCTTTGTGCACAGTTTTTGAACTCAGGACATGCGCACTGGCTCAGTGAGCAAGTACAGTGCGGTGTTCCTGACATTATAGCTGACCCAAAACATTTAAACGAGGTTTGCACTTTTTTTTCCTTGAGTCATGGATCCGCTGCATGCTCTCTCTGAGCAAGTGAATTGCCTCACTCAAATGATGCAAAACCTGTCTGTGGAGCAGCGAACCCTGGCTCAGTCGCAGCAACAGGTTCAGAGGGAGTTTGCTGATGACATGTTCTTTTCCTTCTGACTCCCAGGTACCCTTTTCCTCACTTACTAAAATTCTGTTTCCGGTGGAACTAGAACTTACAGGCGGTCCGGTTGTGACTACCTCCTTTGTTGACTGTGGTTCTTCTATTAATTTGATCGATGCCAAAGTTGTGACTAGAGTTGAGCGATACCGTCCGATACTTCAAAGTATCGGATCGGAATGGATCGGCCGATCTTAAAAAAAAGTATCGGTATCGCCGATTCCGATACCGGAAGTCCCATTCAAGTCTATGGGACTTCCGGTATCGGAATAAGAAAAATCCTGTTTTTCCCTTGTACAGCCTCTCTGGGGTCTGTACGGGCCTTTCGGGGGGCTGTGCCGGCCTGCCAGGGGGTCTGTGCAGGCTCCGGTGGGCTGTGCCGGCCTGCCGGGGGGCTGTGCCGGCCTGCCGGGGGGCTGTGCAGGCTCCGGTGGTCTGTGCCGGCCTGCCGGGGGGCTGTGCAGGCTCCGGTGGGCTGTGCCGGCCTGCCGGGGGGCTGTGCCGGCCTGCCGGGGGGCTGTGCAGGCTTCGGGGGTCTGTGCAGGCATCGTCCGATGGGACTACAAGTCCCATCAGGCGATGCCTGCTACCATGACAGTGATTGACACATTAGCCAATGATGGGACAGTAGTAGTCCCATCATCCGGCTAATGTGTTGAATGTAAAAAAAAAAAAATAATTACATGCTACATACATACAACATGCATACTACATACATGCTACATTCATACTACATGCTACATTCATACTACATATATACTACATGCAACATACATACTACATATATACTACATGCTACATACATACTACATATATGCTACATACATACTACATATATACTACATGCATGCTACATACATACTACATATATGCTACATACATACTACATATATACTACATGCATGCTACATACATACTGCATGCTACATACATACTACATGCTACATACATACTACATGCTACATACATACCACATATATACTACATACATACTACATGCATGCTACATGCTACATACATACCACATACATACTACATACATACTACATACATACTACATGCTACATACATACTACATATATACTACATGCAACATACATACTACATATATACTACATGCATGCAACATGCATACTACATATATACTATATGCTACATACATACTACATATATGCTACATACATACTACATATATACTACATGCATGCTACATACATACTGCATGCTACATACATACTACATACATACTACATATATGCTACATACATACTACATATATACTACATGCAACATACATACTGCATGCTACATACATACTACATGCTACATACATACCACATATATACTACATACATACTACATGCATGCTACATGCTACATACATACTACATACATACTACATACTACATATATACTACATGCATGCTACATACATACTACATGCTACATACATACTACATATATACTACATGCATGCTACATACATACTACATGCATGCTACATACATACTACATGCTACATACATACCACATATATACTACATACATACTACATGCTACATACATACTACATATATACTACATGCATGCTACATACATACTGCATGCTACATGCATGCTACATACATACTACATACATACTACCTGCTACATACATACCACATATATACTACATACATACTACATACAATACATTCATACAATACATACATAGACATACAGTACATATAACATAGAGTAACATACTTACCAATACTTGTCACATTGTTCCCCGAAGCCATTGTCTTTTACGGAATAAATATTAACATAACAAACCACAAAAATACTCACCCACGATCCGAAGCAGTCCACGAGTGTGTCCCACGACGATCTTGGGTAGAGAACTGCAGCATCAGCTGTTGCTGCCGTTCTCTACGGGCTGCAGGAATCCAATGACGGAAGGTAGGTATCCTTCCGCACTGTATTCCTCCGCCACTTAAAAAAAAAAGTCCCTAGTCTCACTTTATGCCATTGCTGTGTGGGAAATTCCCACGCAGCAATGGCATAAAGTGAGACTAGGGACTTTTTTTTTTTAAGTGGCGGATGAATACAGTGCGGAAGGATACCTACCTTCCGTCATTGGATTCCTGCAGCCCGTAGAGAAAGGCAGCAACAGCTGATGCTGCAGTTCTCTACCCAAGATCGTCGTGGGACACACTCGTGGACTGCTTCGGATCGTGGGTGAGTATTTTTGTGGTTTGTTATGTTAATATTTATTCCGTAAAAGACAATGGCTTCGGGGAACAATGTGACAAGTATTGGCAAGTATGTTACTCTATGTTATATGTACTGTATGTCTATGTATGTATTGTATGAATGTATTGTATGTAGTATGTATGTAGTATATATGTGGTATGTATGTAGCATGTAGTATGTATGTAGTATGTATGTAGCATGCATGTAGCATGCAGTATGTATGTAGCATGCATGTAGTATAGATGTAGTATGTATGTAGCATGTAGTATGTATGTAGTATGTATGTAGTATGTATGTAGCATGCATGTAGTATATATGTAGTATGTATGTAGCATGTAGTATGTATGTAGCATGCATGTAGTATGTATGTAGTATGTATGTAGTATGTATGTGGTATGTATGTAGCATGTAGTATGTATGTAGCATGCATGTAGTATATATGTGTTATGTATGTAGCATGCATGTAGTATGTATGTAGTATGTATGTAGCATGTAGTATGTATGTAGTATGTATGTAGTATGTATGTAGTATATATGTAGTATGTATGTAGCATGCATGTAGTATATATGTAGTATGTATGTAGCATGTAGTATGTATGTAGTATGTAAGTAGTATGTATGTAGCATGTAGTATGTATGTAGTATATATGTGTTATGTATGTAGTATGTATGTAGTATGTATGTATGTATGTTGTATGTATGTGGTTTATATGTGGTATGTATGTGGTATGTATGTAGTATGTATGTAGTATGTATGTAGCATACATGTAGTATGTATGTAGTATTTTTTTTTTTTTTTAACATTTAACACATTAGCCGGATGATGGGACTACTACTGTCCCATCATTGGCTAATGTGTCAATCACTGTCATGGTAGCAGGCATCGCCAGATGGGACTTGTAGTCCCATCGGACGATGCTTGCACAGACCCCCGGACATCAGCACAGCCCCCCGGCAGGCCAGCACAGCCCCCCGGCAGGCCGGCACAGACCCCCACAGGGTGCACAGACCACCGGCAGGCCGGCACAGCCCCCCGGCAGGCCGGTACAGACCCCCACAGGGTGCACAGACCACCGGCAGGCCGGCACAGCCCCCCCGGCAGGCCGGTACAGACCCCGGGCAGTCCACACAGCCCCCCGGCAGGCCGGCAGAGACCCCCGGAAGGCCCGAAATGACGGCGCATCATGATGCGCACACACCGCGCATCATGATGACGTCAGGTGTGTCAATCAACTTTGAACTTCCGATTCCGATGCCGACTTCCGATATTGAAAAAATATCGGAAGTCGGTATCGGAATTCCGATACAGCAAGTATCGGCCGATACCCGATACTTGCGGTATCGGAATGCTCAACACTAGTTGTGACTTTTCACAAGATAGGGACAGTCAGGTTAAAAGATCCTGTTAAAACCATGGCAATTGATTCTTCTCCTATCATCCAGGAGGAAATTTGTTTTATGATTGATACCTTTTCTCTGAAAGTGGGTTCAACTCACTTGGAAAAATTAAGGTGTTTTCTTCTAAATAATTTGCCGGCTGGACTGGTACTGCTTCAACGCCACGATCCTACTATTGACTGGGTCACAAGGGAGATCATTCAGTGGGGTTGTATGGCTAACAGTCTATGTTGTAACTTGACAACTCTTGTCACCCCAGTAAAATCTGTGTCAGTGTCGTCTGTCGATCAGGAAGATATTCCGGAGTACCTGAAAGATTTCGAAGACGTATTTTCTGAAAGAGAGGCTGAGGTGCTACCACCGCATAGACCCTTTGATTGTGCCATTAATCTAGTCCCTGGAGCCAAGTTACCCAAGGCTCGCCTGTTCAATTTGTCCGGGCCCGAACGACTAGCCATGAAGGAGTACATTACCGAGAGTCTCCGCAAAGGGCATATTAGGCTTTTTGTTTCACCTGTGGCAGTGGGCTTCTTTTTTGTTAAGAAAAAAGATGGTGGTTTGCGGCCGTGCCTCGACTTTCGGGAATTAAACAAAATTACTGTGAAAAATACATACCCTCTCCCCCTAATTCCTGATCTATTTAACCAACTGACCGGGGCCAAGTGGTTCTCTAAACTGGATTTACGTGGGGCATATAACCTTATAAGAGTCCGGGAAGGGGGCGAATGGAAAACAGCATTCCTGAGGACTGAAGGGCTGTTCGAAAA
Organism: Dendrobates tinctorius; assembly: GCF_039654945.1. NCBI lineage: Eukaryota > Metazoa > Chordata > Amphibia > Anura > Dendrobatidae > Dendrobates > Dendrobates tinctorius. The sequence goes on along the minus strand of NW_027361696.1, from coordinate 43,214,442 downwards.
CTTGGTTATGCCCTTTGTTCTCACCAACGCTCCTGCTGTTTTTCAGAATTTTATTAATGTAATTTTCTCTGATTTAATTGGTCATTTTGTGGTTATCTATTAGGATGACATTCTGGTGTACTCGGTGGACAGTCAATCTCACTTGCACCGTTTGCGGATGGTTCTCATGAGACTGAGGGAGAATCATTTGTATGCCAAGTTGGAAAAATGCTCATTTTTCATGCAAGAAGTATCCTTTCTGGGATTGATTGTGTCAGGGGAGGGGTTCCACATAGATCCTAAGAAGGTCCAGGCTGTTACGGATTGGGTGCAGCCTCATGACTTGAAAGGGTTGCAGCAATTTTTGGGCTTTGCTAACTTTTATAGGAAATTTATTAAGGGCTTCTCGCAGGTGGTAAAGCCTCTAACGGACCTCACTCTCAAGGGAGCTGATGTAAAAAATTAGTCTTTAGCTGCAAAAAATTCCTTCATGACATTAAAAAGTGCTTTTCTTCAGCCCCTGTATTGGTACAACCCGACCCAGCAAGAACTTTTGTCGTGGAGGTTGATGCCTCGGAAGTAGGGGTGGGGGCAGTTTTGTCTCAGGGCCCTCCTACCCTTACTAATCTGAGGCCTTGCGCCTTCGTCTCTAAAAAATTTTACTCTGCCGAGAGAAATTACGATGTCAGCAATAGTGAGTTGTTGGCGGTAAAGTTGGCTTTTGAAGAATGGAGGCATTTCCTGGAGGGGGCCGTTAATCCCATTACACTCATCACTGATCACAAAAATTTGGTCTATATCGAGTCTGCCAAGAGATTGACCCCCAGACAGGCTCGGTGGGCACTTTTTTTTTCTCGATTTCAGTTTGCCATCACATTCCGCCCGGGATCTAAAAACATCAAGGCTGATGCCTTATCCCGAAGCTTTGATTCGGTGTCCCCTCCAGAACCTCCCTTCTCCATTCTTCAACCAGGAGTAGTGGAGGCCAAAATCTCATCTGAGTTACAGAGAAGGATTTTGGAGGCCCAGGCTCGGGCTCCGGGTGGTAAACCCCGGGTTTAATTGATTGTACCGCAACGTTTCCGTCTCGGACTTATGCAGGAATTTCATGATGCTATGTTGAGTGCTCATCCTGGGAATGTAGCTACCCGGGGGGTAATTGCGAGGGGTTTCTGTTGGCCCTCTATGGTAACAGATATTAAAAAGTTTGTGACTGCATGTGGGGTGTGCGCTCGTTCTAAAAGTTCTCAGGTCCGGCCGGCCTGGGAGTTGGTGCCTTTGCCAATTCCGGATAGACCATGGTCACATTTGTCCATGGATTTTATCACAAATCTTCCTCCTTCCAGGGGCAACTCGGTGATATGGGTGGTGGTGGATAGGTTTTCAAAACAAGCCCACTTTGAACCTCTCCCCGCGTTACCATCTGCTGAAACCCTGGCCCGCTTATTTATGCAGCATATAATTTGGTTGCATGGAGTGCCTATGAATGGGGTGTCAGACAGAGGGGTACAGTTTGTGGCCAGGTTCTGGAGGGCTTTTTGCAAAAAGCTGGGGATTTCGTTGTCCTTCTCCTCTACCTACTACCCAGAGTCTAATGGACAGATGGAGCGCATAAACCAATCATTGGAGCAGATTCTGAGATGCTTGGCCTCTTCCAGGCAGGAGGACTGGTGTGAGGTATTGCCCATGGCAGAGTTTGCGTTCAACGGTCGTGTGAGTCAATCTACTGAGAAGTCTCCCCTTCAGATCAACTATGGGTTTAACCCACATTTTGGAGAGTTTTCCCACATGGATTCAGGTTGTCCTGGAGCTGAGGGTGCGACACAACGTCTTAGAATTCTTTGGAGGGAGGTTCAGAGGAATATTTCCAAGGCCCAGGAAAACTATAAGCGGTTTGATGACAGGAGGAGGGGGCCAGGTCCAGCATTTGCAGTAGGGGAGAAGGTGTGGCTATCCACCCGCAATATCAAGCTTAAGATACCATCTATAAAGCTGAGCCCCAAGTTTATTGGCCCATACAAAGTGGTGAAGGTTGTTAAACCAGTAGCCTACCGACTGTAGCTGCCCACCTCCTTTAAAATTTCTGATGTCTTCCACAGGTCCCTGTTAAAGCCTGTGGGGACGGTGAGAGAGGATGCCTCATCAAATGCTCCGCCAGTGCTGGTAGAGGGGCAGCTAGAGTATGAAGTAGGGCACATTGTTGACTCCCGGTGGGTGCGCCGGAGACTCCAGTATCTGATACACAAGAAGGGGTACTCTCTGGAGGATCGGTCATGGGTTCCGGCCAGTTCGGTGCATGCCGATCATCTGGTGTGGGCTTTCCACGCCAGATACCCAGACAAGCCTGGGGGTCCAGTGGCCCCCGTTAAGAGGGGGGTACTGTCATGGTTTGAACAGGATTCTTGCCCTGCACTCACAGAGTTAAGTGTACGTGGCCTCTTTCTGGATCTTGGAGAGGTATTTATACTCACTCTTTACCAGGGTTCTCTGTCAGCTATACTGTTATTCTGGCTGTGTGTCTGACCCCCCTGGTGTGCTTGTATATTGCATTGCTTGTTTGCTTCCCGTGTATGACCCGGTCTGTCCCCTCACTCTGCACTCCGTCTCTCGTTTTGGTACTATTGTCTTTTCTGATTCTGAGCTCCCTGGCTTGGCTATCGTTACTCCGTTACAGTTTGTCCCTATTGCACCGTCTATTGCCCATTCTGGTTTTCTGATCTATTGCTACATCCTGATTATCCATTCTGTCTAACCCTTTGGTACTGTCGTGCGATCTCGTGCTTTAACCTCGGCTTGATCTGGTTTCTGCCTCTGTCTATGCCCCTTGATAACATTGTCCAGTAGTTACCATTCTAGGAGTTTCCCGGCAGCTCCTAGCTCTGTGGAGCTTAGGCCACACCCCCAGCATTCACGTGCTTCAGGTCCTGTGAGCTTGGAGCATGCATCATCACCACTGCTGCCCCACTCCACAGGTATCTTTGTGCACAGTTTTTGTACTCAGGACACGCGCACTGGCTCAGTGAGCAAGTGCAGTATTCCTGACAGATGGGCACTAAAAACAGACCTGTTCATTACAAACTCTGTCTCAGTCTCGTGTTTGTCTGCGGCAAGAAGAGGGTCCCCCCTCCACAGTTGGTTATCCTACAGATGATACCTTAATACAAGTTTTTGAAACAAGGAACTGAATCAGCACATACCAGGTGTGTCCAGTCTATGGTTAAATTTCCGTCTATACTTCCGGAGTCAAACACAGACACTCACAGGCTCACTAGGTATTACACCAGAATTAAAAAAGTAGAAAAAGGGAAAGGTATTCATAGAGGACATGAGTATACAGTGTTGTGGTACTTTTAAATCTTCGTACACATTTCAATCTCAGTAAGCCAGTCAAGAATCTCCGCTAAAGGAAACTACATGGATAAAAGTATAGAAGCAAAATCGAGTGTTAGCAGAAATTTTGGAATTACTCATCGTGGGGAAACCTCTCGGTATATGTTGCAGAGGTGATGCAGACCCTCAATTACTGTGTCTGTGGAGAAAGCGAAAAAGGTTCTTTGTGAAGAAAGGATTGCTTTATCGCAGTAGCATGGATCACATCACCGTTACTCGTCTCTATCAAATTGTGATCACAGGGAGACATGTACCCATGGTCCTCACTGCCTATCATGATGTGTCTGGTTATTTTGGAGTGCAAAAGACAAAAGCCACAGGCCGTAGGCTATTCTATTGGATTGGCATGAGAGGAGACATTGAAAAATGGTGGCAGGAATGTCACACGTCTGTGACTATCACAACTGTGAAAGGTGATCATAAACCACCACTGCATCCGCTTGTAAGTTGACGTCCATTTCAAATGGTAGCCATTAATCATCTGAAGGTAGAGGCCAGCAGGACAGGCCATAGCTACATCTTAACCATCATTGATCAATACACCAAATTTCGAGTGGCTGTCTCTGTGAAGGATTTAACTGCCCAGACTACACAGCGGTGGAGCAGGGAGAGGTAAGTATTGCAACTTGCAAGTGCTGTGGCCATGACCAAGCAGGGGGGGCACAATCGTGATCAACGGTACTGGCACAGGGCCCCTCATATTACGCTGGTGTGTCTGACGGCGAATGGGCCCTCCCACCGTCTGAGACACTGTATTGTACTATGAGGGGCCTTGTGCCATTGCCGGCGGCCATCAGTGGGCTCATCCACCTGCTCAGAGCAACGGCACTTGCCGGGGTGTGCCAGGTCTTGACCCCAGCCGTTGGGGGAGGGGTGGAAGCCCAGTTAGGGAGGTTTAAAAATTGGCATATGTAGATGTGTTGGCTGGACATTCAGCTGTTGCAAAGGGCGTAATTCGGCAATTCCAAGGAAGAAGAAGAGGAAGAGGAGGTGTGCTTAATGGTGGTGGTGGTCTTACAGTGGTGGTAGCGATGGAGCGTTGTTGGCTACCTTCAGTCGGAGCAGGTGCACATGTGCTACCTGAGGTTTTGAAGTGCATCCATGCTTGCAAGTGCATGTTGATTAAATGTCTAAGCATGCAACTGGTATTCAAATTTCTGAGTTGTTTACCTCGGCTAAAGGTCCTTCCACACTTCTTACAGGTAAACTTTGCCTCATTGGTAGGATTTTGGACAAAGAAGTGCCACACTGCACTCTTCCTACTATGGTAAACATTTAGCACGCTGTGTTAAGTTGACCGTATGGTTAAGCTGTCCAGCAACTCTTTTAGTTTTTGTTCCACGTTTTGGGACAGCTACGGTCCTGCTAGATAACCACTGTTGTGATGTCAATGCCTGCTGCGGATCATTCTCCTTATCTGAACTATTGCCAGCGCCACCCTCCTCCCCCAATGGATGCCAATCCGGGTCCAGAAATGCGTCATCCATCACCTCCTCTTCAAAGTCATCTGCACCTTCCTCTTTACCTTCCTCTGTGTCACCGTGTAAGGTGGTATGGTATGCGGGAAGGGGCACCTGGGTTTCATCAGGGTCAGACTCTGGGTCAATAGACTGCGAGGGCAATGTAGTGCTGTGGGTCAATGTACCAGCAGAATCATCTAGCAGTGGCTGTGCATCAGTGCAGTCAATGTAAGATTCATCTTGGACTGGGGAATTCAGGATTTGACTGGATAACCCAGGCAGGTTTCGACCGTTCAGAAGAGGAGGCAATAGAGCTGGTGGCTGTTTCGGTAATGTATGCCCAAGCCTGTTCCTGATGCTCCGGCTTTAAAAGCAGTTTTCCTACTCCAAGAAAAGGCAACCTTACAGGCCTTCTTGGGCCAGAGGATGACGCAGGCTCAACACCTTCTGCCTTAGCTGCTATTGTGCTTTTGCCAGAACCAGCCGATGCATCACCACCATCAGTACCAGCTGCGCCCCCCTGCCCACATCCTTGGCCTCTTCCACCATACTTCCTCATGTTTGGGAAAATGTACCAAAAATACCAGCAGAGAGATGGTACTGAATGAGGAGCATCCAGCTGTGTAAGGTGTATTAAACAAATTAAATCAACGTATATATTATGTTAGTCACAGACGCTCTCACAGTATGTATTGGACCATAATCCAACAAGCAGCTATATGGAACTGTTTGAAAAACGGACACGACTCTAAGGTGTAGGTGTGGAAAAACGGACAAACTCCTCTTTTTTTTCCCAAAGTCACACACATGTAGCTTCTATTTGTCCGTGCTAGAAGGCGTTACACGGTAGTGTGTGAGGAGCGTACACCGCTGTACGGTGTGTGTATGTAAAATTGTCAAGCTCCGTGTATTTGTATACAGACTGACACACGCAGTCTCTGTCTATTTTTGACCGTCATCAAACAGCAGATATACGAAACTGTTTGAAAAACAGACATGACTCTAAGGTGTAGGTCTGGAAAAACGTAAAAACTCCTCGTTTTTTTTTCCAGAGTCACACACAGGTAGCTTCTATTTGTCCGTGATACCAGCCGGAATACACGGTATTGTGTGAGGAGCGTAGACCGCTAGACGATGTGTGAAAAAATGAACGCTCAGTAACTGAACAGGACAAAATAATAAAATTTGGAGTGCTTTGAAAAAAGCAGTTTGAACAGCAGTGTGCACACAGCAATGCAGCTAGCAGGTAGGCTTAAAAGGCAGCCTAATCACCACCAGCACTGCTGCACACAACAAAAATCCTCCCCTTTCACTGCACACTAACTGTACAGTGAAAAGTGCTATCAGCAGAAGCAGTTTTTTTTTCTTCTTCCCTGCCTAACGCTCTCCCTGTTCAGAATCAGCAGCAGCACCTCTCCCTATTGTAAGATCGGCAGAAGTAAGATGGCGGTCAGCGTTCACAGCCTTTTATACCCCCTGTCACGCCACACAAAGCCAGCCAATCACTTCAATGCCCTTCTCTAAGATGGTGCTGGCCACTGCCTATGTCACCGCGTTGCTCACAGTGTGCGTCCTCCATCATTGGCTGAAAAAAGACGCTGGAAGCATCATTTGAAACGCGACTTTGTTGCTCGGGTCGCCGACATCATGGCCGACCTCACGCTATGGTGGGGTTTTGTTTCATGAAACCCGACTTTGGCGAAAGTCGGCGATTTTTTAAATTGACCGACCTGTTTCGCTCAACTCTAGTGTTTACTATTGATGTCTTGATGGTGCTTATTACTTAAGCCCCCGTTACACACTGCGATATCGCTTGCAATATCGCTGTAAAGTCACTGATTTTGTGACGTTGCAGCGATATTGCTAGCGATATCGCTGCATGTGATACTTACCTCCACCGGCTCCCCCGCTGGTTATCGGTGATCGCGCGAGAAGCTCCTGGACCATTCCTCGTCGTCAGCTTCCTGTGGCGCCGACGAGCGACGCGTGGAGCCTGGCGGGAGGACGCAGGATCGCCGCGTCTGACAGGTAAGTAGCAATCCCCGCCCCCAGCGATGTCACTGGTGAGATCTGCCTGTGTGGCAGCTCACTAGCGACCACCTAGCGATGCACCAGCGATCCTGACAGCGTCATATCGCTAGTCGGGATCACTGGTACATCGCTAGGTGTAACGGTACCCTTAGGGACTTTCATTCAGCTTATCATTATAGAGCCGGTTATGTGAGCCATTTATATTCAAATGGTCAGCTGTCTGATGTTTACTTTGAATTAACTCTTTTGACACCATTATCTTGAAATGATTAATCTATGCTCTGTCCTGCTAGTGTGTGTTGCTTGTAGTCTGTGGCCACTTATCTTGTGGATCATTTATATCCATACATATTGATTGTGATATATATAACATTTTTATTCATTTTAGTATTTATGTAATTGAGGAATTTTTTGTACTAATAAATACGTACTTTTCATAGTATCTGGTAAACTCGCTTTTCTCCGTTTCTTTGCTCTGTAGGATATATTGGTTGTAAATAGCTAGCCCCAGGTGTAATTGGAATGCAGGACACACATTTTTTGATGTGGTATCTCCGTGTCAGCTCATATCTGTGTGTGATCAAAGTTTGGCCAGTTTACGGCATTTTTCTTTTTTGTTCTGGGTGAAACTGTACTTATATACAACACTATTTAGCCAAAAAAAGAAACAAAAAACACATTTGTCATAGTGGTATCTCCGTGCAGCTCATATCTGTGCGTGCTCAAAGTTTCGCCAGTTTACGGTGGTTTTATTTTTTGCCCTGGCTGTCACTGTACTTACATACAACAGTATTTAGCCAAAAAAAAAAAAATACAGGCCACACATTTTTCTGTGCGGTATCTCTGTGACAGCTCATATCTGTGTGTATTCAAAGTTTGGCCATTTTATGGTGTTTTTCTTTTTTTTCCTGGGTGTCACAGTACTGACATACAGCACTAGTTAGCCCAAAATAAAAAAAAAACAGGGCACACATTTGTCGCAGTGGTATCGCTGCGCCAGCTGAAATCTGTGCGTGCTCAAAGTTTGGCCAGTGTATGCCGGTTTTCCTTTTTTTGTCCTGGGCGTCACAGTACTGATATACCGCACTAGTTAGCCCCCCCAAAAAAAACGGCACACATTTGTCATGGTGGTATCTCGGTGGTAGCTCATATATGTGTGTGCTCAAAGTTTGACCAGTTTATGGTGTGAAACTGTACTTATATACATCACTATTTAGCCAAAAAAATAACTAATTTGTCATAGTGGTATCTCCATGCCAGCTCATATCTGTGCGAGCTAAAAGTTTGGCCAATTTACAGCGGTTTTCTTTTTTTTGTCCTGGGTGAAACTGTCCTTATATACAGCAGTATTTAGGAAAAAAAGAAACATCATCATCTTCAGCTTAGAGGCAGTCACTGTGCAGATATAAAGTCTGAGTAGCAGAGGGTGAACGCTTAGGTGGTGTTGTACTCTGTGTCTGTATTACAAAAGTTAAATCTTCTTTATGAAATCATGCCTGGATGAGCCATAGCAAGATAACGTTGAAGAAAACGGAGACAGGACTTGCAACTACTGAAGCCTGGTGTTCCTGGGCTGGTTTCTGATAAGCCCTCACCTACTAATACTGAACAGGTTGGACGATGATGTTTAAAAGGAGCCCATGCATTTTCTGTAACTGAAGCTAGAGATTTTGACATTTTGGATGCATTTCCAGAGATGTCAATTGGGGAGAGTGGTGGTCGTAGATGTGACTTCTACACCACCACATGAACTACTGCATCTACACCACCCGAGGAGCCGCACCCACCACCTTCTGTCTCTTTCCCATTCTCCCACAGAATGAAAGTTGGCAACAACAAGGTCCTCTCCCCTCTGTAAGGCTGAGTTCACACGTGGCTTTTTTTCGCGTTTCCGCGGCGGTTTTAACCGCGCAATTTTGTTGCGAAAACGCGAAAAATAAGCATCCCATGCATTCCTATGGGATTCCGCAATGCTGTGCTAATGCTGCGGTTTTTACCGTGGCGGAATCGCTTCGCGGTAAAAAACGCAGCATGCTCATTAATTTGCGGAATCGCGGCGATCCCGCACCCATAGGAATGCATTGTTCCGCTTACTTCCCGCATGTGGCTGTGCACACCATGCGGAAAGTAAGCAGAACAATTGCAGATGGTACCCACGGTCTGGAGGAGAGGAGACTGTCCTCCGGGCTTAGGGTACCATATCCCTGTAAAAAATAGAATTAAAATAAAAAATATTGTTATTCTTACCTTCCGGCGTCCCGCACAGCATTCCTGCCTCTCTCCACGCTCCCGGTCCCAGTAAGCCTTTGCGAAAATGCCCGCGATGACGTCCGTTCTCGCGGGATCGCAAAGTCTCGCAGTCATTCGTGCGACGTCATCGTGAATTACCGCGAGACATCGCGATCCCGCGAGAACGGACGTCATCGCGGGCATTTTCGCAAAGGATTACAGGGAACGGATGCGCGGGACGTCGGAAGGTAAGAATAACACTTTTTTATTTTTTTTTTTACATTCTATCTTTTACTACTGATGCCGCATAGGCGGCCTCAGTAGTAAAAAGTTGGTCACACTCGTCAAACACTATGTTTGACGAGTGTGACCAACCTGTCAATCAGTTCTCCAAGCGATGCTACAGATCGCTTGGAAAACGCTAGCATTTTGCAAGCTAAATACGCTTGCAAAATGCTAGTTTTTCCGCGGGAAAATCACGGGAATTTAAAATGCGATTTTCCCACGGAAAGGAATTCCGGAATTCTCGCGGTAATTTCCGCGAGAATTCTGGTACGTGTGCACTTAGCCTAAGTCTGTCATTGTAATTTTTATTTGGGTAAACGATATCTATTACTATGTATGTAACCGCTTGTCATGTACAGCACCATGGAATTAATGGTGTTATATAAATAACTAAATAATAGTAATAATTCTAATATGGGTGTTTCCACAATCTGTCAAACATTTTATTGAAGGGTTTTTTTTCCTGACAACTCTGTTCAGCTGTGCACAAACTATGTCAAGTTGGCAGCTATACCCCAGTGTCATGTTGACTACAGTCCTCAGATGATATTTATGTCCCTAATCTCACCTTTACTTCAGCAGCATCATGAATTAATAGGAAAAGCACGTGGTATTGGTGTAGCTGTTGTTTTCTTGACAAAGAACCTTAATAACATCAATGAGGTGGTTAGCCGCACATGGAATGGAGAAATAGTAAAGATGACAGTTGACAAGTAGCTTCACATTTGAGGTAAAACACACTTCAACAAGTTGCTTTAACTCTTACAACATTATATTCCAAAGCCTTGAAGAAAAAGATGAACATATTGTGAACCAAATAGGTATGAATATTTAATCACACAAATGATGTAACATAATTCTAAACATACACAAGCTATCAGTGGGGAAATCATTTTCCACCAAAAATTTTAAGTATGAGACTAGTGTCATCTTGTGGAATGGTATGAGCTACAAAGTCCTTCAAATTGAAACTGTTTTCTAGAAAATTGGATGTACATGCCTTCTATGCTGCTTAATACATATTGGTTCCCATAGAAGGCAATGGATGATAGCTATTGCCAAAAAAAAAAAAAATTATAGAAACAGCTGGGGGTTAACCCAAACTTAGCTTGCAGCCTCGACACGTTTCCCCGTCCACACGGTTCATCAGGAGGCACAATAAGGAACCAGCCAATTCATGGATGTGAGGTGTCCAGATAGAGAGGCAAACCACGCTATTTTTTACCTCTTGTCTGTGCTTGTCTGATTTTACTGCAGAGAGTTTTTTTTTGCTTTATTTGATAATGCATATGGAATCTATGTTTTCTGTAGTCTATTAATACTCAAAAAGACAAGACTGCCACTATCTACTAGTAGCTTATGGAATCTATATTTACTGTGGTCTATTAATACCCAAAAGGACAAGATTTGCTACTATTGGTTATACAAGAGGTTTCTCTATTTTTACATGTAATAGCCTGTCTTTTATATATTGTACATTAATAGCCTGTGTATTATATTAAGCACTATCTTTCATCTCTTTTATTTGCTTATTGTTTTCCCACCTGTAGTTTATAAGGGTCATTTAGGGCGAGTCTGGGACAGCCGCCGCGGAGTGGGGGTGCCAAATCGTATCTTTTAGGGTGCCAACCTCCACTGTCAGGAAGGGATAGCAGGCTAGTGTAGGGCTATCGTAGGTTATTATGGCATAGAGTTTGATAATTGTGTTATTGCACAAGGGGGGTGTTTTTTACCTCAATTTATTTAAGTTTCATATTTTTAAAGGGATTATATGATTGCACTTTTGTTATACTGAAGTGCCTATAACATAAAAATATATGAACAACTGGAAATTACTAACAACTATATACCTGAGGAATACCTAGAGTTTCAGAATTCCAACTAAAGTAATTTTGGAGAAAATAGAAAACAATTAACCTAGTGTGGCGCCCCTGAGGGTTCAGTCGCCACAGAGGTACTGCACCTCCTCCTCTCCCCAGGGAGAGGGATGGAGGAAGGAGGTGCTCTAGCAGATCTCAGTGACCTGGGTCTGCTGGCACGGGAAAGGAAAGAAGGAGAAAGACATTGAGCAGAAACCTGATCTTTTATAAAGAAGGAAAGACTAGTACGGAATGTAGGAGTAAAAGGGAACAGAGGACGTGGGTTAGGAGAGAACCCTGCCGAGAAGTTCTAAGCGCAAGGCCGGGGCCCGGTCCCCGAGGTTGTATGGACACTTATGGTCCTGCAGCAGACACCGGAGGAGTAGTGGGCTGTAAATGCACTACTCCCACCCAAGACTTGGGGGCACAACAGCAACTTGGATAGTGAGCTGGGACTCAGGAGTAAGGAGTCTCCGAAGCAGGCTACAGCTGTCTGCTGTACAAGTAGAGTTCATGGGAACATCTGTCAGGAGGAACTCCAGTGTAACTCAGTACTAGGAGTACTTCACATAAAGGCGCTATAGAGGAGACGTTCAGAAAGGCACATGTTGGCGGAATGTTGGAAGGGAGCATCCTATCTTGCCTGGAGGTTGACTGAGCCCCTGACCTGGAGGACACGGCACGGAGGCAGGCACCAGTATGTACTACAGACTGTGAGTAAAGCTTTGGAACTACATGCCCCGGTGTCCTCCACTTATTCCTGCACCATTACACTCCGCACCGCTACATCTGGGTATCAGCTTCTACCCCTGCCTGCGTCTCCCCTCCATTACTGCATGCACACTTCCCTGGGACTACAGATCCACCTGTGGGGAGCTTCACCATCTCGGCTGCAACACACCATCAGTCCCAGAGGATCTGCATGCAGCGTCAGCCTAACATCTCACTTGCCGAACACCACAGGTGGTGTCACGAACTATTCATAAACTCTATCTCATTATTCATTCACCCCTTTTGCCATGGAGCCCCAGGGCCACGGACCAGGTCACAGCTTCCGTGACAACTCCCATTGGGATCAACGGGCCCGGTACCGAGTACCCCGCTAGCCCTGGGTGGGCGCTCCACTAGCAGGTCTGTGAGGCCCCAGGTATGCTTTCTAGGGTTAAGATGCCTTCCTACCTGTTTCTTCCAAGGGGAGATTGGGGGTATTGGGGTGCAAATGACTTGGTAGCAGGGCAGGCCTTGCAGTCAATGCATAAGAAAAGAGAATGGGAGTTTAAAATGAATAATGTTAAGTGGATTTCCCTGTGCCCATCCAGTTTGTGGGTTCAAAGGCTTATTGGGGTGCATATGACTTGGTAGCAGGGCAGGCCTGCATTCAATGCAACATTTTTAATGGAAGCCCTCCTGGACATCTTGTGAAATGGGTATTGAGGTGCGTTGTAATTCTTGGCAGCCCATCCACTCACTGCATAGGCTATAACACTTTAGGAGACCCACATTAATAATTGCCCTTTAAGCAGATAATTGCTGCCTGATGCCCCTGTAAAAATAGGCTCTGTGACTTTAATATTCCCTCCTTCATAAATAAAGCAAGATATGTCCGCTTATGTGTCACACTCCACATAGCCAGGTAGGGTTGTTGAATGTTACAATGACATTTCCCATTGAATGCATTTGCTTTGGTTGAAAGCAATGTTAAAGTTAAAAAACGCTTAAAAAATGCTGCGTCTGAGCAAAGCCCAAATGGTAGAGGAACATTTTGGTCTGGATTTAATTATTTTGCCTCATATACAAGTCATTAACCTGGAAAGGATGCACCTTTACATATTTCCCAGCAAATAGCAGTAGACAACAAGGCACTCAAAAATTCAGAAGATCCATAGGAGGTGCACAAGTAGGGTATCCAGCCCATAATATAACAATGATGAACTTGGCACTCAAATGTATGAAAAATTAAATTCCATTTTATTGGCATCCAGATAACATGTATTCTAAACGTTTTCGGTCCAACACAGGACCTTCATCAGAGAATTGTCACAAGATTTACTGTTTTAAGACAAATATGAGAAAAATAGGAAACAATTTGAGTATCACATGATGCACAAAGAAAAATTAGGCAAAAAGGTTAAATAGATTCCGTCAAATAAGCATATATAGAAAACACCCGGATTTCAGGAGCGGTTTCACAAAGGCACGTAATGTATAGCCCTTCTGTGAAGATATACATGTGAAATTCGGTATTAAGGAAAAAACCAACCATACTTATATTGTTATGAATAAAAAGGTTGAAGTGAAGCTCCTCTGGAATAGGAAAAGGATATAAGTGCTCCAAAGAACTGGGTGCGGTTTGTGACAAAGTCAAAAAAGATTATGGAAGTGCCTATAATATATGTGGGTTGAAGATTCTGGTCCTCCTAGGAGGAAAAAGGAGAGTAGGATTAGGTCATATCATATACACTGCAATATATATATCACATAAAGTGTATTGTCCGTTTTTTTTTTTTTAAATATTCAAAGGAAACAAGGTGTTGAGGCAATAGACTCCCTTATTTTTACCTGGATGCTGCTTCATGAGATATGTATTATGTATAGCGCTAATGTATTGCGACCTGCATCGCTGTGGTATGGCGCTGGAAAAAAACAAAGAAACATATATTGAATATGCTGCATTTGCAAGTTTGGGGTATGGTATATGGAGTCAGCCTCTTACTGTACCAGTGATGGTGGCCCCTTCAGGCGTGTGGTATGTACCGCTTTGAGCAGAGGATGCCATACTCAGGCGTCTGCTTCCAGGTACTTAACACGGTGGGAACGACCACTGAACGGCGTCACCGCGGTCACCTGATGCCGCTGTTTGCGCCTGCGCTGTATGCAAAGGATGCTAGATCGCGTCATAGCGGTCACCTGATACCGCTATTTGCTCCTGCGCTCTGTGTGAAGGACCGTGCACCATTAGTGCGCATGTCACAGGGGACTTCAAGGGTTTTTAACATTGTTGATAGGCTGCATCATAGCGGTCACATAATCAGGGTATGTGTGCACCCTGGTTATAGAAAAAGGCGCTAGAGTTGCTGTACTGTTAAAGGGATTTGGCACTGAAACCTAGTTGGATATGTATATTATATGGGCCTATACTTATTAAACATCCTTAAGTCGCAAATGATTAGTGGCTCAAGTAAACATATACATGAATGGCATACATTGTAATATCAAGGTTGGTGAGGTGTATATCACACCGAATATACAGAGGTGCCCAGTGGGAAGGTGAAGCGTGGATCTAGTGGTTCTATTTAGATAAAAAGAAGAAACATAATTAATAAATAAATATGTACATATAAAAAGACATTAGTTAGTTTCACTGGTCCCCGGTATATCACAGGAAACTCTGTATATCATAGTCTCTATTCAGTCCTTTTGGCTCCAAAGTTTGAAGAGTAAAGCTCCAATCGGCCTCCCTTCTCTTGAGGATCTTAATCCTGTCTTGGCCTCTCCTGTTGGGTTCTATCTGTTCCAAAACTTGGAACTTGAGTTGGGAAATGTTATGTCCTTTATCCAAAAAATGGTACGGTAAAGGGAGATGAGTCCTTTTACACCTTATGTTGGATTTGTGTTGAGATATACTATCCCTTACCATTTGGGTCGTTTCGCCAACATAGGTCTGGCAACATGGGCATTTTATTAGGTATACAACGTATGTGGACTCACATGTGTAGAATCTTTTGAATGGAATAGCTTGTCCAGTTTGTGGATAAAAAACTGCACCCCTTCTGAGGAAGATATTCATCGAAAGGCGCCTTAAGGGGGACCCTGGGTGATTTTTTTCATTCTGGTAAATGTTATTGCTTCAATTCTCTAGCCATGAGGTATATTTCCCTTACTTGATCTCCTCTATACCCACATCATTTATTTTTTAGGAGGGATTTTTTTTCCTTCTGAGATCAGCTATGGGGAAACCAGCAATGTCTGGGTTTCATCTATTTCATTGTGCATAATGTCGCTGCAGGCTTTATTTAACATGCTATTGGGGTCTGATATGTGTGATTATATCATTAATATCAATATTATCTAGTTCTGCTTGCCACACCAGCACTTTAATAATTATTTTTGTATGCAAATAGTTTTTCCATATATTCCCTCATGTGCTATACTATTGTACCAGTCATTTTATAGTCCATATGCTTGTCACTGTGTCATCCTATTTTCCATTTTCTGCATGGTTTGCTGTTTCTTTTTATTTTTTGTGTTATTTAATAAGTTTTGAATATTTTATATAATATCCTTGGAGGACCTTTTTGCTCTATAATGTTTGTACTTGGTTTCACGGTCCTCCGTGTTATAAATTTTCTATTGTCTTTAAATCCTCACAGATGGATCGGGGCCCCAGGGCTACTCGTTCTGTTTATCAGGCTTCATGTACCTTGTGGTGCAGGACTCAGGGCACAAGAGATCACTGGAGAACACATGGGCTGTAGTTTTCTTTTTCTTTATTTGATGGTTGATAGTACAGACTGGGGCACTGGTAACAGATCGTAATGGAGATCCGGGCAGCCTGGAAACAATTGTGAATACACATGGCCAGGTAGGCACAGAGTCCTTCATTCTGCGCTGTCCTCCCTTTTTCCTCATTACCTAACAGCTCACCCTCCTGCTGCTAACTGTCTCTTTCTGTTTTAAAAACAAACCATTGCCCGCATGGCAAGCAGCTCGAGCCTATCACAGGTTCGGCTCCTTTGTGTCGGCTCCAGGCTCTGGTATGCTGCTGTGCCGCCGGGAAATAGATTGGGCCAGAAGATCTGCAGTGGCCTGCCCTTTGGATTTAGCTGCCGGGACTTCAGTACCTGTGCAACCACAGACTCCGGTATCCGGTTCCAATCGCTCAGCTCTGGGGCGAGTTTAATCACAGCTTCACTCACCAGGTGCTGCTCAAGTTCTCTCCTACTGACACTTGGTAATGGGACCTCACTTGCCACTTGCTTCCAGGCATGACATTACTCCCTGTGAGAGAGGCAATGCCATGGTGGCAACCGGACTCCTGGGGTGCCACACTTTCGGAGAAGGAGAACATTCAGATTATTAATGGCCTCAATCATAGCAGAAGAGGCTGTAAGTGCCAAGTTTCCATATTTGCCACTGATTCTCCACAAAGAATAAATCAAGAAGTTTTGAAAATGTTGTTTTTATTTTAACATAATTTGCAGATAAGTGACATGACTCCATCTTGTCATTTACAAAAATCCACAATTTTTCTTTTGTGATGTTGCATTTTCACTGTTGATCACTGAATATATTCTGTAATCTTGTGGTTTTTATACACTACATACATATCCAGCACATCTTTTTACCGAGATGGTCACACTCCTCTCTTGCATAATCTCACTTAACAAGTCTTTGTGCAGGAGCAGTTGTGACAATGTCAACTTATTCTCCTCACACATCTCTTTGTCTAACACACTTTCCATACAATTGTTCTTCTGGTGAACGCTCCCTGCCATCTACATATGAAGTACAGTGGTCTTCCATGATTCCATGTTTGTGTCTCTTCTCATGCCAAGTTGTTGGCAGTGGTGGGAGATTCTCAGCCATCATCCACTATAGAGATGATAATGAGTCTGGACCAGCAAGTAATGGGATTACAAGGCTCCAGACTGGTGAGACCTCTGCAGTCTATTGTGTCTCATGGACAATTCTAGAACATTAAGCACATAATAACAGAGGGAACTGCAGCACAATCCAATGCACCAATACCTGAGTGGTTTCTGGAGAAAACAAATAGGAAAGGTGATATTTATTTTAAGTCTTTGAAGAATTTTGAAGAATTAACATCACAACCAAGTCATCAGTTTTCTTTACAACATGACGAAGAGTCCACAGGAGCAAAATGGACACAATTCTGTCTATTCAGTGAGTTTTATCTGTTATAAAACTGTATAATTTACACATAGATAAGAGCTGAACAAGTAGTGACCTTCTGATATTCCACAGACAGATATAAAACAGATACTTCCACTTATAACCTATTGGGTCCAAAGAGAGACAATGGGATCCAGGTTTACACAACCGATATCACAATGTGTTCACAAGTAATCCTCCATACAGGGGTGTACCGGAGTGTGACCACATGAATAGCCCACAGATAATAATGGACATGAGACAGAAACCACAAATACTATATACCCCACTATTAGATATGTGTATATTTACTTATTAAGTAGACAGTCACAAAATATCTCAGGCTATCACACCCTGTATGGTGAAAACAGACAAATATCTCTATATTAACCATTGTGTGTATTGTATCAGTGATCCCTTCATACAGGACCCATCATATATACCAATAGTAAGATATGTGAGTGTAGAGGTAAAGGATAATGGGACTATAATAGTCTCCACAGCCGCTGCAAACACATTATCCAATCCTTTATAGAAATATAGGGAACATGTTATATCAATTTATCATGGCAATAAACTAGAAAGTATTTTATTGTTTTGTATTACCTGATAATAAACAGATAGATGAATAATAGGTCGATAGATAAAATATAGATAATAGATGGATATGTAAAAGATGGAAAGATAAAGGATTAATAAGTATATAGATAGATGGATAATAGATAGATAGTAGATAGACAATAACAAGAAAGATAGATAACAGATAAATAGAAAGATAATAGATAAAACAACAGCTAAATAGATAATAGATAGACAGATAAAAAGATAGCTAAACAGATAGATAGATTTATATAAATATTAAAGATAGAGAGATAATCGTTAAATAAGAGATAGATAGATAAATAGATATATAAAATATAGATAATAGATAAACAGAATAGATTGCTAGATAAAAGTTAGATACATAATAGATAGATAAAAGATGGATATATAACAGATGGAAAGATAGATGATAAATAGCTAGAAAGATAAAGATAGATGGATGGATAATACATAGATAGATAACTAGAAAGATAGATAATAGATAAATAGAAAGATAGATAATAGATAAAACAATAAATAGATAATTGATAGATAACAGATAGAATGATATAAAGAAAGAGATAGCAGATAAATAGATAGAAAAAGAGATACATAGATAAAAGATAGATAATAGATCGATAGATAATAGATATATAAAAGATAGAAAGATATATAGATAATAGACATATAAAATATAGATAATAGATTAATAGATAAATACATGATAAATAACAATTTTGTAAACTGAACATAAATGATATATTTAAATAAAGTAACATAAGTTGTCAAATATTAAAAAATCTTGAATATCTATATGAAGATTCATAGAATGATGAATATCTGAGATATATTACAAGCAGTTTCAAAAGCACATAGAAATACAATAAACTATTGAAATATGAACTAAATAATAAAAGGTTAAATAAAGAGGTAGATATATATATATATATATGAAACCTTTTTTGGAGGAGGGAAGTGATTGTGTTATTACTTATGGTGTTAATGTAACTAATTCCTTGGCTTGTGCTCTGTAATCAGATTTACACCCACTGATACCTGTAATGCTGGAGACAATGGCAGGAACCAGGTGACCCCTCCCCAGTCTACACTGATATAAAGCAGGCTCTCCTCTCTGACCTCACACACTCTCCTGGTGAAGACCCTTCTGGACTCTTCTGCTCCACATCCTGCACCGCAGAGACTTTCCCTCCGCTCCTCTCCTCCATCACCTATAAGGTAAGTGCACAGTGACCATATGGACAATAGATCTGTAAATCCCATAGATATAGAAATGTCTCCTGGACTGACGGCCCCGATAACTGATCTTACTGCTATATTGTGTTACAGGAGGATATCGATGGCTGTGGGCATCATTGTCTTTTTTTCCCTTTTGAGACCATTTTTATATGTGAGGTTCATGGAGTCCAGATGCCAATCTATTTCTGGCAAACTCTCTCCTTCCCGTCAGATTCTTCCTTCACGCTTAATTTTTGCACTTTTTAAAAAACTTTTTGTCTTTTCCAATCATATTAGAATAAAAAAGTTGAAGACTTTTATACAAGTACAGGGTCCGCCTCCCATTATTTTTTAAGCACCTTCTAGTCTTTTGCCGTCTTTTTTTACATTTTTATTATAACCTTTCCTGTTAAGGTCAATTTTCAGTTTTTCCCTAACAATTTTTGAAAGTGCAGCATGAGATATTGTTTTCTATGTGTGCTGAATGGTTTTATTTTAGAACACCATTCAATTTACCAAATATTATATAGAATAATAGGAAATAATTCCAGTTGGGGTAACATGGTGATGTGAAAATGCAATTTTACTTTTTTTTTATTTTTTTGCTGTTTTCTTACAAGTCGTGTTTTTCTTACGTTTTAACTTTTCTTACTCGTTTTTTTTTTTTTTTACAGAAAATAAATGTGTGATTGTCTGATTTCTTATTTTATATATTGAAAAGCAGTTGTATTCCAGTTTTATGTCTGACATCTCCACCTTTCAGGAATATGAAAAAGTAAGCAAAGTTTACACAAATCTATAAAAGTAAATTTTCTTTTTTTCTTCTCAGATAAAATGGCTGGAAATTATTATATTCCAGTATCCATGAGGCAGGAACTGATGGCCGGAGTGGACCACATAAAAACTGTGTGCAACAGATTCCAAATTTTGGATTCCACCACAATTACCATATTCGGAGAATATTTGGCCATAATTCTATGCAAAAGATTCTTTGGACACTGGTATCCAGAGAACCCAATCAAAGATCAAGCCTACAGGTACATGTCAAGATAATTTCCACATTGGTCTTGCAATTGCTCTAGAAATTTCCTATGTTGTACTAATGGCATCTCATCTCTAATGTCTCATTTTATTCTTTTAGGTGTATCAGAATAAACAGTGAAAGCAGAGATGAGAGCATATTAGAGGCTTGTGCTCTTACTCGTATAGGATTTCAAGACCTTGCCCTGCCTAAGGAATTCACCTTGTGGATTGATCCTTTTGAGGTTTCTTGTCGGTGAGTAGTCGCTCTGTATATGATATTCAGTTGATTTGGTTCCAATAATTCCCATGACTGATAATCATTTCATATTGATTCATCTTTGGACAGATTGGGGGAAAAAAATTCACACTACACCGTGGTGAGCTTCCATCCAAGATCCCCTCGAGGTGAAGATGTGTCTATAAGTCCAGAAGAGGATCAGCACGAACCTTCATCTTTATATATGGTCCCTGATGTTACCGGAGAAACATTGAGCTTATCCCCATCATCATCTCCAACAGTTAGTGACGATGGTGACAGTGGAATCGACGAAGCTCCCAGTCCTCCGGTGGAGCAAATACAGAGGAACACAAGACCAGATCAAGTAAGAAATCCTTAACATTCACTGATACTTGGGTTATAGGAAAATCATACACTAAGTGTACATGATAATAAGACATGGAGTTTGGGATAATTATGTTGACCCTTAGGAGCAGGATAATTACATTTTCTTTAATTAACCCTCCGTATTCTTGTACTTTCAGGCCTCTCCTGCTCTTTTTAGAACTTGGGCTCCGCTCTGGTTTCCACCGTGGAGGGTTCGTCTTTTTAATGACCCCAATTTGCAGCATCGACCCTGGTTTTAGATGCTGCCAGTTGCAGGTGGCTTCAAAATACAGATTTGCAAATTGTTTTAAAAAATACCATTGCACTTTTTATATTTATTTCTTTGTAAAAAATGTGAATATTATTCTTGCAATAAAGATCTGATGAGATGACTCTGCAACTCTGTGATTATTATAATATTTATAAGTAATGGTCCTGGGAACATCTTAAACTACAAGATTCCCACATGGTTTGTATGTAAGAGGTGGGAGGAGGGCATGTAAACCAAATGTCACTGTGTTCTCTGAAGTGTATGCTGAGCATGCACGAGCTCCCGACAAGAAATTGTGTCGTCATGTACAGCCGTCCAATATGGAGGCACTTTTACTTTAAATGTTGCACAACAGGAAAACTTTTCATCAACTGTGCACCTCTTCTGGTTTCTTCAGGTGTCTACTTCTATATGTAGGTTCCTCACCACATTTAAATTACTTGTTAATCATTCCTTGTGTAGGATCCTGACTCTAGAGGCCACTTCCCTGGTTTCCCTGTGATGATCATTCTCACATTATGGTTTTGCAGCAACATTTCACCTTTAGATCCTCACTCCACCCATGTTCTTCAGGCCATTGTCTGATGCTCTTAAGCTGGAGTCACACATAGCAGCGATCTCGCTAGCGAAATTGCTGAGTCACAACTTTTGAGAAGTAACAGCGATCTCACCAGCGAGATCGCTGTGTGTGACAGCGATCAGCGAGCGACCCCCCTGCCGGTATCGCTGATCGCTGTAAGAAACCTCTGGATATTTTTTGGTCGCTGGGCTCCCGCTGGCCAGCATGTATCGCTGCGTGTGAAAGGCGGGAGACCAGCAATCAGCTGTAAAAAATAGAATTAAAATAAAAAATATTGCTATTCTCACCTTCCGACGTCCCGGGCAGCATTCCTCTCTCCACGCTCCGGTCCCAGTGATCCTTTGCATGAATGACCACGAGACTTCGTGCTCCTGTGAGACTGACTCTCGCGGTCATTCTCGCCGGGCGCTCGGCATCGCTGTGCTGATCTCTGGTGAAGCTGTCTGTGTGACAGCTCACCAGCGATCACATAGCGACTTACCAGTGATACCGACACTGATATCAAGGTGTCAGGATCACTGGTAAGTCGCTATGTGTGACTCCAGCTTTAGACCTGTAAACCACCAATCCTCTGCATTCAGGTCATATTTTTAGGAATTCATTTAACCCAGCAAGTTGGAACAATAAATAAATAATGCACAACAGAATGAGTTCTCCACCATTGTGTATTGTCTCTGGTCTTTCCTCTTTAGCATGAACTCAAGTCACAACTATATTTGTCCCTCAGACCCGGGTTGCATACATTGGAATTGTCAATCACTCTCACTTTAAGGCCACAATCACACGATCCATATTTGATCTGTATTAAAAACATCAGTATTTGTAAGCCAAATACTATTATACTTTACCTCTGATTGTTCCACTCCTGGTTTCCTCTTACAAATACTGATATAAAATACTGACCAAATACTGAACGTGGGAACGGGGCCTAAAGGTCTATTACATGGACCTACTGGTGGCACGATACAATCGCTGCTCAGGTGACTTTCTGATTGGCGGTGGTTTGAATGCCTGTTTACATATGTAGGCCAAAGTAATTGCAGTCTGCTGAGTGATTTATACTACGTCTATTCTCAAGGCTATTAATATCTGCCCTCACTCACTGGCTTTCCCCCTCTGGCGGATAAAACTGCCCCGGGGGCCCACGCAATATTTCCAGGAATATACCTGTTTATTTAACACCTACATGTCCCAAACTTTACACACAGACCCTAATCTAATTATTAGCCAAAGACATATAAAAAACTAAATTAAATAAAATGGTTTACTGTATGTAAGCCATGTGTCATTTCATGTTGGGTTTTACAATTATTTTACAAAAGCTGACAAATGAATCAACGGCTATTCTGCTATCTCTCAAATAAATATATATAGATATATAAAAATTTTTGGCACTGCCAGCTCACTGCTTTGAAGAAAACCAGGAATAAGTCCAGTCTGTGGCAGCAGTTCGCACAGAAAATGGATTGGGATAAATCCTTGCATGTAAAGGAAATAGTATGGTTTCTCCAGTGATCAGTCCAATGGTAGGGTGAAAGATAACTTTTATTTTTCCATTTAAAAAGTTCCATGTTTCTTCAGTAACATTTTTGCAAATAGTCAATCCCTTTTCGACGACATGTTTTGACGCTACATGTGTCTTCCTCCAGGTCCAAGTGAGGAATGAATCAAAACTGCATATATAGTATGAAACCAGGGAAAAACACCACTTTTTTAATGGAAAAATAAAAGTTATATTTTACCCTACTATTTGACTGATCGCTGGAGAAACCATACTATTTCATATATATATATATATATATATATATATATGTCATATATCTATATACATATACACCTATTCTACGTGTATATATCTATTCTGTTCTAGCCTATTCTATTCTTTACTGTATGCGGCATCTGCCGGCTTTTACTATATCTATCTATTTATCTATGTACAATATATATATATATATATATATATATATATATACATATATATACATACATACATATATATACATATATATACACACACCCTGCTCTGGCACACGTCATGTCAGCTAGGCCGAAGGTGCACGTCATTGTCAGCTATGAGGAGTCAAACATCATGTCAGTTAAGAGGAGGCACGCATCATGTCAGCTATCACGGAGGTGCATGTTATGTCAGCTAAGAGGGGGTGCATGTCATGAGAGATAAGAGGGGACGCACGTCATGTCAGCTAAGAGGGGGCACACATGTCAGCTAGACCTGGGGTGCACATGATGTAAGAAAAGAGGAGGTGCACATCATGTCAGCTAGGCCAGAGGTACACATCATGTCTGCAAAAAGGAGGCGCACATCATGTAAGCAAAGAGTGGGTGCACGTCTTGTCAGCTAAGAGGGGGCGCATGTCATGTCAGCTAAGAGGGGACTCACGTCATGTCAGCTAAGAGGGGGCGCACATCATGTCAGCTAGGCCAAAGGTGCACTTCATGTTAGCTAAGAGGAGGGGCTATGTGGGCTGCGGGTTCTGGTAATAAAGGCTGGTTCCGTAGTGCCAATAGGACAAGCACCCACTGTAGGACTGTGGGTTTCGGTAACTGCAGCTGGCTTGCGGCCTTGCAACTTTTTTTTTCATGGGTAGCTTCTGCTACCCATCTGGGTTCCAGTACCATCAGCTGGTTCTCGGCAGTGCCTTTGTCCTAGGTGCCTCCTTCTCGGTATCCGAGTTCCAGCAACGTCTGCTGGTCCTTGGTAGTGCTTTGTAGCACAGGTACCTCCTGCTTAGTAACCGTGTTCCACCACCGTCAGCTGGTCCTCGGTAGTGCCATTGGCTCTAGTTCCTTCAGCTGCCACTCCGGGTTCCAGCACCGTCAGCTTGGTTCTCGGTAGTTCCATTGACTCTTGTAGCTTCTGCTACCCATCTGGGTTCCAGCACCGTCAGCTGGTTCTCGGCAGTGTCTTTGGCTCGGGTACTCCCTCCTGCCCAGCCTGGTTCCAGCACGCCTGCTGTTTCCGGGTAGTGTCAGCGTCACTTTTCCACCAATACGTTGTCCAGTTGTGTTGCGGTCAGGTTAGCCGAGTCTATGGTGCCTGCAGTTTAGGTGCTTCCTATGTGGGCTGCGGGTTCTGGTAACAAAAGGCTGGTTCCGTAGTGCCAATAGGACAAGCATCCACTGTAGGACTGTGGGTTTCGGTAACTGCGGCTGGCTCACGGCCTTGCAACTTTGTTTTTCATGGGTAGCTTCTGCTACCCACCCGGGTTCCAGTACTGTCAGCTGGTTCTCGGCAGTGCCTTTGGCCTAGGTGCCTCCTTCTCGGTATCCAAGTTCCAGCAACATCTGTTGGTCTTTGGTAGTGCTTTGTAGCACAGGTACCTCCTGCTTAGTAACAGTGTTTCAGCACCGTCAGCTGGTCCTCGGTAGTGCCATTTGCTTTTGTTCCTTCTGCTGCCCCTCCGGGTTCCAGCACCGTCAGCTGGTACTCACTAGTTCCATTGACTCTTGTAGCTTCTGCTACCCATCTGGGTTCCAGTACCATCAGCTGGTTCTTGGCAGTGCCTTAGGCCTAGGTGCCTCCTTCTCGGTATCCGAGTTCCAGCCACATCTGCTGGTCCTTGGTAGTGCTTTGAAGCACAGGTACCTCCTGCTTAGTAACCGTGTTTCAGCACCGTCAGCTGGTTCATGGTTGTGCCATTTGCTCTTGTTCCTTCTGCTGCCCATCCGGGATTCAGTACCGTCAGCTGGTTCTCGGCAGTTCCTCAGCCTTCTTGTACCTTCTGCTACTTTTCAAAGTTCACGCTTGAGGAAATGGTTTTTGGTTCTCACTCTGGATCTCCCTGACGATGACAGTGAAGACGACGACCCTGAAGACCACACCGAAGACGACCAAAAAGATGACCCTGAAGAACATGACCAAGAGGACAAAGAACATGAAGACAACCACCAAGATGCAGAACAACGAAAAACAGAAGACCAAGAAGCAGAACAACAAAAAGCAGAAGGACATTAAGCAGAAGACTAAAAATCAGAGCCAAAGATATTATCTAAATTATAAGCAGAAGACGACTAAGCAGTGTATGGGGGTGAGTCCGTTCCTCTTCGTGGTGCCCCTGGAAAATCCCTCCTGCTGCAGGCCAAACTGAACGTGGACAAATCCTGTTGTAAATCTTTTGTGACAGGCAGAACGGAAGGTGTAATCTTCAAACTTTTATAGATAACTACAGGAATGCCTGTCACAAATAATATGAAGAAGAATAGGAAAAAGATGAATAAGAAGAATATGAAGAATGTAAAGCAGTGATGCGCAACTGCTTTGTCCCTCTGAATCTGAAGAGGCAGGTGGGCCAGTGCCTATGGTCAGCACACCTCAGAACACATCAGATGATGAGACTCAGGTGCCACTTTCTGGTGCGTACGGTGCTGGCGAGACTACCCAGGAGAAGCAGGTGTTTGAAGAGGGGAGTGTAGATGATGAGGTCCTTGACCCATCATGGCGTGAGGAACAGGAAGTTGGTGGGAGCAGCTCTGAGGAAGAGATTCCCCGAACGGCCAAAACAGGAGGGAGAGGGAGGGGGCAGACTTGGTTGCCTGTAGCCTCCACTTCGGCACCAGTTAGGAGCATTCCTCTTCTAAAACCAAAAACGGGCGCTTCCAGGACTTGCAGTGCCTGGTCTTTTTTTGACACAGTTGCAGATGACATTTGCTTTGTCAAATGCAAGCTGTGTCATCAGAAAGTCAAAAGAGGGAAAAGTGTCAGCAACCTCAATACCACAAATATGTGGAAACATGTGCGGACCAAGCACGTGGTGGAGTTACAAAGACACACTGAAGACGTAGGCCAACCTACAGCACCACCTACCAACTCTTCAGCCCGTGTTGTAGCCTCTTCCTCCAGCTCACACAGCTAGTTCGGCTTACTCACAGGATCACCATGGAAGAACCTCTGGCACTGTTGTCCAGAGACCCAGTGACATTCCACCCACAGCACCACGTTCCCTGTCATCCTCACACTCCCAGGCCACTCTACAGCCATCGGTAGCACAGGCATGGGAGAAAAGGCAGCCATACTCGGCAAGCCATCCCCGAGCACAGGCTCTGAATGCTAGCATTGCAAAACTAGTGGCCCTTGAAATGCTTTCATTCAGGCCGGTGGACACTGACACCTTCTGTAACTTCATGGCTTTGGCAGTCCCACAATACACTGTGCCCAGCCGCTTTTATTTCAGCAGGCAAGCCGTCCCTGCCCTGCAAAAGCATGTGGAGGGAAAAATTAAACATGCGCTACTAAACGCCGTCAGTAGCAAGGTCCACCTGACCATCGATGCGTGGACCAGTAACCATGGACAGGAACGATACCTTTCCCTCACTGCCCATTGGGTCAATGATGTGGAGCCGGGTACAGATCTTGAGAGTGGCCATGTACGTGTTCTGCCAACTCCAAGGATTGCAGGAATCCAGTCTGTACACTGACTCCTCCTCATACTCCAGTTCCTCAGAATCAGCGCTGCAGGAGCCTGTTATGACCGATATGAGCACAGCCGTGGCCAAACGTCAACAAGTCGTACTGAAATTAATTTCTTTAGGGAATCGAAGCCACACAGCGCAGGAGCTCTGGAATGCCATCAAGCAGGAGAGCGAAGTGTGGTATGTGCCAGCGAATCTCCAGCCAGGCTTGGTAGTGTGTGACAATGGCTGAAATCTGGAGGCAGCTCTGGGCCTAGGCAACCTTACTCACATCCCATGTCTGGCACATGTGCTCAACTTGGTCATGCAGAGCTTTCTGAGGGAATATCCGGATCTTGATGCATTGCTGCACAAGGTCCACATAGAGTGCGCTCACTTGCGGCGTTCCAGCATGGCAAGATCACGCATTGCAGCTCTGCAGCGCCGATTCCACCTTCCGGAACATTGCATCATATGTGACCTACCCACCAGGTGGAATTCAATGTTACATATGTTTTAGCGGTTGTGTGAGCAGCTGGCAGCAGTAATGGAGTACCAGCTGCATCAGGCGCAAATAAGTCGCACTGCGCGCCGGTCACACTTCACCACCACTGAGTGGGCCTCCATGAAGGACATCTGCCACGTTTTGCGTGCCTTCGATGATTCCACACGGATGGCGAGTGCAGATGATGCACTAGTCAGCATGACTGTCCCCCTTATCTGCCTGCTTCAAAAAACACTGCAAGCACTAAAGGAGGAGGTTTTGGAAGAGGTGCAGGATGAGTCACAAATGCCATCTGCTTCTGGACAGTCTGCGCAACGTGGTTCCTCACAAAGGCCTAGGCAGTGGACACTTTGTGAGGAGGATGAGGAGGAGTCAATGGAGGAAGACATCTCTCCAGAGGAGGGAGGTACACAATGCTCTAGTAGTCAGCATGTAGAGCGAAGGTGGGGTGATGCAGAGCAGGCAAAGATGACGCCTCAAGCAGGGGACAGCGTTTCTTGGCCAGTAGGGAGTCTGAAGCACATGGTTGATTTCATGCTGCAGTGCCTGAGAAACAACCGCTGCATCGCCCACATTCTCAACATGGCTGATTATTGGGTGTACACCCTCCTAGATCCTCGCTACCGGGACAACTTACAAAGCCTCATAACACCGTTGAACTGGGAGCGTAAAATGCGGGAGTACCAAGACACACTGGTGCATTCCATCATGTTCTCCATTCCACCCAAGAGCAGTGCTGCTAGTGCTTTACAAAGCAGCTCTGCGCATCAAGGCAGTGGAGGAAGCTCTGCGCAAAGAGGGAGCAGAGGCAGCGCCTCAGCACAAGGCAAGACCAGTATGGCCCAAATGTGGCAAAGTTTTGTGTGCACGCCAAAAATGTCTACACCATCACAGACGGCTCCAGTCAGCAGGAGGCAACGTTTCCGTCAGATGGTGACAGACTACATGTCTTGCCCTGTCAGTGTACTCCCACACGGCTCTTCCCCCTTCAAGTTTTGGGTCTCTAAGCTGGATACATGGCCAGAGCTTAGCCAGTAGGCATTGGAGGTGCTGGCTTGCCCTGCTGCCAGTGTATTATCGGAACGAGTCTTTAGTGCCGCAGGTGGTGTACTAAGAGACCGTCGTACGCGACTATCCTCCGATAACGTTGACCGGCTTACTTTTCAGAAAATGAACAAGGCCTGGATCTCGCCAGAATTTGCCAGTCCTCTTCCAGAATAAATAATTGGTTGGCAACAGTATCCAGGTCTCCTGTTGTGTTCATGTTTCCACCACCTGAACTGTAATCCCTGGGCTCCAACACCGCCAGTTGTTGCTCAGAAGTGCCGTCTGCACAGAGAAAAACACTAGCTACTGTGTTAGTGGGGTTCAGTAATGTCAGCTGCTCCCCTGCTGTGTGTACGGCAATATCTCCTGCTCCCTCCACATTCATCCCAACATCAGATATTAAACTTGCTCCAATTAGGCCTTAGCCTACTCCATGAATGACCCTGGGCTCCAACACCGCCAGTTGTTGCTCAGAAGTGCCGTCTGCACAGAGAAAAACACATGCTACAGTGTTAGTGGGGTTCAGTAACGCCAGCTGCTCTCCTGCTGTGTGACCGGCAAAACCTCCTGCTCCCTCCACATTCAAACTACATCATATTTTAAACTTGCTCCAAGTAGGCCACAGCCTACACCATGATTGATCCTGAGCTCCAACACTGCCAGTTGTTGCTCGGAAGTGCCGTCTGCACAATAAAAAAAAAAACATGCTCCAGTGTTAGTGGGGTTCAGTAACGTCAGCTGATCCCCTGCTGTGTGTCCGGCAATTTCGCCTGCTCTGTCCACATTCACACTACTCCAGATTTTAAGCTTGCTCCAATTAGGCCTCTGGCTACACTCTGTTTCTACTGTAATCCCTGGGCTCCAACACCGCCAGTTGCTGCTCAGAAGTGTCTTTGGCACAGGTACTCCCTCCTGCCCAGCCTGGTTCCAGCACGCCAGCTGTTTCTGGGTAGTGTCAACATCACTTTGCCACCAATACGTTGTCCTGTCGTGTTGCGGTCGGGTTAGCCGACTCTATGGTGCCTGCAGTTTAGGTGCTTACTATGTCGGCTGCGGGATCTGGCAATAAAGGCTGGTTCCGTAGTTCCAATAGGACAAGCACCCCCTGTAGGACTGTGGGTTTTGGTAACTGCAGCTGGCTCGCGGCCTTGCAACTGTTTTTCATGGGTACCTTCTGCTACCCATCCGGGTTCCAGTACCTTCAGCTGGTCCTCGGTAGTTCCATTGCCTCTTGTTCCTTCTGCTGCCCCTCCAGGTTCCAGCACCGTCAGCTGGTTCTCGGCAGTGCCTTTGGCTTAGGTGCCTCCATCTCAGTATCCGAGTTCCAGCAACGTCTGCTGGTCCTTGGTAGTGCCTTCTAGCACAGGTACCTCCCTGCTTAGTCACTGGGTTCCAGTACCGTCAGCTGGTCCTCTGTAGTGCCATTGGCTCTTGTAGCTTCTGATACCCATCCAGGTTCCAGCACAGTCAGCTGGTCCTCGGTAGTTCCTTTGCCTCTTGTTCCTTCTGCTGCCCCTCTGGGTTCCAGCACTGTCAGCTGGTTCTCGGCAGTGCCTTTGGCTTAGCTGCCTCCATCTCGGTATCCGAGTTCCAGCACCGTCAGCTGGTCCTCGGTAGTGCCATTGGCACTTGTTCCTTCTGCTGCCCCACCGGGTTCCAGCACCGTCAGCTGTTTCACGGCAGTGTCAACGTCACTTTGGCACCAATACCATGTCCTGTAGTGTTGCGGTCGGGTTAGCTGACTCTGGTGCCTGCAGTTTAGGTGCTTCCTATGTTGGCTGCGGGTTCTGGCAATAAAGGCTGGTTCCATAGTGCCAATAGGACAAGCAAACCCTGTAGGACTGTGGGTTTCGGTAACTGCGGCCGGCTCGCGGCCTTGCATCTTTGTTTTTCATGGGTACCTTCTGCTACCCATCCTGGTTCCAGCACAGTCCGCTGTTTCTTGGCAGTGCCTTTGGCTTAGGTGCCTCCTTCTCGGTATCCGAGTTCCAGCAACCTCTGCTGTTCCTTGGTAGTACTTTCTAGCACAGGTACAGTACCTCCTGCTTAGTATCCGGGTTCCAGTACCATCAGCTGGTCCTCGGTAGTGCCATTGGCTTTTGTTCCTTCTGCTACCCCCGTGTTCCAGTACCGTCAGCTGGTTCTTGTCAGTTCCTCAGCCTTCTTGTACTTTCTGCTACATTTCCAAGTTCAAACTTTTTGAAATGGTTTTTGGTAATCACTCCCTGACGATGACCCTGAAGACCACCCCAAAGAAGACCAAATTGATGACCCTGAAGAAGATGACCAAGAGGATAAAGAACATGAAGACAACCACCAAGTTACAGAACACCAAGAGACAGAAGACCAAGAAGCAAAAGAACAAAAAGCAGAACAACATTAAGCATAAGACTAAAAATCAGAGCAAAAGATATTATCTAAATTATAAGCAGAAGAGGACTAAGCAGTGTATGGGGGTAAGTCCGTTCCTCCTCGTGGTGCCCCTGGAAAATGCCTGCTGCTGCAGGCCAAACTGAACGCGGACAAATCCTGTTGTAAATCTTTTGTGACTGGCAGAACGGAAGGTGTAATCTTCAAACTTTTACAGATAACTACAGGAATGCCTGTCACAAATAAGAATATGATGAAGAAGAAGAATAGGAAGATGAAGTAGAATATGAAGAAGAATAATAGTTGAATAAGAAGAATATGAAGAATGTAAAAAAAAAAAAAAAGAATAATAGGAAGAAGGTGATGAATAAGGTGAAGAAGAAGTTGATGAAAAAGATGCTGCTGCTGCTGAGGATCATGAAGGAGAAAGTGTGGGAGAAGTAAAAAAGAAGGTGAAGAGCATGGAATTAGTGAAACATACATATCTGACAAAATCTAAAAAAGGTTAACAGTCAATATCTTTGTAACTCCGAACGTCTTAAAAAAAAATTAATTCCTGCTATTCCATTTGATTGGGCTAAACCTCTATGCCTTTAATATCTCCCCCACCTCCCCCAATACATTCTACATTATTATTAGTTGTTTTTCTTCATGTAGAATTAACCTACAAGGAAAGAAAGGGTTTATTTTAATTCCGATATTTTTGTCCCATTGACTTGCATTGGTTTCCGGTATCGGAATCGGCGATATCCGATACTTTTTGGGTATCGATCCGATCCAATCCGATCCGATATTTCACGATATCGGATGGTATCGCTCAACACTAGTCAGGAGGGGTTTACAAGGTGGATGTATCAGAGCTGGCCCATGTGTGTACTTGTGTGGGGTCAGGAGGGGTTTACAAGTTGGATGTAGCAGAGCCGTGTGTGTATTTGTGTGGGGTCAGGAGGGGTTTACAAGGTGAATGTAGCAGAGCCGTGTGTGCACTTGTGTGGGGCCAGGAGGGGTTTGCAAGGTGGATGTATCATGTAGCACAGCCGTGTGTGTTCTTGTGTGAGGTCAGGAGGGGTTTACAAGGTGGATGTAGCAGAGCCGTGTGTGTACGAGGTGTACAGAGCAGAGCCGTGTGTGTACGAGGTGTACGGAGCGGAGCCGTGTGTGTACGAGGTGTACGGAGCAGAGCCGTGTGTGTACGAGGTGTACGGAGCAGAGCCGTGTGTGTACGAGGTGTACGGAGCAGAGCCGTGTGTGTACGAGGTGTACGGAGCAGAGCCGTGTGTGTACGAGGTGTACGGAGCAGAGCCGTGTGTGTACGAGGTGTACGGAGCAGAGCCGTGTGTGTACGAGGTGTACGGAGCAGAGCCGTGTGTGTACGAGGTGTACGGAGCAGAGCCGTGTGTGTACGAGGTGTACGGAGCAGAGCCGTGTGTGTACGAGGTGTACGGAGCAGAGCCGTGTGTGTACGAGGTGTACGGAGCAGAGCCGTGTGTGTACGAGGTGTACGGAGCAGAGCCGTGTGTGTACGAGGTGTACGGAGCAGAGCCGTGTGTGTACGAGGTGTACGGAGCAGAGCCGTGTGTGTACGAGGTGTACGGAGCAGAGCCGTGTGTGTACGAGGTGTACGGAGCAGAGCCGTGTGTGTACGAGGTGTACGGAGCAGAGCCGTGTGTGTACGAGGTGTACGGAGCAGAGCCGTGTGTGTACGAGGTGTACGGAGCAGAGCCGTGTGTGTACGAGGTGTACGGAGCAGAGCCGTGTGTGTACGAGGTGTACGGAGCAGAGCCGTGTGTGTACGAGGTGTACGGAGCAGAGCCGTGTGTGTACGAGGTGTACGGAGCAGAGCCGTGTGTGCATGGTGTACGAAGCGGAGCCGTGTGTGTACGAGGTGAACAGAACGGAGCCCTGTATGTACGGAGCTGAGCCGTGTGTTTATGGAGCAGAGCAGAGCCGGGGGTGTACGGAGGAAAGCCGCATGTGTACGAGGCAAACAAAGCGGTGCCATGCGTGTAGGAGGCGTATGGTGGGGAGCATTTATACCTCCCGTGTCCGAACCGTCCCGGATTCAGAGAGACTGTCCCGATTTTGAGAGAGACTGCCCCAGCCAGGAGCTTACTTTTCCAGCGGACACAGGAGTACACGGCGGAGCCCCAAGGAGCAATTTAAAACTCGCACGTAACGTTCTACCGGAAGTGACGTGCTGGAAGCTGACCAGAAATTACGTAATTTCGGGAGGAGATTGTGAAGGAACCATGGAGGCACTTCAGGGAATGCTTCAGATCCATCACTGTGTCCTCCTCTGACAGAGCGGACAGCGGGATCGCCTTGGAATCGGGGATGTCGGCCATGTGAGCAGATCATGATATGTCATGTCCTGCACCAGGCTGCTCAGGTGGGTACCACAATGGGAGCTTGGCTGCTATGATATCTTTATAGAATTATTCTGTTTCTTTCTCTCTAATCTTTTTTTTTTTCTCTATCTGTTCTCTTTCTTTCTGTCTCTGTTCTCTCTGTCCTCTCTTTTTCTCTCGGTTCTTTCCCCTCTTTCTTTTTCTCTCTACCTCTGTTCTTTCTTTCCCCTCCTTTTTCTCTCTCTCTCCCTGTTCTTTTTTTTCTGTCCACTCTTTTTCTCTGTTCTTTCTTTCTCCGTTCTTTCTTTCCCCTCTTTTTTCTCTCTCCCTTTGTTCTTTTTTCCCCTCTCTTTCTCTGTTCTTTTTTTCTGTGCACTCTGTTCTTTTTTCTCTGTTCTTTCTTTCCCCTTTCCTTCTTTCTGTTCTTTCTATACCCTCTTTCTTTCTCTTTCACTCTGTTCTTTTCTTTCTCGCTGTTCTTATTTCCCCTCTTTCTTTCTGTTCTCTCTCTCTCTTCTTTCTTTTATGCGTACACAACTAATCAGTAGCCTCCTTCACATGAACGTGTTTTGCCACAGAGCTAGTGTCCGTGTGATCTACACGGAGACAAGTCCTTTTTTGGCCGTCACCACGATGTCACACGGCATGAATCGTGGCATGTGTTTAAAGGGGGGGGGGGCCCACTGAGACTCTTTCGCCCGGGGCCCTCAAAAACCTGGAGCCAGCCCTGAATGTACAGTACCTTTATTTTCTATGCAAAATGAAAACCGCAGTGCAGATGCTGCTATATTTTCATTGCGGATTTGCTGCAGTTTCAAATCCTCAGAAAGAATTGACATGTCAATTCTTTCTGTGGATTCCGCTGCGGTTTGCCATCTGCTCTATTGCAGAGATGATAAACCACAGGTCAAACCTGCAGGCTAATCCGCAGATAAACTGCAGGTCTTCTGACCTGCGGATTTTACTAAATCCGCGTGGAAAAATCCGCAGAGCATTCCGCAGCTTGTGCACACACCCTTACAGTGTAGACTATACCACAGATGCACAGGTGTCTTCTTTGCAAAGACCAATAAAGTAATAGAAGGACCAATGTGAAACAATGTATGGACAACGGGAAAAAGGGAAGAAGACTGGGCTCACACTGCGTTAAGGCAGTCCATTTAACGGATTGCGTTACACCGTGGCATAACGCGGTGTAACGCAATCCGTTATTGCTGTCATTCAACATTAGGAGAGCATCGCTAGCGCATGCCATAAATCGGCATGCGCTAGCGATGTGCCGTCATTCTGTGACAGACCCTCGGATGCGGGCTGCAGCGTCCAGGGGTCCGTCACTGCTAACGCAGATGAAGCATGTGCGCTAGCGGGCTCACAACGCAATCGCGTTGTGTAGCGTTAATGCAGTCCGTCAACGCTATGCGTTGAACGGACTGCATTAACGCTATGTGAACTAGCCGAATACAGTGTGAAGTTTTAGAATTGATGAAAAGACAATAACTTTGAACACAATTTATATTTATTGACATGTTCATACATAGAAAAAAAACAGAAATGACACAGGTTACTACATATACAACGTCTTGTATTTTTACACCAAAAGAATAAAAAAACAATTCACATTCCAGCTGTCCCTCTCCCTCTCTTCATACTGCAGGTCTGTTTCTCTCTCCCCCACAAACACCATCCTCCAGCTGCCCCTGCTTCCATTCACCATACTTCAGCTGTGTCTCTGCTCCCATTCACCATACGCCACCTCTGTCTCTGCTCCCATTCACCATACACCAGCTCTGTCTCTGCTCCCATTCACCATACACCAGCTCTGGCTCTGCTCCCGTTCACCCTACACCAGCTCTGGCTCTGCTCCCGTTCAGCATACACCAGGTTTGGCTCTGCTTCCAGTCACCATACCCTGCTCTGGCTCTGCTCCCATTCATCATAACCCAGCTCTGGCTCTGCTCCCGTTCACCCTACACCAGCTCTGGCTCCGCTTTTGTTCACCCTACACCAGCTCTGGCTCTGCTCCCGTTCACCATACAACAGCTCTGGCTCTGCCCCCATTCCCCATACCCAGTTCTGGCTCTGCTCCCATTCACCATACCCCATACGCAGCCTCTGACTGCTCCCATGCTCAACCTCTGCCCCCATGCACAGCCTGTGCCCGCTCCCACACTCAGCCTCTGCCTGCCCCCCATGCTCAGCCTCTGCCTGCTCCCCATGCTCAGCCTCTGCCTGCCCCCATACTCTGTCTCCCACCCTCCACTTCACCCCTCCAGAGAATGACCTTCACACTTCTGTCCTTGCCGCTGCTATGTTTAGGCCACTCACTCCTGGCTTCTTGGTGTCTTGTGCCATGATCTTCACTGCTGACATCTCTGGTGAACGATGTCAACACTTCTCTCCTATGGCTCCACAGGATCTGTGATACCGGAAGTGAACTGATCAACTTCTGGTTACTGATTACAACTCCAAAAAACATTGGGTAAGCGATGGGCTACAGTAAAATGGCACCCAGCCACACCTACAGCTGTGAATTGGGCAGCCCACAGAGACATGCCCAGTTCACAGCTAACGCGACTGCATGATTATACATAGGGTTGGCTTCCAACCGCTCATGTCTATGCCCAGGGCAGCCGTATTTACAGATTGTAAGTGTTGTGCACTGACTCTAAGGCTGTGTGCACACGATGCAGATTTGCAGCGGCTTTTACCGCGCAGAAATGCTGCATATCCGCATTGTGATGTACAGTAGCCTTAAAATCAATGAAAAAATAAAACCGCTGTGCAGACGCTGCGGATTTTTCCGCGCGGTTTTCCTGCGGTACAAAATCCGCAGCATGTCACTTTTGTGCGGTTTTCCACCTCCCCTGTCACCAAATCCGCAGGGGGAAACCCGCACAAAAACCCACAATAAAACCGCAGGAAAAATGGAAGAAATCTGCAGGAAAAATGCAGGTCATTTGACCTGCGGATTTCTACCATTCTGCACGGAAAAATCCATCTGCACTCAGCCTAAGGGTATGTGCACACATTTGCGGATTCTGCTGTGCTTTCGATGCTGAGTTTACTAAATCCACAGGTAAAATGACCTGCGGATTTAGTGCAGATTTACTGCGGATTTTCTGCAGACTGTGTGGATTTCCACTGCGGTTTTACCCCTGCAGATTTCTATAATGGAGCAGGTGTAAAACCGCTGCAGATTCCACACAAAAGTAGTGATATGCTGCAGTTTCAAATCCGCAGCAAATCTGCGTTGCAAAATCTGCAACATGTGCACAGTGTTTTTTGATTTCCAAATACTAGAATGGTACTGTACATCACTTGCAATTCTGCTGTGGATCCACAGGGACAAATCCACTGCGAATCCGCAGCAGAATCCGCAACTTGTGCACATGCCCTTACACTCTTGCAAAGCAAAATGGCAGCCCCCAGTAGCTGCAAAAAAAATTAAAAAAAAATATATATATATATATTATTATTATTATTATAATAATGTGCACTTGAAAATATGTTCTAAAACTAAGGAATTTAATAATTTTTAATTTTTTTATTAATATAAAAACATGGCACCTTCCCTTTAAATAGTTAAAAAACATATGTAGGTAAATTAGGGAGCAGCATAGAGGCTGCTGAGCATTGATGCAATGAAACACTGACAAATAAATACAAGCTGCACAATATGAGGGCGGTTTCACACGTCCAGATAATTCCGGTACTGGAAAAACCGGTACCGGAGCCATCCATGTCCGTGTGCTATCCGTATGTCCGTGTGTACCATCCGTGTGTGATCCGTATGCTGTCCGTGTGCTGTGCGTGTGTCCGTGTGGTGAAATAATTGGTTTTAATATTAACCCTATGACTCCTAAAAACGCACACGGATGGCACACGGACGCCATCCGTGTGCGGTACGTGTTTACACGGACCCATTGACTTGTATGGGTCCTTGTGATCAGTGCTGTTGCACAAAAACGGACATGTCAGCGTGTTTTGCACACGGACACACGGTCCGTGAAAACACGCTGACATCTGCATAGACACATTCATTAGAATGTGTGTCAGTGTCTCCGGTACGTGAGAAAACTGTCACTACACGTACCGGAGACACTGATGTGTGAGACTAGCCTGAGAGGGAGTATGTTAATCAAGTGATTTTTTTTTTCACCCTGAATTGGTGTGCTGCATTAGTTTTTTGTCTGTACGATCCTAGTTAGCAAAACAATCTTAATCTTTATTAGGGGTACAAGACAGGATCGGGGAACTTGTGCAAATGACAAGCAAATAGTGCAATAGTGCTAGAGGACGCGCAAACCTGACCACAGCCAAAGGAATTCAATGGTAAGAATATATGCCACAATGGCAGATGTAAACACTCTTAGTATCCTGGAATACTGACTGATATGATATCAGAAAATAATTAAAAACCACACGACCCAAGCAAAAATATGGTCAGTTTTTGTTTGGGTCGTGCCGCTTTTAATTATAAAAGGCTCAAATAAATTATTGGATTTATGTATCTATTTTTTTGCATCAAACTCAGCATATGGTGATTTAGACATCTTCCTAGGGGAGTTATGTATGCATACTGTCCCTAATCAGTGGGTTTCATTTTATTTTCTGATATCATATCAGTCAGTATTCCAGGATACTGAGAGTGTTTACACTAGCACTATTGCACTTTTTGCTTGTCATTTGCACATGTTCCCCATTTGCTCCCCGATCCTGTCTTGTACCCCTAATAAAGATTAAGATTGTTTTGCTAACTAGGATCATATGGTCGTATTTTTCTGTGGTTTCCACACTCTCATTTATGATATTTAACGACTGATCCCCTAATGGTCCTGGATTAACAGCACTTGTGATATTCATTTTGATATATAGGATGCTGTTATATACCTTTGCTATTCTATTATGTATAGTATGAGAAATTCCGGCACTCATTCTCATACTATACATTGAGGAGTGGTATCCTTTTCCGTGCACCTCGAAGACGGAGTGACGTGTACTCTATTCTTGTTTGCTATTCTATTATGTTAGTTTTTTGTCTGAAGATATATAATAGATTATAGATAGGAAGATAAATAGATAGATAATAGATAATGGATAACAGATAGATGGATAAAAGATGGACAGATAATAGATAAAA
The DNA here is from genome assembly GCF_039654945.1 of Dendrobates tinctorius. NCBI lineage: Eukaryota > Metazoa > Chordata > Amphibia > Anura > Dendrobatidae > Dendrobates > Dendrobates tinctorius. The sequence continues at coordinate 43,176,205 of NW_027361696.1, read as the reverse complement.
GATAAATAATAGATAGATAGATTCGGAAAAAAGTATTCAATCAACCACCAATTGTGCAAGTTCTCCCACTTAAAAAGACGAGAGATGCCTATAATTTACATCATAGGTAGACCACAACTATGAGAGTCAAAATGAGAAAACAAATCCAGAAAATCAACCTGTCTGATTTGACAAGATTTATTTAGCAAATTATGGTGGAAAATAAGTTTTTCGTCATTAACCAAAGTTCATCAATACTTTGTGATATATCCTTTGTTCCAATGACAGAGGTCAAACGTTTTCTGTAAGTCTTCACAAGGTTGGCACACACTGTTGTTGGTATGTTGTCCCGTTCCTCCATGCAGATCTCCTCTAGAGCAGTGATGATTGGGCCTGTTGCTGGGAAACATGGACTTTCAAATCTCTCCAAAGGTTTTCTCTGGGGTTGAGGAGACTGGCTAGGCCACTCCAGGACCTTCATATACATCTTATGAAGCCATTCCTTCATTGCCCTGGAGGTGTGCTTGGGATCATTATCATGCTGAAAGACCTATAATAGATAGATAATCATCAGATAGGCCATGTTCACACCACAGTATTTTGGTCAGTATTTCACACCAGTATTTGTAAGCCAAAACCAGGAGTGAGTGATAAATACAGAAGTGACCATCCAGTACATTATTTAAAAGGGATATTGGAGTGTGTGCAACTTTTTGTCAAGTCGGGCCTTGCATTCAATGCATAGGGTAACAGTATGGCAGTACCAAATAAAAAATAATGGGAACTTTTGTTTCACGTGGCCATCCAGGACATTTGTTCCAAGCGTTATTGGTTTGCTTGTTATTTTGGGGAAATGCAGCCCTTGCATTCATTGCATAGGCAAACACTATGGGGGACCCACTTTCTTATAATGGGAACATTTTTTCATTAGCCCCTCCTGTACGTCTGTTGAAAGGGGTATTGGACCATTAAGAACAGTAATGCCAACTGATGCCTTATAAAAATAGGCTTTGTGACTTTGAGTCCCTCCTTCATAAATGAAACAAGATGTGTCTGATGATGTGTCACATACCACATGGCCAGCTATGATTGTTAAATGCTACTATGACATTTCACAATAAATGCATTTGTATTGGTTGAACACAATGGTAACGTTGAAAAACTCATCAAAAATGCTACATGTGAGCATAGCCAAAGCAGAGGAGGAACATTTTTTTTAGGTTATAACTTTTGCCTTACATACAAATTACCCTGGAAAGGATGTCGCTTAACATATTTCACTGCAAAATACATTTAGGTTTAGTTTTTGTAAGTTTTTGTGTGCGCCTGTAAAAGCGGCATCACACTCTAACAACATTGGTCACAGCAGTGACCTCGGCTTCCAGGGGCATTCCCCATGATGTTCCCATGTCGCTTGTCCACTGTTCCCATACATTTATGATGTTTTGATACCCTAGAAAGATCTCCGGGGGGGGTTGCGGCAAGAAAGCTTGGATTTCCCATATACTAACATTGGGTTCGTTGCTCGGGTCGAGTACCCGAGTATACCAATACTCTCGACCCGAGGAACGAGCACCCAAGCATTTTAGTGCTCGCTCATCACTAGTAAAATTGTGTTGTTGATGGAATCAGTGTTATGGCCATTTCTCCAAGTGTTCCAGAAGCCGTACTCCAACATAACGCAAGGTGTCATGTTACTCGTGTTACTGTGAGCAGCATGTGTGGCCTAAACATGCTCCCATGGCTGCAGCATCTCAAGATTGGTCTCCTATTGAGCTCATCTGGGAGCTGTTAATAACGGATCTTAAAGATTTGCCCAAGTGCATTCGGAGAAGGAGAACATTTAGCTCATTAATGGCCTCAATCATAGCAGAAGAGGCTGTAAGATCTGGTGTTTCCACACTCGCCACTGATATTCTGCATAGAATAAATCGAGAAGTTTTGAAAATGTTTTTTTATTTTTCCATCATTTGCAGATAAGTGACATGACTCCATCTTGTGACTTCCAAAAATCCACAACTTTTCTTTTGTGATGTTGCATTTTCGCTGTTGGACATTGTATATTCCATGTGCACTTTATATTCAGTGTATCAACAAGTAACATATGTTCTCTAATCTTGTGATTTGTATACACTACATACATATCCAGCACATCTTTATACCTAGACGGTCACACTCCTCTCTTGTATCCTCTTACTTTACAAGTCTTTGTGCAGGAGCAGTTGTGGCAATGTGGACTTAAGGCCCCGTCACACACAGCGATACCCAATGTTTACATTGGAAACCAGCTTGCTTGCTGGTCCTGATCGCTGGAGGGTCTGTCTGACAGCTCACCAGCGATCAGCCTAAAGCCCCCGTCACACATCGTTATGTCCCAGTGATACCACCAACGATCCGACATGGATGGGATAACTGGGATATCATTAGGCTGATCGCTGGTGAGCTGTCACAGACAGCCCCAGCGATCAGGACCAGTTACACTGGACGCTGGTTTCCAAGGTAAACATCGGGTATCTAGGAGCCGCGCGACTCCTGGATACCCGCTGTTTACCTTGGAAACCAGCGTGTATGCCGGTTTCCAAGGTAAACAGCTGGTATCCAGGAGCCGCGGCTCCTGGATACCCGACGTTTACATTAGAAACCAGCATCCAGCGTTGCTGATCGCTGGACACTCGCTGCCACACGCAGCGATGCGCGCTGGGCAGCGGGAGAGCAGCGATCGAAAAATGGCCCAGGCTGCTCGAGCACGATCAGCGATAACCGGCAGGGGGGCCAGTCACTGATCCCCATCACACACAGCAATCTCGCTGGCGAGATCGCTGATGTGTCACAAAATCAGCTATCTCGCTAGAGAGATCGCTGTGTGTGACGGGGCCCTAACGATGTCCCAGCGATCCCATCCATGTTGGATGATTGGTGGGATCGCTGGGACGTTATGTGTAACGAGGGCTTTAGTTTGTTGCAGTATTACACCACTTTAACAGATACACAATTATTCTCCTTACACATCTCTTTATCTAGCACACTTTCCATATGATTGTTCTTCTGGTGAATGCTCCCTGCCATCTACATATGAAGTACAGTGGTCAGGTGATTCCATGTTTGTGTCTCTTCTCATGCTGAGTTGCTAGCAGTGGTGGGAGATTCTCAGCCATCATCCACTATAGAGATGATAATGAGCCTGGACCAGCAAGTAATGGGATTACAAGGCTCCAGACTGGTGAGACCTCTGCAGTCTATTGTGTCTCATGGACAATTCTATAACATTTAAGGCCCTTTTACATTTAGCGATGCACCAGCGATCCGACCAGTGATATGACCCGGTCAGGATCGCTGGTGCATCGCTAAATGATCGCTAGTGAGCTTCCACACAGGCAGACCTCACAGCGATGCAGCAGCGATACAGCAGACGATACTTACCTTTCACACGCAGCGATGAAGATATCCTCCCGCCCGCGTCCACGCGTCGCTTGTTGGGGCCAGCAGGAAGCGCCCGACGAGAAATGGAGCTGCGCGATCTCACGCGATCAGTGATGGACAGCGGGGGAGACGATCAGAGGTAAGTATCACACATAGTGATATCGCTAGCAATATCGCTATAACGTCACAAAATTGGTGATGTTTTAGCGATATTGCTAACAATATTGCTATGTGTAAAACCCCCTTAAGAACATAATAACGGAGGGAACTGCAGCACAATCCAATGCACCAATACCTGAGTGGTTTCTGGAGGAAAGAAATAGGAAAGGTGATATTTATTTTAAGTCTTGAAATTAGAAGAATTAACATCACAACCAAGTCATCAGTTTTCTTTACAACATGACGAAGAGTCCACAGGAGCAAAATGGACACAATTCTGTCTATTCAGTGAGTTTTATCTGTTATAAAACTGTATAATTTACACATAGATAAGAGCTGAACAAGTAGTGACCTTCTGATATTCCACAGACAGATATAAAACAGATACTTCCACTTATAACCTATTGGGTCCAAAGAGAGACAATGGGATCCAGGTTTACACAATGATATCAAAATGTATTTCCAAGTAATCCTCTACAGGGGTGTACCGGAGTGTGACCACATGAATAGTCCACAGATAATAATGGACCAGAAACAGAAGCCACAAATACTATATACCCCTCTATTACATATGTGTATATTTACTTATTATATAGACAGTCACAACATATATAAGGCTATCACACCCTGTATGGTGAAAACAGACAAATATCTCTATATTAACCATTGTGTTTATTGTATCAAGAATCCCTTCATACAGGACACATCATATATATTAATAGTAAGATATGCGAGTGTAGAGGTAAAGGATAATGGGACTATAATAGTCTCCACAGCCGCTGCAAACTCATTATCCAATCCTTTATAGAAATATAGGGAACATATATGCTATATCAATTTATCATGGCAATAAACTAGAAAGTATTTTATTGTTTTGTATTACCTGATAATAAACAGATAGATTTAAGGCCCCGTCACACTAAGCGATCTCGGTAGCGAGATCACTGCTGAGTCACAACTTTTGTGACGTAACAGCGATCTCACCAGCGAGATCGCTATGTGTGACAGCGATCAGCGAGCGGCCCCCCTGCCAGTATCGCTGATCGCTGGAAGAAACCTCTGGACATTTCTTTGGTCGCTGGTCTCCCGCTGGCCAGCACGCATCGCTGTGTGTGACAGCGGGAGACCAGCGATCAGGTGTAAAAAAATAAAAAATGTAGTTATTCTCACCTTCCGACGTCCCGTTCAGCCATCCTGCCTCTCTCCACGCTCCGGTCCCAGTTATCCTTTGCACGAATGACCGCGAGACGTCACGGTCTCGAGGGATAACAAAGTCTCGCGGTCATTCATGCAAAGGATCACTGGGACCGGAGCGTGGAGAGAGGCAGGATGGCTGAACGGGACGTCGGAAGGTGAGAATAACTATTTTTTATTTTGATTCTATTTTTTACAGTTCACCAGCGATCACATAGCGACTTACTAGCGATCCTGACATCTTGATATCGGTGTCGGGATCGCTGGTAAGTCGCTTAGTGTGACGGGGCCTTAAGAGATAGATAAATAGATAAATGGATAATAGAAAGATAGTATAGATATTCTATAAATAGAAGTTAAGACAGATAGACAATAGATAGAAAAGAAGATAGATGATAGATAATGGATAGAAAAAAGGTAGAAGATTGATGATTTATAGATAGTAGATAAATGTTTAATAGATAGATAGTAGATAGATAATAAATAGAAAGATAATAGAAAAGAGATAAATAGATAACAGATATAGATAGATAAAAGACAGATAGAGAGATAGGTGATTCATAGATAGATAATAGATAAATAGTTAATAGGTAGAGAGATAGATAATAGACACAAAAGATATATAAAATATAGATAGTAGATACATGATAGAAAGATAGATAATAGATAGATGACAGATAGATAAATACATGATGGATAATCTTTGTAAACTGATGAATATAAGTGATATTTTTAAATATAGTAACATATATATAAGTTCTCAAATATTAAAAAAAAAAGAAAATTTATATGAAGATACAGAGAATGATGACTATGTGAGATATATTACAGGCAGTTACAAAGCCAAATAGAAATACCAAAAAATATATAAATATGAATTAAATAATAATAGAGATTAAATAAAGAGGTAGGTAGATTATATATATATATATATATATATATATATATATATATATATATATATATATATATATATATATTTTGTATATTTTGGAGGAGAGGAGTGATTGTGATGTTACTTCTCTTTTCTGGTGTTAATGTAACTAATTCCTTGCCTTGTGCTCTGTAATCAGATTTACACCCACTGATACCTGTAATGCTGGAGACAATGGCAGGAGCCAGGTGACCCCTCCCCAGTCTACACTGATATAAAGCAGGCTCTCCTCTCTGACCTCACACACTCTCCTGGTGAAGACCCTTCTGGACTCTTCTGCTCCACATCCTGCACCGCAGAGACTTTCCCTCCGCTCCTCCATCACCTGTAAGGTAAGTGCACAGTGACCATATGGACAATAGATCTGTAAATCCCATAGATATAGAAATGTCTCCTGGACTGACGGCCCCGATAACTGATCTTACTGGTATATTGTGTTACAGGAGGATAGCAATTGCTGTGGGCATCATTGTCTTTTTTCCTTTTGAGACCCTTTTTGTATATGAGGCTCATAGAGTCCAGATGCCAATCTATTTCTGGCAAACTCTTTTCTTCCCCTCAGATTCTTCCTTCACTCTTAATTTTTGCACTTTAACAACTTTTTGTCTTTTCCAATCATATTAGAATAAAAAAGTTGAAGACTTTGATACAAGTACAGGGTCAGCCTCCTATTATTTTTAGCACCTTGTAGTCTTTTGCCTTCTTTTTTCATTTTTATTATAAAAGTTTTACAGTTAAGGTTAATTTTCAGTTTTTCCCTAACAATTTTTGAAAGTGCAGTATGAGATATTTTTTATGTGTGCTGAATTGTTTTACTTTAGAGCACCATTCAATTTACCAAACAATATATAGAAAAATGGGAAAAAATTCCAGTTGTGGTAACATGGTGATGTAAAAATGCAATTTTACCATTTTTTATTATTTAGATTTTTGTTTTTTTCTTATAAGTCGTGTTTTTGTTATGTTTTAATTTTTTTTACCTTTTTTTTACAGAAATTAAATATGTGATTGGCTAATTTCTTATTTAACATTTAAGATGGCGGCTAGGCAGCGTTCTTGTCCTTGGGGGGAGGCTGAGGTGCGTTACCTAATCAGCCAGTGTGATGCACAGGACTACGAATGCACCCAACACCATCAGCATCCCATGCACCACAAAAAGGCGGTGCTAAAGAGAATTAAAAGAGGCCTAGCCTGCCAATTCGGAGTGGAGCGCTCGACGACCCAGATTCGCAAGAAGCTGGCGGACCTGCGCTTCCGGTCCAGTGAGCGCATCATCAGCATCCGTGCGCAAAATCAAATGGATCATGGTGAGCGTTGTTAAGCAGATCTGGAGAGGTTCTGTTTTGTTATTTATCACCGCCCTGGGGTACCTGTCCCACCTCCTGCTCTGATGTCCTGTGCTCTCCATGCCATGCTCCATAGCATAACACATAACATTAGCGAACGCTTTATTTAAAGCAGCCAAAGGCTCGCCCCAAAAGGCTATATCAAGTTAATGGAGTATTCCGTGCAATAATTTTTTTTTCCTATCCCTAGGACCACCATCTCCAGCAGTGCCACCATCCCCACCGGCACAGGAATCTCCTGCTGTGCCACAGTCCCTGCCAGCACAGCCATCTGCAGCTGCTACCCCTTCCCAAGCTGCAACCCCGTCTCCTGCTACCACCCCACCTCCACTTCTGTGGTCATCTTCACCAACTGATGCTTTCTCTCCAGCGTCACTCCATGACACTGGTGCAGGCTCAGCTTCCGGTAATTGAAGCACATAATATAAGCTCCCTACAAGTTGGAAAGGGTGTTGGGCTGTGATGTAATATAAAGTTTTGTGTGTTTCCCTAGCCGGTGGTGCCACTGGATCAGGTTGGGCTGTCAGCGCCTCAGCAGAGGAACCAGAGGTGCCCCAAAATCGTAAGTGGTAAACCACAAACATGTACCTTTATTTAGATATTGCAGCATAATTAGCCTGGTTAACTTTCACCATTCCCTCAACAGAAATCCCAACCTTAGAGGACCTGGTGGCATCACATCAGCGGATGATGGAAATTGTGTGCCAACATGGAGCGATGCTGGGGAGGTTCGTGGCGGCCAAACAGGGTGGCAGCCATTAATTTTTTTGTTGTTGTTAGTTTAAATTGTTATGCAAAACTTTTTACAATATATATAAAAAAAATGTTTTATATTTTTAGTTTAGATCCGCTGCTGTGTCAACTTATTTCTAAACCTTTAAAAAAAAAAAATGTAAAAAAACAAAAAAAAAACCCTTCAAATATAAAAAAATAAAAATTTATTTTTTTTTTTTTTTTAAATATTAAAATAAAAGAAAAATACACCCATTATATCTGGGCATCTTTTGAGGGAGTACTGCCCTGATGACGTCCCTGAATACCAATAAAAACAATATTTTTATTTGACAAAAATTTATAAAAGTAGTCCTATTGCAATAGAGGACTACAAAGATGACGTAAATTAATAGTATATTACAAAAAACAAAATCAACCTATCACCACCCAACCACAAACACAAAAAAAACAGATGAATAGCCAGTAGAGTTTATATGTCTTTGCTTCAATTTAGGAGCGGGTGCTCTTTTCCTCAGTGTGAACTATAATATAGCTCACTAAACTTGGTCAAAACATTGTCTCAAAAAATGCCCATAAAAAACTGACCCTCAATAAGAGGTATTCTTCGCCAGCTAGTCATCCCATAGACTAGGCCATTACGGCTTGTTCAGTTTCCATGACTGAATCAATGGACATGTATGTGGTCGCTAGACCAGGCAGCCTTCCCTGAATTAGTAGATTTATGGATCTGACACTACCAGTTTTAGGCGCTAGGATTGCACATTCACAAAGCCACTGGCGGTTGGTAAAATTGTCACAAATATCAGGGAAACCTTGGTCAATAAATTCCATTACCAAAGATGTCATTTCACTAAAATCTTCTGGAAAGGAAATGAGACCAGTAGCGGAATTATTAGGGAACCTGTCATTTCCAAGGCATAGTAGCTGGTGCGGAAATCTGTCCGCAAGTTTATTTCCCATCAAATGAACCTGCATATTAGTAGTAAGAGTTTGCTTCTGAACATGTATCCACAGATAAGAAGATTTTAGACAGGCATTCAGCTCATCCGCTGGTGTTGCTCCCTTAAGAACAGGTAATGTCTGGCAGAAGTCACCTGCAAAAATTACAACAATTCCCCCCACTAACCCCTTCGCGACCCAGCCTGTTTTCACCTTTCTGATCAAGCCAATTTTTTCAATTTTGACCATTGTCCCTTTATGAGGTCATAACTCTAGAACGCTTCAACAAATCTCACTGATTCTGAGAATGTTTTCTCATGACATATTGTACTTTATGATAGCAGTAACATTTCTTTGATATGACTTGTGTTTATTTGTGAAAAAAAATGGAAATTTGGTGAAAATTTTGCAATTTTCCAACTTCTAATTTTTATGCCCTTAAATCAGAGAGTCATAACATACAACATAGTTAAGAAATAACATTTCCCACATGTCGACTTTACATGTGCACAATTTTGGAACCAAAATTTTATTTTTTTTAAGTTATAAGGGTTAAAAGTTAACCAGCGATTTTTCATTTTTTTTAACAAATTTTACAAAACCATTTTTTTTTTTTTTTTTTTAGAGACATCATCACATTTGAAATGACTTTGAGGGGTTTACATGACAGAAAATATTCAAAAGTGACACCATTCTAAAAACTGCACCCCTCAAGGTATTCAAATCCACATTCAAGAAGTTTATTAACCCTTCAGGTGCTTCACAGGAATTTTTGAAATGCTGAACAAATATTTACTTTTCTTTCGCAAAAATGTTCATTTTGTGGGGGAAATCTGTTTGGGCGCATGGCAGAATTCATAAGGGAAGGAGCGCAATTTGACTTTTTGAATGTAAAATTTGATAGAATAATCAGCGGATGCCATGTCGCTTTTGAAGAGACCGTGATGTGCCCAAAACAGTGCAAACCCCCCAGAAGTGACAACCTTTTAGATACTAGACCCCTTATGGAACTTATCTAGATGTGTATTGAGCACCTTGAACCCTCAGGTGCTTCATAAACATTTATAGCATAGAGCTGTGGAAATAAAAAATATATCACATTTTTCCCCATATAAATCTTTTTTAGCTCCATATTTTGCATTTTCACAATGGTAACAAGAGAAATTGCTTCATACAATTTGTTGTGTCATTTCTCCTGACTACACCGATACCCCATATGTGGGGGAAACCACTGCTTCGGCGCATGGCAGGGCTTTTTATTGCAAAAACTTTTTTTTCGCATCACCATATTTTAAGAGCCATAATTTTTACAAATTTTGGCCCGCAGAGTCATTTGAGGGCTTGTTTTTTGAGAGACGAACGACGTTTTTATTGGTACCATTTTCAGGCACATGACATTTTTGTTCATTCTATGTCCCAAAACTTGGAACAGAAAGCGAACAAAAACCAGCAATTCAGGAATTGTTTTTCTTTTTTTAATACCGTTCCGCATGTGATACAATTGATAAAGCAGTTTTATTTTTCGGGTTAGTATGATTACAGTGATACCTCATTTATATAATTTTTTTATGTTTTGACGCTTTTATATAAAAACTATTTTCTATAAAAAATTATTTTTGCATCGCTTTATTCTGAGAGCTAAAACTTTTGTTTTTCTGCTGATGGAGCTGTATGGCAACTTGTTTTTTGAGGGACAAGATGACGTTTTCAGGGTACCATTTTTATTTAAATCTGTCTTTTTTTGCGTGTTATTGCAATCTTTGTTCGGCGCTATGATGATAAAGCATTGTTTTTTGCCTCGTTTTTTATTTCTTTTTTATGGTGTTCGCTGAAGGGGTTGTCCGGGCTTTTCACATAATCTCAGTACATGTCTGGGCTGCAGAATTATGACAATAAGTAACTTACTCTGTCACTAGTTTGCACGGTTTTCTAGATATTCTGAACAGAATGTCCAAGGGGGGTGTTATGGCATTGAAAGGAGAACTAGTCGTAACCTCCTACTCTACTCCAAACATGCCCTCCATAGCTACAGGCCCTCCCCGTCCACATGAAGCAGCCCTCACACAGTAACAAATTCTTCCCCTCCAGCAGCCTCAGTGCAGAGAGCAGAGAGCTGCTCCTCCCCTAGACACACACTGAACAGTTATCTATGGAAAGTGAAAATAGTGAGTGGAGGGAAAATCATCCTGTATTCTGGGCCACTCCATGATTACAATACATAACTCATTATCAGTAATTCCTTCCCTCACTGTCCTAGGCTGCTGGCAACAGTGAGAACAGACTGTGTGATGGCTAGTGATGGGGGTCTGCAGCTTCTAATCTGCACAGGGGATGGCAGTCACTGATGTAATCTGTTTGTGACAAAGCAGATTTGGTGCAGTGTATGTGTGAGCACTGTGTCTCTAATGACACAAATACTGATGGGAGCAGCCTGTCCAATCAGCAGCTGTAACAGTGTGAAGTGTTGGGGGGTGTATCTATGTATGTATTGTGCTGCTTTCACAAATACAGGATCACTGCTGTGTTCTTTCCTATGCTGGAATAATGATAAAGATGAGTGCTGGTGCAGTTTACTGCCAGCCAATGAGTGGGCAGTGGGTGGTGCTGGTCACTGGAGCTTGCTGGGAGTTTGGTGGAGCTTTGCACATACACTGCACCAAATCTGCTGCTGTGTGAAGACATCAGTGACACAGAGCTGTCTCATTCACACCCCAGAGTCTTTTTGTCACACAACAGATTACATCAGTGACTGCCATCCCCTGCGCAGATTAGAAGCTGCAGACCCACATCACTGGCCATCACACAGTCTGTTCTCACTGCTGCCAGCAGCCAGGGACAGTGAGGGAAGGAATTACTGATAATGAGTTATGTATTGTAATCATGGAGTGGCCCAGAATACAGAACGATTTTCCCTCCTCCTCACTAGATTCACTTTCCATAGATAACTGTTCAGCGTGTGTCTGGGGAGGAGCAGCTCTCTGCACTGAGGCTGCTGGAGGGGAAGAATTTGTTACTGTGTGATGAGAGCTGCTTCATGTGGACAGGGAGGGCCTGTAGCTATGGAGGGTGGGGTTGTTGCTATAGAGGACATGTTTGGAGTAGAGTAGGAGGTTATGACTAGTTCTCATTTCAATGCCATAACACCCCCCCTTGGACGTTCTGTTCAAAATATCTAGAAAACCGTGCAAACTAGTGACAGAAAGTAAATTACTTATTGTCATAATTCTGCAGCCCAGATATGTACTGAGATTATGTGAAAAGCCCAGACAACCCCTTTAACTAGTGGGACAGTGTTACAGAGCAGATCGTTACAGATGCGTCGATACCAAATGTGTGTACTTTTATTATTTACATAAATTTATTTATTTATTGGTATAATATTTTATTTTTTTCCTTTGGGGATTTTTAAAAAATATTTTTACATATCGTAATTTTTTTTTTTTTTTTTTAAACTTTATAACATTTTCCCAGGTTGGGCCTCAACCGCTTTCTTGTGCACCATGGAACAATCATCCCAAACAATTACTTTGCAAGTTTCTAATACCTTAGCTTTTCCAGAGCCCTTAATGATGTTAAAGACTGGAATTTCTGACAGCGCTAGATTAACCCCTTAAGGCCCAAGCCACTTTGTATGATAATCACCAGGCCTTAATTTTGAAATCGGACCACTCATTTTATGTGGTTATAACTCTGGAACACTTCGATTGATCTCACTGATTCTGAGAATGTTTGTTCATGACATATTGTACTTCATGTTAGTGGTAAATTTTCTTTGATATATCTTACATTTATGAAAATAACGAAAATTTGTCAAAAAGTAATAAGTTACGTACCGGTAACGGTATTTTTCGGAAGCCCATGACAGCATCACGAGAGAGGGGATCCGCCCTTTAGGAACAGGAAACCTACAGATACAAAAAGGGCGGCACCTCTCCCACGCATCAGTTGGTTTACAGAGCTTGAGAGGCTACCATGGTTAGTACACAACATATAATATATACAACCTATCTACCCTATATAGCAGAAATATATATATATTTTTTTACACCATCTCCCACATACCGTAAATTGTGGACAATCTTCTAAAGGAGTGCACCCCTATATGTGAACAAGGGAGGGAACTAAGGGTGCTGTCATGGGCTTCCGAAAAATACCGTTACCGGTACATAACTTAATACTTTATTCGGACTCCCATGACAGCACCACGAGAGAATTACAGAGATGTAAACTAATTTAGGGCGGGACTACAGCCTGCAGCACCCTTAGCCCGAAGGTGAGATCTGAAGAGGCACCCATATCTAATCGATAGTGGTTAAAAAAGGTGGAAGGAGATGACCAGGTGGCCGCCTTACATATCTGATCAATTGACACTCCAGATCTTTCTGCCCAAGATGATGCCATGGCACGAGTGGAATGCGCCCTCAGGTTCTGCGGAGCCGGACCTCCACCTGCTGTGTAGGCAAGAGAGATAGCCTCCCTAATCCACCTCGCTAATGTGCGTTTTGATACCCTACAACCTTTCCTGGGACCTTGGAAGGATAGGAATAATGCATTCTCCTTCTTCCAAGGATCCGTGGCTGCTAAATATTTAAGTAAGCATCTCCTAATATCTAATGCCTGAAGTTTTTGCTCCTTAGGGTTGGTCGGATTAGGGAGGAAGGAAGGCAGAACTATCTCTTGTGTCCTGTGAAATTGTGATGCTACCTTGGGAAGGTATGCTGGATCTGGCCTTAGGATTACTCTATCCTGTAAGAACTCTGTGTAAGGGGGCAATCTGGAAAGTGCCTGTATGTCGCTCACTCTACTTGCGGATGTTATCGCCACTAGAAAAGCTGCCTTAAGAGATATAATCTTTAATGAGGCCGAATCCAGAGGTTCAAATGGTTTTTCTGTCAAGGCCGTAAGGACTAAATTTAAGTCCCAAGGTACACATCTGTCTTTGTGTATGGGTCTCGATCTAGCCGCTGCTTTGATGAACCTTGCTACCCAATAGTTATTGGCAATATCACATGCAAACAAGGCCCCTAAGGCTGAAACTTGTACTTTTAATGTACTTGTGGAGAGACCCAATTCGAGACCCTTCTGGAGAAATTCCAGAATATGTTTCGTGGGAATTCCGTCTCTGGCGTCAAACTGAAAGGTGGACAGGAATCGCTTCCAGGTCCTAGCATAAATGTTAGTGGTAGTCAATTTCCTGCTTTTTAGGAGGGTATCAATTAACTTCTTGGAGAACCCTCTATCCTCTAACAGTGACCTTTCAAAAACCACGCCGTCAAATGGAGTCTCGCTACTTGCGGGTGGCTGACTGGCCCCTGGTAGAGGAGATCCGGAAGGTTCGTCAGCACCCAGGGATCGCATACAGACATGGTCCTCAACCATGCAAACCAGGTCCTCCTGGGCCAAAAGGGGGCAATTAATATGACTCTTGCCCGATCTTCCCTGATCTTCCTTACTACCAGAGGTAGAAGATTTAATGGCGGGAAGGCGTATGCCAGAGAAAAGTTCCATCTTATCAGGAGGGCGTCCACTGCTAGTGGATTTTCCCTGGGATTCAGAGAGCAGAACGATTTTTCTTTTCTGTTTTCTCTGGTGGCAAAGAGGTCTACCTCTGGCCGACCCCATCTGCGGACAATCTGGTGGTAAATATCCCTGTTCAAAGCCCATTCTCCTTGCTTTAGAGCCTTGCGGCTTAGAAAGTCTGCCTTTACGTTGTCTTTCCCTCTGATGTGGAGCGCCGTCAAAGATAGAAAACTTCCCTCTGCTATTTGAAGGAGACGTTCTGTTGTCCGCATCAGGGCGTCGGAGCGGGTTCCACCTTGGTGGTTGATGTATGCTACCGCTACCTGGTTGTCCGAGAGTATCCTCACGTGATGGCCCTGTAGGTACATAATGAGTTTTTTGACTGCCTGCTCTATCGCCAATAGCTCTCTTTGGTTGGATGAGATCTCCATATCCGAATCCCACTGTCCCTGTACCACTATGTCCCCCATATGGGCCCCCCAACCGAAGGGACTAGAGTCTGTGGTTATAACACGGGTTATCTGCGTTATCCAGTGCACCCCTGAGGCTAGGTTCTCATCATCGAGCCACCATCTAAGCGATGTGACAGTCGAGGGGCTTAGCAACAGTTGACCTTGTAAGGAGTGTCTTAAGGCCCTGCTATTAAATAGGACATCCTTCTGAAGGGCTCTAGTATGGAATTGTGCCCACCTAACTGCTGGGATGCATGAGGTTAGAGATCCCAACAGGGACATGGCCTGTCTGAGGGTCATAGAAGGATTATCAACCGCCCGAAGAACCTGCTGCTGTATCTTTTGCATTTTATCCAATGGCAACAGACACTGCTGAGTTTCTGAATTTAATAGTAAGCCTAGAAACTTTTGTATTTTTGAGGGCTGAAGTCGGGATTTCTCGTAGTTTAATATCCATCCGAGGTTTTCTAACCTGGACTTAGCTCTTTCTATCTGGGATGTACAATGGCCCCCTGATTTTCCTACAATTAAAAAATCATCCAAATATGGAACAATCAGGATGTCCACCTCCCGTAAATGCGCCATCACTTCGGCCACTATCTTTGTAAATACCCGGGGCGCTGCTGAGAGACAAAAGGGAAGGGCTCTATATTGATAATGACGGACTGTGCCGTCTATTGAAACCGCCACCCTCAGGAACTGCTGGAAGTCTGCATGGATAGGTACATGATAGTACGCATCTTTCAAATCTATGACTGCCATAAAACACCATTTAAACAATATTTTTATTGTCGTATTGATGGACTCCATCTTAAAAGTACGGTTCACCAAAAACTTATTAAGGAAACGTAAGTTAATGATCGTTCTAAATGTCTTATCAGGTTTTTGGATCAGGAATAAGGGAGAGTAGAACCCTCTTCCTCTCTCAGCTTCCGGAACCTCTATCAAGACGTTTTTCTGGCATAGGCTCAAGACCTCCGCTTCTAAAGCTGCTTGTTCAAGGGGTGAAGATCTTAAAGGAGTGGATTTAAAGGTATCCCGCGGGACCTGGGTAAACTCCAATCTAAGCCCGGTGGATATTACATTGCGCACCCAGTCACTATTTGTAATCTGTGACCATGCCGGAAGGAAGGATGATAGTCTACCTCCCACGGGAATTGCTAGTCATTGATTCTGTCTCTTTTGATCTCTAGACGAGCGTCTAAACATGTAGCCCGTACCTCTTCTCCTTCTATCTTCCCATCTGGGACGGTCTCTAGTAGGCGAAGAATTGGGCCTTCTCCCCAGACGGAATCTCCTTCTACCAAATGGGCGTCGGTAGGATGTAGGCCAGAGATTTGGGAATTTTTTCTTGTCGTCCCCAGCCTTCTCAAGCAGTTCGTCCAGGACTGCGCCGAACAAATATTCCCCCTCACATGGAATAGTACAAAGCTTCGCCCTGGTCTGAATGTCTCCCTGCCAGCACTTTAGCCACAGGGCTCTACGAGCCGCATTAGAGAGACCTGCTGCTCTGGCTGCCATTCTTACTGCATCCGCCAAGGCATCTGCTAGGAAGGCTGCTCCCTCTTGGATTGTTGGTAGGGCCCCAAGAATTGTTTGTCTTGATGTACCCTGTTTTAATTGTGACTCCAACTGGTCCAACCAGACCATCATGGACCTGGCTGTGCATGTTGACGCCACTGCTGGTCTTAAGGAACCGGCTGCCATCTCCCAAGTATTCTTAAGG
Organism: Dendrobates tinctorius; assembly: GCF_039654945.1. NCBI lineage: Eukaryota > Metazoa > Chordata > Amphibia > Anura > Dendrobatidae > Dendrobates > Dendrobates tinctorius. The sequence goes on along the minus strand of NW_027361696.1, from coordinate 43,159,801 downwards.
AAGGTGTCTGCCTTCCTGTCTAGGGGATCTTTAAGGGATCCCATGTCCTCAAAGGGCAGCGAGGATCTTTTCGATGCCTTTGCAATGGCCGCATCTAATTTGGGGGCCTTGTCCCAAGTATTTACTGCCGGATCGTTGAAGGGATATCTGCGTTTGAGGGCTGGTGGTAGCGACCCTCTTTTATCCGTTTTTTTCCACTCTGTGGATTAGATCCTGGATCTTCTGATTTAACGGGAAGACTCTATGCTTCCTCTGCTCCAGCCCCCTGAACATGACATCCTGCATGGATAATTGGGGCTTAGGCTCCTCTACTTCCATTGTCCCTCTGACTGCTTTGACCAGCTTGTCTACCCGGTCAAGAGGCAGATAAAACCGCCCAGAGTCCTCTTCTTCTGAGGAGGACGATGGAGATGAAGCCTGGGAGTCTCTACCTCTCCTCCATTCTGCCGAGGAATCGGACTCCACCGGGACCCCGCCCTTTATAGTTTCTGGCTGGGACAGTGACTTTAGGGTTTCCTTCATTTCTGCCCTAACAATGTCTCTCAAACTCGCTGCTACCGCGGCCGACTCTTCCGCCACTGTCTGCTGAATACAGGGGGGACACAATCTTTTGGGGCATGAGTCCGGTATTGGGCATGCACAGAGTGCGCATTCCCTGTGTTTAGTTTTACCTGAAGCCTTCTTCCCCTAGAATAAAGCACAGAAGGGGGGCCCCGTCACTGAGTGAACTTTCACGAAGATCACTTACCAGTGCCACAATCAAGTACCGGAGGATGAGGGGGATTCTTCTCAGACGATGCTCCTGTCTGCTTAGAGGAGCTTTTATGGCTGGACTGGTCATTTCGTCCCGCACGTTCACTGTCACGAGACTCTTTCTTTTTCTGCTTGACCTGCCGAAGGTCATCCAGGGGCGGCAGAGATGTTTGTCGCTGCTGCCGTTGTTGCTGCTGCTGCTGATGCCACTGACGCTGCTGCTGCTGCTCCTGCTCGCTCTCCATTACTGCTCGCAATAATGTGGCCAAGGCAAGGCACCCTGCCCGGGTCCTGCCTATATACCCCTCCTCCGGACAGCAGTATGCGTGCCACGCCCCTCCCCCCCTAATAGGGCTCCCTTCCCCAGCTGGCGCCGCACCGGGCCGGAGAGCCGACGCTCATCGGTGCTTGCGATGGGCGCCGCCATCTTGTTTTTCTCGCGCATGCGCAGTGGCGCCGCCGACCCGGAAGCACCTCCTCCGGCCGCCCCTGACGTCACCGCGACCCCACCCGACCGGAAGTCACGCGGGACGCCCGGGAGCTTCGGGATACCGCGCTCCCCGGTCGCAGCGTCCCCCGCAGCGCGCCGGCCACCGCACCAGCGCCGCCGGATCCGGGGGCTCCCGGGGGGAAACATACTCACCGGCGGCGGCCTTTATTCTGGAGTCGGACATCCTCCGGACGCCGCTCCCTGCTGACTACGCCACCGCCGTGCTACCCATCCTGGGCCACCGTGGCGTCTTCCAGGGATCCGCACCAGGCCGAGGTAGGAGACCCCCCCGCTACCTGTATCGGCCGGCCGGCCTGGGATCCTGGTCTTCTGTAGGATCCCGTCCCTTCAGGAACAGGAAACCAACTGATGCGTGGGAGAGGTGCCGCCCTTTTTGTATCTGTAGGTTTCCTGTTCCTAAAGGGCGGATCCCCTCTCTCGTGGTGCTGTCATGGGAGTCCGAATAAATTTTGAAAATTTCGCAATTTCCAGACTTTTAATTTTTGTACCCTTAAATCAGAGAGGGATGTCACACAAAATAGTTAATAAATAAATAATTTCCCTCATGTGAATTTTACATCAGCACAATTTTGGAAACATTTTTCTTAGGATGTGTTAAGGGTTAAAAGTTAACCAGAGATTTCTCATTTTTCCAACAAAATTTACAAAACCATTTTTTTAGGGACCACATCACATTTGAAGTGAGTTTGGGGGGGGATCAATATAACAGAAAATACCCAATCGTGACACCATTCTAAAAACTGCACCCCTCAAGGTGTTCAAAAACACATTCAAGAAGTTTATTAACCCTTTAGGTACTTCACAAGAATTGAAGCAATGTGGAAGGAAAAAATGAACATTTAACTTTTTTTTCCCCAAAATTTTACTTCGGACACAAATTATTTTTTATTTTGTCAAGGGTATCAGAAGAAAATGAACCACAACATTTGTTGTGCAATTTCTCCTGAGTACAGCAATACCCCATATGCGGAGGAAGGCCAATCTTTAGGCGCACGTCATGTCAAATTGGCTGGAATTGAGAGCTTAACCCTATGTTGCATTTGGAGAGCCCCTGATGTACCTAAACAGTGGAAACCCCCATATGTGACCCGTAAAATTAAAATATATTTTTTCCACAAAATTAACTTTTCATCCCCAATTTTTATTTTCCCCAAGGGTAATAGGACCCAAAAAGTTTGAGCAATTTGTCCTAAGTATGCTGATACCCCATATGTGGGGGTAAAACACTGTTTGGGTGCATGGTAAAGCTCGGAAGGGAAGGAGCGCTGTTTGACTTTTTCAACGCAAAATTGACTGGACTTGAGATCGGATGCTATGTCATGTTTGGAGAGCCCCTGATGTGCCTAAAAAGTGGAAACCCCCACAAGTGACCACATTTTTTAAACTAGACCCTCCAAGGAACTTATCTAGATGTGTGGTGAGCAATTTGAACCCCCAAGTGCTTCACAGAAGTTTATAACGTAGAGCAGTTTTTTTTTTTTTCTTTTTTTTACACACAGAAAATATTTTTTCCCCAAAATTTTTATTTTCACAAGGGTAACAGGACACCAAAAGTTGTGCCATTTCTCCTGAGTATGCTGATACCCCTTATATGGGGTGGAACCACAGTTTGGGTGCATGGCAGAGCTTGGAAGGGAAAGAGCGCTGTTTTGGAATGCAGACTTTGATGGGATGGTCTGCGAGCATCATGTTGCATTTGCAGAGCCCCTGATGTGCCTAAACAGTAGAAACCCCCCACAAGTGACCCAGTTTTGAAAACTAGATCCCCAAGGAGCTTATCTAGATGTGTGGTGAGCACATTGAACCACAAAATGCTTCACAGGAGATTATAACGTAGAGCCGTTAAAATAAGAAAAAAAAATTCCACAAAAATTACCTTTTTGCCCCCCAAATTTTTATTTCCACAAGGATAACAGGAGAAATTAGACCTAAAAGCTGTGAAATTTGTCCTGAGTATGCTGATACCACCATCTTTGGGAGGCAGAATGAACAAATCCACAACAGATGAAGAATTGGTTTTATTTTTTATGCCGTTCCTCATGCGGTATTAGTGATTAGGTGACTTTATTCCTTGGGTTGGTGTGATTACTGCGATACCAGATTTCTATCCTTTATGTTTAGCTTCTGTCAGACACGAAAAGACGCTTTTTTGTAACAATTTTTTGTAAGAAGTTTTTGCATCGTCGTATTTTGAAAGCTATACTTTTTCCATATTTTGGCCGACAGAGTTAGGTGAGAGCTTGTTTTTTGAGGGATGAGCGGATGTTTTTATTGGTACCATTTTCAGGCACATGACATTTTTTGATCGCTTTCTATTCCGATTTTTGTGGGGGCAGAATGAACAAAAACCAGCAATTCAGGAATTGTGCTTTTTTCTTTTTTTTGTTCTCCATTCCGTGTGTGGTAAAATTGGTAAGGCAGCTTTTTTCTTTGGGTCACTATGATTACAGTGACACCTCATTTATGTAGGTTTTTTTGTTTTGGTGTTTTTACACAAAACTTTTATAAAAAAAATTGTTTTTGCATCACTTTATTCTGAGAGCTATAACTTTTTATTTGTCTGCTGATGGAGCAGTATGGTGACTTGTTTTTTGCGGGACGAGATGGCGCTTTCAGTGATACTATTTTTATTACCATTCGTTTTTATTATCTTGTTTTATTCCACTTATTCCAAGCAGTATGATGGATACCGCTTGGAAAAAGTATAATTTGTTACTTTGTCTTTTATGGCATTCACTGAAGGGGTTAACTAGGGTGACACATAGATGGGATTTTTACTGACACAGGGATACCAAACATGTATGTTTTTTTTTTTTTTACATAAAAATGTGTATTAGGGGAATTTAAATTTTTTTTTACCTTTTCCCTATGTGGGACTTCACGTTTTCACTTTTATTGCATGTATAATACATTGCAATGCTCCAACGGTGTAATGTATTATACCCTATGCTGAAAGCGGCTGAGACCATGCTGTGAGCATGGTCTCAGAGGCTTTCAGTAGCTGGATGACCCGGGAGTTGTCATGACAATGCCAGGTCATCATGGCAGAGATCAGGCCCAGCGATTATATCACGGGGACACAGATCTGAAGGCAGAGGGAGCTACCGACCCTCTGCCTCCCCTGAACGCTGAGATCACGCCCGATTGCAACAATCGGGGGGTTAACAGAGAGGGGCAGGCGCGGACGCTGCTACTGGCTGTTAGTGCAGGAAGCTCAGCCATCACAGCTCTGAGGTCCTGCACTGACCGGGCATGAGATGGTGAAATTTCAGCCCAATCAGTAAACAACGCTAGCGAAAACAAGACAAGAATGCCCCAATTTCATATTTTTATTTGTTACAATTCCACAAAATTTGCTGTAAAAACAATCAAAATTCATAATTACCTAAAATATTATCAATAAATATGTCATAAAGTAATAAAGAACAAAATAGATATGTTTGGTATTGCTGCAATAATACTGATGAGCAAAATCATATTGCAGGGTCATGTTTACCACAAAATGTACGCCATAAAAATAATTTCTGAAAAACCATCTAAGAATTGTGTTTTTTGTCGATACAGTCATATGTTAAAGATTGGGCACCCCTATTAATGTTAACCTTTTTTCTTTATAACAATTTAGGTTTTTGAAACAGCCATTTCAGTTTCATATATCTAATAACTGATGGACTCAGTTATATTTCTGGATTCAAATGAGGTTTATTGTACTAACAGAAAATGTGCAATCTGCATTTAAACAAAATTTGACTGGTGCAAAAGTATGGGCACCTCAACATAAAAGTGACATTAATATTTCGTAGATCCTCCTTTTGCAAAAATAACAGCCTCTAGTCGCTTCCTGTAGCTATTAATGAGTTCCTGGATCCTGGATGAAGGTATTTGTGACCATTCCTGTTTACAAAACAATTCCAGTTCAGTTAAGTTTGATGGTCGCCGAGCATGGACAGCCCGCTTCAAATCATCCCACAGATGTTCAATGATATTCAGGTCTGGGGACTGGGATGGCCATTCCAGAACATTGTAATTGTTCCTCTGCATGAATGCCTGAGTAGATTTGGAGCGGTGTTTTGGATCATTGTCTTGCTGAAATATCCATCCCCTGCATAACTTCAACTTCGTCACTGATTCTTGCACATTGTCAAGAATCTGCTGATACTGAGTTGAATCCATGCGACCCTCAACTTTAACAAGATTCCCGGTGCCGGCATTGGCCACACAGCCCCAAAGCATGATGGAACATCCACCAAATTTTACTATGGGCAGCAAGTGTTTTTTTTGGAATGCTGTGTTTTTTAGCCTCCATGCATAACACCTTTTTGTATGACTAAACAACTCAATCTTTGTTTCATCAGTCCACAAGACCTTCTTCCAAAATGTAACTGGCTTGTCCAAATGTGCTTTTGCATACCTCAGACGACTGTTTGTGGCGTAGTTGCAGAAACGGCTTCTTTGGCATCACTCTCCCATACAGCTTCTCCTTGTGCAAAGTGCGCTGTATTGTTGACCGATGCACAGTGACACCATCTGCAGCAAGATGATGCTGCAGGTCTTTGGAGGTGGTCTGTGGATTGTCCTTGACTGTTCTCACCATTCTTCTCTGCCTTTCTGATATTTTTCTTGGCCAGTCATTTCTGGGCTTAACAAGAATTGTACCTGTGTTCTTCCATTTCCTTACCATGTTCCTCACAGTAGAAACTGACAGATTAAATCTCTGAGACAACTTTTTGTAGCCTTCCCGTGAAAAGCTATGTTGAATAATCTTTGTTTTCAGATCATTTGAGAGTTGTTTTGAGGAGCCCATGATGCCACTCTTCATAGGAGAATCAAATAGGAGAACTACTTGCAAGTGGCCACCTTAAATACCTTTTCTCATGATTTGATACACCTGGCTATGAAGTTCAAAGCTCAATGAGGTTACAAAACCAATTTAGTGCTTCAGGAAGTCAGTAAAAAGTAGTTAGGAGTGTTCAAGAAGATAAGGGTGCCCATACTTTTGCACCGGTCAAATTTTGTTTAAATGCAGATTGCACATTTTCTGTTAGTACAATAAACCTCATTTGAATCCAGAAATATAACTGAGTCCATCAGTTATTAGATACATGAAACTGAAATAGCCGTTGCAAAAACCTAAATTGTTATAAAGAAAAAAGGTTAACAATATGGGTGCCCAAACTTTCACATATGACTAGTGTTGAGCATTCCGATACCGCAAGTATCGGGTATCAGCCGATATTAGCGGTATCGGAATTCCGATAGTTAGTTCCGATACTTTTGTCATATCGGATTCCGGAATCGGAAGTTCCCATCATGCTATGAGCCTGCTTGCTTTGATTAAGCCAATGGGAATCCTCCGAAGTGTGGGCACATCCTGTTAGGCATGTAGGCATGTTAACTATTGGCATGGCTGTGATTGGCTGCCGAAATGATGTCATGATGCACTATAAAAGCCACCGCAGCCGCCATTTCTGGTCACTCTGCTGTGAATTCAGTTAGGGACAGGCTGCTGTAGAAGACTGTGAGGGACAGTTAGAAATAGCGATTCCACCAAACATCTAGTGCTTTACCCAGGCTACATAAACCACCACTGTAGCCTTCTTTGCCCTAGCAGCAGTGTTCACAGCTGTCTGCAAGGGCTGTGTGAGTGCAGCTCACGTTGTGGAGTGGGTCCTGCAGCCACGTCAGGCTGTAGGCCACCCAGTGTGATCACTGCTGCCTCATACATCTTTTATTTTTTGAGCTGCATTTTTTACATAATTTCAATCTAGTGTGCTTCCATCCGTATCCATATACGTTGGTTGCAAACACTAGTAGTAGACAGCGGAGCCTTTCTGCAGCCTTTCAGTGCTAGTGTCCACTTTGCTGCACTGTTCACGGCTGTCTGAGAGGTCTCTGACTGTGTGTGAGTGCAGCTCACGCTGAGTAGTGTGTCCTGCAGCTACGTCTGGCTGTAGGACGCTCAGCGTGCGTCAGTGCCTCACACATATTTTTATTTGAGTGCAGCTCATTTTTTCTTCTATTAGTGTGCATCCATCCATCTCCATCTACGGTGGTTGCAAACACTATATAGGAGTACACAGCGGAGCCTTTCTGCAGCCTGTCAGTGCCAGTGCCCACTTAGCTGCACTGTTGACGGCTGTCTGAGAGGCCTCTGACTGTGTGTGAGTGCAGCTCACGCTGAGTAGAGTGTCCTGCAGCTACGTCTGGTTGTAGGACGCTCAACGTGCGTCACTGCCTCACACATTTGTCTTTGAGTGCAGCTCATTTTTTCTTCTCCTATTAGTGTGCATCCATCCGTATCCATCAACATTGGTTGGTTGCAAACACTATATAGGAGTAGATAGAGGAGCCTTTTTTTCTGGCTTGTGCCCTGCCGGCGCAGCCAGATTAGTATTACCCAATTTTTTTGGAGCCTCATCTTTTGCATTGTAGGTTACCTGCCTGCATTGTAATAGCTCCAAAAAGTTGGTGATACTATCAGTTTCAATTCTTTGTTCACATACTTTGAGTTTGTTTCCAACAAAGAAACCACAAAAAAAGTTCACCAAACACTACATTTGGAACTTGTGTAGGCCACATCAGCTCCTATTAAAGTGTAGTCCACACACACACACTTCATAAAATTAGTGTTTCTTGTAACTGTAACCAGCTGTTCAGGAATAAGCACACTAAGGCCCCCCTTTGTACTTTTTTGCCTATCTTAAGCAGTCTTGCAAGATGAAGGAGGCAGGGAGTAAGGCGCGTGGGCGTGGGGTTTCAGCAGGGAGAGGACGTGGGGATTCTACAGGTAGAGGACGTGGGGATTCTGGGCCTGCTGCGGGCACCAGTGTATCAGCATCCCCCAGTTTTAGCAGGCAACAGTCCTTTATGCGCAGCTTTGTAGGACCTCAACGTACCCCACTGCTGCGGGAGGAACAAATTGAAGCCGTTGTCGGATGGATGGCAGCTAACGCATCGACTTCAATTACTTCCGCATCCTCTCAGGGTCAGAGCACCGAAGAGCAACCATCTGTCTCTTCACCACCTGCCAAAGTGCCCAGGCAGTCAGAGACATGGACAGGAGCCATCACAGTCTCTACTTCTGTTCTCGGAATCTGTTGGCTTGGAAAGAGGGGGCCAGCCAAGCAGCATTCCTGAATGTGAAGAAGAGGGAGTATGCAGTGATGCGCAACTTCTTTGTCCCTCTGAATCTGAAGAGGCGAGTGGGCCAGTGCCTATGGTCAGCACACCTCAGTACGCATCAGATGACGAGACTCAGTTGCCACTTTCTGGTGCGTACGGTGCTGGCGAGACAACCCCGGAGAAGCAGCTGTTTGAAGAGGGGAGGGAAGATGATGAGGTCCTTGACCCATCATGGCGTGAGCAACAGGAAGGTGGTGGGAGCAGCTCGGAGGAAGAGATTCCCCTACCGGAAAAAACAGGAGGCAGAGGGAGGGGGAAGACTTGGTTGCCTGTACCCTCCACTTCGGCACCCGTTAGGAGCATTCCTCCTTCCAAAGGCAAACCGGGCGCTCACAAGAGTTGCAGTGCGTGGTCCTTTTTTGACACAGTTGCAGATGACATTTGCTTTGTCAAATGCAAGCTGTGTCATCAGAGAGTCAAAAGAGGGAGAAATGTCAGCAACCTCAATACCACAAATATGTGGAAACATGTGCGCACCAAGCACGAGTTGGAGTTGCAGAGACACCCTGAAGACGTAGGCCAACGTACAGCACCACCTACCACCTCTTCAGTTCGTGTTGGGCCCTCTTCCTTCAGCTCACACACTGCTGGTTCTGCTTCCTCACAGGATCGCCAAGGAAGAACCTCTGCCACTGTTGTCCGGAGACCCTGTCAGATTACACCCATAGCAGCACGTTCCCATCCATCACAGCCATCGGTAGCACAGGCATGGGATAAAAGGCGCCCTTACTCGGCAAACCATCCCCGAGCACAGTCTCTGAATGCTGGCATTGCCAAACTTCTGGCAGTTGAAATGCTGTCATTCAGGCTGGTGGACACTGACACCTTCCGGGACTTAATGGCATTGGCAGTCCCCCAATACAACGTGCCCAGCCGCTTTTATTTCAGCAGGCGAGCCGTCCCTGCCCTGCAGAAACATGTTGAGGGCAAAATAAAACATGCGCTACTAAACGGCGTTAGTAGCAAGGTCCACCTGACCACCGATGCGTGGACCAGTAACCATGGACAGGGACGATACCTTTCCCTCACTGCCCACTGGGTCAATGTTGTGGAGCCGGGTACGGATCTGGAGAGTGGCGCTGTACGTGTTCTTCCAACGCCACGGATTGCAGGACTCCAGTCTGTACACATAGACTCCTCCTCCTACTCAAGTTCCTCAGAAACAGCAGAGCAGGAGCCTGTTATGACCGATATGAGCACAGCCGTGGCCAAACGTCAACAGGCTGTACTCAAATTAATTTCTTTGGGGAATCGAAGCCACACCGCGCAGGAGCTCTGGAATGCTATCAAGCTGGAGAGCGATGTGTGGTTTGGGCCAGCGAATCTCCAGCCGGGCTTGGTAGTGTGTGACAATGGCCGAAATCTGGTGGCAGCTCTTGGCCTAGGCAACCTCACACACATCCCATGTCTGGCACATGTTCTTAACTTGGTCGTGCAGAGTTTTCTGAGGGACTATCCGGATGTTGCTGCACTGTTGCACAAGGTCCGCATAGAGTGCGCTCACTTGCGACATTCCAGCACGGCAAGATCGCGCCTCGCTGCTCTGCAGCGACGATTTGGCCTTCCGGAACATCGCATCATATGTGACCTACCCACCCGGTGGAATTCAACGTTACATATGTTGGAGCGGTTGTGTGAGCAGCAGGCAGCAGTCATGGAGTACCAGCTGCATCAGGCGCAAACAAGTCGCACTGTGCGCCGTTCACACTTCAGCACCATTGAGTGGGCCTCTATGAAGGACATCTGCCTCGTTTTGCGTGCCTTCGATGAATCCACGCGGATGGCGAGTGCAGATGATGCACTAGTCAGCATGACTGTCCCCCTTATCTGCCTGCTTCAACAAACACTGCAAGCACTAAGGGATGAGGTTTCAGAAGAGGTGGAGGATGAGGAGTCCCAAATGCCATCTGCTTCTGGACAGTCTGCGCTACGCGTTTCCTCACAAAGGCCTAGGCAGGGGACACTTTGTGAGGAGGATGAGGAGGAGTCGATGGAGGAGGAAGACATCTCTCCAGAGGAGGGAGGTACACAAACCTCTACTCAGTATGTACAGCGAGGGTGGGGTGATGCAGAGCAGGCCGAGGTCACGCCTCAAACAGGGGACAGCGGTTCTTTGGCAGTTGGGAGTCTGCAGCACATGGTTGATTTCATGCTGCAGTGCCTGAGAAACGACCGCCGCATCGCCCACATTCTCGTCTTGCCTGATTATTGGGTGTACACCCTCCTAGATCCTCGCTACCGGGACAGCGTACAAAGGCTCATACCAACGTTGAACCGGGAGCGTAAAATGCGGGAGTACGAAGAGTCACTGGTGCAGTCCATAATGTTTTCCATTCCACCCGACAGCATTGTTGCTAGTGCTTTACAAAGCAGCTCTGTGCGTCGAGGCAGTGGAGGAAACTCTGCACAAAGAGGGAGCAGAGGCAGCGCCACAGCACAAGGCAAGACCACTATGGCCCAAATGTGGCAAAGTTTTGTGTGTCCACCACAATTGTCTACACCATCAGCGACGCCTCGAGTCAGCAGGAGGCAACGCTTCCGTCAGATGGTGTCAGACTACATGTCTTGCCCTGTCAGTGTACTCCCAGATGGCTCTTCCCCCTTCAAGTTTTGGGTCTCTAAGCTGGATACATGGCCAGAGCTTAGCCAGTATGCATTGGAGGTGCTGGCTTGCCCTGCTGCCAGTGTATTATCGGAACGTGTCTTTAGTGCCACAGGTGGTGTACTAACAGACCGTCGCACGCGACTATCTTCCGATAATGTTGACCGGCTGACTTTTCTGAAAATGAACAAGGCCTGGATCTCCAAAGACTTTGCCATTCCTCTTACAGACTAAATTAGTGGTTGGCAACTGTATCCAGGTCTGCTGGTGTGTTCATTTTTCTACCACCTGAACTATAATCCCTGTGCTTCAACACAGCCAGTTGTCGCTCAGATGTGTCGTCTGCACAGAGAAACACACTAGCTCCTGTGTTAGTGGGGTTCAGTAATGCCAGCTGATCCCCTGCTGTGTGGACGGCAAAGTCACCAGCTCCATCAACATTCAAACCACTACTGATTTTTAACCGTGCCCAACTTAGGTCTCTGGCTCCACTGTCTCTACTATTTCCCCTGACCTCCAACCCCGCCATCTACATCTCTGAAGTGGCGTCAGCACAATCTACACTTGTTCCTGTGTTCCTGTGGCTCAGCCCCATCAGTTTATCCCTTGATGTGTGTCCGGCAAGGTCTCCTGCTCTGTCCACATTCCCATAACCAGTAGTGGGAATGAGGACAGAGCTGGCGAACTTGCCGGACAAACATCAGGGGATCAACTGACGGGACTGAGCACCAGTAACACAGGAACAAGTGTAGATTGTGCTGACGCCACTTCAGAGATGTAGCTGGCGGGGTTGGAGGCCAGGGTAAATAGTAGAGACAGTGGAGCCAGAGGCCTAAGTGGAGCATGGTTAGAATCAGTAGTAGTCCACAACCTCCATAAAAACCGCTGCCCATTGGCCTCTGCATGCGGCATGCGTAATCCTGGGCTCCAACAGCGTCAGTTGGTGTTCAGAAGTGTCGTCTCCACAGAGCCAAACACATTCGTTCAAGTGTTATTGGGTTTCAGCACTGCCAGCTGTTCCCCTGCTGTGGAGATGGCAAGTCTCCTGCTGCCTTCACCTGCCAAAATCCAGTAGGCCCCAGCCTGCTCCTCGCCTAATCCTGGGCTCCAACAGCGTCAGTTGGTGTTCAGAAGTGTCGTCTCCACAGAGCCAAACACATTCGTTAGAGTGTTAGTGGGTTTCAGCACTGCCAGCTGTTCCCCTGCTGTGGAGATGGCAAGTCTCCTGCTGCCTTCACCTGCCAAAATCCAGTAGGCCCCAGCCTGCTCCTCGCCTAGTCCTGGGCTCCAACAGCGTCAGTTGGTGTTCAGAAGTGTCGTCTCCACAGAGCCAAACACATTCGTTAGAGTGTTAGTGGGGTTCAGCACTGCCAGCTGTTCCCCTGCTGTGGAGATGGCAAGTCTCCTGCTGCCTTCACCTGCCAAAATCCAGTAGGCCCCAGCCTGCTCCTCGCCTAATCCTGGGCTCCAACAGCGTCAGTTGGTGTTCAGAAGTGTCGTCTCCACAGAGCCAAACACATTCGTTCAAGTGTTAGTGGGGTTCATCATTGCCAGCTGATCCCCTGCTGTGGAGATGGCAGTCTTTCCTGCTGTCTCCGCATTCCAAAGACAGTAGGCCTCTGCCTACACCCTCCTATTTCCTGGGCTTCAACACAGCCAGTTGTAGTTCGGAAGTGCCGTCCACACGGAAAGAGATACTTGCTCCCGTGTCTCTGTGGGGTTCAGTAACGTCAGCTGATCCCCTGCTTTGTGGATGGCAGTCTCTCCTGCTGTCACCTAATTCAAAATACAGTAGGCCTCTGCCTACACCCTCCTATTTCCTGGGCTTCAACACAGCCAGTTGTAGTTCGGAAGTGCCGTCCACACGGAAAGAGATACTTGCTCCCGTGTCTCTGTGGGGTTCAGTAACGTCAGCTGATCCCCTGCTTTGTGGATGGCAGTCTCTCCTGCTGTCACCTAATTCAAAATACAGTAGGCCTCTGCCTACACCCTCCTATTTCCTGGGCTTCAACACAGCCAGTTGTAGTTCGGAAGTGCCGTCCACACGGAAAGAGATACTTGCTCCCGTGTCTCTGTGGGGTTCAGTAACGTCAGCTGATCCCCTGCTGTGTGGATGGCAGTCTCTCCTGCTGCCTACACAGTCGTACCACTACTGATTTTTAACCGTGCTCCAATTAGGCCTGTGGCTCCACTGTCTCTCGTATTTCCCCTGTCCTCCAACCCTGCCAGTTACAGCTCCGAAGTGGCGTCTGCACAATCCACACTTGTTCCTGTGTTACAGGTGTTCAGTCCGGTCAGTTAATCCCCTGATGTGTGTCCGGCAATGTCGCCTGCTCTGTCCACATTCCCATAATGGGAATGTGGACAGAGCAGGCGACATTGCCGGACACACATCAGGGGATTAACTGACCGGACTGAACACCTGTAACACAGGAACAAGTGTGGATTGTGCAGACGCCACTTCGGAGCTGTAACTGGCGGGGTTGGAGGACAGGGGAAATACGAAAATCAGTGAAGCCACAGGCCTAAGTGGAGCTTGGTACAAATTAGTAGTCTACAACCGATCTTAAAATTTCTTCAATGCAGCCTCAGCCTGCTCCGTGCTTGTCCCTGGGCTTCAACACAGCCAGTTGTTGCTCGGAAGTGCCGTCTTCACAGAGTAAAACACTAGCTCCTGTGTTTGTGGGGTTCAGTAACGTCAGCTGTTCCCCTGCTGTTTTGATGGCAATCTGTCCTCCTGCCTCCCAATTGACAGCACATCAGGCCTCAGCCTGCTAAGTGCTTGTCCTGGGCTCCAACATCGCCAGTTGCTGCTCATAACTGACTTTGGCATGGGTACTCCCTCCTGCCCAGCTTGGTTCCAGCCCTGCCTGCTGTTTCCGGGAAGTGTCAATGTCAGTTTGCCACCCCAAGTTGCCATGTCGTGTTGCGGTTGGGTTAGCCGAGGCTAGGGTGCCAGCAGTTTAGGTGCTTCCTATGTGGACTGCGGGTTCTGGTAAGAAAGGCTTGTTCCATAGTGCCAGTAGGACAAGCACCCCCTGTAGGACTGTGTGATTCGGTAACTGCGGCCAGCTTGCGGCATGCCAACTTTGCTTTTCAGGGGTAACTTCTGATACCCCTCCGGGTTCCAGCACCGTCAGCTGGTTCTCGTCAGAGCCTTTGGCCTAGGTGCCTCCATCTCGGTATCCGAGTTCCGGCAACGTCTGCTGGTCCTTGGTAGTGCTTTGTAGCACAGGTACCTCCTGCTTAGTAACCGGGTTCCAGCACCGTCAGCTGGTCCTCGGTTGTGCCATTGGCTCTTATTCCTTCTGCTGCCCCTCCGGGTGCCAGCACTGTCAGCTGGTCCTCGCTATTTCCATTTGCTCTTGCAGCTTATGCTACCCCTCCGGGTTCCAGCACCGTCAGCTGGTTCTCGTCAGAGCCTTTGGCCTAGGTGCCTCCATCTCGGTATCCGAGTTCCGGCAACGTCTGCTGGTCCTTGGTAGTGCTTTGTAGCACAGGTACCTCCTGCTTAGTAACCGGGTTCCAGCACCGTCAGCTGGTCCTCGGTTGTGCCATTGGCTCTTATTCCTTCTGCTGCCCCTCCGGGTGCCAGCACTGTCAGCTGGTCCTCGCTATTTCCATTTGCTCTTGCAGCTTATGCTACCCCTCCGGGTTCCAGCACCGTCAGCTGGTTCTCGTCAGAGCCTTTGGCCTAGGTGCCTCCATCTCGGTATCCGAGTTCCGGCAACGTCTGCTGGTCCTTGGTAGTGCTTTGTAGCACAGGTACCTCCTGCTTAGTAACCGGGTTCCAGCACCGTCAGCTGGTCCTCGGTTGTGCCATTGGCTCTTGTTCCTTCTGCTGCCCCTACGGGTGCCAGTACCGTCAGCTGGTTCAAGAGGACAAAGAACAGGAAGACAACCACCAAGATGCAGAACAACAAGAGAGAGAAGACAAAGAAGCATAAAAAAACAAAGCAGAAGAACATTAAGCATAAGACTAATACTCTGAGCAAATGATATTATCTTAATTATAAGCAGAAGAAGACTAAGCAGTGTATGGGGGTGAGTCCGTTCCTCCTCGTGGTGCCCCTGGAAAAGGCCTGCTGCTGCAGGCCAAACTGAACGCGGACAAATCCTGTTGTAAATCTTGTGTGACAGGCAGAACGGAAGGTGTAAACTTCTAACTTTTCTAGATAACAACTACAGGAATGCCTGACACAAACAAGAATATGATGAAGAAGAATAGGAAGATGAAGAAGTTGAATATGTAGAATAATAATTGTTGAATAAGAAGAATATGAAGAATGTAAGAAAAGGAAGAAGAAGAAGGTAAAAAAAGGAATAAGAAGAAGGTAAAAAAAGGAATAAGAAGAAGGTAAAAAAAGGAAGAAGAAGAAGAAGGTAAAAAAAGGAATAAGAAGAAGAAGGTAAAAAAAGGAATAAGAAGAAGAAGGTAAAAAAAGGAATAAGAAGAAGAAGAAGGTAAAAAAAGGAAGAAGAATAAGAAAGAAGAAGAAAGAAGAAAGAAGAAGAAGACATACATGTCTGGCAAAATATAAATGAGGCTAACAGTCAATATCTTTGTAACTCCTAACATCTTTAAAAAAAAAAGTTTAATTCCTGCTATTCCATTTGATTGGGCTAAACCTCTATGGCTTTAATGTCTCCTCCACCTCCCACAATACATTCTACATTATTCTTAGTTGTTTTTCTTCATGTAGAATTAACCTACAAGGAAAGAAAGGGTTTTTTTTAATTCCGATATTTTGGCCCCATTGACTTGCATTGGTTCCCGGTATCGGAATCGGCGATACCGATACTTTTTTTTTAAGATCGGCCGATCCATTCCGATCCGATATTTTCAAGTATCGGCTGGTATCGCTCAACTCTACATATGACCATTTCTCTTCACTTGGATTTTTTTTTTTTTTTAACTGCTTCCAGTAGATGATGTCGTAAAATGAATGATGCATTTCAAAAGTATAAGTCATTTATCAAAAAACAAGTTCTCATATGTCTATGTGGAGAGAAAAATAAACGAGTCATGGCTCTGGGAAAAAGGTGGACCAAAAAAAAAAAAAAAAAAAATGCAAAAGTGGAAATTGGCCTCATCAAACTACCCATATTAACAATATTAATTCTGGGCAAAAAATCTCACATATGTATAGCAACGAGAAGAGGCTAATAAGAAACCCACAGAGTATATAACCTTTAAAATAAATTTTTATTTAAATAGTTAAACATATGTAGGTAAATTAGGGAGCAGCATAGAGGCTGCTGAGCATTGATACAGTGAAACACTGACAAATACAAGCTGCACAATATGTTATTCAAGTGATTTTTTCACACTGGACTGGCGTGCTGCATTAGTTTTTTGTCTGTAGATAGATATATGATAATAGATAGCTAGAAGACAGACTTGGTATACATCCTTTGTTGGCAATGACAGAGGTCAAAGGTTTCCTGTAAAAATAGCCACAAGTTGAGTGCCAAGTTATTCTTTCATGAAATGGAAAATAATTTTATTTTATTTTTGCAGTCTGCAAACATTTCGGCCTACATGGCCTTCATCAGTCTGCATCAAAATATAACAGACAAGAAAAGCAAATTTATAAGCCATAAATTGAGTGCAAAGTTATTCTATTTTCACTCTTTGGTTTGGTAACCTACTTGTGCAGCCTGCAGTAGTGCCACGCTATGTTTTAAACATTTCCTGTAAGTCTTCACAAGGTTGGCACACACTGTTGGTGGTACATTGTCCCATTCCTCCATGTAGATCTCCTCTAGAGCAGTGATGTTTGGGCCTGTCGCTGGGAAACACGGACTTTCAAATCCCTCCAAAGGTTTTCTATGGGGGTTGAGATTTGGAGACTGGCTAGGCCACTCCAGGACCTTCATAGGCTTCTATTGAAGACACTCTTTCCTGGCCCTGGCAGTGTGCTTGGGATCATTATCATGCTGAAAGACGATAGATAGGCCACATTCACACCACAGTATTTTGGTCAGTATTTCACACCAGTATTTGTAAGCCAAAACCAGGAGTGGGTGATAAATACAGAAGTGGCCATCCAGTACATAGTTCCAAAGGGATATTGGGGTGTGTGTACGCTTTTGCCAAGGCGGGCCTTGCATTTAATGCATAGGCTAACAGTATGGAAGAACCAAAAGAATAATGTTAACTTGGGATTCATGTGGCCATCCAGTACATGGGTTCAAAGGCTTATTGGGGTGCATAAGAGTTTGTGGCAGGGCGGGCCTTGCATTCAATGCATAGGTGTAGGGAGGGGGAACCCCGTAGAGTGTCTGGGCCGGAACCTCCGTCCTTTGTTACGGCCTGTTCATCACCGCCCACAGCCGCCATTACCCCGCTGCAGTCGGCAGTTGGGGCCTGCTCCTTGCCTACGGAGAGACTCTTTACACAGGCCCAGTCCGTGCACGTTGCCTACCAACCGCCACTCTTCCAGACTACGTCACTACCCTAAACAACCTATATAAGAAAACAGGCCCTACAAGAGGTTTTATACTTTAAAAATAGATTTTTATTGAACAATGTCATTACACAAGTTAAAAAAGGGATGATGACATACAGAAAAAAATAAATGCAAAACTTTGTGCGGAGAGGAAAAGTTTTTTTGCCCTATATGTGCTGATGGATATCAAAATCCAAAAGAATTTTTTGCCAATAAATATATAATAATAATGCAAATACAGACTTTTGAGGTCTAAAAATTACAAAATCATAGCTAAGGGCACAAAACCAATCCAAGAGGACACCTGGCCAAGGTTCAATATCTATGCAGATTTGCAAAATAAAGATTGCACCAGTCGTTATTCATAAATATAGTACACTGCCTATAAGTCCCTTTTTTTTTTTTGCACACCATGGTCTAACATGCTTGGAAAATCCATGCAGATGGAACAAATAAATAAGTAGTATACCAAAAGTAAAGTTGGGGTGCAAATATTTACCAGATGTCCAGAGGCCACCACAAAGTACCCCCTGATGCGCGTTTCAAATTTCTTCCACAGAAGGGGTCACTACCCTGCTTGGGGGGGAACTGGAGTCCCCATGGACTCGCTAACAAACAGGACCCTGCTGTGGCTACAGGGGGTTAACCTCAACGAAAGACTCCCTTAGGGCCTGTTGTGCCCCAGCTTCTCCTGGATGCTGAGGTGCCTGAAGACTACTACAGTTCCTCAATAGCTGGGCCTAGCGGCTGCAACACCAAAGCAGCCACATCAGCGACACAGAGGGACGTCAGGAAGGATAAGTTGACATTAGAAAATAAGGACCCGTAGTTGGTAGTTTCGTGGCCTCACAATAGCCGGCCTTGCCGGGTCTGTCGCATTCTCATTAAAAGAAAAGTGTTATTGTTGTTGAGTCCCTGCAATGACATTTAGCGTTACCCCTTTTTGGTTGCTCAGTATAGCCCTAGCGGCTCCAGTTCCTAAACGTTACTTTCCAAAACAACACTCAGTCTCGTGTCTTATCACTGCATCCTGTGAACCTGCTGTTACCTACATCTGGCGTAGTAGGCAGGATGCAGTCTCCGAGCACGGACAATGGTGCCCCAGGGCAGGGCTGTGAATTCTACAGATGAGGGCCCCCATTCCAGCATTTCATTGGGGGCTATGCTGAACAACCTGCCTAGGTTTTCCGGCTCAAATACTATGCTATGGAGCTGGACAGAGCGGATGCGGGGACTCTTTCGGATGCACTCTGACTCCTCACCTGGAAGCCAAAGTAGCTCTCATGACATTAGACGGGGAGGTTCGGAGGTCAGTGATGTTGAGGCCCCGGGACATCGCAACACCTTTGATAAAGTTTTGCAGATAGAACAGACCCATGGGGACCCAACTAATGTGGGAGAATTAAGGACCCAGTTGTTCAGTCGAATGCAGGGAGAGGGGGAGACCATCACCCAGTATATGAATGTCCTCCAAGAATTGCATACGGCTATTGAAAGAAAGGACATATTAGGGGTAGGACCTATTGACATTACCCTACGCGACCTATTGGTGACTGGACTGCGAGACCCATTAATAAAACAGGCATTACGGGAGCAGATCAGAATGAATCCCCGTATAGACTTTTCAGTGGTGGGAAGTCAAGCACGGGCTCGAGAGCAAGAGCAGGGGATGGCGGTCCCCATGGGGAAGGTCCGGAGTGTGGAGGCTTCCGTGAACGCAGTCGAGGAGCCTCAATGGGTGGAAGAGATGAAACAAGAGTTGAAGAGCATCAAGGGTGAGTTGGCTAAAGTGAAGAGGACCGAGTCTGGGACTGGACGGCCTAGTTTTAATCCGGGCCGCTGGGGTCCCGCTCCTCACGGGGCGGTCGGTTTGCGCAGGCCCAGTGTTATAAGTGCGGAGAACCAGGCCACTTTGCCTGAGAGTGTCTGCGGCGTGGGAAATATCCACCCCGGCGGCCATTAAACTAGAGGGCGCCAGGCTGCGGGGACGCCGCTCGGAGCCAAAAACCACAACTAGGGTTGGTGGAAGTCCCGAAGATTTGGTCGCGAAATGTCCGGTGGTTTGGGCAGATGTGGAGGGCCGGGCCGTCCAGTGCCTGGTGGACACGGGGGTCACAAGTAACCACTATGCCCGCAACTTATTTTCAACAAAATTTCCCTGAGGCAGCGAGACCCCAGTGGGGGCCCATGATCAGACTAGTAGCCGCCAATCAACTACCGGTCCCGGTTGCCGGGGTGGTGTGGGTGCAGGTGACATTGTGCGGTAAATCCCTTGGTCACAGAGGGGTGGTACAGACTCAAGGAGAAACTGATAGCAGCATCCAGTCATCCTAGGCATGAACATACTACGGGGAGTTTGGCAATCTGCTCCTCAATGATCCTACACATAAGATCCTGAAGCAGTGGGGTTCTCGCACGGCCCAGGGACAGGTATTCCAGCAGTTGGTGTGGGAAGCATGGGTACATCAGGACTGCCAGGAAGGCGAGGCTCTGGGCAAAGTCATTGCGCCAGCGGCTCCCCTGCTTGTGCTGCCTCCTGAGCAGACTGTGATGGCCCAGCCAATTCGAGGGTGTGGAGGTGCAGGTGGAGCCATGCTACTCGGAGTGCTTACCTCCTGGCATACTGGTGGCCCGTTCACTGACTACAGTGCAAAAAGACCATCCTGGTGCGCTGCGTCAACCTCGAAGACCAAGACATCGTCCTGAAAGCGCGGACCGAACTGGCCAAGCTAGTAAGGCCTATAGAGGAAGTGCTGCTGGCTACTTTGGTTCAATTGAGAGTACAATCCGAGGATCCTTGGAAAGTAACGATTCGAACTCTACAGGCCACCGAAGTCTCGGCTCAGAAGAAGGGTCGAAAAATCCTGGAACAGATGCGGGCCGAGCTCTGCGGGTTAACTCCAGCTCAGCTCTCAGATAAAAACATTGCTCAGATAGTACCATGAGGTATTTACTAGTCATGAGGAAGATTTTGGGTGTACCACCACCATCACTCATGAAATTTCCATGGCTGTGGCGGCCCCCATCCGAGAACAATATCGACAGATTCCTCCACAACTCTACCAAGAGGTGAAAACTTTGTTGGCCCAAATGTTGCGAAAGGGGGTGATACGGGAAAGCCAAAGCCCCTGGGCGGCCCCCGTTATATTGGTCCATAAAAAGGATGGAACATTACAAGTCTGCGTGGATTATCAAAAGCTGAATGCTTGCACTATTAAAGACTCATACCCTCTGCCCCGCATAGAAGAATCCTTGTCCGCCTTGGGGAAGGCTACATTTTTTGACTCTGGACCTGGCCAGTGGGTACTGGCAGGTGCCCATGTCAGAAGAAGATAGGGCCAAGACAGCGTTCATATTGCCTATGGGACTATTTGAGTTCAATCAAATGCTGTTTGGACTGGCCAACGCCCAGGGAACCTTTCAGCAGTACATGGAGCAGTGTCTGGGAGATCTCAATTTTGAGGCCACATTGATATACCTGGACGATATCATTGTCTATGCTGCCACATTTGAGGACCACCTAAAGCGGTTGTGACAGGTGCTCGGCAGGTTGCAAAAGTATGGGTTGAAGGTAAAACCCCAAAAATGCCACCTATTTCGCTCCCAGATTGAGTATCTGGGCCATGTTGTCTCTGCAGAGGGTGTGAGGCCATCCCGGGAAGAGGTTGCTGTTATTCAGGGATGGCCTACCCCCGAGACGATAAAAGACGTGAGGGCCTTCCAGGGGTTGGCCGGATACTACAGTCGTTTCGTAAAGAATTTTTCATGTCGAGCTCGAGCCCTGCACGACCTGCTGAAGGGGGCTCCCTCTGGCGGAAATGGATGAAAAATCCAGTGGCAACAACCTCAGGAAGAGGCCTTCCGAGACCTCAAGGCTGCGCTCTCGGATGTCCGATGTTGGCCTATGCGAATTTCTCACAACCGTTCATCCTACACACACTGATGGGAGTCTTCATGGGCTGGAGGCTGTGTTTTCACAAATTAAAGACGGCCAGGAGAGAGTGATCGCCAAAGGAAGCTGCTCACTCCTTGACTCCCAGCGCAACCCTGACAATTACAGCTCCTTTACGCTCGAGCTCCTCGCAGAGGTGTGGGCTACGACGGAGCGGTTCACAGAGTACCTATCGGGCGCCAACGTAGTGGTGCAGACCGACAACCCACTGGCCCATTTGGAAAACGCCAAATTGGGGGCTCTGGAACAACGATGGGTGGCCCGGATGGCGAAGTTCAGCTATAAAATCATCTACAAAAGAGTGGCAGAGAATGTCCATGCCGACGCCCTCTCCAGGATTTGACATACAACCCCCAGGAAAGAATCAAGAGGACGAATTAGAAGGGGAAGAGATACTGTTCGCCCTCACTGCTGCCGTGCTCACAGCTGCCACCCAAAAAGTATCTTCCCCAGAGACCACAAGGGGCATACTGGAACAATCTCGGATAAGTGGATACAACAGCAACAAGAAGACGAAGAAGTTGGACTTCTCCGGACGTGGGTCACCTACCCACTGATTCCCAACGACAAACTTTGGCTCAAGTCATGTCACTGATGTTGCGACAATGGGAGAGGCTGATTCTCGGAAAGGGACTATTGTACCGTAAAATAACTTCACAAACAACTTTCATGATATTTTGGCAGGTGGTTACGCTCAGAGTCCAACTCTACGAACTGGCTTAAGAGGCCCATGAAAAAGGGTCTCATTTCGGAGCTAAAAAGACCTTGCAATGGTTGCACAAGAGAGTTTACCACCCACGCTTGCCAGCTGTTGTGGACGAAATTTGTCGGACCTGTCGCCTATGTGAACTAGCCAAACCGCCCGCTCAGCGAGCCTCAGTACAGCCAATCATGACCTCAGCACCCCTCAAGCTTCTGACGGTAGATTACCTGACCATTGGTCCCACATTCCAGGGGTACAAACACTGCCTCGTCATGGTGGATCATTTCACCAAGTTCGCTGTGATCACCCCCACTCGAGACCAGACCGCGGAGTCGGACGCCTCCGCAATTTGCAGAAACTTCATACAAGTATACGGCTGCCCCAACGAATACATTCCGATCAGGGAGCATGCTTTTTGGGAAAAGTTATGGAGGAACATCTCTATGGGATTGACAAATCTCGGATGACACCATACCACCCACAAGGAAACGGGGCCTGTGAACGATTTAATCGGACATTAATCCAAATGTTGCATACTCTGGAGAGTGACAAGTAGGCCCGTTGGCCCGAATATGTTCCTGACTTAGTATGGGTTTATAATAACCGAGTACATCGAGTTACTGGCTACACCCCCTACTCTGATTGGACGAGAGGGCAAAGGGATCACGGAGGTGGAGTTGGACCCTGAGGAGCCTCAGCCCTGGACCGGCGTATCATTCTGGGTCCGAAATCATCGTCACCGGCAGCAAACTCTTCATCGATTCGCACATACCAAACTCCAAGACTTGGAACACCCGGGAAAGAATACAACTCCACCTCCCCACCTCCAAAGCAGGGACCATGTACTTGTACTAGATCAACGCCCCCAGAACAAACTGGAACCATGCTGGGAAGAGAGTCCCTATCGGGTCCTACGCCGTATAAATCCTGAAGGACTCGTGTATGAAATATGACCTGAGAAAGATGAGACGCTGTCTACCCGCATTGTACATCATAATATGTTACGCCCGTGTATTTCCACCGACCCAAAGCAACCGGAACCTGCCCCTCCGGCCTCTGAACCGCTGCCCGTGTTTTGGGATCCGGACGACGACTTACCTCCAGCATCCAGGGGCCCTCCACTCAATGACGAGCCAACTGACACAATTAACCCACCACCGTCCACAACCCCAGAAGACCTCACCCAAGTTGAACTAAGATGCTACGAGCAGTCAACAGCTAGCAAACCCCCCAAACGATGCGACAAGACCAGTTCATATGGCAACAAAAATGGATACCCCTACAGACAAATCCCAATATACCGAGACCCTTGCCCGAGGACTGGCGAGCTTACAGGATGGGAGAGTGTAGGGAGGAGGACCCCATAGAGTGTCTGGGCCGGAACCATGGGGACCGCCATCTGGGTTCCTAGAGAAACGGTTCCCGGGTGACAAAGGAGAAGAGCGGGCTACTGAAAGTGACAGGTCAGCAAGGGGTGGGGCGAGTATAAAGGGGGCAGGGAGCACGCCGGGAAGTCAGTTGGTAGTACTCCAGACACAGAAAAAAAGAGACTGTTGGTGTGTGACAGAGCCAGAGTGACTGACGGCGACCAGAGGAGAGATCAGCAGCAGAGAGGAGATCTACGGCAGCCTTCAGAGAGGAGGTACTGAGCTTACCGGCAGGAGACTGTCGCCCCTCTCCAAATTGGGCCCGCGACCTTCCCACGGTTGTCCACAACTGCTGCCGCTGCACTCGAGTCCATTGCGGCCTACCCGGTGCCTCCCGTGGCCACTGACGTGCCACTTCAGCTGTAGTTGCGACCTGCCCACTGCCGCCCTGCCTCCATACTTGGTTGCAGCCTGTTCATCACCGCCCACAGCTGCCATTACCCCGCTGCAGTTGGCAGTTGGGGCCTGCTCTTCGCCTACGGAGAGACTCTTTACACAGTCCCAGTCCGTGCGCGTGGCCTACCAAATGCCACTCTTCCAGACTACATCACCAGCCTGCTTGGGGGGAACTGGAGTCCCCGTGGACTCGCTAAGGAATGGAACCCTGCTGTGGCTACAGGGGGTTATCGCAATGAAAGACTCCCTTAGGACTGTTGTGCCCCAACTTCTCCTGGGTGCTGAGAAACCTAAAGACTACTACAGTTCCTCAACAGCTGGGCCCAGTGGCTGTGACAACAAAGCAGCCACACCAGCGACACCAAGGGACGTCAGGAAGAATAAGTTGACATTAGGAAATAAGGACCCGTAGTTGGCCGTTTCGTGGCCTCATAATAGTCGGCCTTGCCAGGTCAGTCGCATTCTCGTTAAAGAAAAGTGTTGTTATTGTTATTGAGTCCCTGTGAGGACAATTAGTGTTACCCCTTTTTGGTTGCTCAGTATAGCCTTAGCGGCTCCAGTTCATAAACATTACTTTCCAAAACACTCAGTCTCGTGTCTCCTCACTGGATCCTGTGAACCTGCTATTACCTATATATGCTAACAGTATGGCAGTACCAAATGAAAAATAATGGTAACTTTTGTTTCACGTGGCCATCCAGGACGTCTGTTCCAAGGGTCATTGGAGTGCTTCTTATTTTGGGGCAAGGCAGCCCTTGCAATCAATCCATAGGCAAACACTATGGGAGAGCCACTTTTTTTATAATGGGAACATTTTTTCATTAGGCCTTGCTGTACGTCTTGTGAAAGTGGTATTGGGGTGCGTCCTAATTTTTGGCAGCCCAGTCACTCAATGCATAGGCAATAACAGTTTAGGAGACCCACTTTTTAATAATGGACCTTTAACAATATTTATGCCAACTAATGCCCTTATAAAAATAGGCTTTGTGACTTTGAGTCAATCCTTCATAAATGAAACAAGATGTGTCTGATGATGTGTCACACACCACATGGCCAGCCAAGGTTGCTAAATGCTACAATGACATTTCCCAATAAATGCATTTGTATTGGTTGAACACAATGGTAACTTTGAAAAACGCATCAAAAATGCTATGTGTGAACATAGCCAAAGTGGTGGAGGAACTTTTTTTTTTTAGGATATTACTTTTGCCTTACATAAAAATTATTACCCTGTAAAGGATGTTCCTTTACACATTTCACTGTAAAATACATTTAGGTTTAGTTTTTTTATGTTTCAGTGTGCACCTGTAAAAGCGGCATCACACTAACAACATTGGTCACAGCAGTCACCTCCAGGGGCATTCTCCATAATGCTCCTATGTTCCTTCTGCACTGTTCCCATACATTTCCGACATTTTGATACATTAGAAAGACCTGCGGGGGGAGGGTGGCCGTGGCAAAAAAAACTTGAACTTCCCATAGACTAACATTGGGTTCGCTGCTCGGGTCGAGTACAGGAGTATTTCAGTACTATCGACCCGAGTAATGAGCACCCAAGCATTTTTAGTACTCGCTCATAACTATTAAAATTGTGTTATTGATGGAATTGGTGTTAAGGCCATTTCTCCAAAGTGTTCCGGAAACCGTACGCCAACGAAACGCAAGGCCTCATGTTACTATGAGCAGCATGCGTGGCCTAAACATGCTCCCATGACTGCTGCATGTCTGGATTTGTCTCCCACTGAATTCATCTGGGAGCTGTTAACAACGGACCTTAAAGATTTGCCCAAGTGCATTCGGAGAAGGAGAACATTTAGCTCATTAATGGCCTCAATCATAGCAGAAGAGGCTGTAAGTGCCAGGCTTCTGCACTCAGCACTGATACTCCGCATAGAATAAATTGAGAAGTTTTGAAAATGTTTATTTTTCCATCATTTGCAGATAAGTGACATGACTCCATCTTGTGATTTCCAAAAAGCCACAACTTTTCTTTTGGCATGTCGCATTTTCACTGTTGGACATTGTATATTCCATGTGCACTTCATATGTTACTTGTTGATACACTGAATATATTCTATAATCTTGTGATTTGTATACACTACATACATATCCAGCACATCTTTATACCTAGGTAATACAGATGGTTAGCACTCGGCCAGAGGGTTCGAGTTCGCGGTGCCAGTGAGAAGGAACGGATAGTCCCAGAATCGCATAAACAATGTATAGTCACTGCACACGCTGATTGTACTTAATGTGAAGTAAATTTATTGCTTGACAGTGAGGAAGCGACATCAAACGACGTTTCGGCCACATCGGCCTTTATCACAAAGTCGCTGTAATAAAATACATACATAAAAATATCAAAAAATTGTAAACTTTATACAAAATATATACACATAGTATCCAGAGAGCATGGAATATAAGCACTAGAATTATTTAGAAAGATGTGGAGACATCAAACACGTGAAACTGAGATATAACACGGTAGATAAGAAACATGAAGGAGCGTGGTCATACCCTTTTCAATTGAATGTAGGGTCTGTTTTCACCAAATCGATAGTGTCACTGCTAGGCATAAATGAGTTGATAGCATATTCTGTAAGTAGGGATAGATGAACATATCGTTAGGGTGACAAAGAAAAAAAGAAAAAAAAAAAAAAAAATAAAGAGTAAAAAATCAAGTACTGAACTGGGTGTCTGGAGGACAGATGGATAAAACAGATTAACCAGCATAAGTGGCGTAGCTAGTTGTATACAAAAAAGACAGTGAGGGACTGTAAAAATATGCCCAGGTATCTAGCTGTCCAGACAAAAGCTGTATTCTATTTAGGGAAAACAAAGAAATATACCAAAGTTGCCGCTAAATCCTGTTCCTTGAAGAGGTGGTGGACTGGTAAATATGCCACTGCTAAACAAAGAAAAAGGGGGTACATTAGAGATGTGGCAGGATTGGTGGTCCTGGATTGGGACCATACAAAAGTTGGTGATGCAGCGGTGGTCCTGGGTAGGGACCATGGTAAGGTTGGTGGTACAGCAGTGGTCCCAATGGGACAGTACTTACTATTATTGGTGGCTCAGTGGAGTGTGAAGTCTGCACAATGGTGCCAGAGCAGTGAGTGAGCGCTGGATCACAGGCTGTGCTTTTTATCCTGTCTGGTCCGGTCATGTAACCGGAAGTGACATCAGACGCCGGGGCGTGTGCATTGGAGCATGGCCGTAGTGTCTCACAGTGATCCCCACCAAAAAGATGGAGCTGGCTGTTCACACATGCGCAGTAGAGCGCAATCAAAAAAAAAAAAAAACCTAATGAGGCCATGCAGAGACTGCTGTAGCTCTGAGTGGGACACACGCATCAGGGGGGAGGTGCAGTGTGCTATATATAAAGAGACTGGGCAATTAACATATGGAAACAAATATAAAATGAACAGTATTATTGCAAATCATACATGTAAATATACAGCATTTGAATTGCGTAGGAGTCCAAACTTAAACAAACATAAAAAATAAAAGAAATGAAAAGAGTGATGTCAGACCTAGGGGAGAGAATGGAGAAGGTTATGAACTCAAATCAAATGAATTATGAAGATTAGAAAAAAGGAAAAATAAAGAAGGAAAAATAATAAAGGGAAAAATAAAGATATAAAATGAGAATAGTAGAAAATAAAAAATAAAAATAAAAATAAACAAAAAATAAAAAGTAAAAAGTAAAAAGTAAAAAATAAGAAGTAAAAAATAAAGAGAAAAAGGAACAAGGGGGGAAAAAAAAAAGAAAGAAAAAGAAGAAAAAAAAAAAAAAAAAGGGGGGGGGGGGAAAAGCCTGCAAGGAACAAAATAAGGGGAAAAAAAAATTTTTTGAAAAGTAAATAAAAAGACCAAATTTGTAAAGAAAAGGTGAAAATAAATTGTACGGCAAAATGCCTTCAAACAGAGGAAGGGAATAAAAAGGGGGGGGGGGGTTGTGGAAAACTTTTTTGCAAACTTGAAAAAGAAAAAGATAAAACAAACAAAAACAAAAAAGAAAAAGAAAGAACAAAAACCAAAAAACAAAAACACATTATGTTTCATTATCTTACCGCTTGGGTTAGATGTAAAAAGGGGAGACTCAAGAAGGCAACCAATCAATGGGTCTAGGGAAAGAGGAAGAGAAAAAAAGGAATTTTTATAAAAATTATTAGATTAGCCAATCGATTTCTCGATTGAGACCCCTCGGATGTAAGATGTCTAGTGTGTAGATCCAGAATGTCTCCCGTTGCTTTAAAAGGCGAACATGGTTCCCACCTCTTTTGGGTCTAGGGACTTTTTCAATAATTTGGAACCGTAGTTGTGATACGTTGTGTCGGGCTTCCTTGAAATGGGCAGGAAGTGGGAGCCATGTTTTCCCGCATCTAATCGTAGACTTGTGACTGGATATTCTGTCCCTGATTGCCTGGGTGGTTTCACCCACGTACAATAAACCACATGGACATTTGATGATGTAAACGACGAAGTTAGTTTCACAAGTGAAGTAATCCCTAATTGGATAGGATTTGCCAGAACGTGGGTGGACTATCTCACTGCCTTTGATGATATTGGAACAGCTCATGCAGTTTAGGCAAGGGAATGTACCAGTTCTCTTTTGTCCTGTTAGAGTATGTGTATTGATGTGACTGGAGGTACCCAGGTCAGCCCAGACAAGCTTGTCCTTAAGATTTTGAGGTCTCCTCAGGCACATCAATGGTGGGGATTTAAAGAGGTTAATCCCAGGATAGGATCTGGTCAATAGAGGCCAATGTTTGTGGATGAGATTATGTATTCTTTGCATGGACGGGTGGTGACCATGGACGAATGGGAGTCTGGGTGGTTTGATTGTTGTGGTTCTGGTGGTGTCGGGGTCAATCCGTGCTTTAGTCATCTCAGAAGCCAGAAGTGTAGATGGATAATGCCTAGATTCAAATCTATCAGACATTTCTTGTAATCTGAGGTCTCTAGTTGAAGGATCTGATACAATCCTGGTAATCCTTTTAAACTGTGATCATGGGAGACTATTACGGGTGGACCTTGGATGACAACTGTCATACAGAAGGAGATTATTGCAATCGGTGGGTTTAGTGTAAAGATCGGATGACAGTGTTCCTTGTGCATCTTTTTTGACCCTAGTATCCAAAAAAACTGATTGATTCCAGGTTGTGGGACATTGTAAATTTCAGCTCATGCCTGGCATTGTTGATGGTATCATAGAATTTAGAAAGGCTAGTTGAGTCCCCACCCCATATGCAAAAAATATCATCAATATAGCGAAGCCACACTGTGGCAAATTCCTGGAAAAGTGGATTGGCGTAAATGTAGTCTCGTTCAAACTTATCCATGTAAAGATTTGCGTACACGGGGCTACATTAGAGCCCATCGCGGTGCCGCATGTCTGGATGAAAAAATCATCCTGGAATCAGAAGAAGTTTTCCCGTAAGACTATATTTAGAAGGTCCAAACACAAAGCCTGTGTGTCCGGTGCAGTATTAGCTTCCATGAGAGTTAGTCTGACTGCCTCTATACCTTTATCATGTGTTATTGATGTGTATAGACTGTTGACATCAAAGGTGCAGAGAATGCTGCTGGGTGAAACGGAATTAATGGAACGAATTTTATTCAGGAAATCGCCTGTGTCCAAAATAAAAGATTTAGTGGTGTGAGTAAATGGAGTTAATATTTTCTCTAGAAAAATGGATAAAGGATTGAGGATGGAGTCCGTGGAAGCTACTATTGGGCGTCCAGGAGGGTTGTGTAGGTTTTTGTGGATTTTGGGGAGGGTGTAGAGTACCGGGGTTATGGGATGTTGGTTTGTCAGAAATGTTCTAGTCTTTGCATCTATGGTCTTAAGCTGCATATGTTTGTCAAGAATTTGGTCTATTTTCCTACGTATTTTTTTTTCCCCTTATATTTTGTTCCTTGCAGGCTTTTTTTCCCCCCCCTTTTTTTTTTTTCTTTTTTTTTTTTCTTTAGGTCACCCTAACGATATGTTCATCTATCCCTACTTACAGAATATGCTATCAACTCATTTATGCCTAGCAGTGACACTATCGATTTGGTGAAAACAGACCCTACATTCAATTGAAAAGGGTATGACCACGCTCCTTCATGTTTCTTATCTACCGCGTTATCTCTCAGTTTCACGTGTTTGATGTCTCCACATCTTTCTAACTAATTCTAGTGCTTATATTCCATGCTCTCTGGATACTATGTGTATATATTTTGTATAAAGTTTACAATTTTTTGATATTTTTATGTATGTATTTTATTACAGCGACTTTGTGATAAAGGCCGAAACGTCGTTTGATGTCGCTTCCTCACTGTCAAGCAATAAATTTACTTCACATTAAGTACAATCAGCGTGTGCAGTGACTATACATTGTTTATGCGATTCTGGGACTATCCGTTCCTTCTCACTGGCACCGCGAACTCGAACCCTCTGGCCGAGTGCTAACCATCTGTATTACCTAGTATCAGTTTTCTTTGGTTATTAGCACCGACCCAGTATCCATGACGTCTGAAACATTTATGTACGACGATGCACTAGGATCAACAATTTTATCTAAAATCAGATCTGGCTCAGATTTTCTTCACGTTCCCAGTAGGGACATCAAGACGAGAGACTGGGAGAAAGAAAAGAAAAGACTCATAGCTTATGATCTACACTGCGCCACGTTGGGCGAATACCATCGACAAGGGAAGATACCCCGTGGGCTTCGTAGCCACTTGAGACCTACTCTTTTCTCTGACAACGCTAAGTACTGTGCCACTTTTCAGAGAATTCTGAATAAATGCTCATTCGATATAATTCTATTAACAATCGAATACCTTCAAGAAGCCATAACCGATACCGAAGCAAAAATCTCTACTATAGAGACCCAATTAACTTCAACTTTGAGTAATACTGAGTTTAGTACTCTCAAAAATAAAGTTGATACTGTTTTATTAACACATCGAAAAACTCTAGAAGAACGGAAGAGGTCTAAATTTCAACGTGACACAGAAGACTACCTGAATAACAGAGTGTACAGATGGGAAGATCCAGCACCAAGACACTACCGTTCCAGACCCCGCCGCCACCAAGGGGGATACACAGCCTCCGGGGGATCCTCTCCAGTTGGCGGTTCTTCACCAGGATCTGGGAGCGACACTGGCAGCACCTCTCTTTCCAGAGTTCCTTTTTTAGGTCAAAACGCACGCCAACAAGGCGGTCGAGGAGGAGGGGAACAAAATCGCCAGATGACTCTTCGGTCGCAACAGGTAGGAGTCCAAACTTAATTGTAAATATCTCTGATTACTCCCTTTCTCCTTTAGAATTTAAAGTGCTAAACCTAGGACTCTCATTCTGTCCAACACCAAGATGGGATGCTTTCCAATTAGAGAAAGACCTACAACAATTTTACCGCAACATTAGATTAAAGGTACATTTTGACGATTCTTCAACAAGGGTAGCCAACAGCATAGCTCCAGATTCCAATCGGGTCATTAGCCCCTCGATTACAATTGACACCTTAGGACTACACAACCCAAGTAGCTTTATGCCTCCCAAAACCAATCATGCAGTTGAGACTTTTATAGACCTTCTTGACAGGGATATTAAACAGACCATCCATGACCAACGATTGGGCCTACTTCCCGTCCGCCATAATTTATCACCTGTTGAAAAACAAGCTCTCTCATCCTTGAGGGACAATCCAAACATCATTATAAAACCGGCAGACAAAGGAGGAGCAATCGTTGTCATGAACAAGAATCAATACGTGACCGAAATTCAGAGACAACTCTCGGATACCAACACATACAGGAAAGTTCATACTGACCCGACATTCCAAATACGTAGGAAAATAGACCAAATTCTTGACAAACATATGCAGCTTAAGACCATAGATGCAAAGACTAGAACATTTCTGACAAACCAACATCCCATAACCCCGGTACTCTACACCCTCCCCAAAATCCACAAAAACCTACACAACCCTCCTGGACGCCCAATAGTAGCTTCCACGGACTCCATCCTCAATCCTTTATCCATTTTTCTAGAGAAAATATTAACTCCATTTACTCACACCACTAAATCTTTTATTTTGGACACAGGCGATTTCCTGAATAAGATTCGTTCCATTAATTCCGTTTCACCCAGCAGCATTCTCTGCACCTTTGATGTCAACAGTCTATACACATCAATAACACATGATAAAGGTATAGAGGCAGTCAGACTAACTCTCATGGAAGCTAATACTGCACCGGACACACAGGCTTTGTGTTTGGACCTTCTAAATATAGTCTTACGGGAAAACTTCTTCCGATTCCAGGATGATTTTTTCATCCAGACATGCGGCACCGCGATGGGCTCTAATGTAGCCCCCGCGTATGCAAATCTTTACATGGATAAGTTTGAACGAGACTACATTTATGCCAATCCACTTTTCCAGGAATTTGCCACAGTGTGGCTTCGCTACATTGATGATATTTTTTGCATATGGGGTGGGGACTCAACTAGCTTTTCTAAATTCTATGATACCATCAACAATGCCAGGCATGAGCTGAAATTTACAATGTCCCACAACCTGGAATCAGTTTTTTGGATACTAGGGTCAAAAAAGATGCACAAGGAACACTGTCATCCGATCTTTACACTAAACCCACCGATTGCAATAATCTCCTTCTGTATGACAGTTGTCATCCAAGGTCCACCCGTAATAGTCTCCCACGATCACAGTTTAAAAGGACTACCAGGATTGTATCAGATCCTTCGACTAGAGACCTCAGATTACAAGAAATGTCTGATAGATTTGAATCTAGGCATTATCCATCTACACTTCTGGCTTCTGAGATGACTAAAGCACGGATTGACCCCGACACCACCAGAACCACAACAATCAAACCACCCAGACTCCCATTCGTCCATGGTCACCACCCGTCCATGCAAAGAATACATAATCTCATCCACAAACATTGGCCTCTATTGACCAGATCCTATCCTAGGATTAACCTCTTTAAATCCCCACCATTGATGTGCCTGAGGAGACCTCAAAATCTTAAGGACAAGCTTGTCCAGGCTGACCTGGGTACCTCCAGTCACATCAATACACATACTCTAACAGGACAAAAGAGAACTGGTACATTCCCTTGCCTAAACTGCATGAGCTGTTCCAATATCATCAAAGGCAGTGAGATAGTCCACCCACGTTCTGGCAAATCCTATCCAATTAGGGATTACTTCACTTGTGAAACTAACTTCGTCATTTACATCATCAAATGTCCATGTGGTTTATTGTACGTGGGTGAAACCACCCAGGCAATCAGGGACAGAATATCCAGTCACAAGTCTACGATTAGATGCGGGAAAACATGGCTCCCACTTCCTGCCCATTTCAAGGAAGCCCGACACAACGTATCACAACTACGGTTCCAAATTATTGAAAAAGTCCCTAGACCCAAAAGAGGTGGGAACCATGTTCGCCTTTTAAAGCAACGGGAGACATTCTGGATCTACACACTAGACACCTTACATCCGAGGGGTCTCAATCGAGAAATCGATTGGCTAATCTAATAATTTTTATAAAAATTCCTTTTTTTCTCTTCCTCTTTCCCTAGACCCATTGATTGGTTGCCTTCTTGAGTCTCCCCTTTTTACATCTAACCCAAGCGGTAAGATAATGAAACATAATGTGTTTTTGTTTTTTGGTTTTTGTTTTTTCTTTCTTTTTTGTTTTTGTTTGTTTTTTCCTTTTCTTTTTCAAGTTTGCAAAAAAGTTTTCCACAACCCCCCCCCTCCCCCCTTTTTTTTTCCCTTCCTCTGTTTGAAGGCATTTTGCCGTACAATTTATTTTCACCTTTTCTTTACAAATTTGGTCTTTACTTTTCAAAAAAAAATTTTTTCCCCTTATATTTTGTTCCTTGCAGGCTTTTTCCCCCCCCCCCCCCTTTTTTTTTTTTTTTCCCTTTTTTTTTTTCTTTTCTTCTTTTTTTCCCCCCCTTGTTCCTTTTTCTCTTTATTTTTTATTTTCTACTATTCTCATTTTATATCTTTATTTTTCCCTTTATTATTTTTCCTTCTTTATTTTTCTTTTTTTCTAATCTTCATAATTCATTTGATTTGAGTTCATAACCTTCTCCATTCTCTCCCCTAGGTCTGACTTCACTCTTTTCATTTCTTTTATTTTTTATGTTTGTTTAAGTTTGGACTCCTACGCAATTCAAATGCTGTATATTTACATGTATGATTTGCAATAATACTGTTCGTTTATATTTGTTTCCATATGTTAATTGCCCAGTCTCTTTATATATAGCACACTGCACCTCCCCCCTGATGTGTGTGTCCCACTCAGAGCTACAGCAGTCTCTGCATGGCCTCATTAGGTTTTTTTTTTTTTATTGCGCTCTACTGCGCATGTGTGAACAGCCAGCGCCATCTTTTTGGTGGGGATCACTGTGAGACACTACGGCCATGCTCCAATGCACACGCCCCGGCGTCTGATGTCACTTCCGGTCACATGACCGGACCAGACAGGATAAAAAGCACAGCCTGTGATCCAGCGCTCACTCACTGCTCTGGCACCATTGTGCAGACTTCACACTCCACTGAGCCACCAATAATAGTAAGTACTGTCCCATTGGGGCCACTGCTGTACCACCAACCTTACCATGGTCCCTACCCAGGACCACCGCTGCATCACCAACTTTTGTATGGTCCCAATCCAGGACCACCAATCCTGCCACATCTCTAATGTACCCCCTTTTTCTTTGTTTAGCAGTGGCATATTTACCAGTCCACCACCTCTTCAAGGAACAGGATTTAGCGGCAACTTTGGTATATTTCTTTGTTTTCCCTAAATAGAATACAGCTTTTGTCTGGACAGCTAGATACCTGGGCATATTTTTACAGTCCCTCACTGTCTTTTTTGTATACAACTAGCTACGCCACTTATGCTGGTTAATCTGTTTTATCCATCTGTCCTCCAGACACCCAGTTCAGTACTTGATTTTTTACTCTTTATTTTTTTTTTTTTTTTTCTTTTTTTCTTTAATGTCACCCTAACGATATGTTCATCTATCCCTACTTACAGAATATGCTATCAACTCATTTATGCCTAGCAGTGACACTATCGATTTGGTGAAAACAGACCCTACATTCAATTGAAAAGGGTATGACCACGCTCCTTCATGTTTCTTATCTACCGCGTTATATCTCAGTTTCACGTGTTTGATGTCTCCACATCTTTCTAAATAATTCTAGTGCTTATATTCCATGCTCTCTGGATACTATGTGTATATATTTTGTATAAAGTTTACAATTTTTTGATATTTTTATGTATGTATTTTATTACAGCGACTTTGTGATAAAGGCCGAAACGTCGTTTGATGTCGCTTCCTCACTGTCAAGCAATAAATTTACTTCACATTAAGTACAATCAGCATGTGCAGTGACTATACATCTTTATACCTAGATGGTCACACTCCTCTCTTGTATCCTCTCACTTTACAAGTCTTTGTGCAGGAGCAGTCGTGGCAATGTGGACTTATTCTCCTTACACATCTCTTTATCTAAGGCCCCCGTTACACACTGCGATATCACTAGCAATATCGCTATAAAGTCACCAATTTTGTGACGTAGCAGCGATATTGCTAGCGATATCGCTGCATGTGATACTTACCTCCGACCGGCTCCCCCGCTGGTTATCGCTGGTCGCGCGAGAAGCTCCTGGACCATTCCTTGTCGGCCACTTCCTGCAGCGCTTCCTGCTGTGACGCCGAGCGACGCGTGGAGCCGGGCGGGAGGACGCAGGATCGCCGCGTCTGACAGGTAAGTAGCGATCCCCATCCCCAGCGATGTCGCTGGTGAGATCTGCCTGAGTGGCAGCTCACTAGCGACCACCTAGCGATGCACCAGCGATCCTGACCATGTCATATCGCTGGTCGGGATCGCTGGTGCATCGCTAGGTGTAACGGTACCCTAACACACTTACCATATGATTGTTCTTTGGGTGAACGCTCCCTGCCATCTACATATGAAGTACAGTGGTCTTCCGTGATTCCATGTTTGTGTCTCTTCTCATGCTGAGTTGTTGGCAGCGGTGGGAGCCTGGACCAGCAAGTAATGGGATTACAAGGCTCCAGAGTGGTGAGACCTCTGCAGTCTATTGTGTCTCATGGACAATTCTATAACATTAAGCACATAATAATGGAGGGAACTGCAGCACAATCCAATGCACCAATACCTGAGTGGTTTCTGGACAAAACAAATAGGAAAGGTGATATTTATTTTAAGCCATGAAATTAGAAGAATTAACATCACAACCAAGTCATCAGTTTTCTTTACAACATGACGAAGAGTCCACAGGAGCAAAATGGACACAATTCTGTCTATTCAGTGAGTTTTATCTGTTATAAAACTGTATAATTAACACATAGATAAGAGCTGAACAAGTAGTGACCTTCTGATATTCCACAGACAGATCTAAAACAGATACTTCCACTTATAACCTATTGGGTCCAAAGAGAGACAATGGGATCCAGGTTTACACAACCGACATCACAATGTGTTCACAAGTAATCCTCCATACAGGGGTGTATTGGAGTAGTTTTTTTTATTACCTGATAATAAACAGATAGATGAGAGATAGCTAGATGAGTGATAGATAGCTAATAGATAAAAGGTAGATAGATTGATAGAGAAACAGATAAAAGATTGATAGATAATAGATAAAAGGTAGAAAGATACATAATAGATAGTTATATTAGATATAGATAATAGATAAACACATGATAGATAAAAAATCTTTTTAAACTGATGAAGATAAATGATATATTAAGATAGATAAATTGTCATATTAAAAAAAATATAGAAAATTTATATGAAGATACATAGAATAATGAATGAGAGATATATTACAGGCAGTTACAAAGCCACAGAAATAGAAAAAGATACTGAAATCTGAACTAATTAATAGAGATTTAATAAAGAGGTAGCTTATATATTATAAACTTTTTTGGAGGAGGGAAGTGATTGTGATGTTACTTCTCTTTTCTGGTGTTAATGTAACTAATTCCTTGGCTTGTGCTCTGTAATCAGATTTACATCCACTGATACCTGTCATGCTGGAGACAATGGCAGGAACCAGGTGACCCCTCCCCAGTCTACACTGATATAAAGCAGGCTCTCCTCTCTGACCTCACACACTGTCCTGGTGAAGACCCTTCTGGACTCTTCTGCTCCACATCCTGCACTGCAGAGACTTTCCCTCTGCTACTCTCCTCCATCACCTGTAAGGTAAGTGCACAGTGACCATATGGACAATAGTTCTGTAAATCCCATAGATATAGAAATGTCTCCTGGACTGACGGCCCCGATAACTGATCTTACTGGTATATTGTGTTACAGGAGGAAATCGATTGCTGTGGGCATCATTGTCTTTTTTCCTTTTGAGACCCTTTTTATATATGAACCTCATGGAGTCTGGATGCCCCTTACCTCTAATAACTCTTGTAAACTCTATTCTTCCCGTCAGAATCTTTTTGCACTTTAACAACTTTTTGTCTTTTTCAATCATATTAGAATAAAAACGTTGAAGACTGACACAAGTACAGGGTCACCCTCCTATTTTTTAAAGCACCTTTTAGTCTTTTGCCTTTTTTGATTTTTATTATTACTTTTCCTGTTAGGGTAAAACTGAAAATTGACCTTAACAATTTTTGAAAGTGCAGAATGAGCTATTGTTTTTTT
This sequence comes from Dendrobates tinctorius, assembly GCF_039654945.1. NCBI lineage: Eukaryota > Metazoa > Chordata > Amphibia > Anura > Dendrobatidae > Dendrobates > Dendrobates tinctorius. Next base: position 43,122,094 of record NW_027361696.1, on the reverse strand, counting down.
TTTTATGTGTGCTGAAGTGTTATATTTTAGAAAACCATTCAATTTACCAAATATGTAGAAAAATGGGAAAAAGTTCTAGTTGGGGTAACGTGGTGATGTAAATGTAATTTAACTATTTTATTTTTTAGATTTATGTTTTTTCTTACAAGTCATGTTTGTTACTTTAACTTTTCGTATTTTTTTTTTTTAAACAGAAATTAAATGTGATTGATTTCTTATTTAATGTATTGAAGAACAGTTGTTTTCCAGTTGTATGACTGAAGCCTCCACCTTTGAGGAATATGAAAAAAACATTTTTCAAAATCTGTACAAGTAACTATTCTCTTTTTTCTTCTCAGATAAAATGGCTGCAAAGAATTGTATTCCAGTTTCCATGAGGCAGGAACTCTTGGCCGGAGTGGACTATGAAAACTGTGGCCAACAGATTCCAAATATTGGATTCCACCACAATTACCATATTTGGAGAAAATTTTGCAACAATTTTGTGTAAAAGGTACACTGGTATCCAGAGAACCCAATCAAAGGACAAGCCTATAGGTACATTTCTAGATATTTTCCATATTGGTCTTGCAGATACTCTAGAAATTTCCTATGTTGTACTAATGGCATCTCATCTCTAATGTCTCATTTTATTCTTTTAGGTGTATCAGAATCAACAGTGAAAGCAGAGATGAAAGCATATTAGAGGCTTGTGCTCTTACCCGTATAGGATTTCGAGACCTTGCTCTGCCCAAGGAATTCACCTTGTGGATTGATCCTTTTGAAGTTTCTTGCCGGTGAGTAGTTGCTCTGTATATGATATTCAGTAGATATGGTTCCAAAAATTCCTATGACTGATAATCATTTCTTTTTGATTTATCTTTGCACAGATTGGGGGAAGAAAATTTTCCCTTCACTGTGGCGAATTTAGATCCAAGATCCCCTCGATATGACGATGTGTCTATAACACCAGAAGAGGTTGAACAAGAACCGTCATCTCCATGTATGGTTGACTGTGCCATACAGGTCACTGAGGATATCGGAGAAACTTGGAGCTTATCACCATCTCCAACAGTTAGTGAAGATGGTGATAGTGGAATCGCCGAAGCTCCCAGTCCTCCGGTGGAGCAAATACAGAGGAACACAAGACCAGGTCAAGTAAGAAATCCTTAACATTCACTGATACTTGGGTTACAGGAAAATAACACACTAAGGGTACATGATAGTAAGACATGGAATTTGGGATAATTTACGTTGACAATTAGGCGCAGGATAAATCCATTTTCTTGAATTAACCCTTTGTATTCTTGTACTTTCAGGCCTCTCCTGCTCTATTTAGAACTTGGGCTCCACTCTGGTTTCCACCGTGGAGGGTTCGTCTTTTTAGTGACCCCAATTCCCAGCATAGGCCCTGGTTTTAGATGCTGCCAGGTGCTGGTGGCTTCAAAATACAGGATCTACAAATTGTAATAAAAAATATTGATGCACTTTTTATATTTCTTTGTAAAAAATGTGATTATACTTGCAGTAAAGATCTGATGAGATGACTCTGCAACTCTGATTATTATAATTTTTTAAGTAATGGACCTGGGAACACCTCAAACTACAAGATTCCCACATTGTTTATATGTATGAGGTGGGAGGAGGGCATGTAAACCAAATGTCACTGTGTCCTCTGAAGTGTATACTGAGCATGCGCAAGCTCCCAACACAAAATTGTGTCGTCATGTACAGATATCCAATATGGAGGCACTTTACTTTCAATGTTGCATAACAGGAGAACTTTTCAACACCTGTGCACCTTTTCTGGTCTCTTGAGGGGTCTACTTCTATATGCAGGGTCCTCAAACCCACGTATAAAGGACTTGTTAATCATTCCTAGTATAGGATCCTGCCTCTAGAGGTCACTTCCCTGGATTCTCTGATGATCATTCTCACATTATTATTTTACAGCAACATTTCACATCAAGATCCTCATTTCACCCATGTTCTTCAGGCCAAACATATAAAACATTTACACCCAATTAACAACATAGTGCAACCCTTCCCCCCTCCCTCCAGTGTAATCTATAAGTAGTTCATGGACAAAAGAGTGGTTTACTGTTAAACAACCATTTCAATCTACTGCAAAGCTTTTTGGTAAATAATGTTTGTTAAACCTTCAGGTGCATATATAAAATGGTTTTTGGGGTTACCCATTCTAGAGCAAGCAAGTACAACTGTTCACGTGAAAAACACGGGCTCTCCAAATTAATGCCGGCAACATTAAGTGACTGACCTTGTGCTTTGTTTAAAGTCATAGCAAATGCAAGCTGAATCAGGAACTGCAGACGCTTATAATTGAAGGACATGTCGCTTGGTAGCAAAGGTATACGCGGAATGAAAACATTTGCTCCCTTAGAGTTTCCAATAAGAATAGTGGCTTCAATAACATTGTGCATTAAGAGTCTCATGCTCAATCTTGTGCCGTTAGACATTTTTGGAGGGTCAAGGTTTTCGAAGCAAAATTTTTGTGGCTCCTATTTTTAAAGTGAGCTTATGCGGTGGCATTCCAGGAAGCTCCAAAAAATTCAGGAACTCCAATGGATACATCACGGCTTGTTCAGTTTCCATGACTGAATCAAATGGAAATGTATGTGGTTGCTAAACCAGGCAGCCTCCCCTGAATTAGTAGATTTATGGATCTGACACTAGCATTTTTAGGCGCTAGGATTGCACATTCCATAAGCCACTGATGGTTGGTAAAATTGTCACAAATATCAGGGAAAACTTGGTCAATAAATTCCATTACCAAAGATGTCATTTTACAAAAAAATCTTCTGAAAGGAAAGGAGACCAGTAGTGGAATCAGTAGGGAACCTGTCATATCCAAGGCATAGTAGCTGGTTTGTAAATTTATCCGCAGTTTTTTCTCATCAAATGAACTCGCATATTAGTAGTAAGAGTTTGCTTCTGAACATGTATCCACTGTAAGGTAGCGCTTATTGTTAGTGTTGATTAACACTCGCTTGCAGCGGATTCACAGCACACAGGAACACTTTCCATTTAAACAGTCTATGTGGTTTATTATACAGCATAAAACATACAACCAACAGTTTTACATCAGACATGTCAGTGTTCATGTTAGGGCTCCGCTCTCGCAGACCTGTGGCCACACTGTGCCATGTCCAGTAAACAGGCTCTTTAGCCGCAACACAGTTATTTCCCCCTGTCCAAGGTTACCTCTTAGGAGCTCCTGCTCTAGATCCCTGCTCCATAGTCTGAACCCAGTCTTTCTGACCTCGGGCAGTATCACTCACGTTTGTCAGGGAAGCTGCCGAACTGGGATCACCATACCAGACAACGCCTTGCTCGCTATTCCGCCTAACAGTTTCAGATCCTCAGCCGGGTGGTAGCTTCCCAATGCAGAGCAGTCAGTGACTCTGGAAACACGGCCTCTCTGTGTGCTGTTCAGGACTTCTGTCCCCACTTGGAATCATCCAACACACAGGCCACCAGGTCCAAAGCCTCCATGTGCTCTTAAGGGAGGTAGAACACCTTCAAACACATAGGCCTTCCACATGAACCAATCAGGTCCATACACTCTCCCCATGTGACCAGACCTCAGGCACATTATTTGGTCCATAACTACACCCACAGGTGAGGTATGGATCACATGGTTATGACCTCAATAAAGGTCCTATTTCACACAGCCACATACACAGTTTTTATCCTGGGCGTCCAGACACACGCCCCTGGGTGGGTTTGTAGGTGACTGGTGAGATGGGTGGGACCATTTTTCCTATTACAATGAAGAAACACCTGCATGCTTGTCTCATACAGCGCCCCCTAACTGTTACAGGGGTCGCTGCATCACATCACAGATATGAAGATTTTAGACAGGCATTCAGCTCATCCGCTGGTGTTGCTCCTTTAGGAACAGGTAATGTCTGGTACAAGTCACCTGCAAAAATTACAATTCCCCCCATAAATCCCTTTATGGCCCAGCCTGTTTTCTACTTTCTGATCCAGCCAATTTTTACAATTTTGACCATTGTTCCTTTATGAAGTCATAACTCTAGAATGCTTCAACAGATCGCAGAGATTCTGAGAATATTTTAGCAGTAAAATTTCTTCGATATGAAGTGCTTATTTGTGAAAAAAAAAAAATGGAAATTTGGTGAAAATTTAGCAATTATTCAAATTTAAATCTCTCTGCACTTAAATCAGAGAGTCTTATCACCCAAAATAGTTAAATAACATTTCCCACATGTCTACTTTACATGAGCACAATTTTGGAAACCAAAATTTTATTTTGTGAGGAAGTTAAGGGTTAAAAATTGACCAGCGATTTCTCATTTTTTCAACAAATTTTACAAAACCATTTTTTTTTTTTTTTTTTTATTTTTTTTTTTTTTAGAGACCACATCACATTTCAAGTGACTGAGGGGTTTACATGACAGAAAATATCCAAAAGTGACACCATTCTAAAAACTGCACCCCTCAAGGTATTCAAATCCACATTCAAGAAGTTTATTAACCCTTCAGGTGCTTCACAGGAATTTTTGGAATGCTGAAGGAAAAAACAAATATTTACTTTTAATGGAAAAAGTCTCTCGTGCACCCGTCCTTTTCCCCTGTGACGTCACAGTAGTTCCGCCCCCGACGTTACTTCCGCCAGAAGTACGCGAGATGCAGGCGTCTACCCGCTCCTCTGCCACACGCTGTACCGCTCATCACTATTTCCAGCAGTCGCCACCCCGACTGGATTGCGGTATACAACAAATATCACAAGTAAGTGCACAAGAGTCCTATCAGGACTGACTGTTCATTGTACCATTATTACACTTAGTGGATTATCTTCCATTTAGTGCCTTGCCGTATTCATCACAATGGTGGACATGGCTCCTGCCCCGGTTCTAATACAGCCAGCACAAATCAGCACAAAAATCCTATCAGGAATCACTGCCCACTCGGCATCCTCTAAAATCCATTTAGTGGGTTTCTTATCATATTCAGAGCTCCACTACATTGCTCAGCGGACATTGCTCCCGTTTCTCTTTTGGTTAGTACAAAACCAGCACAAGTAAGTGCATACGTACTTTTCAAACTGGTATTAAGTGTCCAGCTTATGGTCACTGTTACAAATCAAATTCAACTCCTTTTCTTATACAGTACCGTGAAAGGGACCACTGTACCATTCTAAACGGAATAGAAACGCTTAGAAACAACCAGTAAGTACAGTTGATATACGAGGTGCAGTGCGGATTATTAACATTATATATTACTTTAATTTTTTACCCTTATTACCCCACCAGCATCATCGGCTACTATAAGAAACCATTACTACAGGATAATTCACAAGTTTTTGCTACTTAGAGTGGAGGAGTAGTAGAATGTTCTATGTAGGTTGAGATATCCAAGTACCAAAAATTAAACCCATAATTCTTTATCTATAACTAAGGACCTTTTTTGCTCTTTTTTTCCCTCTGTATATCTGCTCCATATAGTGCGGTGAATTACATAATTGCACAGTCTTTTTAATATTTACTTTTCTTTCACAAAAATAATCATTTAGACCTAATTTTTTTTTACTTTTGCAAGGGTAACAGGAGAAAATGGACCATAAATTTTGTTGTGGAACTTCTTCTGAGCATGCCGATACCCATGTGTGGGGGAAATCTACTGTTTGGAAGCTATAATTTTTCCATATTTTGGCCCACAGTCATTTGATGGCTTCATTTTTGAGGGACGAGCTGATGTTTTTATTCGCACCATTTTGGGCACATGAAAGTTTTTGATTACTTTCTATTCCAATTTTTGGGACACAGAATGAACAAAAACCAGCAATTCAGGAATTGCTTTTCTTTGTTTTAAAATGGAAAAATTATAGCTCTCAATATATGGTGATGTAAAGACTAGTTTTTGCAATAAAAAGCCCTGCCGTGCGCCGAAACAGTGGTTTTCCCCCATATATAGGGTATCGGCGAACTCCGGAGAAATTGCACAACAAATTGTATGAAGCAATTTCTCCTGTTACCATTCTGAAAATACAAACTATTGAGCTAAAAAAGATTTGGGAAAAATGTGATTTTTTATTTCCACGACTCTATGCTATAAACTTCTGTGAAGCACCTGGGGGTTCAAGGTGCTCAATACACATCTAGATAAGTTCCTTAAGGGGTCTAGTATCTAAAATGGTGTCACTTGTGGGGGGGTCCACAGTTTAGGCACATCAGGGGCTCTTCAAAAGCGACATGTCGTCCGCTAATTATTCCATGAAATTTTACATTCAAAAAAGTCAAATGGCGCTCCTTCGCTTACGAGCTCTGCCGTGCGCCCAAACAGTAGATTTCCCCCACATATGGGTATCGGCATTCTCAGGAGATGTTCCGCATGTGGTAAAATTGATAAAGCACTTTTATTCTTTGGGTTAGTATGATTACAGTGATACCTCATTTATATAATTTTTTTATGTTTTGATGCTTTTACGTAATAAAAAACTATTTGATAGAAAAATTGTTATTTTTGCATTGCTTTATTCTGAGAACTAAAACTTTATTTTTCTGCTTATGGAGCTGTATGGCAGCTTGTTTATTGCAGGACAAGATGACATTTTCAGTGGAATCATGTTTATTTATATCCGTCTTTTTGATCGCGTGTTACTGCACTTTTTGTTCGACGCTATGATGATAAAGCATTGTTTTTTGCCTTATTTTTTATTTTTTACTGGTGTTCACTGAAGGGGTTAACTAGTGGGACACAGAGCGGGTCGTTACGGATGCAGAGATACAAAATGTGTACATTTATTTTTTTTAATCACATAACTTAACGTATTTTGTTATGAATGGGAAACAGAGTAGGAAAAAAAAAAAACAACAAGCTAAGTCTCAGAAAACCAGAGAAGTTGGTAACTATGCAGATTGCAGATCCCTGATCTTAACCGCAACAACTAGCAGCAGTCGTGGAGCGTTCCTATGTTGGTCCTAGACGCCTCGTCACAACCGGAGAACTACATAAGCCTAAAGCAGGAAGAGAGGAAAACTAACTGCCCCAGAGCAGACCCCAAAGGAAAGAAAGCCCCCCACATGTATTGACAGTGAAACAAGATGAAAATACAAAGGCAGGAAAATAGGTTGAGCAAACGATGGGGCCCGGCTAACTAAAAAGGAGAGAAAAGGACAGACACTGTCTGCAATCTGCCAAGAAAAACCCTACAAAAATATTGTCCAACATTTCTGATAGAAAAATTAACCCTGAAGTCACTAGACTTCTAAACCTATATCAGCAGTCTGAAATATTCTGAGACAGAGCAAAAAAAAAAGGCCAATCTAATAAGGGACAAAAAGCAGATTGACAAATACGGATTAATAGTAGTAGAATTTCAGCATAGCCCCAGCAGGGGCAGGTTGATTACACAAAAAACTGAATTGACCAACAAGCGCAAGTGTGAACATTAGCAAAAGACACAATTAACTTAAGACTGGAAGAGAGCTGAAGCCAAGGACCTGAGAAGCAGACTGAATCACCAGCACCCGGATAGGGAGTCAGCTGTCTTATATCCAGTCTGATACTCCAGAGATCCAATCGTTATCTTCCTCATCAGGTGGCAGATCACTACCACTTAATCCAGCAGCACTACCTCCTGTCACCACCAGAGGGAGAACGGAAGGGGAACTCTCAACTGGTGGAGCAGAAAATGAGTTCATGACAGTATTTATTGGTACAATATTTATTTTGTTTTCTTTGGGGAGTTTTTAAAAATATTGTTACACATTATATATTTTTTTTTACTTTGTAACATTGTTCCAGGATGGGACATTACTATATAATGTCAGATCACTGATCTGACACTTACCAATGCTGAATATCAGATCAGTGATCTGACAGGCAGTGAAGGCGGCTTCTCAGGTCCTGCTCTCCACCTCCCTGCAGGATCCAGAAGGACCCCGCCACCATCTTGGAGCTGGGTGTCTCCATGGAGACCACTGGCACAACATGATCGCAGCGGCATCAGAGGGGTGAAATATCCACGATCGGTGCTAGCACTGATTGTGGGCCTTGCAGCAGGGTGTCAGCTGTTACATACAGCTGACACCTGCACCCTGTCACCGTGGTGCTAGCGTGAGGCCACGGTGATCGTGCAGCCGTAATAGTACTGATGCGGGGGAAGAAATGCAGTGCCCGCAGAGCAGAGCTAGTCTGGCGAGTGTCAGGAAGGGGTTAAATTTTCAGTTCCCCACAGATCTCTCAAAGTGCGATCAAGAAACTTGACCGCTTTCTTGTGCGCCATGGTACATTCATCCCAAACAATTACTTTGTAAGTTTGCCATACCTTAGCTTTTCCAGAGCCCTTAGTGATATTGTTAGACAACCCAGCTACATAATTGGTATTATAGGGTGGATGCACAGTAAAAACCACCCAAACACCTGTTACCTACTCCCAATACAATTGAAGATACCAGACAACAAGGAGTTTGCGGTTAAAAAAAATTTTTTTAAAAATATTTTTAAGGATTAGTGCTGAGCGATACCATCAGATATCGTGAAGTATCGGATCAATAACCAAAAAGTATCAGGTACCGCCGATTCCGATACCGGAAACCCATGCAAGTCAATGAGGCCAAATATCGGAATGAAAATAAACCCTTTCTTTACTTGCACATCCAGTTCAGAAAGGGGGAAGAGTGTGGGCGGTGCGTGGGCGAACATTGTGCGTTTGTGTGTGTGCGGGCATCGTCTGATGGGACTACAAGTCCCATTGGGCTATGCCTGCTACAATGACCGTGATTGACACATTAGCCAATGAAGGGACAGTAGTAGTCCCAACACTCGGCTAATGTGTTGAATGTATAAAAGCAAAAAACATATATACACTCACTGGCCACTTTATTAGGTACACCTGTCCAACTGTGTGTTAAGACTTAATTTCTAATCAGCCAATCACATGGCGGCAACTCAGTGCATTTTGGCATGTAGACATGGTCAAGACAATCTCCTGCAGTTCAAACCGAGCATCAGTATGGGGAAGAAAGGTGATTTGAGTGCCTTTGAACGTGGCATGATTGTTGGTGCCAGAAGGGCTGGTCTGAGTATTTCAGAAACTGCTGATCTACTGGGATTTTCACGCACAACCATCTCTAGGGTTTACAGAGAATGGTCCGAAAAAGAAAAAAAATCCAGTGAGCGGCAGTTCTGTGGCCGGAAATGCCTTGTTGATGCCAGAGGTCAGAGGAGAATGGGCAGACTGGTTCGAGCTGATAGAAAGGCAACAGTGACTCAAATTGCCACCCGTTACAACCAAGGTAGGCAGAAGAGCATCTCTGAACGCACAGTGCGTCGAACTTTGAGGCAGATGGGCTACAGCAGCAGAAGACCACACTGGGTACCACTCCTCTCAGCTAAGAACAGGAAACTGAGGCTACAATTTGCACAAGCTCATCGAAATTGGACAGTAGAAGATTGGAAAAACGTTGCCTGGTCTGATGAGTCTCGATTTCTGCTGCGACATTCGGATGGTAGGGTCAGAATTTGGCGTAAACAACATGAAAGCATGGATCCATCCTGCCTTGTATCAACGGTTCAGGCTGGTGGTGGTGGTGTCATGGTGTGGGGAATTTTTTCTTGGCACTCTTTGGGCCCCTTGGTACCAATTGAGCATCGTTGCAACGCCACAGCCTACCTGAGTATTGTTGCTGACCATGTCCATCCCTTTATGACCACAATGTACCCAACATCTGATGGCTACTTTCAGCAGGATAATGCGCCATGTCATAAAGCTCGAATCATCTCAGATTGGTTTCTTGAACATGACAATGAGTTCACTGTACTCAAATGGCCTCCTCAGTCACCAGATCTCAATCCAATAGAGCATCTTTGGGATGTGGTGGAACGGGAGATTCGCATCAGGGATGTGCAGCCGACAAATCTGCGCCAACTGTGTGATGCCATCATGTCAATATGGTCCAAAATCTCTGAGGAATGCTTCCAGCACCTTGTTGAATCTCTGCCACGAAGAATTGAGGCAGTTCTGAAGGCAAAAGGGGGTCCAACCCCTTACTAGCATGGTGTACCTAATAAAGTGGCCAGTGAGTGTACATACTACATTCAAACAGCATACATGCTACATACAAACATAGTACATACTACAGACATACAACATACATACTACATAGACATACAGTAGATATAGCAGTACATACTCCCCATCACTTGACCCCCAAAGCCAGTGTCATCTATAAAAAAAATATTAAAATAAACAAGCAATATGCTCCCTGATCCGCACGAATCCACGAGTGTCCCACGACGATCTCCCGTGGAGAACAGCAGCATCAGCTGATGCAACCGCTCTCTAGGGGCACCAGGAATACAATGACGGGAGGTAGGTATCCTTCCGCACTGTATTCCTCCGCCACTGTAAAAAAATAGTCCCTAGTCTCCCTTTTGGCATTACTGTGTGAGAAAGTTCCCACGCAGCTTTTGCCATAAAGTGAGACCAGTGAACTATAGTAACCTCAGTGATGCACTGCAGGAGATAGTCGTGGGACACTGGTGGATTTCTGCGGATCAGGGAGTATATTGCTTGTTTGTTATTTTAATATTTTTACAGTGAGATGACTCTGGCTTCGGGGAGCAAAGTGACAAGTGATGGTGAGTATGTACTCTGTTATATGTACTGTATGTCTATATGTATGCATTGTATTAATGTATTGTATGTAGCATGTATGTATGAATGTAGTATATATGTAGTATGTATGTATGTTTTTGTTTTTTTTACATTCAACACATTAGCCAGATGATGGGACTACTACTACTGTCCCACCATTGGCTAATGTGTCAATCACTGTCATTGTAGCAGGCATAGCCAAATGGGACTTGTAGTCCCATCGGACGATTCCTGCACACACACACAACCCCCAGCAGGCCCACACAGACCGCGCATCATGACGACATCATTTCAGCAGCCAAATCACAGCCATGCCATTCGTTAACATGGCTAGCACAACTGGCTCATTGCATTATGGGAACTTCCGATTCCGGTATTCGATCTTGAAAAAATATCGGTACTCAGTATCAGAACTACGATACAGCGAATATCGGCCGATACCCGATATTTGCAGTATCGGAATGCTGAACACTATTAAGGACACAATACATTGTAATATACGTGTGCTTTTATAAAGACATGATACATGTTTCCAGGAACATCCCAAAGTACGGGGTATCACCCTAAGACAAAAGGTACCTAAGCAACTCATGTTTATGGATTCATAACGCCATAGGCTTCCTTAACACATGATGCCGTACCAGGTAATGACGCTCTACATGATGGCCATAGTGCAAAGTATGCATAAAAAAGTGCATTAAGGTAAACAAGTGCAGGAAGAGCTTAACAAGTGTTGAAGGGTTAAGAGAGGGGACCCCCACGCCAGATGTAGACCCAACAAGTGTTTCGCTGAGCTAACACGCAGCTTTCTCAAAGTGCGATCAAGGGCCTCAACCGCTTTCTTGCGCGCCATCGTACATTCATCCCAAACAATTACTTTGCAAGTTTGTAATACCTTAGCTTTTCCAGAGCCCTTAGTGATATTACAGACAGGAGTTTGTGACAGCGTTGATTAACCCCTTAAGGTCCAAGCCACTTTGTAGGTTAATGACCAGGCCTTAATTTTTAAATCGGACCACTGTCAGTTTATGTGGTTACAACTCTGGAACTCTTCAACGGATCCCACTGATTCTGAGACTGTTTGTTCATGACATATTGTAGTTCATGTTAGTGGTAATATTTCTTCGATATACAGTATCTTGCGTTTATGAAAATAACGGAAATTTGTCAAAAATTTTGAAAATTTTGCAAACTTTTAATTTTTGTACCCTTAAATCAGAGAGTGATGTCACACAAAATAGTTAATAAATAACGTTGCCCACATGTGAACTTTACATCAGCACAATTTTGGAAACATTTTTTGTTAGGACGTTATGAGGGTTAAAAGTTGACCAACAATTTCTCATTTTTCCAACCATATCATATTTGAAGTTTGGGGGGGTCAATATAAGAGAAAATACCCAAACGTGACACCATTCTAAAAACTCCACCCCTCAAGGTGTTCAAAACCACATTCAAGAAGTTTATTAACCATTTAGGTACTTGACAAGAATTGAAGCAATGTGGAAGGAAAAAAAAAAATGAACATTTAACTTTTTTTCCCAAAAATGTTTATTTCGGACACAATTTTTTTTTAATTTTGTCAAGCGTATCAGGAGAAAATTAACCACAATATTTGCTGTGCAATTTCTTTTGAGTACATCGATACCCCATGTGTGGAGGAAGACCAATCTTTAGCATGTCAAATTGACTGGAATCTAGAGCGGACGCCATGTAGCATTTGGAGAGCCCCTGATAATAAATAATCATCTTTATATAGCGCCAACATATTCCACAGCACCCCTGATGTACCTAAACAGTGGAAACCCCCATTAGTGACCACATTTTGGAAACTAGACCCCCCCCCCCCAAGGAACTTATCTAAAAGTGGGCTTCACAGAAGCTTATAACGTAGTGCCGTAAAATTGAAAAGTCATTTTCCTCAAAAATGATCTTTTCACCCCCAATATTTATTTTCCCAAAGGGTAAGAAGACCCTAAAAGTTATTTTGCAATTGGTTCTGAGTATGCGGATACCCCATATGTGGGAGTAAACCAATGTTTGGGTGCATGGCAGAGCTTGGATGGGAAGGAGCGCCATTTTACTTTCTCAACGCAAAATTGGCTGGAATTGAGATCGGATGCCATGTCGAGTTTGGTGAGCCCCTGATGTCCTAAACAGTGGAAACCCCCCACAAGTGATCCCATTTTGTAACTAGACCCCCCAAGGAACTTATCAAGATGTGTGATGAGCACTTTGAACCCCCAAGTGCTTCACATCATTTATAACGTAGAGCCGTGAAAATAAAAAAATCGTATTTAACACAAAAAATGATTTTTGCTCCAAATTTTTATTTTTACAAGGGTAACCCAGGAGAAATTGGACCCCAAAAGTTGTTGTGCAATTCGTCCTGAGAAAGCTGATACCCCATATGTGAGGGTAAACCACTGTGATCACCTTACTGCGATCTTTGGAGGCAGAATGAACAAATCCACAGCAGGTGAAGAATTGTTTTTATTTTTTACGCCGTTCCTCATGTGGTATTGGTGATTAGTCGACTTTATTCTTTGGGTCAGTACGATTACAGCAATATCAGATTTATATTTTTTTTAGGTTTAGCTTCTGTCACACACAAAGACTTTTTTGTAAGACGTTTTTGCATTGCCGTATTTTGAGAGCTATAATTTTTCCATATTTTGGCCGACAGTGTTAGGTGAGGGCTTGTTTTTTGCGGGCTGAGCTGATGTTTTTATTGGTACCATTTTTGGCGGACTTACGACACCCAATCATGGTGCCAGGCCATGAAATGCCGCAGCCATATTTCATGTGGTCGTGCAGTGATTGGTTGGCCGCACAGCATCATCAGGGGTAAGAGACCATGCATTGCCCTGCTCGGCGCAACGATTTTTGTGTCAGTTGGAAAATCGGACAGTTCCGTCGCTGTTCGATTTTTGCTAGAATGGAAGACTGAGTGCAGGATCCGTCCCTGCCCGACAAATGACGGACTCCGTCACCGGATTCCATCATTTGTCTGACAGCGACGGATCATGCGTCCATAGCGGGGGGGGTGTGGGGGTATGCGGGGCTGTGCAGGGGTCATGTGGGAGGTCTGTGCGGGAGTCGTGCGGGAGTCTTGCGGAGCTGTGCGGGGGTACACTGTGGTCTGTGCAGAGTCTGCGAGGCTATGTGGGGGTCTGTGCGGGGGTATGCGCATCTATGAAAGGTCTGTGCGGGGCTGGGCTGGGGTCTGTGGAAAGTCTGCGTTGCTGTGCTTGGGTCTGAGCGTGGGTATACTGGTCTGTGCTGGTATACCAAGGGTGTGCGGGGGTCTGTACAGGCTCTGTGGTGCTGTGCTGGGGTCTGTGCAGGGGTATGCGATACTGTGCGGGTCTGCCAGGGCTGTTCTGGGGTCTGTAAGGGGGTATTCGGGGCTGTACGGGGGTCTTATGGGGGATGTGTGGGTGTGTGCAGGGTCTGCGGGGCTGTGTTGGGGTCTGAGTGGGGGGTATGCAGGTCTGTGCAGGTCTGCCGGGGCTGTGCGGGGGTCTTGCGGGGCTGTGCAGGGGTGTACAAGGGTATGCGGCGCTGTGCAGGGTTGTGCGAGGGTATGTGGGGTGTTTGGGGGTCTGTGCAGCATCTGCGGGGCTATGCTGGGGTCTGTGCGGTGGCGTGCAGGTCTGTGCAAGGGTGTGCGGGGGTATGGGGGGTCTGTGCAGGAATATGCGGGGCTGTCTTTGCGGGGGTCTGTACGGAAGTCTGTGCGGCGGTATGCGGGGCTGTGTGGGGGTCTGTGCGTGCTGTGCGGGTGTCTTGCGGGGCTGTGCAGCTGTGCTGACGACGGCCGTTATATATCCAAAGTTATTCTATATGTCAGTCTGCATGTGTAGCCCATTCGCTATCTCCAGCCATCCCTCACACCCTCAAGATGGCTGGACCATCATTGTAAATACACACCAGTACCTTGTATCTCCCCCACCATTGTAGATTGTAAGATCTCACGAGCAGGGTCGTCTTATTTTGCTTTAATTATTGTATTGTTAACGTTGTTAACACATGGCCACGGGCGTCCATGTGGACTCTGCTGGATTTAGGGAGGTAGATTTTTTTTTTAAATTTTCTTCTCTGAAGAATTATTAAATTTATTGATTGAGCAGACCAATTTGTATGCTGCTCAATTCATTGTTGGCCACCCCACATCCTACTACTCCAAAGGTAGTAACTGGAAACCTGTTGATTTGGCGGATATTTTACAATTTTTTGGCCTTTTTCCCCTCAATATGGGTCTGATAACGAAACCCACTCTCAGATCATATTGATCAACTGATGTCCTGTACAACACCCCAATGTTCAGAGAGGTAATGGCCCGGTGACGATTTGAGAGCATTCTGCGATTTCTACATTTCGCAGAAAATGCAAATTGCCCCCTCCCAGTGACCCCAGCTATGACCGACTTTACAAAGTCAGGCCTCTAATAAATTATTTTAACAATAAATTTTCCCAGACATATACCCCCGGAAAAAATCTGTGTGGACGAGTCCCTGGTCCTTTTCAAGGGCAGGTTGCATTTCAAGCAGTACTTGCGAAATAAAAGGTCCCGATTCAGACTGAAAATATATAAGTTGTGTGAAAGAGACTCTGGCTACACACAAATTCCATGTGTATGAGGGGAAAGACTCCCAGATTGTTCCTCCCGAATGCCCCCGTCCCTAAATATAGCTGGGAAAATTGTGTGGGACCTGATCCATCCCTTTTAGATAAAGGGTACAACTTGTACAAAGATTATTATACAAGTATACCCCTGTTCAGGTGCCTGTTTGCCAAAAAAACAAACCACCACCACCACCCGCCGGAACCAAAGAGGTGCCCAAGACTTTTGTCTCCCAAAAATTAAAGACAGGCGAAAATAAGTCACTCTAATGAGGAGATGCTGCTTGTCAAATTTCGAGACAAAAAAAAAAAAAAAAAAAGATGTCCTCTTGTTGTCATCAATCCATGCTGACAGAAGCAGCCAAGTCCCTGTGCGTGGCAAAAGTTCATTTGCCCAGAAGCCTGTCTGTATTCAAGACTACAATAAGTTTATGGGTGGCGTGGACCTTGCAGACCAGATGCTGCAGCCTACAGCGCTGTTCGCAAGTCTTGCGTATGGTATAAAAAGCTTGCTATACACCTAATCCAAGTGGCCCTATTAAATTCATTTGTACTGTACCAAAAAAGTGGGAATCAAGGATCTTACCTTGAGTTCCTGGAAAAAGTAAAAAAAAACAAAAAAATTCATATTTGGAGACCAAGGGAGAGTGGGGGAATAATTATCTAGCAAGGCCAGCAGAATAATACCCGGTCAGCATTTTCCCTCACAAGTTCCACCGACAGCCAAAAAAGGCCAACCCCAAAAGAGATGCAGGGTGTGTTATAAAGATGGAGTTAGAAGGGAAACCATTTACCAGTGTGACACATGCCCTGATAAGCCTAGCCTCTGCATTAGGGAATGTTTCCATCGCTACCATACATCCCTAGAATAACTGGAATTTTTTTTTTTTTTACCCTTGCCACCTTCTGCCAATTGACTTTTTACGGTATTTCTTTGCAAAAGTCGAATGGTGCTCCTTCCCTTCCAAGTCCCACCGTGCTTCCAAATAGTAATTTTCTACCATATATGGGGTATTGGCTTATTCAGGAGAAATTGCACAACCAACTGTATGGTGCATTTTCTCTTTTTATCCTTCTAAAAATGCAAAATTTGGGAGTAAAACACACGTTTTGTGGTAAAAATATGATTATTTACTTTTTCGGCTCAATGTCAAACTTCTGTGAAGCACATGGAGGTTCAAGGTGCTCACCACATATCTAGATAAATTCCTTGAGGTGTGTAATTTTTTAAATGGGGTCACTTGTAGGGGTTTTCCACTGTTTAGGCACATCAGGGGCTCTTCAAATGCAACATGGCGTCCACTACTAATTTCAGACAATTTTACTTTGCAAAAGTCGAATGGTGCTCCTTCCCTTCCAAGTCCCACCGTGCTTCCAAATAGTAGTTTTATACCACATATGGGGTATCAACGTATTGAGAAGAAATTGCACAACAAATTTTGTGGTTCATTTTCTCTTGATACCCTTGAGAAAATTAAAAAAAAAAAAAAAAAAAAAATTGTGTCCAAAGTTCCTTCCACATTGCTTCATTTTTTGTGAAGCACCTGAAGGGTTAATAAACTTCATGAATGTGGTTTTGAGTATCTTGAGGTTTTTAGAATGGTGTCACTTTGGGGTATTTTTTGGCATATAGGCACCTTAAAGTGACTTCAAATGTGATGTGGTCCCTAAAAAAATATAGTTTTGTAAATTTTGTCTGAAGGGCATAAAAATTAAAAGTTTGAAAATTGGAAATTTAAAATTTGCCAGATTTGTTTTTTTCATAAATAAGCACAAGTCATATCGAAGAAATTTTACCACCAACATCAAGTACAATATGTCATGAAAAAACATTCTCAGAATCAGTGGTATCCGTTGAAGCGTTCCAGAGTTATAAGCACATAAAGTGACAGTGGTCCGATTTCAAAATTAAGTCCTGGTCTTTAACCTACAAAATGGCTTGGTCCTTAAGGGGTTAAGACAGTCATGAAGCAGCCATAACAATTTGAAACAGAAGTATGTAACCAAGATAACACACTGTTCAATATGTGGCCTGTAGTTTTACCCCAAAATAGTGTAGAGAACTAGGGTAACAGACAGCAAATACAGTGGAATGTAGGCCTGAATTGCCACAGTTTGTAGGCCACGAATACAGACGTCTGACAGTAATACCAGACAGGCCACATATTGGTTTTGTTTTTTTTTTTTAATGCTAAATAGTGCTATATATAAACTAGAGTGACAGACAGGAAAACACTGGAATACCGGCCTAAAACGCCCAAACTTAGAGCACACAGATATATGAGGCCAGGCACGGAGATACCACACTGCCAAATATGTGGCCTGTATTTTTTTTTATGCTAACTAGTGCTGTATATAACTAGAGTGACAGACAGCAAAAAATTGTTTTTATTCTTAGAATGCCCAAATTTTTAGCACACAGATGTATGAGGCATGTCAGAAATATACCACACTGTAAAGCGTGTGGTATGTATTTTTTTTTTTTTGGGGGGGGGGGGGTTCTGCAAAATGGTGTCAAGAAATTGTGTAAGACACTCAAAAAAAATTCTACTCTACTGTACGACAAAAATGAAAGATTTCTCTGTACACTCAAAAGTGATTTTTGGGACCCCTTTAAAATTGCTGGATTTTCATGGTGTGCTAGGAAAAGGATCTGGCTGTATTGTGCAGTGTCAAAAGCAAATTGAAAAAAAAAAAAAAAAAAAAAAAAGGGGCTCTGGATTGTTTTGCAATAAAATAATCTCTATTAACCTGGCAAAAAAAATGTTTCCTAGCCAATTATACCTAGGGCTAGGTATATACTGTCAATATATGCTATAGGTAGCTGCAGCAGCAGACAGTAATGGAAAGGACCCTCTTGTTGTATGCAATGATATCTATATACAAAGATAGTGCCTGCAGGCTTTGCACTGATATGTATAGAGCGGCGTACAATGCCCTGCCTACCTAACACTGCAACCTATATACTCCGGAATTAGTCCGTAGGAGGACTGTTGGTTTAGTTGGATTTGAGTAGTTTAGGATGGTAGACCCCACACTGACTAAGAAATCCCCAAATCTGACCCTCTCGGCACCATCTCTCCCTACACTACCTCAATCTGGAGCTGAATGCGTCGAGCAGGGCGGCGTCCGGTCTCTTATACCCCTGATGATGCTGTGTGGCCAGCCAATCGTTGCAAGACCACAACAAAGATGGCTGCTGTGTTACAGTGGCTGGCAGACAATCCCCGCATGGTGATTGGGTCTCTAAAGACTGCCATAAATGCAGGGTGGAGACCCGCGTTCCCGCCGAGTAATCCTGGAAATGCTCGGTGCTCGCCGAGTACACCAAGAACAGTGATACTCGGGTGAGTAACAAGTAGTGTCGAGCATGTTCGCTCATCACTAGTATGCACCTGTTCAGACTAGACTATGATGTTGTTGTGAGCTCATCTGTTCATTCATCTTTTGTGTCCGAGGATCTCCCTCTTCTGGTGAAGGAAGGTAGTGAGGCTGATTACCAAACACCTGATCAGGTGGATGGTGACTGGGTAACGGGAACTTCTGACTGGATATAAGGCAGCAGACGCCCTTCTGAGTTGCTGGTGATTTCTCTGCTGGATTCTTGGAGACCAGTCCGATTCCTGCTTCCCAAAGATAAGTTCAATAGCAGAGCAAAAACTTACTAGTTTTGGTTTTGTTTACCTTGTTTTTTGGAGTTCAGCCATCCCTGGCCGGGGGTGTTCTGGATTCTTTTTCCTTGATCAGTGTTCTCTTTTGCTCTGCTTTCAGAATATTCTTAGTGCTGATATAGGGTTTGAAGTCTAGTGACTTCAGGGTCCTTTTTGCTTATCAGTTGTGTTGGTAATATTTTTAGCAGGGTTTTCTCGGATTGCAGACAGAAGCTTTTCTATCCTGTCCTTTTTAGTTAGCTTGGGCCCCATCGCTTGCTCAACCTATCTTTCTGTGTTAGTGTTTTCATCTTGCTTCACCGTCATTATATGTTGGGGGCTGCCTATTGCTTTGGGGTCTGCTCTGGGGGAGTCAGCTTTTCCCTTTTCTTTCTTTAGGCTTATGTAGATCTCCGGCTGTGATGAGGTGTCTAGGATCACCGTAGGAACACTCCATGGCTACTGCTAGTTGTGCGATAGGATTAGGGGTCTAAAACTAAAGGAACAAGAAAGCGCAATAGGGTCTTATCTGGGTTAATGCTGGAGAAGTAGATTAGATTATACTCACCCTTTTTAGGAGAGGTTCAAGCATGTAGGATCAGTAATCTGCTTGCTGCACGTCCAAAGGTCAGCTCCGCAACCGCTTACACATCAGATTTTGGAATAAATTCTTGGACTTTTGTGCGCTACCAGATAAATTCACCAATCCAATATTTAAGAGAAAGATTAATCCATTTATTTCCCAACGCGTTTCGAAATGTGTACCATTTCTTCTTCAGGGGATGACAGATATGATCAAACAGAACTGTCACAGATTATATACAGCATGATTTCAAAAAAACGGCGCCAAGAAACAGCGCCAAAAAGGTCACATGTCATCTGGTGCAAATGTCAGGGTTCAAAGTATCACAGTTGAACTAATGTATTAATCTCAATTCATTAAAAATAATATTTATTATTTCATAGATAAAAAGAAAAAAAGAAAAAAAAAAGGGAAAAGAGAAGAAAAGAAGAAATAAGAAAACTGAAAAAAACGCAATATATATAAAAAACGAACTCTTGACACCTGAAAAAATGGAAAAAAAAGTGTATCATAGTACTCTGAACCACGGTCAGGTCGTACCTGACAAAGAAAGAAGAAAAGGACTTATAGAAAAAAGATAAAAAATATGTATATAAGAATAAAAAAGTTATTGATTAAAATTTGTATGACAATAAAAGAAACCTTCTCTTTATAAAATGTTTATGAATCAACAATTTAGTCAATAAAAATGTAAAAAATAATGCGATCGATTGTAAAAAACTCACACGTCACTTAAGAGGGAAACATTGATTTCATTCACAACTTCTCAGAGTATCTGATGGTAAATGGACAGAGACACCGACTATGAAGAGCTTGCGCAGCGCTCGATGGAAAAACCAGGATCGCTACCCGCGATGTCCCAGCACAAAGGGGGAGAGAAATGAAGAAGGAAAAAAAAATATCCTGCTGATATTCCTGATAGGGTAGGGCAACTAAATAGAAAAGAAGTATTTTGGATTTACAGGCCATATGGTTTGAACGAAATTACAGAGGTTTTTCTTTAAAATGGAATAAATTCAATGATTCTCTCTTAATAATTTTTAATGATGTACCCATATGTTAATTAGAATGATTTTTATCTTATTCGGCATGTTTAACCCCTTTATGTGGGACTTTTTATTCCCATGTTTTTATTTTTGTAATGTGGATGAATTAATGTATTTCCTTCTTTTATACAATTTCTTATACATTTTTATTTTTTGTTCAGATTATGTATTCTAAGAAAATAATGTTAGTTTTGCTGTATTGAAGATGAGCGGTCTCTCTTTTTCCTTCATTTCTCACCCCCTTTGTGCTGGGACATCGCGGGTAGCGATCCTGGTTTTTCCATCGAGCGCTGCGCAAGCTCTTCATAGTCGGTGTCTCTGTCCATTTACCATCAGATACTCTGAGAAGTTGTGAATGAAATCAATGTTTCCCTCTTAAGTGACGTGTGAGTTTTTTACAAATCGATCGCATTATTTTTTACATTTTTATTGACTAAATTGTTGATTCATACACATTTTATAAAGAGAAGGTTTCTTTTATTGTCATACAAATTTTAATCAATAACTTTTTTATTCTTATATACATATTTTTTATCTTTTTTCTATAAGTCCTTTTCTTCTTTCTTTGTCAGGTACGACCTGACCGTGGTTCAGAGTACTATGATACACTTTTTTTCCATTTTTTCAGGTGTCAAGAGTTCGTTTTTTATATATATTCCGTTTTTTTCAGTTTTCTTATTTCTTCTTTTCTTCTCTTTTCCCTTTTTTTTCTTTTTATCTATGAAATAATAAATATTGTTTTTAATGAATTGAGATTGATACATTAGTTCAACTGTGATACTTTGAACCCTGACATTTGCACCAGATGACATGTGACCTTTTTGGCGCTGTTTCTTGGCGCCGTTTTTTTGAAATCATGCTGTATATAATCTGTGACAGTTCTGTTTGATCATATCTGTCATCCCCTGAAGAAATGGTACACATTTCGATACGCGTTGGGAAATAAATGGATTAATCTTTCTCTTAAATATTGGATTGGTGAATTTATCTGGTAGCGCACAAAAGTCCAAGAATTTATTCCAAAATCTGATGAGGATTAGGGGTCTGCAATCCGCTAGTTTCCAACCTCTGTTTTTCTGGGCTGAGCTTGTGTTTTGTTTTACCTCCTCGGTGACTCAATCATAACAGATGTGCTGTCAGTTTTGTTATTTGTATGCTAGCGTTCTGACTGAGCATTGTACCCTTCACCATACTGTGGTTTTTATTACATCCAATCACATTTGGTTCTGACCTTCCTATAAATATAGGCTTTACCAAGTCATTAACCAGAGGTAAGTGTTCACACTAGGTAATTAGTTCAGGGACCCATTCAATGAGGTCACTGACATTGATGAATGGGCTCACTTTTTTTGGCCAAATTTTGTGCTAAGTATCTCATGTGTTTTTCCTAAATTTCACAAGCCATTATGCTATTCACACTTCATGTATTTCACATTGATATGCCTTAATGCAATTGAGCGCAATCATTTCCTTATTTTTGATATGTAGGCTGACAGTATGGCAGTAGCAAATTAAAAATAATTGGAACTTTTGTTTCATGAGGTCATCCAGGACATCTGTTACAAGGGTTATTGGGGTGCGTGTAACTTAGGGGCAAGGCAGCCCTTGCATTCAATGCATAGGCAAACACTATGGAAGACCCATTTTCTTATAATGGGAACATTTTTTCATTAGGCCCTGCTGTAAGTCTCATGAAAGGGGTATAGGGTTGTGTTCTAATTTTTGACAGTCCAGCCACTCAATGCATAGGCAATTACAGTATAGGAGACCCACTGTTTAATAATGGCCCTTTAAGAATAGTAAGGCCGACTGATGCCCTTCTAAAAATAGGCTTTGTGTCACTCCTTTATAAATGAAACAAGATGTGTCTGATTTGTCACACCATATGGCCAGCTAAGGTTGTTAAATGCTGCAATGATATTTCCCAGGAAATGCATTTGTATTGGTTGAAAGCAATTCTAAATTTGAAAAGCGCATCAAAAACGCTACATGTGAACATAGCCAAAGTGTTGAAGGAGCATTTCTTTGGATTATTTCTTTTGACTTACATACAAATTACTACCCTGGAAAGGATGTCCCTTAACATATTTCCCTGTAAAATCCATTTTGGTTTCGTTTTTGTATGTTTTACTGTGCGCCTGTAAAAGTGATGTTATACCCTGACTACATTGTTCATAGCTGTGAACTAGGAACCATAAATGCTTACAGGGGCCTTCCCCATGATGTTCCCATGTCGTTTGTGTACTATTCTCACAGATATCTGATGTTTCGATATCATAGAAAGACCTCCGTGGGGGGGTTGTGGCAAAAAAATAGAATTAGACTTACGGGTAATTCGGTTTCTAGGAACCTTCCACGACAGCCACCTTGGAGGTTGTCTCCCCGCCCTAATAAGGGACAGGAACACAAAGAGGTTAAATAACCCTCCCCTTCCTGCTACTTCAGCGTTTTTTCTGAACATACTAGCATGAATAGTTACCGCCAGTAGAGCAGGAATCAGGTAAATATATCATATCATATAGGGAGGGAAATTAGTGCGGTCGTGGAAGGTTCCTAGAAACTGAATTACCGGTAAGTCTAATTCTATTTTCTCTAGTCACCTTCCACGACAGCCACCTTGGAGTCATGCCAACGTTAATATTTTAGGGAGGGACTACGGCTTGCAAGACGCGTCTGCTGAACGTCAGATCCCTATTGAAATCCAGTCTACAGTGTCTAGTAAAGGTGTGCACAGAGGACCAGGTGGCCTCTCTGCATATCTGCTCCGAAGACGTATTTCCCCTTGCTGCGCAGGACGTAGCGACTGATCGAGTGGGCCTTTAATGACTCCGGAGGAGAGAGATGTCTTGCAGAGTTTACCAGAGAGATGGACTGCTTGATCCAGCCCGCTATCGTGTTCTTTGCCGCCTTCTTCCCTCTATTTCTTCCTGAATACTGAAGGAACAGGTTCTGATCAATTCTCCAATCCTTGGTTGCTTCAAGG
The DNA here is from genome assembly GCF_039654945.1 of Dendrobates tinctorius. Lineage (NCBI taxonomy): Eukaryota > Metazoa > Chordata > Amphibia > Anura > Dendrobatidae > Dendrobates > Dendrobates tinctorius. The sequence continues at coordinate 43,098,582 of NW_027361696.1, read as the reverse complement.
CAACAGAGAACTACCCTGCAAACATCCAGGGTATGAAATTTCGCTTCCTTTGGGTTAGAAGGATTTGGGCAGAATGAGGGCAACACGATATCCTGGCTTCTATGAAGGTCTGACACCACCTTGGGCATAAAGGAGGGGTCTAGGTGTAGTACTATACTAACTGAATTGAGTAGGAGATAAGGTTCCTGTGCTGAAAGGGCCTGTAGCTCCCCCACCCGTCTAGCTGATGTGATCGCCACAAGAAACACTTTTGAGTGTGAGCATTTTTAATGGAACTTCTGATAGGGGCTCAAACGGGGCCTGTGTTAGGCTATTAAGCACTAAATTAAGATCCCAGGGGGAACCCGGCTAGGTAGCGAAGAGCGAATCCTGCCTGCTGCTATCATGAACCGCTTGACCCAGCGGTGTTTGGCTAGGTCTTGGTCAAAAAAAGGCACTTAGGGCAGATACCAGTACCTTTAATGTACTCGGAGTAAGCCCTAGATCTAACCCTTTCTGTAGGAAGTCTAGTTTTTGGGCAATATTTGGATGGGCGGGGTCAGGGACCTTCAGGAGGCACCAGGAGGAAAATCTTCTCCATATTTTCCCCATAGATTGCATTAGTTATCGGCTTTCTACTCTTTTGAAGGGTCTGGATTACCTCATCCAATAACCCTTTGCCTTCAGAATGTTGGCCTCAATAAGCAGGCTGCTAGGGATAGCTTGGCTCGGTCCGGGTGTAGCAACGGACCTTGAAAAAGGAGGTCGGTCTTCTAGGGTAATAGCAAGGGACCTTCCTGGGCCATGTCCAACAGAGTGCTGTACCAGCTTCGTCCAGGTCACATCAGAGCCACGAGGATCGTCTTGACTCCGTCTGCCCTGATCTAATGTAGGGTCTTTGCCAGCATCGGGATTGGGGGAAAAGCGTAGGCCAGTCTGAAGACCCATGGATGGGCAAATGCATCCGTTCCCCTGGCTCCGTACGTGGGACTGAGGGAGAAATAGGTCGCAGCCTTTGTATTTTGTGCATTCGCGAACAGGTCGACTTCTGGATCCCCCATCTTCAGAGTAGAGCCTGCAACACCTCTTGGTTCAGACACCATTCTCCTGGATGGATGTCTTTCCTGCTCAGGAAGTCTGCCTGGATGTTTTCCGATCCCTTCAGGTGTACCGCGGAGATGGATAACAGGTGCTTCTCTGCCCAGAGGAAGATCCTTGCTGCTACTTTCTTTAGGCTGGCGTACCTTGTGCCCCCTTGATGCCTGAGATATGCCACCGTGGTCACGTTGTCGGAGTATATCCGGACATGATGGTTCTTGACAAGGGCTGCTGCAGCATTCAGTGACTCTTCCGCTGCCGTCAGCTCCCTTAGGTTTGAAGATCCAGCCTTTATGTTCTGGGGCCATTGTCCCTGGAAGTATGAATCTTTGACTACAGCTCCCCAGCCCCTTAGGCTGGCATCGGTGCATAGTATTTTTTAGAGGAAGCTGATCCCAGCTTACTTCTCGACTCAGGTTTCGGTAGCTCAGCCACCACCAGAGGGCCGATTTTACATGTCCTGGCAGTAGAACCCTTTTTGACAGGTTGTTTGGATATTTTTTCATATTTGTCAGGACATACGACTGGATGACTCGCGTGTGAGCTTGTGCCCAAGACACCGCCTGAATGCACACTGTCAGAGATCCCAGGATGGACATGGCGTCCCTCAGCGTCGGCACCCTTTGGTCTCTGAACCGGAGTATTTTCTGCCGAAGGTCTTTTTGTTGATCTTTGGGAAGAATGGACGTCCTGTTCTCTGAATCCAAGAGGATCCCCAGGAGTTTTTTCCTCGGGGAAGGACAGAGGGCTGACTTCTGGAGATTTGGTATCCACCCTAGAGTTTTGAGAATCTGTAGGGTCCTTGATACGTCCTGGTTCAGCCGGTTTATTGATGGGGCAATGATAAGCAGATCGTCCAGATTCGGTCCAATGCATATCCCCTGAAGCCGAATGAAGATGACTGCCTCTTTCATGATTTTTGTGAACACCCTTGGTGCTGGGGACACCCCAAATGACAGGGCGTTGAACTGAAGGTGGCTGATTCCTCGGTCGTGGGTGACCACAAACCTCAAGCTTCCGGTGGTCCAGATGAATGGATACGTGGTAATACGCATCCCTTAGGTCTATTGTTGCCATCTGCCAACCTTGTCCAGTAAGAGGAATTGCTGATCTTACTGACTACATCTAGGAATCGACGGTACCTGATGAAGTGGTTCAGGGGTTTTAGATTTATAATGAGCCTGTGCTTTCCTGAGGTTTTTTTTTTTTTTTTTTAAATCAGGAACAGGCGAGAATAATGTCCCCTGCCCTCCTCCTGAGGAGGCACATACAAGACCACTTGTTCCCATAGCAGTTCTTCTAACTGAAGCCACAGAACTTTTTGCAGACTTGGGGAATGCGCTGGGGTAATCCTTAGGGCATGCAGGGGGGGGTGCTCGAACTCCAGTTTTAGCCCAAATTATATAGTGTGCAGGACCCACTGGTTTGAGGTCGTGGCCTGCCATTGGGCAAAAAACGGAGTTGACCCCCTACCCGGGAGTCATTGTTTTTCCGGGGGCTGCTGCTGTTGGGGCACAAGGATGTTTCTTCCTTTACCCCCTTTCGAGTAGCTCCATCGACCCGTTCTGCCCTTCCCTCTGAACGCCCTTTGAGAAGTCTGCTCCCTTGAGGGACGAAAAAAACTCACCTTTTTGTGGGTTTCTGTTCCGGCAGTGACCTATTCTTGTCAGAAGCCTTCTCAAGGATGTCATCGTGGACTGGCCCGAACGCGTGGTGTCCCTGGAAGAGGATGGCACAAAGTTTCATTTTGGAAGTGATGTCGCCTCCCCATGACTTCAGCCACAAGGCTCTCCTGGCCGAGTTTGAGAGGACTAGGGACCTTGCTGCCACCCGTACCGTTTCTCCCGAAGAGTCAGCTAAATAGCCTGTTGCCTTTTGGAGGATTGACAGGGAGTCTAAGATTTCCTCCCTTGGAGTGCCCCCCGACAGGTGGTCTTCCAACGTACATAGCCAGAAAAACAACGATCTGGCTACGCAGGTGGACGCAATATTTGCTTTGAGCAGGTTCGTAGAGGCTTCCCAGGACTTTTTAAGATGGCTCTCTATTTTGCGATCCATCGGATCCATCAATTGGGAGGCATCCTCAAAGGGCAAGGACGTCTTCTTAGTGACTTTAGACACTTGGACATCTATCTTAGGGATCTCCCAAATGGAACTCTCTCCTTCTAGGAGGAACCGATTATTTTAGCTCAGAGGGCACCGTAAGTGATTTCTCGGGGGAGGACCACTCCTGAGTTATTAAATCCTGTATAACCTCATGAATCGGGGAAACCCTTTCTACCTTTGGGTTTCAACCCTCCAAACATCTCATCCTGGACTGAGCCTAACTTCCTCATCCTCCAATCCCATGGTATTTCTTACCATGGAAACTAACTCCTCCATATCCTCCGAGGAGAAATAGTATTTTTTTTGTATCATGACTGGAGGTGGACGTGGGGCCCTCATCTTCCCAAATCTCCCCGAGGAACGGACCTCTCCTGAGTCTGAGTCGGCTTCTATAGGTGCCCTTTTCCTATTCTTTGGGGCAGGACCCTGGGCCAGGGTTTGGGCTGCTATGGAGGTCTGAACCTCCTGTCTAATGAGAGTCTTTGACAGCATAAACAGGGAGGGTTGCTCGGTACGCAGTATATTTTGCGTACATGGCTGGCATAACCTTTCTGTAATCAGAAAGAAACCTGGCACCACATATACCACACTTACGGGGGTTTCTAGGGGCAGAGGCTTTGTCTTCCTGCAAGAGAAGAGAAAGCTTACTCAGACCTGTGCCACCAGTTCATCTGACAGGCAAGGGACCAGCCCCGCTACTCACTGTAGGAGGAGGAATGCTGGGCTCTGCAGATGCTGCAGTTGAGGGCTTCTCACCGTCCATTCTGCACACACACTCTGCGCTTACCTGGAGCTGCTGCACCCTTTTAGGGGTGATTGGGGCTTTGATTCCTGGTGCTCCTCCCTGGTCCCTTGGAAGGATATGCTCGACCCCCGCCACCATCGTGATAGTTTCCCGGGTCTCCCCGGCAGCCGGTGCGCGTTTCACCTTCCTAGGACGCCGGAGGCCGCAAACCGGAAGTGCACATAACTGCCACTTCCGGTCGACTGCCTGCCCCCTTTGACGCGCGCGCCCTGGCTCCAATGTGGCGCTGGGAGGAAGGAGGAAGCTGGGGAGCTGTGCAGGACCCCGGCAGGCACCGTACCACCCCGTTTTACCCCAGAGGGCGCGGGAGGGGTGGCCATGTCCCGAGTCACACCGTGGTGAAGACGGGAGCAGCGCATGGAGGAGGAGAGGCGAACCCCCCCGACCTCAGCTGCCCAGCTCTGTAAGTATATAGGGGCTCCGCTCGCTGGCCATGGCAGCCCCTTGTGACCTCTTCATGCCCCGATAGGGGACAGGAAAAACACTGAGGTAGCAGGAAGGGGAGGGTTATTTAACCTCTTTGTGTTCCTGTCCCCTATTAGGGCAGGGAGACAACCTCCAAGGTGGCTGTCGTGGAAGGTGACTAGAAAAAGCTTGGGTTTCCCATAGACTTACATCAGTATCGTTGCTCAGGTCAAGTACCCGAGTATTCCAATTTGCTCGACTCGAGCAACGAGCACCTGAGCATTTTAGGGCTCACTCATCACTACTCGTGAGTGCTTACAATCTACAATGAGGTCGGTGAGATACAAAGTACAGGTGTGCATTTACAATGATAGTCCAGCCATCTTGAGGGAGTGGGGAATAGATAGAGAGATAGTGAATGGGCTACACAAACACAAAATGAATTTGATAAGCGAACGTGATCGGCTGCTCTGAACAAATGTGTTTTGAGGGAGTGCTTAAAACTGTGCAAGTTGTGGCTGGTCCTAATTTCTTGGGGTAGAGCATTCCAGAGGATTGGCGCAATGCAGGAGAAGTCTTGGAGTCCTGAGTGTGAGGTATGAATTAGTGCAGAGGTTAGTCGAAAGTCATTTGCAGAGTGCAGCGATCGGCTAGGCCGATAGACAGAAATGAGGGAGGAAAGATCATCAGCACAAATGTCTGTGATAGGGGCTTGTGCTTTCGGCCTGATGAGGGAGTGAAAGGTGTCAAAGTTTCTAGGGGTTTCTAACGGTACCTGGGGGACAACGGAGAACAGCGGGCTACTGAAAGTGACAGGTCAGCAATGGGTGGGGCGAGTATAGAGGGGGCAGGGAACACGCCGGGAAGTCAGTTGGTAGTACGCCAGACAGAGAAAGATTGTGGGTGTGTGACAGAGCCAAAGTGACTGACGGCCATCAGAGGAGAGATTAGCAGCAGAGAGGAGATCTACAGCGGCCTTCAGAGAGGAAGTACCGAGCTTACCGGCAAGAGACTGTCGTCCCTCTCCAAATTGGGCCCGCGACCTGCCCACGGTTGTCCCCAACTGCTGCCGCTGCACTCCAGTCCATTGCTGCCTGCCCGGTGCCTCCCGTGGCCACTGACGCGCCACTTCGGCCTGTAGCTGCGGCATGACCACTGCCGCCCTGCCTCTGTCCTTGGTTGCGGCCCGTTCTTCACCGCCCACAGCTGCCATTATCCTGCTGCAGTTGGCAGTTGGGGCCTGCTCCTCGCCTACGGAGAGACTCTTTACACAGTCCCAGTCCATGCACGTGGCCTACCAGCCGCCTCTCTTCCAGACTACCCTGCTTGGGGGAACTGGAGTCCCCGTGGACTCGCTAATGAATGGGACCCTGCTGTGGCTACAGGGGGTTACTGCAACGAAAGACTCCCTTAGGGCCTGTTGTGCCCCAACTTCTCCTGGGTGCTGAGATGCCTGACGACTACTACAGTTCCTCAACAGCTGGGCCCAGCGGCTGCGACACCAAAGCAGCCACACCAGCGACACCGAGGGACGTCAGGAAGGATAAGTTGACATTAGGAAATAAGGACCCGTAGTTGGCCGTTTTGTGGCCTCATAATAGCGGACTTTGTCGGGTCAGTCGCATTCTCGTTAAAGAAAAGCGTTATTGTTATGGAGTCCCTGCGAGGACAATTAGTGTTACTCCTTTTTAGTTGCTCAGTATAGCCCTAGCGGCTCCAGTTCATAAACGTTACTTTCCAAAACAGCACTCAGTCTCGTGTCTCGTCACTGCATCCTGTGAACCTGCTGTTACCTACATAGGCTAACAGTATGGCAGTACCAAATGAAAAATAATGGTAACTTTTGTTTCACGTGGCCATCCAGGACATCTGTTCCAAGGGTCATTGGAGTGCTTGTTATTTTGGGGCAAGGCAGCCCTTGCAATCAATCCATAGGCAAACACTATGTGAGAGCCACTTTTTTATAATGGGAACATTTATTCATTAGGCCTTGCTGTACGTCTTGTGAAAGTGGTAGTGTGGTGCGTCCTAATTTTTGGCAGCCCACCCACTCAATGCATAGGCAATAACAGTTTAGGAGACCCACTTTTTAATAATGGACCTTTAACAATAGTAATGCCAACTAATGCCCCTATAAAAATAGGCTTTGTGACTGAGTCAATCCTTCATAAATGAAGCAAGATGTGTCTGATGATGTGTCACACACCACATGGCCAGCCAAGGTTCTTAAATGCTACAGTGACATTTCCCAATAAATGCATTTGTATTGGTTGAACACAATGGTAACTTTGAAAAACGCATCAAAAATGCTATGTGTGAACATAGCTAAAGTGGTGGAGGAACTTATTTTTTTAGGATATTACTTTTGCCTCACATACAAATTATTACCCTGGAAAGGATGTCCCTTAAGACATTTCACTGTAAAATACATTTAGGTTTAGTTTTCGCACGTTTCAGAGTGCACCTGTAAAAGTGGCATTACACTAACATTGGTCACAGAAGTGACCTTGGCTTCCAGTGGCATTCCCCATAATGCTCCTATGTCCCTTCTGCACTGTTCCTTTACACTTCCGACATTTTGATACGTTAGAAAGACCTCCGGGGGAGGGTGGTCGTGGCAAAAAAACCTTGAACTTCCCATAGACTAACATTGGGTTCGCTGCTCGGGTCAAGTACAGGAATATTTCAGTACTTTCGACCCGAGTAATGAGCACCCAAGCATTCTTAGTGCTCGCTCATCACTTTTAAAATTGTATTATTGATGGAATTGGTGTTAAGGCCATTTCTCCAAAGTGTTCCGGAAACCGTACTCCAACAAAACGCAAGGCATCATGTTACTCGTTTTACTATGAGCAGCATGCATGGCCTAAACATGCTCCCATGGCTGCTGCATGTCTGGATTTGTCTCCCACTGAACTCATCTGGGAGCGGTTAAAAACGGACCTTAAAGATTTGCCCAAGTGCATTCGGAGAAGGAGAACATTCAGCTCATTAATGGCCTCAATCATAGCAGAAGAGGCTGTAAGAGCCAGGCTTCTGCACTCAGCACTGATACTCTGCATAGAATAAATTGAGAAGTTTTGAAAATGTTGTTTTTTTATTTTTCCCATCATTTGCAGATAAGTGACATGACTCCATCTTGTGATTTCCAAAAAGCCACAACTTTTCTTTTGTGATGTTGCATTTTCGCTGTTGGACATTGTATATTCCATGTGCACTTTATATTCAGTGTATCAACAAGTATCATATGTTCTATAATCTTGTGATTTTTATACACTACATACATATCCAGCACATCTTTATACCTAGACGGTCACACTCCTCTCTTGTATCCTCTCACTTTACAAGTCTTTCTGCAGGAGCAGTTGTGGCAATGTTGACTTATTCTCCTTACACATCTTTATCTAAAGCCCCCGTTGCACACTGCGATATCGCTTGCAATATCGCTGTAAAGTCACCGATTTTGTGACGTTACAGCGATATTACTAGCGATATCGCTACATGTGATACTTACCTCCGACCCGCTCCCCCGCTGGTTATCGCTGATCGTGCGAGAAGCTCCTGGACCATTCCTCGTCGTCAGCTTTTTGCTGGGCTTCCTGCTGTGACGACGAGCGACGCGTGGAGCCGAGCGGGAGGACGCAGGATCGCCGCGTCTGACAGGTAAGTAGTGACCCCCATCCCCAGCGATGTCGCTGGTGAGATCTGCCTGAGTGGCAGCTCACTAGCGACCACCTAGCGATGCACCAGCGATCCTGACCGTGTCATATCACTGGTCGGGATCACTGGTGAGTCGCTAGGTGTAACGGTACCCTAACACACTTTCCATATGATTGTTCTTCGGGTGAACGCTCCCTGCCATCTACATATGAAGTGCAGTGGTCAGGGGATTCCATGTTTGTGTCTCTTTTCATGCTGAGAGTTGCTAGCAGTGGTGGGAGATTCTCAGCCATCATCCACTATAGAGATAATAATGAGCCTGGACCAGCAAGTAATGGGATTACAAGGCTCCGGACAGGTGAGACCTCTGCAGTCTATTGTGTCTCATGGACAATTCTATAACATTAAGAACATAATAACAGAGGGAACTGCAGCACAGTCCAATGCACCAATACCTGAGTGGTTTCTGGAGAAAACACCACCTTTCCTATTTATTTTAAGTCTTGAAATTAGAAGAATTAACATCACAGCCAAGTCATCAGTTGCTTTACAACATGACGAAGAGTCCACAGGAGCAAAATGGACACAATTCTGTCTATTCAGTGACTTTTATCTGTTGCAAAACTGTATAATTTACACATAGATAAGAGCTGAACAAGTAGTGACCTTCTGATATTCCACAGACAGATATAAAACAGATACTTCCACTTATAACCTATTGAGTCCAAAGAGAGACAATGGGATCCAGGTTTACACAACCGATATCAAAATGTGTTCACAAGTAATCCTCCATACAGTGGTGTATCGGAGTAGTTTTTTTGTATTACCTGATAATAAACAGATAGATGAGAGATAGCTAGATGAGTGATAGATAAATAGATCAACATAGAAAAGATTGATAGATAATAGATACCGTATATAGTCGAATATAAGCCGAGATTTTCAGCCCGTTTTTTTGGGCTGAAAGTCCCCCTCTTGGCTTATATTCGAGTCATATACACTGGGGGGTCAGAGGGGGAGGGGGGGGTGTCAGGTCATACTTACCCGTCCTGACGCTGTCTCGAGCCCCCAGCTTCTCCCCGTGCTCTCTTCCTGCCTTCAGCGGTCACGTGGTGCCGCTCATTAAAACTCATGAATATGCGCATATTCATGAGTTTTAATGAGCGGCACCACGTGACCGCTGAAGGCAGGAAGAGAGCGTGGAGAAGCTGGGGGCTCAAGACACAGCGTCAGGACGGGTAAGTATAGCGATACTCACCTGTCCTGCGTCCATGGCTGCTTGCTGCTGTCTGTCATCGGTCAGTGACTTCAGACAGCAGAGGGCGCGGTGACGTGATTAGTGCACGCCGCGCCCCCTGCAGTCTGAACGTCACTGACTGATGACGTTGCAGATAGCGGTGAGCAGCCATGGACGCAGGACAGGTGAGTATCTGACACCCAGCGACGGAGAGGTGAGTATGTCTTTTTTTATTTTTACATGCAGCAGCAGCACATGGGGGAATAATCTTAAGGAGCTTCTAATGGGGGCAGTATATGGGGGGAATAATATGGAGCTTCTAATGGGGGCAGCATATGGGGGAACAATATGGAGCTTCTAATGGGGGAACAATCTATGGAGCTTCTTATGGGGGAATAATCTATGGAGCATTTCCCACCCTAGGCTTATACTCGAGTCAATAAGTTTTCCCAGTTTTGTGGCAAAATTAGGGGGGGGTCGGCTTATACTCGGGTCGGCTTATACTCGAGTATATACGGTAGATAAAAGGTAGAAAGATAAATAATTATTATATTAGATATAGATAATATATAAATACATGATAGATAATAATCTTTTTAAACTGATGAAGATAAATGATATATTAACAGATAGACTGTCAAATATTAAAAAAATATAGAAAACTTATATGAAGATACATAGAATGATGAATATGTGAGATATATTACAGGCAGTTACAAAGCCACATAGAAATATAAAAAAATATTGAAATATGAACTAAATAATAATAGATTAAATACAGAGGTAGATTATATATCTTCCTTCACTTTTAATTTTTCCACTTAATCAACTTTGTCTTTTCCAATCATATTAGAATAAAAACGTTGAAGACTTTGACACAAGTACAGGGTCAGCCTCCTATTATTTTTTAAGCACCTTCTAGTATTTTGCCTTCTTTTTTTATTTTTATTATTACTTTTCCTGTTAAGGTCAATTTTCAGTTTTACCCAACAATTTTTGAAAGTGCAGAATGAGCTATTGTTTGTGTGTGCGCTGAAGTGTTATATTTTAGAATACCATTCAATTTACCAAAAATGTAGAAAAATGGGAAAAAAAAAAAATCTAGTTGGGGTAACGTGGTGATGTAAATGTAATTTAACTATTTTATTTTTTTAGATTTATGTTTTTTCTTACAAGTAATGTTTGTTAATTTAACTTTTCGTATTTTTTTTTTTTTTTTTTTTTTTTAACAAATTAAATGTGATTGATTTCTTATTTAATGTATTGAAGAACAGTTGTATTCCAGTTGTATGACTGAAGCCTCCACCTTTGAGGAATATGAAAAAAAAAAAAGCATATTTTACAAAATCTGTACAAGTAACTATTCTTTTTTTCTTCTCAGATAAAATGGCTGCAAAGAATTGTATTCCAGTTTCCATGAGGCAGGAACTCTTGGCCGGAGTGGACTATGTGAAAACTGTGGCCAACAGATTACAAATATTGGATTCCACCACAATTACCATATTTTATGCAGGGGGCATTTATGCACACTTTATCCAAGTACAGTTTATCAAAGTACTGGCAGTTATAACATGGCAGTTAGACAGGGCAGGAGACAGGTAAGACATTTATATACATCTACTCCCTGTACATTTGGAGTACAACAAATATATACCATATGCATTTGTGTAATTTTAATCCTGGCCGCTGCATTCACACACATCCACCGCCCTGGCATTAACTCTCTACACTCCATCCACATTGGCCCCTCGCTTCTTTCCTCTCCTATGTATAGCACTCATGCTCTTTTCACGTTGTTAAACTGCACAGACCCAGTCAGTCCCACCATTCAACATCAGAGACGCTCTCACAAATCACTTAACCATCTGCTCACTCTTTCTATCCTCCTTCTCCTAGTCGCAGGAGACATTGCTCCCAACCCTGGTCCCCCATGTTATAGAAAGTCAAACCTCCCGACTGCTACACTCAGAAACCCCTCTAATCTAATTAATATTCCCTGCATGCCATCTGTCTCTCTTAATTGTGCACTTTGGAATTCTCGCTCAGTGTGTAACAAACTCTTTCATTCATGACTTTTTCCTTTCTAATTCTCTTAACCTCCTGGCTCTTTCTGAAACCTGGATCCAGCAGTCAGACACTACCGCTGCTGCTGCTCTTTCATACGGGGGGCTTCACTTCTCTCATACCCCAAGATCAGACAATAGAGCTGGTGGAGGCGTTGGTCTGCTCCTATCACCAAAATGTACCTTTCAGGTTATCCCTCAAGTACCCTCACTTGTCTTCCCTTCTTTTGAGGTCCATGCCGTCAGACTCTACACCCCCTTCTCCATGCGAGTGGCGGTGGTGTATCGTCCTCCCGGCCCCTCCCATCAGTTCCTGGATCATTTTGCCACTTGGCTTCCACATTTTCTCTCCTGTGACATCCCTACCCTCATCATGGGTGATTTCAACATCCCCATTTCTCTTCCCCTCTCCCCATCTGCTACTCACCTTTTATCTCTAACCTCCTCATTTGGCCTTTCGCAGCTTACTAATTCTCCAACGCATGAAGACGGAAACTCCCTCGATTTGGTCTTCTCTCGGCTTTGTGCAGTGGATGATTTTGCAAACTCCCCTCTCCCGCTCTCTGACCACAATCTTCTTTCATTCTCTATCAAGAACTGCCAGGCTGCTCAGGTCACCCCCACTGTCCAGACTTATAGAAACATACAGGCCATTAACACCCAGAAACTTCTGAAGAACTTGCAGACTTCATTGGCCCCTATCTCCTCCCTCTCATGTCCTGATTCTGCATTGAAGCATTACAATGAAACACTTCAAAGTGCCCTGGATGAATTTGCACCCCCTATAAATAGAACACCACAACGCAGACGGCAACAACCCTGGCACACGGTGCAAACACGTTTCCTGCAGCGGTGCTCCAGGTGCGCCGAACGTCTGTGGAGAAAATCCAATCTACCCGAAGATTTCATCCATTTTAAGTTTATGCTTAGAACATACAACACTGCCCTTCACCTCTCCAAACAAACCTATTTCAACACCCTCATCACCTCACTGTCCAATAACCCGAAACGTCTCTTTGACACTTTTCATTCTCTACTCAATCCAAGAGTACAGGCCCCAACCACGGAGCTCCGAGCTGACGATCTGGCCAATTACTTCAAAGAAAAAATTGACCAGATCCGACAGGAAATTATCTCCCAATCACCTCATGCCATGCACCGTCCTCCCTCCCCCACTGCATCTAACTCACTCTCTGATTTTGAACCAGTCACAGAAGAAGAAGTAAGCAGGCTCCTTGCATCTTCTCACCCAACTACTTGCACCAGTGACCCATTTCCGTCACAGCTCCTTCAGTCCCTTTCCCCTGCTGTCACCCCTCACCTAACTAAAATATTTAACCTCTCTCTCTCTCTCTCTCTCTCTCTCTCTTCTGGTATTTTTCCCTTCTCATTTAAGCATGCCATCATACATCCACTACTTAAAAAAACCATCCCTCGACCAAAACTGTGCCGCTAACTATAGACCTGTCTCTAATCTTCCCTTCATCTCTAAACTCCTGGAACGCCTGGTCCACTCCAGTCTTATCCGCTATCTCTCAGAAAACTCTCTTCTCGACCCTCTCCAATCCGGTTTCCGCTCTTTACACTCCACTGAAACTGCCCTCACTAAAGTCTCTAATGATCTGCTAACAGCTAAATCAAATGGTCATTACTCCATGCTAATTCTCTTGGATCTCTCTGCAGCATTCGACACTGTGGATCATCAGCTCCTCCTCACTATGCTCCGTTCCATTGGCCTTAAGGATACCGTTCTCTCCTGGTTCTCCTCCTATCTCTCCGACCGCTCCTTTACTGTAGCTTTTGCCGGTTCCTCCTCCTCTCACCTTCCCCTTACTGTTAGGGTTCCTCAAGGATCGGTTCTAGGCCCCCTCCTCTTCTCCTTGTACACTGCCCCTATTGGTCAAACAATCAGTAGATTTGGTTTCCAGTACCATCTCTATGCTGATGACACCCAATTATACGCTTCTTCTCCTGACATCACGCCAGCCTTTCTAGAAAACACCGGCGATTGTCTAAACGCTGTGTCTAATATGTCCTCACTATATCTGAAACTGAACCTGTCAAAGACTGAACTCCTGGTGTTTCCTCCCTCTACTAATGTACCTATACCCGACATTGCCATTTCTGTGTGTGGTTCCACTATTACTCCCCAGCAACAGGCCCGCTGTCTTGGGGTCATACTTGATTCCGAGCTTTCCTTTGCCCCCCACATTCGATCACTGGCTCGCTCTTGTCATCTGCACCTCAAAAACATTTCTAGAATTCGACCTTTTCTTACCTTTGACGCTGCAAAAACTCTTACTGTTTCTCTTATTCATTCTCGTCTCGACTATTGTAACTCTCTTCTAATCGGTCTCCCTCTTACCAAACTCTCCCCCCTCCTATCTGTCTTGAATGCTGCAGCCAGGATCATATTCCTCACCAATCGTTACACTGATGCCTCTACCTTGTGCCAGTCATTACACTGGCTACCCAACCACTCCAGAATTCAGTATAAACTTATTACCCTCACTCACAAAGCCCTCCATGGCTCAGCACCACCCTACATCTCCTCCCTTGTTTCAGTATACCACCCTACCCGCGCCCTCCGTTCTGCTGATGACCGGAGATTAGCATCCTCAATAGTCAGAACCTCCCACTCCCATCTCCAAGACTTTACACGTGCCGCACCAATTCTTTGGAATGCACTTCCCAGGTCAATACGATTAGTCCCCAATCCCCACAATTTTAAGCGTGTCCTGAAAACGCATTTATTCAGACTGGCCTACCACCCCAACACATTAACCTAATCTATCCCTGTGTGGCAGAGCCAAAAGTTTTACCATAACCAGGTTCCCCGCATCATGTTCCCACATGCTTTATGCCTCCATTAGCCCTCTGTGTCTGTACTGTTACACACTTAACATTATGGCTGGTCCATACAATCAGGGTAACTGTTACCACCCACCTTTCGTGTCTCCCTCTTTCCTCATAGACTGTAAGCTTGCGAGCAGGGCCCTCTTTCCTCTTGGTATTTGTTATAATCTACTGTATGTGATTATTGTTATGCTGTAATGTCTATTGTCTGTACAAATCCCCTCTGAAATGTAAAGTGCTGCGGAATATGTCGGCGCTATAAAAATAAAATTTATTATTATTATTATTATTATTTGGAGAAAATTTTGCAACAATTGTGTAAAAGATATACTGGACACTGGTATCCAAAGAACCCAATCAAAGGACAAGCCTATAGGTACATTTCTTGATATTTTCCATATTGGTCTTGCAGACGTTCAAGAAATTTCCTATGTTGTACTAATGGCATCTCATCTCTAATGTCTCATTTTATTCTTTTAGGTGTATCAGAATAAACAGTGAAAGCAGAGATGAGAGCATATTAGAGGCTTGTGCTCTTACCCGTATAGGATTTCAAGACCTTGCTCTGCCCAAGGAAGTCACCTTGTGGATTGATCCTTTTGAATTTTATTGCCGGTGAGTAGTTGCTCTGTATATAATATTCAGTAGATATGGTTCCAAAAATTCCTATGACTGATAATCATTTCTTACTGATTTATCTTTGCACAGATTGGGGGAAGAAAATTTCCCCTTCACTGTGGCGAGCTTCGATCCAAGATCCCCTCGATATGATGATGTGTCTATAACACCAGAAGAGGTTGAACAAGAACCTTCATCTCCATGTATGGTTGACTGTGCCATACAGGTCACTGAGGATATCGGAGAAACTTGGAGCTTATCACCATCATCATCTCCAACAGTTAGTGAAGATGGTGGTAGTGGAATCGACGAAGCTCCCAGTCCTCCAGTGGAGCAAATACTGAGGAACACAAGACCAAATCAAGTAAGAAATCCTTAACATTCACTGATACTTGGGTTATAGGAAAATAACACACTAAGGGTACATGATAGTAAGACATGGAACTTGGGATTATTTACGTTGACAATTAGGCGCAGGATAATTCAATTTTCTTGAATTAACCCTCCGTATTCTTGCACTTTCAGGCTTCTCCTGCTCTATATAGAACTTGGGCTCCACTCTGGTTTCCACCGTGGAGGTTTCGTCTTTTTAATGACCCCAATTCCCAGCATCGGCCCTGGTGGCTTCAAAATACAGGATCTACAAATTGTAGTAAATATTGTTGCACTTTTTATATTTATTTCTTTGTAAAAAATGTGAATATTATTCTTGCAGTAAAGATCTGAAGAGATGACTCTGCAACTCTGTGATTTATTATAATTTTTTAAGTAGTGGACCTGGGAACACCTCAAACTACAAGATTCCCACATTGTTTATATGTATGAGGTGGGAGGAGGGCATTTAAACCAAATGTCACTGTGTCCTCTGAAGTGTATACTGAGCAAGCACAAGCTCCCGACACGAAATTGTGTCGTCATGTACAGATATCCAATATGGAGGCACTTTACCTTAAATGTTGCATAACAGGAGAACTTTTCAACACCTGTGCACCTTTTCTGGTATCTTCAGGTGTCTGTGCTTCTATATGCAGGGTCCTCAAACCCACGTATAAATGACTTGTTAATCATTCCTAGTATAGGATCCTGCCTCTAGAGGTCACTTCCCTGGATTCTCTGTGATGATCATTCTCACAATATTATTTTACAGCAACATTTCACATCAAGATCCTCACTTCACCCATGTTCTTCTGGCCAAACATATAAAACATTTACACCCAACTAACACCATAGTGCAACCCTTCCCCCCTCCCTCCAGTGTAATCTATAAGTAATTCATGGACAAAAGAGTGAAATCGTTGTTTAACTGTAAACCAATCTATTGCAGAGCTTTTTGGTAAATAATGTTTGTTTTACCCTCAGGTGCATATATAAAATGATTTTTGGGGTTACCCATTCTAGATCAAGCAAGTACAACTGTTCATGAGAAAAACACGAGCTCTCCAAATTAATGCCGGGTACGTTAGGTGACTGACCTTGTGCTTTGTTTATAGTCATAGCAAATGCAAGCCGGATCAGGAACTGCAGATGCTTAAGATTGAATGACATGTCGCTTGGTAGCAAAGGTATACGCGGAATGAAAACATTAGCTCCCTTAGTTTCCAATAGGAATAGTGGCTTCAATAACATTGGGCTTGAGACTCTTAATGCACAATCTTGTGCCATTACACATTTTTGGTGGGTCAAGGTTTCGAAGCAAAATTGTGGCTCCTATTTTTAAAGTGAGCTTATGCGGTGGCATTCCAGGAAGCTCCAAAAAATTCAGGAACTCCAATGGATACATCACGGCTTGTTCAGTTTCAATGACTGAATCAATGGAAATGTATGTGGTCGCTAAACCAGGCAGCCTCCCCTGAATTAGAAGATTTATGGATCTGACACTAGCATTTTTAGGCGCTAGGATTGCACATTCACAAAGCCACTGATGGTTGGTAAAATTGTCACAAATATCAGGGAAAACTTGGTCAATAAATTCCATTACCAAAGATGTCATTTTACAAAAAAAATCTTCCGAAAGGAAAGGAGACCAGTAGTGGAATCAGTAGGGAACCTGTCATTTCCAAGGCATAGTAGCTGGTGTGTAAATTTGTCCGCAGTTTCTCATCAAATGAACTTGCATATTAGTAGTAAGAGTTTGCTTCTGAACATGTATCCACTGTAAGGTAGCGCTTATTGTTAGTGTTGATTAACACTCACTTGCAGCGGATTCACAGCACACAGGAACACTTTCCATTTAAACAGTCTATGTGGTTTATTATACAGCATAAAACATACAACCAACAGTCTTACATCAGACATGTCAGTGTTCATGTTAGGGTTCCGATCGCTCAGACCTGTGTGCCACACTGTGCCATGTCCAGTCAACAGGCTCTATAGCCTCACAGTTATTTCCCCCTGTCAGAGGTTACCTCTAAGGAGCTCCTGATCTAGATCCCTGCTCCATAGTCTGAACCCAGTCTCTTTCTGACCTCGGGCAGTAACACTCACGTTTGTCAGGGAAGCTGCCGAACTGGGATCACCATACCAGACAACGCCTTGCTCGCTAGGCCGCCTTACAGTTTCAGATCCTCAGCTGGGTGGTAGTTTCCCAATGCAGAGCCGTCAGTGACTCTGGAAACACGGCCTCTCTGTGTGCTGTTCAGGACTTCTGTCCCCACTTGGAATCGTCCAACACACAGGCCACCAGGTCCAAAGCCTCCATGTGCTCTTAAGGGAGGTAGAACACCTTCCAACACATAAGCCATCCAGGACCTTCCACATGAACCAATCAGGTCCATACACTCTCCCCATGTGACCAGACCTCAGGCACATTATATGGTCCATAACTACACCCACAGGTGAGGTATGGATCACTTGGTTATGACCTCAATAAAGGTCCTATTTCACACAGCCACATACAGTTTTTATCCTGGTTGTTCAGACACGCCCCTGGGTGGGTTTGTAGGTGACTGGTGAGATGGGTGGGACCATTTTTCCTATTACAATGAAGGAACGCCTGCATGCTTGTCCCATACAGCGCCCCCTAACTGTTACAGGGGTCGCTGCATCACACCACAGATATTAAGATTTTAGAAAGGCATTCAGCTCATCCGCTGGTGTTGCTCCTTTAAGAACAGGTAATGTCTGGTAGAAGTCACCTGCAAAAATTACAATTCCCCCCATAAATCCCTTCGTGACCCAGCCTGTTTTCTCCTTTCTGATCCAGCCAATTTTTACAATTTTGACCATTGTTCCTTTGAGGTCATAACTCTAGAATGCTTCAACAGATCGCACAGATTCTGAGAATGTTTTAGCAGTAAAATTTCTTCGATATGACTTGTGTTTATTTGTGAAAATAATGGAAATTTGTTGAAAATTTAGCAATTTTCCAAATTAAAATCTTTCTGCACTTAAATCAGAGAGTCATATCACCCAAAATAGTTAATAAATAACACTTCCCACATGTCTACTTTACATGAGCACAATTTTGGAAACCAAAATTTTATTTTGTTAGGAAGTTATCAGGGTTAAAAATTGACCAGCGATTTTTCATTTTTTTCAACAAATTTTACAAAACCATTTTTAGAGACCACATCACTTTTGAAGTGACTTTGAGGGGTTTACATGACAGAAAATATCCAAAAGTGACACCATTCTAAAAACTGCACCCCTCAAGGTATTCAAATCCACATTCAGGAAGTTTATTAACCCTTCAGGTGCTTCACAGGAATTTTTGGAATGCTGAAGGAAAAAACAAATTTTTTCTTTTAATGGAAAAGTCTCTCGTGCACCCGTCCTTTTCCCCCCCATCTGTGACGTCACAGTAGTTCCGCCCCCAAATCCCGCCGCGTCCTCGAAGTTACTTCCGCCTGGAGTACGCGAGGTGCAGGAGTCTACCCGCTCCTCTGCCACACGCTGTACCGCTCATCACCATTTCCAGCAGTCGCCACCCCGACTGGATTGCTGTTATGATGAGTCACCGAAGGAGGAAAAAACAAAATACCAGCTAAATCCAGAAAAACCAGAGAGGTTGGCAGCTATTAGATTGCAGACCCCTGAACCTATCCACAACAACTAGCAGTAGCTGTGGGGGGTTCCTACGGTGCCCTAGACCCCTTGATCACAGCCGGAGAGCTACATAGCCTAAAGACAGAAAGGGGAAAAACTAAACTGCCCCAGAGCAGACCCCAAAGCAATAGGCAGCCCCCAGCATATAATGACGGTGAAGCAAGATGAAAAGACACTAACACAGATAGAAATATAGGTTGAGCAAATGATGGGGCCCAAGCTAACTACATAGGACAGGATAGGAAAGCTGCTGTCTGCCATCCGCAAAACCCCTATCAAAATGAGCCAACCGACTGATAGGAAAAACAGGCCCTGAAGTCGCTAGGCTTCAAAAGACTATATCAGCACTCAGGTATATTCTGAAGACAGAGCAAAAGATCAACAGATCAGAGACAAAAATGGAATTCAGCTCAGCTCCGGCCAGGGATGGCAGAACTCCCAAAAAACAAGGCAAAACAAAAACAAAACTGAAGAGTACAAAGCAGAGCAGAAAAACTTAGCTTTGAGATGCAGGAATCAGACTGGTCTCCATGAATCCAGCAGGAAAATCACCAGCCAGGAAGAAGGGCGTCGGCAGCCTTATATCCAGTACTCAATTCCAGCCACCCAGTTATCATCTAGCTGCCCAGGTGTTTGGTAATCAGTCTCACTACCTTCCTTCACCAGAGGAGGGAGTTCATCAGACCTCAATGGTGAAGGGAAAA
Source organism: Dendrobates tinctorius (assembly GCF_039654945.1). Classification (NCBI taxonomy): domain Eukaryota; kingdom Metazoa; phylum Chordata; class Amphibia; order Anura; family Dendrobatidae; genus Dendrobates; species Dendrobates tinctorius. The sequence goes on along the minus strand of NW_027361696.1, from coordinate 43,079,007 downwards.
ATGAACTCACAACAGATTGCGGTATACAACAAATATAAGTAAGTGCACAAGAGTCCTATCAGGACTGACTGTTCTTTGTAACGTTATTACACTTAGTGGATTATCTTCCATTTAGAGCCTTGCCGTATTCATCACAACGGTGGACATCGCTCCTGCCCCGGATTTAATACAGCCAGCACAAATCAACACAAGAATCCTATCAGGAATCACTGCCCACTCGGCATCCTCTAAAATCCATTTAGTGGGCTTCTTTTCATATTCAGAGCTCCACTACATTGCTCAGCGGACATTGCTCCTGTTTCTCTTTTGGTTAGCACAAAACCAGCACAAGTAAGTGCATACGTACTTTTCAAACTGGTATTAAGTGTCCAGCTTATGGTCACTGTTACAAATCAAATTCAACTCCTTTTCTTATACAGTACCGTGAAAGGAACCACTGTACCATTCTAAACGGAATAGTAACGCTTAGAAATAACCAGTAAGTACAGTTGATATACGAGGTGCAGTGCGGATTATTAACATTATATATTACTTTAATTTACCCTTATTACCCCACCAGCATCATCGGCTACTATAAGAAACCATTGCTACAGGATAATGCACAAATTTTTGCTACTTGGATATCTCAACCTACATAGAACATTCTACTACTCCTCCACTCTAAGTACCAACAATTAAACCCATCATTCTTTATCTATAACTAAGGACCTTTTTCGCTCTTTTTTCTCTGTATATCTGCTCAGTATAGAGCGGTGAATTACATAATTACACGGTCTTTGTAATATTTACTTTTATTTCACCAAAATTTTCATTTAGACCATTTTTTTTTTTTTTACTTTTGCAAGGGTAACAGGAGAAAATGGACCATAAATTTTGTTGTGGGACTTCTCCTGAGCATGCAGATACCCATGTGTGGGGGAAAATCTACTGTATGGGCACTATAGTTTTTCCATATTTTGGCCCACAGAGTCATTTGATGGCTTGATTTTTGAGGGACGAGCTGACATTTTCATTCGCACCATTTTGGGCACATGAAAGTTTGATTACTTTCTATTCCAATTTTTGGGACACAGAATGAACAAAAACCAGCAATTCAGGAATAGTTTTTCTTTGTTTTAAAATGGAAAAATTATAGCTCTCAATATATGGTGATGTAAAGACTAGTTTTTGCAATAAAAAGCCCTGCCGTGCGCCGAAACAGTGGTTTTCCCCCATATATAGGGTATCGGCGAACTCCGGAGAAATTGCACAACAAATTGTATGAAGCAATTTCTCCTGTTACCATTATGAAAATACAAACTATTGAGCTAAAAAAAGATTTGGGAAAAATGTGATTTTTTTATTTCCACGACTATGCTATAAACTTCTGTGAAGCAACTGGGGGTTCAAGGTGCTCAAAACACATCTAGATAAGTTCCTTAAGGGGTCTAGTATCTAAAATGGTGTCACATGTGGGGGGGGGGGGGGTTTCCACAGTTTAGGCATATCAGGGGCTCTTCAAAAGCGACATGGCGTCCGCTAATTATTCCATCAAATTTTACATTCAAAAAGTCAAATGGCGCTCCTCTTACGAGCTCTGCCGTGTGCCCAAACAGTAGATTTCCCCCACATATGGGTATCGGCATTCTCAGGAGATGTTCTGCATGTGGTAAAATTGATAAAGCAGTTTTATTCTTTGGGTTAGTATGATTACAGTGATACCTCATTTATATAATTTTTTTGTGTTTTGATGCTTTTACGTTATAAAAAACTATTTTTTGATAGAAAAATTGTTATTTTTGCATTGCTTCATTCTGAGAACTAAAACTTTATTTTTCTACTTATGGAGCTGTATGACAGCTTGTTTTTTGCAGGACAAGATGACGTTTTCAGTGGTATGTTTATTTATATCCGGTCTTTTTGATCGTGTGTTACTGCACTTTTTGTTCGGCGCTTTGATGATAAAAAATAAGGCAAAAACTGAAGGGGTTAACTAGTGGGACACTTTTATAGAGCGGGTCGTTACGGATGCAGAGATAAATAAAAGTACACATATTTTGTATTTTTTTTGTAATCATATAACTAAACGTATTTTGTTATGAATGGGAAACGGAGGAGGAAAAAAAAAAAAAAAAAAAAAGACAACAAGCTAAGTCTCAGAAAACCAGAGAAGTTGGTAACTATGCAGATTCCTGATCTTAACCGCAACAACTAGCATCAGTCATGGAGCGTTCCTACGTTGGTCCTAGATGCCTCCTCACAACCGGAGAACTACATAAGCCTAAAGCAGGAAAAGAGGAAAACTAACTGCCCCATAGCAGACCCCAAAGGAAAGACAGCCCCCCACATGTATTGACGGTGACACAAGATGAAAATACAAACAAAAGGCAGGAAAATAGGCTGAGCAAACAATGGGGTCCGGCTAACTAAAAAGGACAGAAAAGGAAAGACACTGTCTGCAATCTGCCAAAAAACAACCTAAAAAAATATTGTCCAACACCTCTGATAGCAAAATTAACCCTGAAGTCACTAGACTTCTAAACCTATATCAGCACTCTGAAATATTCTGAGACAGAGCAAAAAAAAAAAGGCCAATCTAATAAGGGACAAAAGGCAGATGGGCAAATACTGATTAATAGGAGTGGAATTTCAGCATAGCCCCAGCAGGGGCAGGTTGATTACACAAAAAACTGAATTGACCAACAAGCGCAAGTGTGAACATTAGCAAAAGACACAATTAACTTGAGAAGACTGGATGAGAGCTGAAGCCAAGGAACTGAGAAGCAGACTATCACCAGCACCCGGATAGGGCGTCGGCTGTCTTATATCCAGTCTGATACTCCAGAGATACAATCGTTATCTTCCTCATCAGGTGGCAGATCACTACCACTTAAACCAACAGCACTACCTCCTGTCACGACCAGAGGGAGAACGGAAGGGGAACTTTCAACTGGTGGAGCAGAAAATGAGTTCATGACAGTATTTATTGGTACAATATTTATTTTGTTTTCTTTGGGGATTTTTTAAAAATATTGTTACACATTATAATTTTTTTTTTAACTTTGTATGTCTCAGGATGGGACATTACTATATAAATGTCAGATCACTTATCTGACACTTACCAATGCTGAATATCAGATCAGTGATCTGACAGGCAGTGAAGAAGGCTTCTCAGGTCCTGCTCTCCACCTCCCTGCAGGATCCAGAAGGACCCCGCCGCCATCTTGGAGCTGGGTGTCTCCATGGAGACCACTGGCACAACGTGATTGCAGCGGCATCAGAGGGGTGAAATATCCACGATCGGTGCTAGCACTGATCGTGGGCCTTGCAGCGGGGTGTCAGCTGTTACATACAGCTGACACCTGCACCCCGTCACCGCGGTGCTCAGTGTGAGGCCATGGTGATCGTGCAGCCGTAATAGTACTGATGCGGGGAAGAAATGCAGTGCCCGCAGAGCAGTGCTAGTCCGACGAGTGTCAGGAAGGGGTTAAATGATCAGTTCCCCGCAGATCTTTCAAAGTGCGATCAAGAGCCTTGTCCGTTTTCTTGTGCGCCATGGTACATTCATCCCAAACAATTACTTTGCAAGTTTGTAATACCTTAGCTTTTCCAGACCCCTTAGTGATATTGTTAGACAACCCAGCTGCATAATTGGTATTATAGGGTGGATGCACAGTAAAAACCACCCAAACACCTGTTACCTACTCCCAATACAATTGAAAATACCAGAGAACAAGGAGTTTGCGGTAAAAAAATTTTGAAAAATATTTATTAAGGACTAGTGTTGAGCGATACCATCCGATATCGTGAAGGATCGGATCAGACAGATACTTAAAAAGTATCAGGTATCGCCGATTCCAATACCGGAAACCCATGCAAGTCAATGGGGCACAAATATCGGAATGAAAATAAACTTTCTTTACTTACACATCCAGTTCGGGAGAGGGGGGGGGGAGAAGAGTGTGGGCGGTGCGTGGGTGAACACTGTGCGTGTGTGTGCGGGCGGGGTCTGTACGGGCATCGTCCGATGGGACTACAAGTCCCATTGGGCTATGCCTGCTACAATGACATTGATTGACACAATGGCCAATGATGGGACAGTAGTAGTCCCATCACCCGGCTAATGTGTTGAATGTAAAAAAAACAAAACAATACATACATACATACCACATACATACCACATAAAAACATAGTACATACTACAGACATATAGACATACAGTACATATAACAGTACATTCTCACCATCACTTGATCCCCGAATCCAGTGTCATCTGTAACAAATATTAAAACAAACAAGCAATATACTCCCTGATCCGCCGAAATCCACTAGTGTCCTTCGACGATCTCCCGTGGAGAACAGCAGCATCAGCTGATGCAACCGCTCTCTAGGGGCACCAGGAATACAAATGATGGGAGGTAGATATCCTTCCGCACTGTATTCCTCCGCCACTGTAAAAAAACCAAATAGTCCCTAGTCTCACTTTCGGCATTGCTGTGTGAGAAAGTTCCCACGCAGCTTTTGCCATAAAGTGAGACCAGTGAACTATAGTAACCTCAGTGATGCAGTGCAGGAGATAGTCGTGGGACACTCGTGGATTTCTGCAGATCAGGGAGTATATTGCTTGTTTGTTATTTTAATATTTTTACAGTGAGATAACACTGGCTTCAGGGAGCAAAGTGACAAGTGATTGTGAGTATGTACTCTGTTAGGCTGGTTTCACATTAGCGCTTTTTAAGCGCACGCACGGCCGGGGTAGCTCCGCCCCCGAGCCGGCTCTCTGCCCGGCGTGCCCGCCCCTTGCTTGTAGCGCCGCCTCCTAGCGCACAGCGGCGCCTGCGATCGGCGCACCCCATCTTTAGCATAGAGTGCGCAGATCGTGCGCAGGCCGTGCGCAAGTTGCGCTTTGACCTGCGCTGCGCACTTTTGACGGTGCGCCGTGCGCGCCAAAATCAAACTTTTCAGATTTCGGCGCGCACGGCGCACCGTCAAAAGTGCGCAGCGCAGGTCAAAGCGCAACTAGCGCACGGCCTGCGCACGATCTGCGCTCCCTATGCTAAAGATAGGGTGCGCCGATCGCAGGCGCCGCTGTGCGCTAGGAGGCGGCGCTACAAGCAAGGGGCGGGCACGCCGGGCAGAGAGCCGGCTCGGGGGCGGAGCTACCCCCGGCCGTGCGTGCGCTTAAAAAGCGCTAATGTGAAACCAGCCTTATATGTACTGTATGTCTATATGTATGTATTGTATGAATGTATTGTATGAATGTATTGTATGAATGTATTGTATGAATGTATTGTATGAATGTATTGTATGAATGTATTGTATGAATGTATTGTATGAATGTATTGTATGAATGTATTGTATGAATGTATTGTATGAATGTATTGTATGTATGTATGTATGTATGTATGTATGTATGTATGTATGTATGTATGTATGTATGTATGTATGTATGTATGTATGTGTTTTTTTTACATTCAACACATTAGCCGGATGATGGGACTACTACTACTGTCCCATCATTGGCTAATGTGTCAATCACTGTCATTGTAGCAGGCATAGCCCAATGGGACTTGTAGTCCCATCGGACGATTCACACACACACACACACACACACACACACACACACCCCTGCAGGCCCGCACAGACTGTGCATCATGATGACATCATTTCAGCAGCCAATCACAGCCATGCCATTAGTTAACATGGCTAACACAACTGGCTCATTGCATTATGGGAACTTCAGATTCCAGTATTCGATGTTGTAAAAATATCGGTACTCGGTATCAGAACTCCGATACAGCGAATATCGGCCGATATCCGATATTTGCAGTATCGGAATGCTCAACACTATTAAGGACACAATACATTATAAAAGCACACGTATATTTCAAAGACATGATACATGTTTCCAGGAACATCCCAAAGTACGGCGTATCACCCTCAGACAAAAGGTACCTAAGCAACTCATGTTTATGGATTCATAACGCCATAGGCTTCCATAACACATGGTGCCTTACAAGGTAATGACGCTCTACATGATGCCCATAGTGCAAAGTATGCATAAAAAAGTGCACTAAGGTAAACAAGTGCAGGAAGAGCTTACCAAGTGCTGAAGGGTTGAGAGGGGACCCCCACACCAGATGTAGCCCCAACGTGCGTCTCGCTGAGCTAACACGCAGCTTTCTCAAAGTGCGATCAAGGGCCTCGATTGCTTTCTTGTGCGCCATCGTACATTCATCCCAAACAATTACTTTGCAAGTTTGTAATACCTTAGCTTTTCCAGAGCCCTTAGTGATATTACAGACAGGAGTTTGCGACTGCGCTAGATTAACCCCTTAAGGTCCAAGCCACTTTGTAGGTTAATGACCAGGCCTTAATTTTTAAATCGGACCACTGTCAGTTTATGTGGTAACAACTCTGGAACTCTTCAACGGATCCCACTAATTGAGACTGTTTGTTCATGACATATTGTAGTTCATGTTAGTGGTAATATTTCGTCGCTATACAGTATCTTGCGTTTATTTATGAAAATAACAGAAATTTGTCAAATTTTTGGAACATTTTGCAATTTCCAAACTTAATTTTTGTACCCTTAAATCAGAGAGTGATGTCACACAAAATAGTTAATAAATAACGTTGCCCCCATGTGAACTTTACATCAGCACAATTTTGGAAACTTTTTTTTTTGTTAGGACGTTATGAGGGTTAAAAGTTGACCAACAATTTCTCATTTTTCCAACCATATCATATTTGAAGTGAGTTTGGGGGGGGGGGGGTCAATATAACAGAAAATACCCAAACGTGACACCATTCTAAAAACTGCACCCCTCAAGGTGTTCAAAACCACATTGAAGTTATTAACCATTTAGGTACTTCACAAGAATTGAAGCAATGTGGAAGGAAAAAAAAATGAACATTTTACTTTTTTTCCCCAAACATTTTTATTTCGGACACAATTTTAAATTTTGTCAAGGGTATCAGGAGAAAATGAGCCACAATATTTGCTGTGCAATTTCTTTTGAGTACACCGATACCCCATGTGTGGAGGAAGACCAATCTTTAGCATGTCAAATTGACTGGAATCTAGAGCGGACGCCATGTAGCATTTGGAGAGCCCCTGATAATAAATAATCATCTTTATATAGCACCAACATATTCCGCAGCGCCCCTGATGTACCTAAACAGTGTAAACCCCCATTAGTGACCCCATTTTGGAAACTAAACCCCCCAAGGAACTTTTCTTCAAAAATGATCTTTTCACCCCCAATATTTATTTTCCCAAGGGTAACAAGATCCCAAAAGTTATTTTGCAATTTGTCCTGAGTACGCTGATACCCCATATGTGGGTGCATGGCAGAGCTTGGAAGGGAAGGAGCACCATTTTCCTTTTTCAACGCAAAATTGGCTGGAATTGAGATCGGATGCCATGTCGCGTTTGGAGAGCCCCTGATGTCCTAAACAGTGGAAACCCCCCACAAGTGATCACATTTTGTAACTAGACCCCCCAAGGAACTTATCAAGATGTGTGATGAGCACTTTGAACCCCCAAGTGCTTCACATCATTTATAACGTAGAGCCGTGAAAATAAAAAAATCGTATTTTTTTAAACAAAAAAAATGATTTTTGCCCCAAATTTTTATTTTTACAAGGGTAACCCAGGAGAAATTGGACCCCAAAAGTTGTTGTGCAATTCGTCCTGAGAAAGTTGATACCCCATATGTGGGGGTAAACCACTGTGACCGCCTTACTGCGATCTTTGGAGGCAGAATGAACAAATCCACAACAGGTGAAGAATTGGTTTTATTTTTTACGCCATTCCTCATGCGGTATTAGTGATTAGTCAACTTTATTCTTTGGGTCAGTACGATTACAGCGATATCAGATTAATATTTTTTTATGTTTAGCTTCTGTCACACTAAAAGACGCTTTTTTTGTAAGACGTTTTTGCATCGCCGTATTTTGAGAGCTATAATTTTTCCATATTTTGGCCGACAGTGTTAGGTGAGGGCTTGTTTTTTGCGGGCTGAGCTGATGTTTTTATTGGTACCATTTTTGGCGGACTTACGACGCCCAATCATGGTGCCAGGCCATGAAACGCCGCAGCCATATTTCATGTGGTCGTGCAGTGATTGGTTGGCCGCACAGCATCATCAGGGGTATGAGACCATGCATTGCCCTGCTCGGCGCAACGATTTTTGTGTCAGTTGGATAATCGGACAGTTCCATCGCTGTTCGATTTTTGCTAGAATGGAAGACTGAGTGCAGGATCCGTCGCTGTCCAACAAATGATGGACTCAGTCACCGGATTCCATCATTTGTCTGACAGTGACGGATCCTTCATCCATAGCGGGGGGTGTGTGTGTGGGAGTATGCGTGGGTCTGTGCAGGGTCATGTGGGAGGTCTGTGCGGGAGTCTTGCGGAGCTGTGCAGGGGTATGTGGGGCTGTGCGGGGGTACGCTGTGGTCTGTGCAGAGTCTGCGAGGCTATGTGGGGGTCTGTGCGGGGGTTCGCGCATCTATGAAAGGTCTGTGCGAGGCTGGGCTGGGGTCTGTGCAAGGTCTGCGTTGCTGTGCTTGGGTCTGAGCGGTGGTATGCGGGGGTCTCTGCGTGGGTATGCGGGGGTCTGTTTGAGGGTATGCGAGGCTGTGCGGGGGTCTGCCGGTCTGTGCTGGTCTACCAAGGGTGTGCGGGGGTCTGTGGGGGGCCTGTACGGGCTCTGCGGTGCTGGGGTCTGTGCAGGGGGTATTCGAGTCTGTGCGGGTCTGCCAGGGCTGTGCTGGGGTCTAAAGGGGTATGCGGGGCGTCTGTGCAGGGTCTGCGGAGCTGTGTTGGGGGATCTGAGTGGGGGGTATGCAGGTCTGTGCAGGTCTGCCGGGGCTGTGCGGGTCTGTACTGGGGTCTTGCGGGGTGTACAGGGGGTAAGCGGGGGCTGTGTGAGGGTCTGTGCGAAGGACTGTGTGGGGGTGTACAGAGGTATGCGACGCTGTGCAAGGGTATGTGGGGTCTGTGCGGTGGCATGCAGGTCTGCCAGGGCTGTACGGGGGTCTGTGCAACGGTGTGCGGGGGTATGGAGGTCTGTGCAGGAATATGCGGGGCTGTCTTTGTGGGGGTCTGTGCGAGGGTTTGCAGGTCTGTACGGAAGTCTGTGTGGGGGTCTGTGCGGTGGTATGCGGAGGTCTGTGCGTGCTGTGCGGGTGTCTTGCGGGGCTGTGCTGACGACGGCCATTATATATCCAATCAAAGTTACTCTATATGTCAGTCTGCATGTGTAGCCCATTCACTATCTCCAGCCATCCCTCACACCCTCAAGATGGCTGGACCATCATTGTAAATACATCACTGTAAATACACACCTGTACCTTGTATCTCCCCCACCACATTGTAGATTGTAAGCTCTCACGAGCAGGGTCATCTTATTTTGCTTTAATTGTATTGTTAACGTTGTTAACACATGGCCACGGACGTCCATGTGGACTCTGCTTGATTTAGGGAGGTAATTTGTTTTTTTAAATTTTCTTCTCTGAAGAATTATTAAATTTATTGATTGAGCAGACCAATTTGTATGCTGCTCAATTCATTGCTGGCCACACCACATCCTACTTCTCCAAAGGTAGTAACTGGAAACCTGTTGATTTGGTGGATATTTTACAATTTTTTGGCCTTTTTCCCCTCAATATGGGTCTGATAACGAAACCCACTCTCAGATCATATTGATCAACTGATGTCCTGTACAACACCCCAATGTTCAGAGAGGTAATGGCCCAGTGACGATTTGAGAGCATTCTGCGATTTCTACATTTCGCAGAAAATGCAAAAATTGCCCCCCTCCCAATGACCCCAGCTATGACCGACTTTACAAAGTCAGGCCTCTAATAAATTATTTTAACAATAAATTTTCCCAGACATATACCCCAGGAAAAAATATCTGTGTGGACGAGTCCCTGGTGCTTTTCAAGGGCAGGCTGCATTTCAAGCAGTACTTGCCAAATAAAAGGTCCCGACTCAGACTGAAAATATACAATTTGTGTGAAAGAGACTCTGGCTACACACAAATTCCATGTGTATGAGGGGAAAGACTCCCAGATTGTTCCTCCCAAATGCCCCCCCTTCCTAAATATAGCTGGGAAAATTGTGTGGGACCTGGTCCATCCCCTTTTAGATAAAGGGTACAACTTGTACATAGATTATTATACAAGTATACCCCTATTCAGGTGCCTGTTTACCAAAAAAAAACAAAAAAACCTGTCCTGTGGAACCATACGCCGGAACCAAAGAGGTGCCCAAGACTTTTGTCTCCCAAAAATTAAAGACAGGCGAAAATAAGTCCGTCACTCTGTAATGAGGACATGCGGCTTGTCAAATTTCAAGACAAAAAAAGATGTCCTCATGTTGTTATCAATCCATGCTGACAGAAGCAGCCAAGTCCCTGTGCGTGGCACAAGTTCGTCTGCCCAGAAGCCTGTCTGTATTCAAGACTACAATAAGTTTATGGGTGGCGTGGACCTTGCAGACCAGATGCTGCAGCCTACAGCGCTGTTCGCAAGTCTTGCGTATGGTATAAAAAACTTGCTATACACCTAATCCAAGTGGCCCTACTCAATTCATTTGTACTGTACCGAAAAAGTGGGAATCAAGGATCTTACCTTGAGTTCCTGGAAAAAGTAATAAAAAATTTCATATTTGGAGACCAAGGGAGAGTGGGGGGAGAATTATCTAGCAAGGCCAGCAGAATAATACCCGGTCAGCATTTTCCCCTCACAAGTTCCACCGACAGCCAAAAAAGGCCGACCCCAAAAGAGATGCAGGGTGTGTTATAAAGATGGAGTTAGAAGGGAAACAATTTACCAGTGTGACACATGCCCTGATAAGCCTAGCCTCTGCATTAGGGAATGTTACCGTTGCTACCATACATCCCTAGAATAACTGGAATTTTTTTTGTTTTTACCCTTGCCACCTTCTGCCAATTGACTTTTTACGGTATTTCTTTGCAAAAGTCGAATGGTGCTCCTTCACTTCCAAGCCCCACCGTGCACCCAAATAGTAATTTTCTACCATATATGGGGTATTGGCTTATTCAGGAGAAATTGCACAACAAATTGTATGGTGCATTTTCTCTTTTTATCCTTCTAAAAATGCAAAATTTGGGAGTAAGACACACGTTTTGTTAAAAATATGATTTACTTTTTCGGCTCAATGTCAAACTTCTGTGAAGCAAACGGAGGTTCAAGGTGCTCACCACATATCTAGATAAATTCCTTGAGATGTGTAATTTTTTAAATGGGGTCACTTGTAGGAGGTTTCCACTGTTTAGGCACATCAGGGGCTCTTCAAATGCAACATGGTGTCCACTACTAATTTCAGCCAATTTTACTTTGCAAAAGTCGAATGGTGCTGCTTCCCTTCCAAGTCCGACCGTGCTCCCAAATAGTAGTTTTGTACCACATATGGGGCATCAACATATTGATTAGAAATTGCACTACAAATTTTGTTGTTCATTTTCTGTTGATACCCTTGGGAAAATTAAAAGAAAAAAAAAAAAAAAAAAAAAAAGTGTCCAAAGTAAAAATGCTAAATGTTCATTTTTTCCTTCCACATTGCTTCATTTCTTGTGAAGCACCTGAAGGGTTAATAAACTTCATGAATGCGGTTTTGAGTATCTTGAGGGGTGCTGTTTTTAGAATGGTGTCTCTTTGGGGTATTTCTTGGCATATAGGCAACTTAAAGTGACTTCAAATGTGATGTGGTCCCAAAAAAAAAAAAAAAAAAAAAAGGTTTTGTAAATTTTGTTGGAAAAATGTGAAGTTGCTGATCAAATTTTAACCCTTATAACTTCCTAACGAAAAAAAAAAAATTGTATACATAATTGTGCTGATGTAAAGTAGACATTTTGGAAATGTTATTTATTTACTATTTTGTGTGATATATTTCTCTGTTTGAAGGGCATAAAAATTAAAAGTGTGATAATTGTAAATTTTTTTAACATTTGCCAGATTTGTTTTTTTTCATAAATAAACAAGTCATATCGAAGAAATTTTACCACCAACATCAAGTACAATATGTCATGAAAAAACATTCTCAGAATCAGTGGTATCCGTTGAAGCGTTCCAGAGTTATAAGCACATAAAGTGACAGTGGTCCGATTTCAAAATTAAGGCCTGGTCTTTAACCTACAAAATGGCTTGGTCCTTAAGGGGTTAAGACAGTCATGAAACAGCCATAACAATTTGAAACAGAAGTATATAACCAAGATAACACACTGTTAAATATGTGGCCTGTAGTTTTACCCCAAAATAGTGTAGAGAACTAGGGTAACAGACAGCAAATACAGTGGAATGTAGGCCTGAATTGCCACAGTTTGTAGGCCACGAATACATCAGACTTATAAAAAGGCACGTCACTCCGAATTTGAATGTGGGGTGCAAGGAAAAAGGGTACCAGTCCCAATACAATATGAAAATCAAAAAACCCGGCACTCCCATATGCAGAGAGAAGAAAGTTAGTTTTATTCACAGCTTAGTTTTCCACAAGACATGTACTCTTAAGCCCCCGTTACACACTGCGATATCGCTTGCAATATCGCTGTAAAGTCACCGATTTTGTGACGTTGCAGCGATATTGCTAGCGATATCGCTGCATGTGATACTTACCTCCGACCCGCTCCCCCGCTGATTATTGCTGATCGCGCGAGAAGCTCCTGGACCATTCCTTGTCGGTCACTTCCTGCGGCGCTTCCTGCTGTGACGACAAGCGACGCGTGGAGCCGGGCGGGAGGACGCAGGATCGCCTCGTCTGACAGGTAAGGCCTGGATCACATTTCCGTTTTTTTCAAATCCGTCTAAATCCGTTGGTTTCCGTTAAACGGATCTGCCATTTTTTGCAGGATCCGTCTTTTGTGTCCCATAGACTTATTAGCGGTTACCGCGGATCCGTCAAAAAACTGATCCGTTTTTTTAAAACGGATCCGTTTCCGTCAAAAAAACGGAAACGGATCAGTTTTGCGGACACAAAAAGCGGATGTGTGAAACAGGCCTAAGTAGCGATCCCAGTCCCCAGCGATGTCGCTGGTGAGATCTGCCTGTGTGGCAGCTCACTAGCGACCACCTAGCGATGCACCAGTGATCCTGACCGGGTCATATCGCTAGTCGGGATCGCTGGTGCATCGCTAGGTGTAACGGTACCCTTAATGTGACGTTTCGGTCCTTAAGGTACTGTCACACTTAGCGATGTACCAGCGATCCCGACCAGTGATATGATGCGGTCAGGATCGCTGGTACATCGCTAAGTGGTCGCTAGTGAGCTGCCACACAGGCAGATCTCACTAGCGACATCGCTGGGGACGGGGGTCGCTACTTACCTGTCACACCAGGCGATCCTGCGTCCTCCCACCCGGCTCCACGCGTCGCTCGTCCTCACAGCAGGAAGCGCCACAGGAAGCTGACGACGAGAAACAGTCCTGAACGTTCTCGCGCGATCAGCAATAACCAGCGGGGGAGCGGGTCGTAGGTAAGTATCAGACACAGAGATATCGCTAGCAATATCGCTATAACGTCACAAGTTATAGCGATATCTCTTAGTGTGACATGCCCTTTACACTGGACCTTCTTCAGACATGAAAATAATCTTGTTAAAGCTCATAAATGACCTGGTGGGCCAGAGTAGCAGGAAACAAAAAGGCAGCTCCTCTCCATAATGAAGTAATGCACACCAGCTAGCGCCGATCATCTTGTGTTGTCTCTTCACAGCTCCACATGAATGCCTTTTTGTTTCCTGCTACTCTGGCCCACCAGGTCATTTATGAGCTTTAACAAGATTTTCATGTCTGAAGAAAGTCCATTGTAAGGACCGAAACATCACATTAAGAGTACATGTCTTGTGGAAAACTAAGCTGTGAATAAAACGAATTTTCTTCTCTCTGCATACTAATACATCAGACGTCTGACAGTGATACCAGACTGCTCAATATGTGGCCTGTTTTTTTTTTAAATGCTAAATAGTGCTATATATAACTAGAGTGACAGACAGAAAAACACTGGAATACCGGCCTAAAATGCCCAAACTTAGAGCGATATGATATGTATAGAGCGACGTACAATGCCCTGCCTACCTAACACTGCAACCTATATACTCCGGAATTAGTCCGTAGGAGGACTGTTGGTTTAGTTGGATTTGAGTAGTTTAGGATGGTAGACCCCACACTGACTAAGAAATTCCCAAATCTGACCCTATCTCGGCACCATCTCTCCCTACACTACCTCAATCTGGAGCTGAATGCGTCGAGCAGGGAGGCGTCCGGTCTCTTATACCCCTGATGATGCTGTGCGGCCAGCCAATCGTTGCAAGACCACAACAAAGATGGCTGCTGTGTTGCAGTGCCTGGCAGACAATCCCCGCATGGTGATTGGGTCTCTAAAGACTGCCATAAATGCAGGGTGGAGACCCGAGTTCCCGCCGAGTAATCCTGGAAATGCTCGGTGCTCGCCGAGTACACCGAGAACAGTGATACTCGGGTGCTTAACAAGTAGTGGCGAGCATGTTTGCTCATCACTAGTATGCACCTGTTCAGACTAGTCCATGATGTGCTGTCAGTTTTGTTATTTGTATGCTAGCGTTCTGACTGAGCATTGTGTCCTGCACCATACTGTGGTTTTTATTACATCCGATCACATTTGGTTCTGACCTTCCTATAAATATAGGCTTTACCAAGTCATTAACCAGAGGTAAGTGTTCACACTAGGTAATTAGTTCAGGGACCCATTCAATGAGATCACTTTGACATTGGTGAATGGGCTCACTTTTTTTGGCCAAATTTTGTACTAAGTATCTCATGTGTTTTTCCTAAATTTCACAAGCCATTATGCTATTCACACATCATGTATTTCACATTGATATGCCTTAATGCAATTGAGTGCAATCATTTCCTTATTTTTGATATGTAGGCTGACAGCACGGCAGTAGCAAATTAAAAATAATTGGAACGTTTCATGAGGTCATCTGCTCCAAGGGTTATTGAGGTGCGTGTAACTTAGGGGCAAGGCAGCCCTTGCATTCAATGCATAGGCAAACACTATGGAAGACCCATTTTCTTATAATGGGAACATTTTTCATTAGGCCCTGCTGTACGTCTCATGAAAGAGGTATAGGGTTGTGTTCTAATTTTTGACAGTCCAGCCTCTCAATGCATAGGCAATAACAGTATAGGAGACCCACTGTTTAATAATGGCCCTTTAAGAATAGTAAGGCCGACTGATGCCCTTATAAAAATAGGCTGTGTCACTCCTTTATAAATAAAACAAGAAGTGTCTGATGTGTCACCATATGGTCAGCAAAGGTTGTTAAATGCTGCAATGACATTTCCCAGGAAATGCATTTGTATTGGTTGAAAGCAATTGTAAATGTGAAAAGCGCATCAAAAACGCTACATGTGAACATAGCCAAAGTGTTGAAGGAGCATTTCTTTGGATTATTTCTTTTGCCTTACATACAAATTTATTACCCTGGAAAGGATGTCCCTTAACATATTTCCCTGTACAATCCATTTTGGTTTCATTTTTGTATGTTTTACTGTGCGCCTGTAAAAGTGATGTTATACCCTGACTACATTGTTCATAGCTGTGAACTAGGAACCATAAATGCTTACAGGGGCCTTCCCCATGATGTTCCCATGTCGTTTGTCCACTATTCTCAGATATCTAACGTTTTGATATCATAGAAAGACCTCCGTGGGGGGGTTGTGGCAAAAAAATAGAATTAGACTTACGGGTAATTCGGTTTCTAGGAACCTTCCACAACAGCCACCGTGGAGGTTGTCTCCCCGCCCTAATAGGGGACAGGAACACAAAGAGGTTAAATAACCCTCCCCTTCCTGCTACCTCAGTGTTTTTTCTGAACATACTAGCATGAATAGTTACCGCCAGTAGAGCAGGAATCAGGTAAATATATCATATAGGGAGGGAAATTAGTGCTGTCGTGGAAGGTTCCTAGAAACCGAATTACCGGTAAGTCTAATTCTATTTTCGCTAGTCACCTTCCACGACAGCCACCTTGGAGTCATGCCAACGTTAATATTTTAGGGAGGGACTACGGCTTGCAAGACGCGTCTGCCGAACGTCAGATCCCTATTGAAATCCAGTCTATAGTGTCTAGTAAAGGTGTGCACAGAGGACCAGGTGGCCACTCTGCATATCTGCTCCGAAGACGTATTTCCCCTTGCTGCCCAGGACGTAGCGACTGATCAAGTGGAGTGGGCCTTTAACAACTCCGGAAGAGAGATGTCTTGCAGCGTATGCCAGAGAGATGGACTGCTTGATCCAGCCCGCTATCGTGTTCTTTGCCGCCTTCTTCCCTCTATTTCTTCCTGAATACTGAAGGAACAGGTTCTGATCAATTCTCCAATCCTTGGTTGCTTCGAGGTAATGGAGAACTACCCTGCGAACATCCAGGGTATGAAATTTCGCTTCCTTCGGGTTAGAAGGATTTGGACAGAATGAGGGCAACACGATATCCTGGCTTCTATGAAGGTCTGACACCACCTTGGGCATAAAGGAGGTGTCTAGGTGTAGTACTATACTATCAGAATTGAGTAGGAGATAAGGTTCCTGTACTGAAAAGGCCTGTAGCTCCCCCACCCATCTAGCTGATGTGATCACCACAAGAAACACTGTTTTGATTGTGAGCATTTTTAATGAAACTTATGACAGGGGCTCAAACGGGGCCTGTGTTAGGCTATTAAGCACTAAATTAAGATCCCAGGGGGAACCCGGCTAGGTAGCGAAGGGCGAATCCTGCCTGCTGCTTTTGCCATCATGAACTGCTTGACCCAGCGGTGTTTGGCTAGGTCTTGGTCAAAAAAAGGCACTTAGGGCAGATACCTGTACCTTTAATGTACTCGGAGTAAGCCCTAGATCTAACCCTTTCTGTAGGAAGTCTAGTATTTTGGCAATATTTGGATGGGCTGGGTCAGGGACCTTCGGGAGGCACCAGGAGGAAAACCTTTTCCATATTTTCCCGTAAATTGCATTAGTTATCGGCTTTCTACTCTTTTGAAGGGTCCGGATTACCTCATCCAATAACCCTTTGGCCTTCAGAATGTTGGCATCAATAACCATGCTGCTAGGGATAGCTTGGCTGGGTCCAGGTGTAGCAACGGACTTTGAAAAAGTAGGTCGGTCTTCTAGGGTAATAGCAAGGGACCTTCCTGGGCTATGTCCAACTGAGCGCTGTACCAGCTTCGTCCTGGCCACATCGGAGCCACCAGGATCGTCTTGACTCCCTCTGCCCTGATCTAATGTAGGGTCTTTGCCAGCATCGGGATTGGGGGAAAAGCGTAGGCCAGTCTGAAGACCCATGGATGGGCAAATACATACGTCCCCCTGGCTCCGTACGTGGGACTGAGGGAGAAATAGGTCGCAGCCTTTGTATTTTGTGCATTCGCGAACAGGTCGACTTCTGGATCCCCCATCTTCAGAGTAGAGCCTGCAACACCTCTTGGTTCAGACACCATTCTCCTGGATGGACATCTTTCCTGCTCAGGAAGTCTGCCTGGATGTATTCCGACCCCTTCAGGTGTACCGCGGAAATGGATAACAGGTGCTTCTCTGCCCAGAGGAAGATCCTTGCTGCTACTTTCTTTAGGCTGGCATACCTTGTGCCCCCCTTGATATGCCACCGTGGTCACATTGTCAGAGTATATCCAGACATGATGGTTCTTGACAAGGGCTGCTGTGGCCTTAAATGACTCTTCCACTGCCGTCAGCTCCCTTAGGTTTGAAGATCCAGCCTTATGTTATGGGGCCATTGTCCCTGGAAGTATGAATCTTCGACTACGGCTCCCCAGTCCCTCAGGCTGGCATCGGTGCATAGTATTTTTAGAGGAAGCTGATCCCAGCCTACTTCTCGACTCAGGTTTCGGTAGCTCAGCCACCACCAGAGGGCCAATTTTACATGTCCTGGCAGTAGAACCCTTTTTGACAGGTTGTTTGGATATTTTTTCATATTTGTCAGGACATACGACTGGATGACTCGCGTGTGAGCTTGTGCCCAAGACACCGCCTGAATGCACACTGTCAGAGATCCCAGGATGGACATGGCGTCCCTCAGCGTCGGCGCCCTTTGGTCTCTGAACCGGAGTATTTTCTGCCGAAGGTCTTTTTGTTGATCTTTGGGAAGAATGGACGTCCTGTTCTCTGAATCCAAGAGGATCCCCAGGAGTTTTTTCCTCGGGGAAGGACAGAGGGCTGACTTCTGGAGATTTGGTATCCACCCTAGAGTTTTGAGAATCTGTAGGGTCCTTGATACGTCCTGGTTCAGCCGGTTTATTGATGGGGCAATGATAAGCAGATCGTTCAGATACGGTACAATGCATATCCCCTGAAGCTGAATGAAGATGACTGCCTTTCATGATTTTCGTTAACACCCTTGGTGCTGGGGATACCCCAAACGGCAGGGCGCTGAACTGAAGGTGGCTGATTCCTCGGTCGTGGGTGACCACAAACCTCAGAAACTTCTGGTGGGCCGAATGAATGGGTACATGGTAATACGCATCCCTTAGGTCTATTGTCGCCATCTGCCAGCCTCGTCCAATAAGAGGAATCGTTGATCTTACTTACTCCATCTTGAATCGACGGTACCTGATGAAGTGGTTCAGGGGTTTTAGATTTATAATGAGCCTGTGCTTTCCTGAGGGTTTTTTTTTTTTTTTTTTTTAAATCAGGAACAGGCGAGAATAATGTCCCCTGCCCTCCTCCTGAGGAGACACATACAAGACCACTTGTTCCCATAGCAGTTCTTCTAACTGAAGTCACAGAACTTTTTGCAGACGTGGGGAATGCGCTGGGGTAATCCTTAGGGCATGCGGGAGGGGGGTGCTCGAATTCCAGTTTTAGCCCAAATTGTATAGTGTGCAGGACCCACTGGTTCAAGGTCGTGGCCTGCCATTGGGCGAAAAACTGAGTCGACCCCCTACACGCGAGTCAGTGTTTTTCCAGGGGCTGCTGCTGTTGGGGGACAAGGAAGTTTCTTCCTTTACCCCCTCTCGGGTAGCTCCATCGACCCGTTTTGCCCTTCCCTCTGAACGCCCTTTGAGAAGTCTGCTCCCTTGAGGGACGAAAAAAAAAAAGCCTGTTTTTGGTTTCTGTTCTGGCAGTGACCTATTCTTGTCAGAAGCCTTCTCAAGGATGTCATTGAGGACCAGCCCGAACATGTGGTGTCCCTGGAAGGGGATGGCACAAAGTTTTGTTTTGGAAGTGATGTCGCCTCCCCATGACTTCAGCCACAAGGCTCTCCTGGCCGAGTTTGAGAGGACTAGGGACCTTGCTGCCACCCGTACCGTTTCTCCCGAAGCATTAGCTAAATAGCCTGTTGCTTTTTGGAGGATTGACAGGGAGTCTAAGATTTCCTCCCTTGGAGTGCCCACAGACAGGTGGTCTTCCAACGTACGTAGCCAGAAAAACAATGATCTGGCTATGCAGGTGGATGCAATATTTGCTTTGAGCAGGTTCGTAGAGGCTTCCCAGGACTTTTTAAGATGGCTCTCTATTTTGCGATCCATCGGATCCTTCAATTGGGAGGCATCCTCAAAAGGGCAAGGACGTCTTCTTAGTGACTTTAGACACTTGGACATCTTAGGGATCTCCCAAATGGAACTCTTCTTCTAGGGGGAACCGATTTTTTTAGCTCAGATGGCACCGTAAGTGCTTTTTCAGGTGGAGGACCACTCCTGAGTTACTAAATCCTGTATAACCTCATGAACCGGGAAACCCCTTCTACCTTTGGGTTTCAACCCTCCAAACATCCCATCCTGGACTGAGAGCCTAACCTCCTCATCCTCCAATCCCATGGTATTTCTTACCTTGGAAACTAACTCCTCCCTATCCTCCGAGGAGAAATAGTATTTTTTTTGTATCATGACTGGAGGTGGACGTGGAGCCCTCATCTTCCCAAATCTTCTCCGACCCCAAGGAACGGACATCTGAGTCTGAGTCTGCTTCTATAGGTGCCCTTTTCCTCTTCTTTGGGGCAGGGCCTTGGGCTGGGGTTTGGGCTGCTATGGAGGTCTGAACCTCCTGTCTAATGAGAGTCTTTATGCTGTCAAACAGGGAGGGTTGCTCGGTACGCAGTATATTTTGCGTGCATGGCAGGCATAACCTTTCTGTAATCAGAAGGAAACCTGCCACCACATATACCACACTTACGGGGGTTTTTAGGGGCAGAGGCTTTGTCTTCCTGCAAGAGAAGAGAACGCTTACTCAGACCTGTGCCACCAGTTCGTCTGACAGACAAGGGACCAGCCCCACTACTCACTGTAGGAGGGGGAATGCTGGGCTCTGCAGATACTGCAGTTGAGGGCTTCTCACTGTCCATTCTGGACACACACTCTGCACTTACCTGGAGCTGCTGCACCCTTTTAGAGGTGATTAGGGCGTTCATTCATGGTGCTCCTCCCTGGTCCCTGGGGAGGATATGCTCGACCCCCGCTACCATTGTGATCGTTTCCCGGGTCTCCCCGGGAGCCGGTGCGTGTTTCCCCTTCCTAGGACGCCGGAAGCCGCAAACCGGAAGTGCGCGTAACTGCCACTTCCGGTCGACTGCCCGCCCCCTCTGACGCGCACGCTCTGGCTCCAATATGGCGCTTGGAGGACGTCGGGGAGCTGTGCAGGACCCCGGCAGGTACCGAACCACTCCGCTTTACCCCAGAGGGCGCGGCCATGTCCCGAGTCACACCGCGGTGGAGATGGGAGCAGCGCATGGAGGAGAGGCGAACCCCCCCGTCCTCAGCTGCCCAGCTCTAAGTATATAGGGGCTCCGCTCGCTGGCTATGGCAGCCCCCTGTGACCTCTTCATGTGTGACCTCCGATAGTTGACAGGAAAAACACTGAGGTAGCAGGAAGGGGAGGGTTATTTAACCTCTTTGTGTTCCTGTCCCCTATTAGGGCGGGGAGACAACCTCCAAGATGGCTGTCGTGGAAGGTGACAAGAGAAAGCTTGGGCTTCCCATAGACTTACATCGGTATCGTTGCTCCGGTCGAGTACCCGAGTATTCCAAATTGCTCGACTCGAGCAACGAGCACCCGAGCATTTTAGTGCTCACTCATCACTACTCGTGAGTGCTTACAATCTACAATGAGGTCGGTGAGATACAAAGTACAGGTGTGTATTTACAATGATAGTCCAGCCATCTTGAGGGAGTGGGGGATAGATCGAGATAGTGAATGGGCTACACAAGCAAACACATAAAATGACTTTGATAAGAGACAGTGCTTAAAACTGTGCAAGTTGTGGCTGGTCGTAATTTCTTGGGGTAGAGCATTCCTGAGGATTGGCGCAATGCGGGAGAAGTCTTGTAGACAGGAATGTGAGATATGGATTAGTGCAGAGGCTAGTTGAAAGTCATTTGCAGAGCGCAGCGATCGGCTAGGCCGATAGACAGAAATGAGGGAGGAAAGATCATCAGCACAAATGTCTGATACGGGCTTGTGCTTTCGGCCTGATGAGGTAGTGAAAGGTGTCAAAAAGTTTCTAGGGGTTTCCAACGGTACCTGGGGGACAACGGCGAAGAGCTGGCTACTGAAAGTGACATGTCAGCAATGGGTGGGGCGAGTATAAAGGGGTCAGGGAACACGCCGGGAAGTCAGTTGGTAGTACGCCAGACAGAGAAAGACTGTGGGTGTGTGACAGAGCCAGAGTGACTGACTGCGACCAGAGGAGAGATCAGCAGCAGAGAGGAGATCTACGGCGGCCTTCAGAGAGGAAGTACCGAGCTTGCCGGCAAGAGACTGTCGCCCCGCGACCTGCCCACGGTTGTCCCCAATTGCTGCCACTGCACTCCAGTCCATTGCGGCCTGCCCGGTCCCTCCCGCGGCCACTGACATGCCACTTCAGCCTGTAGCTGCGGCATGACCACTGCCGCCCTGCCTCTGTCCTTGGTTGCGGCCTGTTCATCACCGCCCAAAGCTGCCATTATCCCGCTGCAGTTGGCGCCTGCTCCTCGCCTATGGAGAGACTCTTTTCACAGGCCCAGTCCATGCACGTGGCCAACCAACCGCTACTCTTCCAGACTACCCTGCTTGGGGGAACTGGAGTCCCCGTGGACTCGCTAATGAATGGCACCCTGCTGTGGCTACAGGGGGTTACTACAACAAAAGACTCTTAGGGCCTGTTGTGCCCCAACTTCTCCTGGGTGCTGAGATGCCTGAAGACTACTACAGTTCATCAACAGCTGGGCCCAGCGGCTGCGACACCAAAGCAGCCACACCAGCGACACCGAGGGACGTCAGGAAGGATAAGTTGACATTAGGAAATAAGGACCTGTAGTTGGCAGTTTTGTGGCCTCATAATAGCTGACCTTGCCGGGTCAGTCACATTCTCGTTAAAGAAAAGTGTTATTGTTATGGAGTCCCTGCGAGGACAATTAGCGTTACCCCTTTTGGTTGCTCAGTATAGCCCTAGCGGCTCCAGTTCATAAACGTTACTTTCCAAAACAGCACTCAGTCTCGTGTCTCATCACTGGATCCTGTGAACCTGCTATTACCTATATAGGCTAACAGTATGGCAGTACCAAATGAAAAATAATGGTAACTTTTGTTTCACGTGGCCATCCAGGACGTCTGTTCCTAGGGTCATTGGAGTGCTTGTTATTTTGGGGCAAGGCAGCCCTTGCAATCAATCCATAGGCAAACACTATGGGAGAGCCACTTTTTTATAATGGGAACATTTTTTCATTAGGCCTTGCTGTACGTCTTGTGAAAGCGGTATTGGGGTGCGTCCTAATTTTTGGCAGCCCACCAACTCAATGCATAGGCAATAACAGTTTAGGAGACCCACTTTTTAATAATGGACCTTTAACAATAGTAATGCCAACTAATGCCCCTATAAAAATAGGCTTTGTGACTGAGTCAATCGTTCATAAATGAAGCAAGATGTGTCTGATGATGTGTCACACACCACATGGCCAGCCAAGGTTCTTAAATGCTACAGTGACATTTCCCAATAAATGCATTTGTATTGGTTGAACACAATGGTAACTTTGAAAAACACATCAAAAATGCTATGTGTGAACATACCCAAAGTGGTGGAGGAACTAGGATATTACTTTTCCCCTACATACAAACTATTACCCTGGAAAGGATGTCCCTTAACACATTTCATTTAGGTTTAGTTTTTGAGTATGTTTCAGTGTGCACCTGTAAAAGTGGCATCACACTAACATTGGTCACAGCAGTGACCTTGGCTTCCCGGGGCGTTCCCCATAATGCTCTTATGTCCCTTCTGCACTGTTGCCATACACTTCCGACATTTTGATACGTTAGAAAGACCTCCGGGGGTAGGGTGGTCGTGGCAAAAAACCTTGAACTTCCCATAGACTAACATTGGGTTTGCTGCTCGGGTCGAGTACAGGAGTATTTCAGTACTTTCGACCCGAGTAATGAGCACCCAAGCATTTTTAGTGCTCTCTCATCACTATTAAAATTGTGTTTTTGATGGAATTGGTGTTAAGGCCATTTCTTCAAAGTGTTCCGGAAACCGTACTCCAACAAAACGCAAGACGTCATGTTACTAGTGTTACTATGAGCAGCATGCGTGGCCTAAACATGCTCCCATGGCTCCTGCATGTCTGGATTTGTCTCCCACTGAACTCATCTGGGAGCTGTTAACAACGGACCTTAAAGATTTGCCCAAGTGCATTCGGAGAAGGAGAACATTCATCTCTTTAATGGCCTCAATCATAGCAGGAGAGGCTGTAAGTGCCAGGCTTCTGCACTCAGCACTGATACTCTGCATAGAATAAATTGAGAAGTTTTGAAAATGTTGTTTTTTATTTTTCCATCATTTGCAGATAAGTGACATGACTCCATCTTGTGATTTCCAAAAAGCCACAACTTTTCTTTTGTGATGTTGCATTTTCACTTTTGGACATTGTATATTCTAGGTGCACTTCATATGTTACTTGTTGATACATTGAATATATTCTATAATCTTGTGATTTGTATACACTACATACATATCCAGCACATCTTTATACCTAGACGGTCACACTCCTCTCTTGTATCCTCTCACTCTACAAGTCTTTGTGCAGGAGCAGTTGTGGCAATGTGGACTTAAGGGGGTTTTACACTAAGCGATATCGCTAGCAATATCGCTAAAACGTCATTGGTTTTGTGACGTTTATCGCTAGCGATATCGCTATGTGTGATACTTACCAACGACCGGCTCCCCCGCTGTCCATCGCTGATCGCGCGAGAATGTCCGGCTCCATTTCTCGTCGGGCGCTTCCTGCTGAGACTTCCTGCTGTGACGACGAGCGACGCGTGGACGCGGGCGGGAGGACGTCAGGATCGCTGTGTGTGAAAGGTGAGTATCGTGCGCTGCGTCGCTGCTGCATCGTTGTGAGATCTTTCTGTATGAAAGCTCACTAGCGATCATTTAGCGATGCACCAGCGATCCTGACCGGGTCGGATCGCTGGTGCATCGCTAAATGTAAAAGGGCCTTTATTCTCCTTACATATCTCTTAATCTAGCCCACTTTCCATATGATTGCTCTTCAGGTGAATGCTCCCTGCCATCTACATATGAAGTACAGTGGTCTTGGGTGATTCCATGTTTGTGTCTCTTCTCATGTGGAGTTGTTGGCAGTGGTGGGAGATTCTCAGCCATCATCCACTATAGAGATGATAATGAGCCTGGACCAGCAAGTAATGGGATTACAAGGCTCCAGACTGGTGAGACCTCTGCAGTCTATTGTGTCTCATGGACAATTCTATAACATTAAGAACATAATAACAGAGGGAACTGCAGCACAATCCAATGCACCAATACCTGAGTGGTTTCTGGAGGAAACAAATAGGAAAGGTGATATTTATTTTAAGTCTTGAAATTAGAAGAATTAACATCACAACCAAGTCATCAGTTTTCTTTACAACATGACGAAGAGTCCACAGGAGCAAAATGGACACAATTTTGTCTATTCAGTGAGTTTTATCTGTTATAAAACTGTATAATTTACACATAGATAAGAGCTGAACAAGTAGTGACCTTCTGATATTCCACAGACAGATATAAAACAGATACTTCCACTTATAACCTATTGGGTCCAAAGAGAGACAATGGGATCCAGGTTTACACAACCGATACCACAATGTATTCACAAGTAATACTCCATACAGGGGTGTACCAGGGTAGATTATTGTATTACCTGATACTAGATAGATGAGTGATAGATAGGCGAGTGATAGCTAGATAGCTGGATGAGTGATAAATAGATCAACAGATAAAAGATTGATAGATAATAGGTAGAAAGAAACATAATAGATAGATAATAGTTATATTAGATATAGATAAATACATGATAGATAATCTTTTTAAACTGATGAAGATAAATGATATATTAACATAGATAAATTGTCAAATATTAAAAAAATAGAAAATTTATATGTAAGGCAAGTGCACAGTGACCATATGGACAATAGATCTGTAAATCCCATAGATATGTCTCCTGGACTGACGGCCCCGATAACTGATCTTACTGCTATATTGTGCTACAGGAGGATATCGATTGCTGTGGGCATCATTGTCTTTTATCCTTTTGAGACCCTTTTTATATATGAGCCTCATGGAGTCTGGATGCCCCTTACCTCCAATAACTCTTGTAAACTCTTCTTCCCGTCAGAATCTTCCTTCACTTTTAATTTTTGCACTTTATCAACTGTGTCTTTTCCAATCATATTAGAATAAAAAAAAAAGTTGAAGACTGACAAGTACAGGGTCAGCCTCCTATTGTTTTTTTAAGCACCTTGTAGTCTTTTGCCTTCTTTTTTGATTTTTATTACTACTTTTCCTGTTAAGGTCAATTTTCAGTTTTACCCTAACAATTTTTGAAAGTGCAGAATGAGCTATTGTTTATGTGTGCTGAAGTGTTATATTTTAGAAAACCATTCAATTTACCAAATATGTAGAAAAATGGGAACAAATTCTAGTTGGGGTAACG
This sequence comes from Dendrobates tinctorius, assembly GCF_039654945.1. NCBI lineage: Eukaryota > Metazoa > Chordata > Amphibia > Anura > Dendrobatidae > Dendrobates > Dendrobates tinctorius. The sequence goes on along the minus strand of NW_027361696.1, from coordinate 43,053,049 downwards.
TGGTGATGTAAATGTAATTTAACTTTATTTTTTAGATTTTTGTTTTTTCTTACAAGTCATGTTTTTGTTACTTTAACTTTTCGTACTTGTTTTTTTTAACAGAAATTAAGTGGCGATTGTCTGATTTCATATTTAATGTATTGAAAAACAGTTGTATTCCAGTTGTATGACTGAAGCCTCCACCTTTGAGGAATATGAAAAAGAAGAAAAAAAAAAAAAAAAAAAGCATATTTTACAAAATCTGTACAAGTAACTATTCTCTTTTTTCTTCTCAGATAAAATGGCTGCAAAGAATTGTATTCCAGTTTCCATGAGGTAGGAACTCTTGGCCGGAGTGGACCATGTGAAAACTGTGGCCAACAGATTCCAAATATTGGATTCCACCACAATTACAACATTTGGAGAAAATTTTGCAACAATTTTGTGTAAAAGACATACTGGACACTGGTATCCAGAGAACCCAATCAAAGGACAAGCCTATAGGTACATTTCTTGATTTTCCATATTGGTCTTGCAGACGTTCAAGAAATTTCCTATGTTGTACTAATGGCATCTCATCTCTAATGTCTCATTTTATTCTTTTAGGTGTATCAGAATAAACAGTGAAAGCAGAGATGAGAGCATATTAGAGGCTTGTGCTCTTACCTGTATAGGATTTCAAGACCTGGCTCTGCCTAAGGAATTCACCTTGTGGATTGATCCTTTTGAAGTTTCTTGCCGGTGAGTAGTTGCTCTGTATATGATATTCAGTAGACATGGTTCTAAAAATTCCTATGACTGATAATCATTTCTTTTTGATTTATCTTTGCACAGATTGGGGGAAGAAAATTTCCCCTTCACTGTGGCGAGCTTCGATCCAAAATCCCCTCGTTATGACGATGTGTCTATAACACCAGAAGAGGTTGAACAAGAACCTTCATCTCCATGTATGGTTGACACTGCCATACAGGTCACTGAGGATATCGGAGAAACTTGGAGCTTATCACCATCAACATCTACAACAGTTAGTGAAGATGGTGATAGTGGAATCGACGAAGCTCCCAGCCCTCCGGTGGAGCAAATACAGAGGAACACAAGACCAGATCAAGTAAGAAATCCTTAACATTCACTGATACTTGGGTTACAGGAAAATAACACACTAAGGGTACATGATAGTAAGACACGGAATTTGGGATAATTTACGTTGACACTTAGGCGCAGGATAATTCCATTTTCTTGAATTAACCCTCCGTATTCTTGTACTTTCAGGCCTCTCCTGCTCCATTTAGAACTTGGGCTCTGCTCTGGTTTCCACCGTGGAGTGTTCGTCTTTTTAATAACCCCAATTCCCAGCATCAGCCCTGGTTTTAGATGCTGCCAGGTGCTGGTGGCTTCAAAATACAGGATCTACAAATTGTAATAAAAAATATTGTTGCACTTTTTATATTTATTTCTTTGTAAAAAATGTGATTGTTGCAAGAATAAACATCTGATGAGATGACTCTGCAACTCTGTGATTATTATAATTTAAGTAATGGACCTTGGAACACGTCAAACTACAAGATTCCCACATTGTTTATATGTATGAGGTGGGAGGAGGGCATGTAAACCAAATGTCACTGTGTCCTCTGAAGTGTATACTGAGCATGCGCGAGCTCCCGACACAAAATTGTGTCGTCATGTACAGACATCCAATATGGAGGCACTTTACTTTAAATGTTGCATAACAGGAGAACTTTTCAACACCTGTGCACCTTTTCTGGTCTCTTCAGGTGTCTGTGCTTCTATATGCAGGGTCCTCAAACCCACGTATAAAGGACTTGTTAATCATTCCTAGTATAGGATCCTGCCTCTAGAGGTCACTTCCCTGGATTCTCTGTGATGATCATTCTCACATTATTATTTTACAGCAACATTTCACATCAAGATCCTCATTTCACCCATGTTCTCCAGGCCAAACATAAAACATTTACACCCAATTAACATAGTGCAACCCTTCCCCCCTCCCTCCAGTGTATTCTATAATTAGTTCATGGACAAAAGAGTGAAATAGTTGTTTAACTGTAAACCAATCTATTGCAGAGCTTTTTGGTAAATAAGGTTTCTTGTTTTACCTTCAGGTGCATATATAAAATGCTTTTTGGGGTTACCCATTCTAGAGCAAGTACAACTGTTAATGTGAAAAACACAGGCTCTCCAACTTAATGCCGGCTACATTAAGTGATTGACCTTGTGCTTTGTGTATAGTCATAGCAAATGCAAGCCGGATCAGGAACTGCAGATGCTTAAAATTGAAGGACATGTCGCTTGGTAGCAAAGGTATACGCGGAATGAAAACATTTGCTCCCTTAGAGTTTCCAATAGGAATAGTGGCTTCAATAACATTGTGCATTAAGAGTCTCATGCCCAATCTTGTGCCGTTACACATTTTTGGTGGGTCAAGGTTTCGAAGCAACATTATTGTGGCTCCTATTTTTAAAGTGAGCTTATGCGGAGGCATTCCAGGAGGCTCCAAAAAATTCAGGAACTCCAATGGATGCACCACGGCTTGTTCAGTTTTCATGACTGAATCAATGGATATGTATGTGGTCGCTAGACCAGGCAGCCTTCCCTGAATTAGTAGATTTATGGATCTGACACTAGCATTTTTAGGCGCTAGGATTGCACATTCACATTCACTGATGGTTGGTAAAATTGTCACAAATATCAGGGAAAACTTGGTCAATAAATTCCATTACCAAAGATGTCATTTTACAAAAAAATCTTCTGAAAGGAAAGGAGACCAGTAGTGGAATCAGTAGGGAACCTGTCATTTCCAAGGTATAGTAGCTGGTGTGTAAATTTGTCCGCAGTTTTTTCTCATCAAATGTACTCGCATATTAGTAGTAAGAGTTTGCTTCTGAACATGTATCCACTGTAAGGTAACGCTTATTGTTAGTGTTGATTAACACTCGCTTGCAGCGGATTCACAGCACACAGGAACACTTTCCATTTAAACTGTCTATGTGGTTTATTATACAGCATAAACCATAAAACCAACAGTCTTACATCAGACATGTCAGTGTTCATGTTAGGGCTCCGCTCTCTCAGACCTGTGGCCACACTGTGCTATGTCCAGTAAACAGGCTCTATAGCCTAAAAGTTATTTCCCCCTGTCCAAGGTTACCTCTTAGGAGCTCCTGCTCTAGATCCCTGCTCCATAGTCTGAACCCAGTCTCTTTCTGACCTCGGGCAGTATCACTCACGTTTGTCAGGGAAGCTGCCGAACTGGGATCACCATACCAGACAACGCCTTGCTCGCTAGGCCGCCTAACAGTTTCAGATCCTCAGCCGGGTGGTAGCTTCCCAATGCAGAGCCTTCAGTGACTCTGGAAACACGGCCTCTGTGTGCTGTTCAGGACTTCTGTCCCTACTTGGAATCGTCCAACACACAAGTGACTTTGAGGGGTTTATATGACAGAAAATATCCAAAAATTACACCATTCTAAAAACTGCACCCCTCAAGGTATTCAAATCCACATTCAAGAAGTTTATTAACCCTTCAGGTGCTTCACAGGAATTTTTGGAATGCTGAAGGAAAAAACAAATATTTACTTTTAATGGAAAAAAAGTCTCTCGTGCACCCGTCCTTTTCCCCTATCTGTGACGTCACAGTAGTTCCGCCTCCGAATCCTGCCGCGTCCTCGACGTTACTTCTGCCCGGAGTACGCGAGGTGCAGGCATATACCCGCTCCTCTGCCACACGCTGTACCGCTCATCACCCTTGCTAGCAGTCGCCACCCCGACTGAATTGCGGTATACAACAAATATCACAAGTAAGTGCACAAGAGGCCTATCAGGACTGACTGTTCATTGTAACGTTATTACACTTAGTGGATTATACTCCATTTAGTGCCTTGCCGTATTAATCACAACGGTGGACATAGCTCCTGCCCCGGTTTTAATACAGTCAGCACAAATCAACACAAGAATCCTATCAGGAATCACTGCCCACTCGGCATCCTCTAAAATCCATTTAGTGGGCTTCTTTTCATATTCAGAGCTCCACTACATTGCTCAGCGGACATTGCTCCTGTTTCTCTTTTGGTTAGCACAAAACCAGCACAAGTAAGTGCATACGTACTTTTCAAACTGGTACTAAGTGTTACAAATCAAAGTCAACTCCTTTTCTTATACAGTACTGTGAAAGGGACCACTGTACCATTCTTAACGGAATAGAAACGCTTAGAAATAACCAGTAATTACAAATGATATACGAGGTGCAGTGCGGATTATTAACATTATATATTACTTTAATTTTTTACCCTTATTACCCCACCAGCAACATCGGCTACTATAAGAAACCATTACTACAGGATAATTCACACATTTTTGCTACTTCGATATCTAAACCTACATAGAACATACTACTCCCCCACTCCAAGTACCAACAATTAAACCCATAATTCTTTATCTATAACTAAGGACCTTTTTCGCTCTGTTTTTCATCTGTATATCTGCTCAGTATAGTGCGGTCAATTACATAATTACACTGTCTTTTTAATTTTTATTTTTCTTTCACAAAAATTTTCATTTAGACCTAATTTTTCTCACTTTTGCAAGGGTAACAGGAGAAAATAGACTATATATTTTGTTGTGGAACTTCTCCTGAGCATGCCGATACCCATATGTGGGGGAAATCTACTGTTTGTGGGCCAAAATATAGAAAAATTATTGCGCCCAGAGTCATTTGATGGCTTGATTTGAGTGACGAGCTGTCGTTTTTATTCGTGCCTGAAAATGGTACATGAAAGCTTTTGATTATTTTCTATTCCAATTTTTGGGACAAAGAATGAACAAAAGCCAGCAATTCATGAATTGTTTTGCTTTGTTTTAAAATGGAAAAATTATAGCTCTCAATATATGGTGATGTAAAGACTAGTATTTGCAATAAGAAGCCCTGCCGTGCGCCAAAACAGTGGTTTTCCCCCACATATAGGGTATCGGCGTACTCAGGAGAAATTGCACAACAAATTGTATGAAGCAATTTCTCCTGTTACCATTCTGAAAATACAAACTATTGAGCTAAAAAAGACTTGGGAAAAATGTGATTTTTTATTTCCACGACTCTATGCTATAAACTTCTGTGAAGCACCTGGGGGTTCAAGGTGCTCAATACACATCTAGATAAGTTCCTTAAGGGGTCTAGTATCTAAAATGGTGTCACTTGTGGGGGTCCACAGTTTAGGCACATCAGGGGCTCTTCAAAAGCGACATGGCGTCCGCTAATTATTCCATCAAATTTTACATTCAAAAAGTCAAATGGCGCTCCTTCGCTTACGAGCTCTGCGGTGCGCCCAAACAGTAGATTTCCCCCACTTATGGGTATCGGCATTCTCAGGAGAAGTTCCGCATGTGGTAAAATTGATAAAGCAGTTTTATTCTTTGTGTTAGTATGATTACAGTGATACCTCATTTATATAATTTTATATTTTTTGATGCTTTTACGGAATAAAAACTATTTTTTGATAGAAAAATTGTTATTTTTGCATTGCTTTATTCTGAGAACTAAAACTTTATTTTTCTGCTTATGGAGCTGTATGGCAGCTTGTTTTTTGCAGGACAAGATGACTTTTCAGTGGTATCATGTTTATTTATATCCATCTTTTTGATCGCGTTTTACTGCACTTTTTGTTCGGCGCTATGATAAAAAAATAAATAAGACAAAAAACAATGCTTTAACGGTGTTCACTGAAGGGGTTAACTAGTGAGACTTTTATAGAGCGGGTCGTTATGGATGCAGAGATACAAAATGTGTACTTTTATTTATTTTAATCACATAACTAAATGTATTTTGTTATGAATGGGAAACCAAGGAGGAGAAAAAAAAACGACAACAAGCTAAGTCTCAGAAAACCAGAGAAGTTGGTAACTATGCAGATTGCAGATCCCTGATCTTAACCTCAACAACTAGCAGCAGTCGTGGAGCGTTTCTACATTGGTCCTAGACGCCTCGTCACAACCAGAGAACTACATAAGCCTAAAGCAGGAAAAGAGGAAAACTAACTGCCCCAGTCCCATTGGGCTATGCCTGCTACAATGACAGTGATTGACACATTAGCCAATGATGGGACAGTAGTAGTCCCATCACCCGGCTAATGTGTTGAATGAATAACAATAACAATAACATATACATACATACTACAGACATGCAGCATACATACTACATATGGACATACAGTACATACTCACCATCACTTGTCACTTGATCCCCGAAGCCAATGTCATCTGTAAAAAAATTATTAAAACAAACAATATGCTCCCTGATCCGCAGAAATCCACGAGTGTCCCACGACGATCTCCCATGGAGAACAGCAGCATCAGCTGATGCAACCGTTCTCTAGGGGCACCAGGAATACAATGACAGGAGGTAGGTATCCTTCCGCACTGCATTCCTCCACCACTGTAAAAAAAATAGTCCTAGTCTCACTTTTGGCATTGTTGTGTGAGAAAGTTCCCACGCAGCTTTTGCCATAAAGTGAGACCAGTGAACTATAGTAACCTCAGTGATGCACTGCAGGAGATAGTCGTGGGACACTCGTGGATTTCTGCGGATCAGGGAGTATATTGCTTGTTTGCTATTTTTTTTTTTTTTTTTTTTTTAATAGTGAGATGACACTGGCTTCTGGTAGCAAAGTGACAAGTGATGTTGAGTATGTACTCTGTATTATATGTACTGTATGTCTATATGTAGTGTATGTAACATGTATGTTGTATGAATGTATTGTATGTAACATGTATGTTGTATGAATGTAGTGTATGTATGTAGTGTATGTTTTTTAACATTCAACACATTAGCCGGATGATGGGACTACTATTACTGTCCCATCATTGGCTAATGTGTCAATCACTGTCATTGTAGCAGGCATCGCCCGATGGGACTTGTAGTCCCATCGGACGATGCCTGCTCACACACACACACCCCCAGCAGGCCCGCACAGACAGCGCATCATGACGACATCATTTCAGCAGCCAATCACAGCCATGCCATTAGTTAACATGGCTTACACAACTGGCTCATTGCATTATGGGAAATTCCGATACCGGTATTCGATATTGTAAAAATATCGGTACTTGGTATCAGAACTCCGATATTTGCAGTATCGGAATGCTCAACACTATTAAGGACACAATACATTATAAAAGCACACGTATTGCAAAGACATGATACAGGTTTCCAGGAACATCCCAAAGTACGGGGTATCACCCTCAGACAAAGGTACCTAAACAGCTCATGTTTATGGATTCATAACGCCATAGGCTTCCATAACACATGGTGCCGTACCAGGTAATGACGCTCTACATGATGCCCATAGTGCAAAGTAAGCATAAAACAGTGCAGGAAGAGCTTACCAAGTGTTGAAGGGTTAAGAGAGGGGACCCCCACGCCAGATGGAGCCCCAACGTGCGTTTCGCTGAGCTAACACGCAGCTTTCTCAAAGTGCGATCAAGGGCCTCGACCTCTTTCTTGTGCGCCATCGTACATTCATCCCAAACAATTACTTTGCAAGTTTGTAATACCTTAGCTTTTCCAGAGCCCTTAGTGATATTACAGACAGGAGTTTGTGACAGCGTTGATTAACCCCTTAAGGTCCAAGCCACTTTGTAGGTTAATGACCAGGCCTTAATTTTTAAATCGGACCACTGTCAGTTTATGTGGTTACAACTCTGGAACTCTTCAACGGATCCCACTGATTCTGAGACTGTTTGTTCATGACATATTGTAGTTCATGTTAGTGGTAATATTTCTTCGATACAGTATCTTGCGTTTATGAAAATAACGGAAATTTGTCAAAAATTTTGAAAATTTTGCAGTTTCCAAACTTTTAATTTTTGTACCCTTAAATCAGAGAGATGTCACACAAAATAGCTAATAAGCAACATTGCCCACATGTGAACTTTACATCAGCACAATTTAACTTTTTTTTTTTTGTTAGGATGTTATGAGGGTTAAAAGTTGACCAACAATTTCTCATTTTTCCAACCATATCATATTTGAAGTGAGTTTGGGGGGGGTCAATATAACAGAAAATACCCAAACGTGACACCATTCTAAAAACTGCACCCCTCGAGGTGTTCAAAACCACATTCAAGACGTTTAACCATTTAGGTACTTCTCAAGAATTGAAGCAATGTAAAAGGAAAAATTGAACATTTAAACTTTTTTTCCCAAAAAATGTTTATTTCGGACACAATTTTTTTAATTTTGTCAAGCGTATCAGGAGAAAATGAACCACAATATTTGCTGTGCAATTTCTTCTGAGTACACCGATACCCCATGTGTGGAGGAAGACCAATCTTTAGCATGTCAATTTTACTGGAATCGAGAGCGGACGCCATGTCACATTTGGAGAGCCCCTGATAATAAATAATATTCTTTATATAGCACAAACATATTCCGCAGCACCCCTGATGTACCTAAACAGTGGAAACCCCCATTAGTGACCCCATTTTGGAAACTAGACCCCCCCAAGGAACTTACTAAAAGTGGGCTTCATAGAAGCTTATAACGTAGTGCCGTAAAATTGAAAAATCATTTTTTCCACAAAAATGATCTTTTCACCCCCAATATTTATTTTCCGAAGGGTAACAAGACCCCAAAAGTTATTTTGTAATTTGTCCTGAGTACGCTGATACCCCATATGTGGGAGTAAACCACTGTTTGGGTGCATGGCAGAGCTTGGAAGGGAAGGAGCGCCATTTTACTTTAACACAAAATTGGCTGGAATTGAGATCAGACGCCATGTCACGTTTGGAGAGCCCCTGATGTCCTAAACAGTGGAGACCCCCCACAAGTGATCCCATTTTGTAACTAGACCCCCCAAGGAACTTATCAAGATGTGTGATGAGCACTTTGAACCCCCAAGTACTTGACATAATTTATAACAGAGCCGTGAAAATAAAAAAAAAAAAAAAAAATCGTATTTAACAAAAAATGATTTTTGCCCCCAATTTTTTTTTTTTACAAGGGTAACCCAGGAGAAATTAGACCCCAAAAGTTGTTGTGCAATTCGTCCTGAGAAAGCGGATACCCCATATGTGGGGGTAAACCACTGTGATCGCCTTACTGCGATTGGAGGCAGAATGAACAAATCCACAGCAGGTGAATTGGGGTTTTTTTACGCCGTTCCTCATGCGGTATTAGTGATTAGTCAACTTTATTCTTTGGGTCAGTATGATTACAGCGATATCAGATTTACATTTTTTTTTATGTTTAGCTTCTGTCACACACACTAAAAGACGCTTTTTTTGTAAGACGTTTTTGCATCGCCGTATTTTGAGACCTATAATTTTTCCATATTTTGGCTGACAGAGTTAGGTGAGGACTTGTTTTTTGCAGGCTGAGCTGATGTTTATATTGGTACCATTTTTGGCGGACTTACGACACCCAATCATGGTGCCTGGCCATGAAACGCCGCAGCCATATTTCATGTTGTCGTGCAGTGATTGGTTGGCCGCACAGCATCATCAGGAGTATAAGAAACCATGCATCGCCCTGCTCGGCGCAACGATTTTTGTGTCAGTTGGAAAATCGGACAGTTCCGTCGCTGTTCGATTTTAGCTAGAATGGAAGACTGAGTGCAGGATCCGTCGCCGTCCGACAAATGACGATCTCAGTCACCGGATTCCATCATTTGTCTGACAGTGATGGATCCTGCATCCGTAGCGGGGGGGTGTGCGCGAGTATGTGTGGGTCTGTGCGGGGTCATGTGGGTCTGTGCAGGGGTATGCGGGGCCATGTGGGAGGTCTGTACGGAAGTCTTGCGGAGCTGTTCAGGGGTATGCGGGGCCGTGGGGGGGTACGCTGTGGTCTGTGCAGAGTCTGCGAGGCTATGAGGGTCTGTGCGGGGGTATGCGCATCTACGAAAGGTCTGTGCGGGGCTGGGGTCTGTGAGAGGTCTGCGTTGCTGTGCTTGGGTCTGAGCAGGGGTATGCGAGACTGTGCGGGGGTCTGCGGGTCTATACCGGTCTGTGCAGGGTTCTGTGCGGGGGTGTGTATGGGCTCTGCGGTGCTGTGCTGGGGTCTGTGCAGGGGGTATGCGAGTCTGTGCAGGTCTGCCAGGGCTGTGCGGGTGTCTGTGCAGGGCTGTGTTGGGGTCTGAGTGGGGGGTATGCAGGTCTGCTGGGGCTGTGCAGGGGTGCGTGGGTCTTTACTGAGGTCTTGCAGGGTGTGCAGGGGGTAAGCGGGGCTGTGTGAGGGTTTGCGGGTCTGTGCTGTGGTCTATGTGGGGGTGTACAGGGGTATGCAGGGCTGTGCGAGGGTATGTGGGGTGTTTGGGGGTCTGTGCAGGTCTGCCGGGGCTGTACAAGAATATGCAGGGCTGTCTTTGCGGGGGTCTGTGCGAGGGTTTGCTGGTCTGTACGCAAGTCTGTGTGGGGGTGTACAGGGGGTATGTGGGGCTGTGCTGACGACGGCAGTTATATATCCAATCAAAGTTACTCTATATGTCAGTCTGCATGTGTAGCCCATTCACTATCTCCAGCCATGCCTCACACCCTCAAGATGGCTGGACCATCATTGTAAATACACACCTGTACCTTGTATCTCCCCCACCACATTGTAGATTTTAAGATCTCACCAGCAGGGTTGTCTTATTTTGCTTTAATTATTGTATTGTTAACATTGTTAACACATGGCCACGGGCGTCCATGTGGACTCTGCTGGATTTAGGGAGGTAGATTTTTTTTTAAATTTTCTTCTCTGAAGAATTATTAAATTTAATGTTTGAGCAGACCAATTTGTATGCTGCTCAATTCATTACTGGCCACCCCACATCCTACTACTCCAAAGGTAGTAACTAGAAACCTGTTGATTTGGAGGATATTTTAAAAATGTTTGGCTTTTTTCTTAATACGAGTCTGATAAAGAAACCCACTCTCATATTGGTCAACTGATGTCCTGTACAACACCCCAATGTTCAGAGAGGTAATGGTACCTGGTGACAATTTGAGAGCATTCTGCAATTTCTACATTTCGCAGAAAATGCAAATTGCCCCCCTCCCAATGACCCCAGCTATGACCGACTTTACAAAGTCAGGCCTCTAAAAAAAATTTTAACAATAAATTTTCCCAGACATATACCCCCGGAAAAAAATATCTGTGTGGACGAGTCCCTGGTCCTTTTCAAGGGCAGGCTGCATTTCAAGCAGTACTTGCCAAATAAAAGGTCCCGATTCAGACTGAAAATATATAAGTTGTGTAAAAGCGACTCTGGCTACACACAAATTCCGTGTGTATGAGGGGAAAGACTCCCAGATTGTTCCTCCCGAATGCCCCCCCCCTCCCTAAATATAGCTGGGAAAATTGTGTGGGACCTGGTCCATCCCCTTTTAGATAAAGGGTACAACTTGTACATAGATTATTATACAAGTATACCCCTGTTCAGGTGCCTGTTTGCCAAAAAAAACATTTCCTGTGGAACCATACGCCAGATCCAAAGAGGTGCACAAGACTTGTCTCCCAAAAATTAAAGACAGGCGAAAATAAGTCACTCTAATGAGGACATGCTGCTTGTCAAATTTCAAGACAAAAAAAGATAAAAAAATGATGTCCTCATGTTGTCATCAATCCATGCTGACAGAAGCAGCCAAGTCCCTGTGCGTGGCACAAGTTCGTCTGCCCAGAAGACTGTCAGCATTCAAGACTACAATAAGTTGATGGGTGGCGTGGACCTTGCAGACCAGATGCTGGAGCCCTACAGCGCTGTTCGCAAGTCTTGTGTATGGTATAAAAAAAACTTGCTATACACCTAATCCAAGTGGCCCTATACAATTCATTTGTACTGTACCGAAAAAGTGGGAATCAAGGATCTTACCTTGAGTTCCAGGAAAAAGTAATAGAAAATTTCATATTTGGAGACCAAGGGAGAGTGGGGGTTGGGGGGGGGGGGGGGGGGGGGGAGAGAATTATCTAGCAAGGCCAGCAGAATAATACCCGGTCAGCATTTTCCCTCACAAGTTCCACCGACAGCCAAAAAAGGCCGACCCCAAAAGAGATGCAGGGTGTGTTATAAAGATGGAGTTAGGGAGGGAAACCATTTACCAGTGTGACACATGCCCTGATAAGCCTAGCCTCTGCATTAGGGAATGTTTCCGTCGCTACGATACATCCCTAGAATAACTGGAATTTTTTTGTTTTTACACTTGCCACCTTCTGCCAATTGACTTTTTACGGTATTTCTTTGCAAAAGTCGAATGGTGCTCCTTCCCTTCCAAGCCCCACCGTGCACCCAAATAGTAGTTTTCTACCATATATGGGGTATTGGCTTATTCAGGAGAAACTGCACAACAAATTGTATGGTGCATTTTCTCTTTTTATGCTTCTAAAAATGCAAAAATTTGGGAGTAAAGCACACGTTGTGGTAAAAATATGATTTACTTTTTCGGCTCAATGTCAAACTTCTGTGAAGCACATGGAGGTTCAAGGTGCTCACCACATATCTAGATAAATTCCTTGAGGTGTGTAATTTTTTAAATGGGTTCACTTGTAGGAGGTTTCCACTGTTTAGGCACATCAGGGGCTCTTCAAATGCAACATGGCGTCCACTACTAATTTCAGCCAATTTTACTTTGCAAGAGTCAAATGGTGCTCCTTCCCTTCCAAGTCCCACCGTGCTCCCAAATAGTAGTTTTATACCACATATGGGGTATCAATGTATTGAGAAGAAATTGCACAACAAATTTTGTGGATCATTTTCTCTTGATACCCTTGAGAAAATTAAAAGAAAAAAAAAAAAAAATAAAATAATTGTGTCCAAAGTAAAATTTGTGAAAAAGCTAAATGTTCATTTTTTCCTTCCACATTGCTTCATTTCTTGTGAAGCACCTGAAGTGTTAATAAACTTCATGAATGTGGTTTTGAGTATCTTGAGGGGTGCTGTTTTTTAGAATGGTGTCACTTTGGGGTGTTTCTTGGCATATAGGCACCTTAAAGTGACTTCAAATGTGATGTGGTCCCAAAAAAAAAGAAAAAAAAAAAAAAAAAAAAAAAGTTTTGTAAATTTTGTTGGAAAAATGAGAAATTGCTGGTCAAATTTTAACCCTTATAACTTCCTAATGAAAAAAAAAAAAATGTGTTTCCATAATTGTGCTGATGTAAAGTAGACATGTTGGAAATGTTATTTATTTACTATTTTGTGTGATATATTTCTCTGTTTGAAGGTCATAAAAATTATAAGTGTGATAATTGTAAATTTTTTAAAATTTGCCAAATTTGTTTTTTTTTCATAAATAAACACAAGTCATATCGAAGAAATTTTACCAATAACATCAAGTACAATATGTCATGAAAAAAAATTCTCAGAATCAGTGGTATCCGTTGAAGCGTTCCAGAGTTATAAGCACATAAAGTGACAGTGGTCCGATTTCAAAATTAAGTCCTGGTTTTTAACCTACAAAATGGCTTGGTCCTTAAGGGGTTAAGACAGTCATGAAGCAGCCATAACAATTTGAAACAGAAGTATGTAACCAAGATAACACGCTGTTCAATATGTGGCCTGTAGTTTTACCCCAAAATAGTGTAGAGAACTAGGGTAACAGACAGCAAATACAGTGGAATGTAGGCCTGAATTGCCACAGTTTGTAGGCCACTAATACATCAGATGTCTGACAGTGATACCAGATTGCTCAATATGTGGCCTGTTTTTTAAATGCTAAATAGTGCTGTATACAGTATAACTAGAGTGACAGACAGGAAAACACTGGAATACCGGCCTAAAATGGCCAAATTTGGACCACACAGATATATGAGGCCAGGCACGGAGATACCACACTGCCAAATATGTGGCCTGTATTTGTTTTTTTATGCTAACTAGTGCTGTATATAACTAGAGTGACAGACAACAAAAAAATGGATTTTAGGCATATAATGCCCAAAATTTTTAGCATACAGATGTATGAGGCGTGTCACAAATATACCACACTGTAAAATGTGTGGTATGTATTTTTTTTTTTTTTGGGGGGGGGGGGGGGGGGGGGTTCTGCAAAATGGTGACAAGAAATTGTGTAAGACACTCAAAAATTTCTACTCTACTGTACGACAAAAATGAAAGATTTCTCTGTACACTCAAAAGTGATTTTTGGGACCCCTTTAAAATTGCTGGATTTTCATGGTGTGCTAGGAAAAGGATCTGGCTGTATTGTGCAGTGTCAAAAAGCAAATGGAGAAAAAAAAAAAAAAAGGGCCCTGGATTGTTTTGCAATAAAATAATCTCTATTAACCTGGCAAAAAAAATGTTTCCTAGTCAATTATACCTGGGGCTAGGTATATGCTGTCAATATATGCTATAGGTAGCTGCAGCAGCAGACAGTAATGGAATGGACCCTCTTGATGTATGCAATGATATCTATATATACACAGTGCTTGCAGGCCTTGCACTGATATGTATAGAGTGACGTACAATCCCCTGCCTACCTAACACTGCTACCTATATACTCTGGAATTAGTCCTTAGAAGGACTGTTGGTTTAGTTGGATTTGAGTAGTTTAGGATGGTAGACCCCACACTGACTAAGAAATTCCCAAATCTGACCCTATCTCGGCACCATCTCTCCCTACACTACCTCAATCTGGAGCTGAATGCGTCGAGCAGGGCGGCGTCTGGTCTCTTATACCCCTGATGATGCTGTGCGGCCAGCCAATCATTGCAAGACCACAACAAAGATGGCTGCTGTGTTGCAGTGCCTGGCAGACAATCCCCGCATGGTGATTGGGTCTCTAAAGACTGCCATAAATGCAGGGTGGAGACCCGAGTTCCCGCCGAGTAAACCCGGAAATGCTCGGTGCTCACCGAGTACACCGAGAACATTGATACTCGGGTGAGTAACAAGTAGTGGAGAGCATGTTCAATCATCACTAGTATGCACCTGTTCAGACTAGTCCATGATGTGCTGTCAGTTTTGTTATTTGTATGCTAGCGTTCTGACTGAGCATTTTGCCCTTCACCATACTGTGGTTTTTATTACATCCGATCACATTTGGTTCTGACCTTCCTATAAATATAGGCTTTACCAAGTAATTAGCCAGAGGTAAGTGCTCACACTAGGTAATTAGTTCAGGGACCCATTCAATGAGATCACTTTGACATTGGTGAATGGGCTCACTTTTTTTGGCCAAATTTTGTGCTAAGTATCTCATGTGTTATTCCTAAATTTCACAAGCCATTAGGCTATTCACACATCATGTATTTCACATTGATATGCCTTAATGCAATTGAGTGCAATCATTTCCTTATTTTTGATATGTAGGCTAACAGTATGGCAGTAGCAAATTAAAAATAATTGGAACTTTTGTTTCATGAGGTCATCCAGGACATCTGTTCCAAGGGTTATTGGGGTGCGTGTAACTTCCCTAAGTTACACGCAAGGCAGCCCTTGCAAACACTATGGAAGACCCATTTTCTTATAATGGGAACATTTTCTCATTAGGCCCTGCTGTACGTCTCATGAAAGGGGTATAGGGTTGTGTTCTAATTTTTGACAGTCCAGCCACTCAGTGCAAAGGCAACAACAGTATAGGAGACCCACTGTTTAATAATGGCCCTTTAAGAATAGTAAGGCCGACTGATGCCCGTATAAAAATAGGCTTTGTGTCACTCCTTTATAAATGAAACAAGATGTGTCTGATGTGTCACACCATATGGCCAACTATGGTTGGTAAATGCTGCAAAGACATTTCCCAGGAAATTTATTTGTATTGGTTGAAAGTAATTGTAAAGTTGAAAAGTGCATCAAAAATGCTACATGTGAACATAGCCAAAGTGTTGAAGGAGCATTTCTTTGGATTATTTCTTTTGCCTACTGAAAGTGAAAGTGGGGCGAGTATAAAGGGGGCAGGGAGTATGCCGGGAAGTCAGTTGGTAGTACGCCAGAGAAAGACTGTGGGAGACATAGCCAGAGTGACTGATGGCGACCAGAGGAGAGATCAGCAGCAGAGAGGAAGTACCGAGCTTACCAACAAGAGACTGTCGCCCCTCTCCAAATTGGGCCCGCGACCTGCCCATGGTTGTCCCCAACTGCTGCCGCTGCACTCCAGTCCATTGCGGCCTGCCCGGTGCCTCCCGCGGCCACTGACGCGGCACTTCAGCCTGTAGTTGCAGCATGACCACTGCCGCCCTGCCTCTGTCCTTGGTTGCGGCCTGTTCATCACCGCCCAAAGCTGCAATTATCCCGCTGCAGTTGGGACCTGCTCCTCTCCTGCGGAGAGACTCTTTACACAGGCCCAGTCCATGCACTTGGACTACCAACCGCCACTCTTCCAGACTACGTCACAACCCTGCTTTGGGGAACTGGAGTCCCCGTGGACTCGCTAATGAATGGGACCCTGCTGTGGCAACAGGGGGTTACCGCAACGAAAGACTCCCTTAGGGCCTGTTGTGCCCCAACTTCTCCTGGGTGCTGTGACGCCTGAAGACTACTACAGTTCAACAGCTGGGCCCAGCGGCTGCGACACCAAAGCAGCCACACCAGCGACACAGAGGGACGTCTGGGTCCTTATTTCCTAATGTCAACTTATCCTTTCTTAGTTGGCCGTTTTGTGGCCTCATAAAAGCCAAGCTTGCCGGGTCAGTCGCATTCTCAAAGAAAAGTGTTGTTATTGTTATTGAGTCCCTGCGAGGACAATTAGTGTTAGCCCTTTTTGGTTGCTCAGTATAGCCCTAGCGGCTCCAGTTCATAAACGTTACTTTCCAAAACAGCACTCAGTCTCGTGACTGCATCCTGTGAACCTGCTGATACCTACATAGGCAAACAGTATGGCAGTACCAAATGAAAAATAATGGTAACTTTTGTTTCACGTGGCCATCCAGGACGTCTGTTCCAAGGGTCATTGGAGTGCTTGTTATTTTGGGGCAAGGCAGCCCTTGCAATCAATCCATAGGCAAACACTATGGGAGAGCCACTTTTTTATAATGGGAACATTTATTCGTTAGGCCTTGCTGTACGTCTTGTGAAAGTGGTATTGGGGTGCGTCCTAATTTTTGGCAGCCCACCAACTCAATGCATAGGCAATAGCAGTTTAGGAGACCCACTTTTTAATAATGGACCTTTAAGAATAGTAATGCCAACTAATGCCCCTATAAAAATAGGCTTTGTGACTGAGTCAATCCTTCATAAATGAAACAAGATGTGCCTGATGTGTCACACCCCACATGGCCAGCCAAGGTTGTTAAATGCTACAGTGACATTTCCCAATAAATGCATTTGTATTGGTTGAACACAATGGTAACTTTGAAAAACGCATCAAAAATGCTATGTATGAACATAGCCAAAGTGGAGGAGGAACTTTTTTTTTTTTAAGGATATTACTTTTGCCTTACATACAAATTACCCTGGAAAGGATGTCCCTTAAATGTATTTTACAGTAAAAGGTGTTAGGTTTAGTCTTTGTATGTTTCAGTGTGCACCTGTAAAAGCGGCATCACACTCTGACAACATTGGTCACAGCAGTGACCTCGGCTTCCAGGGGCGTTCCCCATAATGCTCCTATGTCCCTTCTGCACTGTCCCCATACATTTCTGACATTTTGATACGTTAGAAAGACCTCCGGGGGGGGGGGGGGGGGGCGTCATGTTACTCGTGTTACTATGAGCAGCATGCGTGGCCTAAACATGATCCCATGGCTGCTGAATGTCTGGATTTGTCTCCCACTGAACTCATCTGGGAGCTGTTAACAACGGACCTTAAAGATTTGCCCAAGTGCATTCGGAGAAGGAGAACATTCAGCTCATTAATGGCCTCAATCATAGGAGAAGAGGCTGTAAGAGCCAGGCTTCTGCACTCAGCACTGATACGCTGCATAAAATAAATTGAGAAGTTTTGAAAATGTTGTTTTTTATTTTTCCATCATTTGCAGATAAGTGACATGACTCCATCTTGTGATTTCCAAAAAAGCCACAACTTTTCTTTTGTGATGTTGCATTTTCACTGTTGGACATTGTATATTCCATGTGCACTTCATATGTTACTTGTTGATACATTGAATATATTCTATAATCTTGTGATTTGTATACACTACATACATATCCAGCACATCTTTATACCTAGATGGTCACACTGCTCTCTTGTATCCTCTCACTTTACAAGTCTTTGTGCAGGAGCAGTTGTGGCAATGTGGACTTATTCTCCTTACACATCTCTTTATCTAACATACTTTCCATATGATTGTTCTTCAGGTGAACTCTCCCTTCCATCTACATATGAAGTACAGTGGTCTTGGGTGATTCCATGTTTGTGTCTCTTCTCATGCCGAGTTGTTGGCAGTGGTGGGAGATTCTCAGCCATCATCCACTATAGAGGTGATAATGAGCCTGGACCAGCAAGTAATGGGATTACAAGGCTCCAGACTGGTGAGACCTCTGCAGTCTATTGTGTCTCATGGACAATTCTATAACATTAAGAACATAATAATGGAGGGAAGCACAATCCAATGCACCAATACCTGAGTGGTTTCTGGAGGAAACAAATAGGAAATGTGATATTTATTTTAGGTCTTGAAATTAGAAGAATTAACATCACAACCAAGTCATCAGTTTTCTTTACAACATGACCAAGAGTCCACAGGAGCAAAATGGACACAATTCTGTCTATTCAGTGAGTCTGTTATAAAACTGTATAATTTATACATAGATAAGAGCTGAACAAGTAGTGATCTGATATTCCACAGACAGATACTTCGACTTATAACCTATTGGGTCCAATGAGAGACAATGGGATCCCGCCGGTTTACACAACGATATCAAAATGTATTTCCAAGTAATCCTCCATACAGGGGTGAACCGGGGTAGTTTTTCTTATTACCGGATAATAAACAGATAGATGAGTGATAGATAGAAGGTAGATAAACAGAGATAATAGATCAACAGATAAAAGATTGATAGATAATAGAATGATAAAAGTTATATTAGATATAGATAAATACATGATAGATAACCTTTTTAAACTGATGAAGATAAATGATATATTAACATAGATAAATTGTCAAATATTAAAAAAATATAGTAAATTTATATGAAGATACATAGAATGATGAATATGTGAAGAATATTACAGACAGTTACAAAGCCACATAGAAATAGAAAAAAATATTGAAATATTAACTAAATAATAGAGATTAACTGAAGAGGTAAATATATATAAACTTTTTTGGAGGAGAGGAGTGATTGTGATGTTACTTCTCTTTTCTGGTGTTAATGTAACTAATTCCTTGGCTTGTGCTCTGTAATCAGATTTACACCCACTGATACCTGTAATGCTGGAGACAATGGCAGGAACCAGGTGACCCCTCCCCAGTCTACACTGATATAAAGCAGGCTCTCCTCTCTGACCTCACACACTGTCCTGGTGAAGACCCTTCTGGAGTCTTCTGCTCCACATCCTGCACTGCAGAGACTTTCCCTCCGCTACTCTCCTCCATCACCTGTAAGGTAATTGCACAGTGACCATATGGACAATAGTTCTGTAAATCCCATAGATATAGAAATGTCTCCTGGACTGACGGCCCCGATAACTGATCTTACTGCTATATTGTGTTACAGGAGGATATTGATTGCTGTGGGCATCATTGTCTTTTTTCCTTTTGAGACCCTTTTTATATATGAGCCTCATGGAGTCTGGATGCCCCTTACCTCCAATAACTCTTGTAAACTTCTTCCCGTCAGAATCTTCCTTCACTTTTAATTTTTGCACTTTATCAACTGTGTCTTTTCCAATCATATTAGAATAAAAAGGTTGAAGACTTTGACACAAGTACAGGGTCAGCCTCCTATTATTTTTTTTAAGCACCTTGTAGTCTTTTGCCTTCTTTTTTGATTATTACTACTTTTCCTGTTAAGGTCAATTTTCAGATTTACCCAACAATTTTTGAAAGTGCAGAATGAGCTATTGTTTATGTGCGCTGAAGTGTTATATTTTAGAAAAGCATTCAATTTACCAAATAATATTTGAAAAATTTCTAGTTGGGGTAACGTGGTGATGTAAATGTAATTTAACTACTTTATTTTTTAGATTGTTTTTTCTTGCAAGTCATGTTTTTGTTACTTTAACTTTTCGTCCTTTTTTAACAGAAATTATATATGATTGTCTGATTTCTTATTTAATGTATTGAAAAACAGTTGTATTCCAGTTGTATGACTGAAGCCTCCACCTTTGAGGAATATGAAAAAAAAAAAAAAAAAAAAAAGAAAAAAAAAAAAATGCATATTTTACAAAATCTGTACAAGTAACTATTCTCTTTTTTCTTCTCAGATAAAATGGCTGCAAAGAATTGTATTCCAGTTTCCATGAGGCAGGAACTCTTGGCCGGAGTGGACCATGTGAAAACTGTGGCCAACAGATTCCAAATGTTGGATTCCACCATAATTACCATAATTGGAGAAAATTTTGCAACAATTTTGTGTAAAAGATATACTGGACACTGGTATCCAGAGAACCCAATCAAAGGACAAGCCTATAGGTACATTTCTAGATATTTTCCATATTGGTCTTGCAGACGCTCAAGAAATTTCCTATGTTGTACTAATGGCATCTCATCTCTAATGTCTCATTTTATTCTTTTAGGTGTATCAGAATAAACAGTGAAAGCAGAGATGAGAGCATATTAGAGGCTTGTGCTCTTACCCGTATAGGATTTCAAGACCTTGCTCTGCCCAAGGAAATCACCTTGTGGATTGATCCTTTTGAAGTTTCTTGCCGGTGAGTAGTTACTCTGTATATGATATTCAGTAGATATGGTTCCAAAAATTCCTATGACTGATAATCATTTCTTTTTGATTTATCTTTGCACAGATTGGGGGAAGAAAATTTCCCCTTCACTGTGGCGAGCTTCGATCCAAGATCCCCTCGATATGACGATGTGTCTTTAACACCAGAAGAGGTTGAACAAGAACCTTCATCTCCATGTATGGGTGACTGTGCCATACAGGTCACTGAGGATATCGGAGAAACTTGGAGCTTATCACCATCATCATCTCCAACAGTTAGTGAAGATGGAGATAGTGGAATCGACGAAACTCCAAGTTCTCCGGTGGAGCAAATACAGAGGAACACAAGACCAGATCAAGTAAGAAATCCTTAATCACTGATACTTGGGTTACAGGAAAATAACACACTAAGGGTACATGATGGTAAGACATGGAATTTGGGATAATTTACGTTGACAATTAGGCGCAGGATAAATCCATTTTCTTGAATTAACCCTCCGTATTCTTGTACGTTCAGGCCTCTCCTGCTCTATTTAGAACTTGGGCTCCGCTCTGGTTTCCACCATGGAGGGTTCATCTTTTTAATGACCCCAATTCCCAGCATCGGCCCTGGTTTTAGATGCTGCCAGGTGCTGGTGGCTTCAAAATACAGGATCTACAAATTGTAATAAAAAATATTGATGCACTTTTTATATTTATTTCTTTGTAAAAATGTGAATATAATTCTTGCAATAAAGATCTGATGAGATGACTCTGCATCTCTGATTATAATTCTTTAAGTAATGGACCTTGGAACACGTCAAACTACAAGATTCCCACATTGTTTATATGTATGAGGTTGGAGGAGGGCATGTAAACCAAATGTCACTGTGTCCTCTGAAGTGTATACTGAGCATGCGCGAGCTCCCGACACAAAATTGTGTCGTCATGTACAGACATCCAATATGGAGGCACTTTACTTTAAATGTTGCATTACAGGAGAACTTTTCAACACCTGTACACCTTTTCTGGTCTCTTCAGGTGTCTGTGCTTCTATATGCGGGGTCCTCAAACCCACGTATAAAGGACTTGTTAATCATTCCTAGTATAGAGTCCTGACTCTAGAGGTCACTTCCCTGGATTCTCTGATGATCATTCTCGCATTATTTTACAGCAACATTTCACATCAAGATCCTCATTTCACCCATGTTCTTCAGGCCAAAACATATAAAACATTTACACCCAATTAACAACATAGTGCAACGCTTCCCCCCTCCCTCCAGTGTATTCTATAAGTAGTTCATGGACAAAAGAGTGAAATAGTTGTTTAACTGTAAACCAATCTATTGCAGAGCTTTTTGGTAAATGTTTCTTGTTTTACCTTCAGGTGCATATATAAAATGGTTTTTGGGGTTACCCATTCTAGAGCAAGCAAGTACAACTGTTCATGTGAAAAACACGGGCTCTCCAAATTAATACCGGCTACATTAAGTGATTGACCTTGTGCTTTGTTTATAGTCATAGCAAATGCAAGCCGGATCAGGAACTGCAGACGCTTAAAATTGAAGGGCATGTCGCTTGGTAGCAAAGGTATACGCGGAAAGAAAACATTTGCTCCCTTAGAGTTTCCAATAAGAATAGTGGCTTCAATAACATTGAGCATGAGACTCTTAATGCACAATCTTGTGCCGTTAGACATTTTTGGTGGGTCAAGGTTTCGAAGCAAAATTGTGGCTCCTATTTTTAAAGTGAGCTTATGCGGAGGCATTCCAGGAGGCTCCAAAAATTTCTGGAACTCCAATGGATACATCACGGCTTGTTCAGTTTCCATGACTGAATCAATGGACATGTATGTGGTCGCTAGACCAGGCAGCCTTCCCTGAATTAGTAGATTTATGGATCTGACACTAGCATTTTTAGGCGCTAGGATTGCACATTCACAAAGCCACTGATGGTTGGTAAAATTGTCACAAATATCAAGGAAAACTTGGTCAATAAATTCCATTACCAAAGATGTCATTTTACAAAAAAATCTTCTGAAAGGAAAGGAGACCAGAAGTGGAATCAATAGGGAACCTGTCATTTCCAAGGCATAGTAGCTGGTGTGTAAATTTGTCCGCAGTTTTTTCTCATCAAATGTACTCGCATATTAGTAGTAAGAGTTTGCTTCTGAACATGTATCCACTGTAAGGTAGCGCTTATTGTTAGTGTTGATTAACACTCACTTGCAGCGGATTCACAGCACACAGGTACACTTTCCATTTAAACAGTCTATGCGGCTTATTATACAGCATAAACCATAAAACCAACAGTCTTACATCAGACATGTCAGTGTTCATGTTTGGCTCCACTCTCTCAGACCTGTGGCCACTAGAGTTGAGCGAAACGGGTCGAAAAAATTCAAAAGTCGCCGACTTTTGGCAAAGTCGGGTTTCATGAAACGAAACCCGACCCTAGGATGAGGTCGGCCACGAGGTCGGCGACTTACGCGCCAAAGTCGCGTTTCAAAAGTTTGTTTTGCGCTCTTTCAGCCAATCAGGATCCACGGACACTGTGGGGAACGTGATGACATAGGCACGGGTCACCACCATCTTTCAGAAGGGCATGCAAGTGATTGGCTTGCTTTGGTGGGCGTCACAGGGGGTATAAAAGGGCGTGCACGCCGACCGCCATCTTACTTCTGCCGATCTTAGTATAGGGAGAGGTTGCTGCTGATTCTGTAGGGAGAGCGTTAGGCAGGGAAGAAGACAAAAAAACTGCTTCTGCTGCTAGCGATTTGGCCTGCACAACACACCAGTCACTGTGTGTGCAGTGCAAGGGGAGGCTATATAGTGGTGTATCAGTGGTGTTGGTTGTTGGGCTGCCTTCTAAGGCTTCCTGACATTCCTGCATTGCTGTTTACCCACTGCTCCGCAAACTGCTTTTTGAAAAGCAATCCAATCTCCCTTATCCTCTAGTCACTTTTGTCACAGCTGTGCCATCGAGCCTGTCACATAGCGCTCAGATATCAGTGGGCCTCACACAATCCAAAAGTGTCCAGTGTCCACAAGTGTGTGCAGAAATTCAAAATCTCCCCTGTCCTATAGACACCTTGTACCTTGATTTACATTACTATATAGTTTGTTGGATTTTTGTTGGTAATGATGGTGTTGGTGGTGGATCTGATGGTAGTGGCAAGAGCAAAATAGGACCGAATGCAGGAGGTGCTGACCCTGCGTCATCAACTGGCTACATAAGGCCTCGAACGCTTAGTTTTCTAGGAGTTGGCAAACCGCTTTTAAAGCCAGAGCATCAGGAAAAAGTTTTGTCTTACATTGCTGACTCAGCCTCCAGCTCTATCGCCTCCTCTTCTTCAGTTGTAAAAAGTAAAAGCACTGAGTCGTCATTGGAGGCTCATGTTCATGAACCACACCTTTCCTTGTGTCCTTCACCCCAACCAAGATTGAAGGATGACGCAGGCCATACTACTGATTACTCCATGGAGCCGTTTTCACACACCATGCCTGGATTATCAAGTGAAATGGTGAATTACCCAGGCCAAGATGAATCTGACATGGAGTGCACTGATGCACAGCCGCTGATGGATGATTCTGCTGGTACATTCACTCAGAGCACTACATTGTCCTCGCAGTGTACAGAGCCAGATTCTGACCCTGATGAGACTCCGGTGCCCCTTCCCGCATACTATACCACCATACACAGTGACACAGAGGAAGGTGCACATGACATAGAAGAGGAGGTGATGGATGACCCAGTTGTTGACCCAGATTGGCATCCATTGGGGGAAGAGGGTGCTGCTTCCAATAGCTCAGATGAGGAGCATCCACAGCAGACATCGACATCGCAACAGCTGTTATCTGGCAGGTCCGGAGCACTCCAAAGACAGGTTCCAAACATCAAAAGAGTTGCTGGACAGCTTGTCCAGAGGGTCAAAAGATCACAGCGTGCTAGGCCACAAAATGTCTGCCAAAGTAGGAAGAGTGCAGTGTGGCACTTTTTTGACCAAAGTCCTCATGATCAGGCCAAGGTTATCTGTAAGAAGTGCACAAAGACCTTTAGCCGAGGGAAAAATCTGAGAAATTTGAATACCAGTTGCATGCTTAGACATTTAACCAGCATGCACTTGCAAGCGTGGACACAACACCAAACCTCAAGTGCCACATGTGCAACTGATCACAACGAAGGTAGTCAGCAACACTACATTGTTTCCCCCACTGTAAGCCCACCGGTTAGCACAGCAGCAAATGAGGTGTCATTGCAAGGCCACAGCAGTCAGGGAATCCCACTGTTATATCAACGAAAGACTGAATCTAGGCCATCAGAAAGAACACCAACTCGATCACCATCATCAACCCTCTCTCAGTCCGCCCTGTCCACCGCTACTTCCACCATATGCAGCTCTCAAGTCCAGCTCACCCTCCCAGACACTATGAGTAGGTCAAGAAAGTACTCAGTCTCTCATCCGCGTACACTGGGTTTGAAAGCCCACATTGCCAAACTAATCTCGTTTGAGATGATGCCCTTTTGGTTGGTGGAAAGCACAGCTTTTCGCGAACTCATGGCCTATGCAGTACCACGCTATGACCTACCCAGTCGCCACTTCTTCTCTCGCAAAGCCATCCCAGCCCTCCACCATCATGTGAAAGACCGCATTGTCCATGCACTCAAGCAGTCAGTGAGCGGAAAGGTGCACCTCACAACTGATGCATGGTCCAGTCGGCATGGCCAGGGCCGTTACGTGTCCATCACTGCGCACTGGGTTAATGTGGTGGATGCAGGGTCCACAGGGGACAGCGGTGGTGGGACAGTGCTGCCTAGCCCACGGTATAGGAAACAGTTGGCTGTAGGCGTTCGACCCTCCTCCTCCTCCAGAAGCGAAAGCTCGTCCACAGAGCGCAGTCGTACGAGCACTCCATCTGCAGCTGCCACTGTTGCACACGATGTGTCCCCCTATCGAGCAGCTAGTGGAAAGCGTCAGCAGGCTGTGTTGCAGATGATGTGTTTGGGCGACAGACACACCGCCGAGGTGCTGGCCGAGTACTTGAAGCGACAAACTGAGTCATGGCTGGGCAGTGTCCATCTTGAGGCAGGCAAGGTAGTTAGTGATAACGGCCGTAATTTTGTGGCAGCCATAGCCCTTTCAAAACTCAGCCACATACCTCGCTTGGCTCACACCTTGAACCTGGTGGTGCAGTGCTTCCTCAAAAATTATCCGGAGTTAACAGCCCTGCTCCAGAAGGTGCGAAGACTGTGCGCGCACATCCGCCGGTCGCCTGTACACTCCATTCGTATGCAGAAGCTGCAGCGATTGCTCCACCTTCCCAACCACCGCCTCATTATCGACATTGCAACAAGGTGGAACTCCACCCTGCACATGGTGGAGCGGCTGTGCGAGCAGAGGCAGGCCATAATGCATTTGTGGGAGGATACACGGCCAGGCACTTTGAGAGCAGACATGGAGTTGACAGGTGTGCAGTGGTCGAAGCTGAAAGACCTTTGTAAAGTCCTTCAGTGTTTTGAGGAATGCACACGGCTGGTAAGCGCAGACGACGCCATCCTAAGCATGAGCATCCCACTTATGCGTCTGCTCATGCAAACTTTGACGCACCTTAAGGAGCAGGCATCTGCAGCCAATGTTGATGAGGAGGAAGAGGAGGAGGGAATCCTTGATGACATTCAGCCATTGTCTGCTCAGGGACCTCTCCTGGACGAGGTGGAGGAAGAAGAGGAGGAGGAGGATGATGATGGGGATGATTACTTAGGGGAGGAGGATGCATCTCGTGGGGCAAGTGAAAATGTTGGCGTGGCAAGGTCTGGTACAGGGTTTGTGCGTGACTGGAGGGATGTGGATTTGCCAGAAAGTGCTCCTCCACCCAGCACTCGCAGTGCATCATTGACACCGGGAACATTGGCCCACATGTCAGATTATGCCTTGCGGATCCTAAAAAGGGACCCCCGCATTGCCAAAATGATGAACGATGACGACTACTGGTTGGCCAGCATCCTGGATCCACGCTATAAAGGCAAATTACAAAACATCATGCCACAGGACAACCTTGACCTAATATTGGCTAATAAACAAGCAACTCTGGTAAATCGGTTGCTTGAGGCATTCCCAGCACACAGCAGCGGTGATGGTTCTCACACGAGCCGTACGGGCCGGGGGCAGCTTGGCAGAGGTGTTCGTGGTGCACACAGCAGAAGTGGCATTGGAGACAGGGGTTTCATGACAATGTTGTGGACTGATTTTTCAAGTACCGCTCACACAACTGGTAATACTGCATCGATGGAAAGTGACAGGAGACAGCAGTTGTCAACTATGGTTACAAACTACTTTTCCTCCCATATCGATGTTCTCCCACACAGGTCATTCTCCTTTGACTATTGGGCCGCTAAACTGGACACCTGGCCTGAATTGGCCCAATATGCCTTACAGGAGCTCGCTTGCCCAGCTGCAAGTGTGCTATCGGAAAGAGTCTTCAGTGCAGCTGGATCAATCCTGACAGAAAAAAGGACCCGTCTGTCAACCCAAAATGTGGATGATCTAACCTTCATTAAAATGAACCACGCATGGGTTTCCAAGGATTTTGTCCCACCTTCCCCTGATGACACATAGGGTGACAGAAAAATGGCTTGCTTTGGTCCACCTCATCCTGGTACTTCACCCATTTCGCCTTTTGCATCAGCTGAATGTCCAACATCAACATATGCCACTTTCTAAAACTCCCTAACTGTGCTGCCTCCCCCCCCATGGCCGGGGTCACCACCTAGCGCACGACACCGTGCGAGTGCCGTTGCCCTGGACAGGTGGGTAGGCCGACTCTTGGGCGCGGGCACTGGCACAGGGTCCCTCATAGTGCAATCAAGTGTCTGACGGTGGTGGTGCACACCCGCCGTCAGACACACCGCTGTACTATGAGGGGCCCAGTGCCAGTACCGACGCCCACGAGTGGGCCCCCCTTGCTTGGGCAGGGCCCCAGCATTTGCAATCTTTACCTCTCCCTGCTCCTCCGCTGTGTAATCTGGGACGTCAAATCCATACTGTGCCTGACACCGTCTGAGCCTGCCTCATGCTGTATAGACATATTTTGAATGTGTACGCTATCCATACATGTTATCCAGGGATACGGTACCCTTTCTAACCTTTGTGCAATCACGTGCAATCCATACTGGGCCTAACACCGTCTGAGCCTGCCTCCTGAGACATATATTTTGAATGTGTACGCTATCCACACATGTTATCTGGGGATACGGTACCCTTTCTCACCTTTGTGCAATCACGTGCAATCCATACTGGGCGTGAGAACGGCTGGCGAGCTGTTAAGCAAGCTACAGCACCTGTCCAGACAAGTACAGGGATTCCCTAGCGAGGAGACTTATTTCATTGTTTTCAATGTTGGGACAGCAATTTTTGGGGAGCACTATACTCTGGAGAATGATAGATGGGGCCCACCATACACTGGAACATTCCAAAGGTGGACATCAGACACTGGAGCAGCATTTACAGGGCCCATTATACACTAGAGCATTAGAAATGGGGCCCATTATGTTTGGAGCATTATTTGGGCCCATTAGACAGTGGAGCTTCATCCATGGGGACCAACATATACTGTAGCATTATGTGGAGCTCATCATCTACTGTTTCAAACATTATATGGGACCAATGATTCTGTATGGAGAAATAGATGGGCCTCATGATGAGATGTAAAAAGTGAGGTATTTTTCATTGTACTATACCGCTATTTATCTGCCGTATCGGAGCATGATTAGTTGTGGTATGTGTTAAAGGGGCGCTCTTTCGCCCAGGGCACATGAAAACCTGCAGCCAGCCCTCCCCCCCCCCACAACTTTAGCCAAATAACCCCCATTTTTCAGTGCGTAACTTGTATTATGAAGTTAATTAAGGTTGACAAGCTTAAGAAAGAAGAATTGATGCTTTTGGCATTCAAATGGGCACTGTAGGTGTGTTTCCTGTCCTCCTCTCACTGACGACTTTTATTCCCCATTGACTTACATTGGGTTTCGTGACGACCCCGACTTTTCCCTATAATCGGACGATCTTGCTCGACCCGACTTTTGGAAAAGTCGGGTTTCACGAAACTAAACGCGACCCTAAAAAACCAAAAGTCGCTCAACTCTAGTGGCCACACTGCCATGTCCAGTAAACAGGCTCTATAGCCTCAACACAGTTATTTCCCCCTGTCCAAGGCTACCTCTTAGGAGCTCCTGCTCTAGATCTCTGCTCCATAGTCTGAACCCAGTCTCTTTCTGACCTCGGTCAGTATCACTCACGTTTGTCAGGGAAGCTGCTGAACTGGGATCACCATACCAGACAACGCCTTGCTCGCTAGGCCGCCTTACAGTTTCAGATCCTCAGCCGGGCGGTAGTTTCCCAATGCAGAGCCGTCAGTGACTCTGGAAACACTGCCTCTGTGTGCTGTTCAGGACTTCTGTCCCCACTTGGAATCGTCCAACACACAGGCCACCAGGTCCAAAGCCTCCATGTGCTCTTAAGGGAGGTAGAACACCTTCCAACACATAAGCCATCCAGGACCTTCCACATGAACCCATCAGGTCCATACACTCTCCCCATGTGACCAGACCTCAGGCACATTATATGGTCCATAACTACACCCACAAGTGAGGTATGGATCACTTGGTTATGACCTCTATAAAGGTCTTTTTCACACAGCCACATACACAGTTTTTATCCTGGGCGTTCAGACACACGCCCCTGGGTGGGTTTGTAGGTGACTGGTGAGATGGGTGGGACCATTTTTCCTATTACAATGAAGGAATGCCTGCATGCTTGTCCCATACAGCGCCCCCTAGCTGTCACAGGGGTCGCTGCATCACACCACAGATAAGATTTTAGACAGGCATTCAGCTCATCCGCTGGTGTTGCTCCCTTAAGAACAGGTAATGTCTGGTAGAAATCACCTGCAAAAATTACAACAATTCCCCCCCTAAATCCCTTCGTGACCCAGCCTGTTTTCTCCTTTCTGATCCAGCTAATTTTTACCATTGTTCCTTTATGAGGTCATAACTCTAGAATGCTTCAACAGATCGCACAGATTCTGAGAATGTTTTAGCAGTAAAATTTCTTCGATATGACTTGGCTTATTTGTTAAAAAAAAAAAATAAATAAATAAGGAAATTTGGTGAAAATTTTGAAAAAAATTTAGCAATTTTCCAAATTAAAATCTTTCTGCACTTAAATCAGAGAGTCATATCACCCAAAATAGTTAATAAATAACACTTCCCACATGTCTACTTTACATGAGCACAATTTTGGAAACCAAAATTTTATTTTGTTAGGAAGTTATAAGGGTTAAAAATTGACCAGCGATTTCTCATTTTTTGACAAATTTTACAAAATTTTTTTTTTTTTTTAGAGACCACATTACATTTGAAGTGACTTTGAGGGGTTTACATGACGGAAAATATCCAAAAGTGACGCCATTCTAAAAACTGCACCCCTCAAGGTATTCAAATCCACATTCAAGAAGTTTATTAACCCTTCAGGTGCTTCACAGGAATTTTTGGAATGCTGAAGGAAAAAACAAATATTTACTTTTAATGGAAAAAGGTCTCTCGTGCACCCGTCCCCCCCCCCCCCCATCTATGACGTCACAGTAGTACCACCCCCAAATCCCGCCGCGGCCTCGACGTTACTTCCGCCTGGAGTACGTGAGGTACAGGCGTCTACCTGCTCCTCTGCCACACGTCGTACCACTCATCACCTTTGCCAGCAGTCGCCACCCCGACTGGATTGCGGTAAACAAATATCACAAGTGCATTGTAACGTTAATACACTTAGTAGATTATCCTCCATTTAGTGCCGTGCCATATTCATCACAACGGTGGACATCGCTCCTGCCCCGGTTTTAATACAGCCAGCACAAATCAACACAAGAATCCCATCAAGAATCACTGCCCACTCTGCGTCCTCAAATCCATTTAGGTGGCTTCTTTTCATATTCAGAGCTCCACTACATTGCTCAGCGGACATTGCTCCCGTTTCTCTTTTGGTTAGCACAAAACCAGCACAAGTAAGTGCATACGTACTTTTCAAACTGGTACTAAGTGTCCAGCTTATGGTCACTGTTACAAATCAAATTCAACTCCTTTTCTTATACAGTACCGTGAAAGGGACCACTGTACCATTCTAAACGGAATAGTAACGCTTAGAAATAACCAGTAAGTACAGTTGATATACGAGGTGCAGTGCGGATTATTAACATTATATATTACTTTATTTTACCCTTATTACCCCACCAGCATCATCGGCTACTATAAGAAACCATTACTACAGAATAATTCACAAAATTTTTGCTACTTAGAGTGGAGGAGTAGTAGAATGTTCTATGTAGGTTGAGATATCCAAGTACCAACAATTAAACCCACAATTCTTTATCTATAACTAAGGACCTTTTTCGCTCTTTTTTTCCTCTGTATATCTGCTCAGTATAGCACGGTGAATTACATGATTACACGGTCTTTTTAATATTTACTTTTATTTCACTAAAATTTTCATTTAGACCTAATTTTTTTTTACTTTTGCAAGGGTAACAGGATAAAATGGACCATAAATTGTGTTGTGGAACTTCTCCTGAGTATGCAGATACCCATGTGTGGGGGAAATCTACTGTTTGGGCGCTATAGTTTTTCCATATTTTGGCCCACAGAGTCATTTGATGGCTTGATTTTTGAGGGACGAGCTGATGTTTTTATTCCTACCATTTTGGGCACATGAAAGTTTTTGATTACTTTCTATTCCAATTTTCGGGACACAGAATGAACAAAAACCAGCAATTCAGGAATAGTTTTTCTTTGTTTTAAAATGGAAAAATTATAGCTCTCAATATATGGTGATGTTAAGACTAGTTTTTGCAATAAGAAGCCCTGCCGTGCGCCGAAACAGTGATTTTCCCCCACATATAAGGTATGGGCGTACTCAGGAGAAATTGCACAACAAATTGTATGAAGCCATTTCTCCTGATACCAATATGAAAATACAAACTATTGAGCTAATAAAGATTTGGGAAAAATGTGATTTTTTTTATTTCCACGACTATGCTATAAACTTCTGTGAAGCACCTGGGGATTCAAGGTGCTCAATACACATCTAGATAAGTTCCTTAAGGGGTCTAGTATCTAAAATGGTGTCACCTGTAGGGGGAGGGGGGGGGGGATTTCCACAGTTTAGGCACATCAGGGGCTCTTCAAAAGCGACATGGCGTCCGCTAATTATTCCATCAAATTTTACATTCAAAAAGTCAAATGGCACTCCTTCGCTTACGAGCTCTGCCGTGTGCCCAAACAGTGGATTTCCCCCACATATGGGTATCGGCATTCTCAGGAGAAGTTCCGCATGTGGTAAAATTGATAAAGCAGTTTTATTCTTTGGGTTAGTATGATTAGAGTTATACCTCATTTATATAATTTTATATTTTTTTGATGCTTTTACAGAATAAAAACTATTGCTTATGGAGCTGTATGGCAGCTTGTTTTTTGCAGGACAAGATGACGTTTTTAGTGGTATGTTTATTTTTGTCCGTCTTTTTGCTCGTGTGTTACTGCACTTTTTGTTCGGCGCTATGATAAAGCATTGATTTTTGCCTTATTTTTTTACTTATTTTTTTTTTTTTACAGTGTTCACTGAAGGGGTTAACTAGTGGGACACTTATAGAGCAGGTCGTTACGGATGCAGAGATAAATAAAAGTACACATTTATTTTTTTAAATCACATAACTAAATGTATTTTGTTATGAATGGGAAAATGAGGAAAAAAAAAAAAAAAAAAAAAAAAAAACCACCGACAAGCCAAGTCTCAGAAAACCAGAGAAGTTGGTAACTATGCAGATTGTAGATCCCTGATCTTAACCGCAACAACTAGCAGCAGTCGTGGAGCGTTCCTACGTTGGTCCTAGACGCCTCGTCACAACCGGAGAACTACATAAGCCTAAAGCAGGAAAAGAGGAAAACTAACTGCCCCAGAGAAGACCCAAAAGGAAAGACAGCCCCCCACATGTATTGACGGTGAAACAAGATGAAAATACAAACAAAGGCAGGAAAATAGGCTGAGTAAACGATGGGGCCCGGCTAACTAAAAAGGACAGAAAAGGACAGACACTGTCTGCAATCTGCCAAAAAACAACCTACAAAAATATCGTCCAACACTTCTGATAGCAAAATTAACCCTGAAGTCACTAGACTTCTAAACCTGTATCAGCAGTCTGAAATATTCTGAGACAGCAAAAAAAAAAAAAAAAAGGCCAATTTAATAAGGGACAAAAAGCAGATTGGCAAATACTGATTAATAGGAGTGGAATTTCAGCATAGCCCCAGTAGGAGCAGGTTGATTACACAAAAAACTGGATTGAACAACAAGCGCAAGTGTGAACATTAGCAAAAAAAACAAACAACTTGAGAAGACTGGAAGAGAGCTGAAGTCAAGGACCTGAGAAGCAGACTGAATCACCAGCACCCGGATAGCGCATCGGCTGTCTTATATCCAGTCTGATTCTCCAGAGATCCAATCGTTATCTTCCTCATCAGGTGGCAGATCACTACCACTTAAACCAACTGCACTACCTCCTGTCACCACAAGAGGGAGAACGGAAGGGGAACTCTCAAATGGTGGAGCAGAAAATGAGTTCATGACAATATTTATTGGTACAATATTTATTTTGTTTTCTTAGGGGAGTTTTTAAAAATATTTTTACATATTATAATCTTTTTTTTTTACTTTGTAACATTGTCCCAGGATGGGACATTACTACACATACTGTCAGATCACTGATCTGACACTTACCAATGCTGAATATCAGATCAGTGATCTGACAGGCAGTGAAGAAGGCTTCTCAGGTCCTGCTCTCCACCTCCCTGCAGGATCCAGAAGGACCCCGCCACCATCTTGGAGCTGGGTGTCTCCATGGAGACCACTGGCACAACGTGATCGCAGCGGCATCAGAGGGGTGAAATATCCACGATTGGTGCTAACACTGATCGTGAGCCTTACAGCGGGGTCTCAGCTGTTACATACAGCTGACACCCATACCCTGTCACCGCGGTGCTCAGCGTGAGGCCACGGTGATCATGCAGCCATAATAGTACTGATGCAGGGAAGAAATGCATGTATCGCCGATTCCGATACCGGAAACCCATGCAAGTCAATGGGGCACAAATATCAGAATGAAAATAAACCCTTTCATTACTTGCACATCCAGTTCGGGAGGGGGAGTGTGGGTGGTGCGTGGGCGAACACTGTGCGTGTCTGTGTGCGGGCAGGGTCTGTACGAGTATCGTCTGATGGGACTACAAGTCCCATTGGGCTATGCCTGATACAATGACAGGGATTGACACGTTAGCCAATGATGGGAAAGTAGTAGTCCCATCACCCGGCTAATGTGTTGAATGTAAAAAAAACAAAACAAAAAAAAAAAAAACATATACACATACATACTACAGACAAACAATATACATACTACATATAGACATACAGTACATACTCACCATCACTTGATCCCCGAAGCCAGTGTCATCTGTAAAAAATATTAAAATATACAAGCAATATGCTCCCTGATCTGCAGAAATCTACGAGTGTCCCACGATCTCCCGAGGAGAACAGCAGCATCAGCTGATGCAACCGCTCTCTAGGGGCACCAGGAATACAATGACGGGAGGTAGGTATCCTTCCGCACTGTATTCATCTGCCGCTGTAAAAAAAAAAAAAAACATCAAATAGTCCCTAGTCTCACTTTTGGCATTGCTGTGTGAGAAAGTTCCCATGCAGCTTTTGCCATAAAATGAGACCAGTGAACTATAGTAACCTCAGTGATCCACTGCAGGATATAGTTGTGGGACACTCGTGGATTTCTGTGGATCAGGGAGTATATTGTTTGTTATTTTAATATTTTTACAGTGTGATGACACTGGCTTCAGGGAGCAAAGCGACAAGTGATGGTGAGTATGTACTCTGTCTACACTGCGTTCCAAATTATTATGCAAAAAGAGTTTCGGAGTGATAAGGTTAGAATTTTTTTGTCTGTCATTTAAACTCATTGATGGTGATGTGTGTCAGGGCTCTTTATATCACTGAAAGCAATTGCAGATACCTGTGTAAATTAGTTTGGCAGGTGTGTCCAAATAAAGGTTAGACTACTTAAGAAGGCTGTTCCACATTATTAAGCAGCCTACATTTTTTGCCAAAAAGGGAAAGAAAAAGGATGTGTCGGCTGCTGAGAAGCAACAAACTGTGGAGTATTTAGGTCAAGGCATGACTACAATCAACATTGCCAAGACACTTCATCGTGATCATCGCACAATCAAGAAGTATGTAGCTGATTCCCAGCACACATGTGCGTGCTGATAAGGAAAAATTGAGGACTCTTTCCAACAGGCAATTGCGTCAGGTTAAAAGAGCAGCTGCAAAAATGCCTTGTCATAGCAGCAGACAAGTTTTTGAAGCTGCTGGTGCCTCCAACGTCCCCCGAACAACAAGATGCAGGGTCCTTCAGAGGTTTGCAGCTGTACGTAAGCCATCCTGTCAACCACCTCTTTCCACTGTACACAAGCAGAAACGGCTCCAGTGGGCCCAACGATACATGAAGACTGACTTCCAAACTGTTTTGTTCACCGATGAGTGCCGTGCAATGCTCGATCGTCCAGATGGATGGCTGGTTGATGGACACCCCATGAAAACACGGCTAAGGTGCCAACAAGGAGGAGGTGGAGTAATGTTTTGGGCTGGAATCATGGAGAGAGAGATTGTCAGCCCCTTTCGGATCCCTGAAGGGGTAAAGATGAACTCCATAATCTATGTGGAGTTTCAAAAACAGCACTTCCTGCCATGGTTTAAGAGGAAGAACCGTGCATTCCGCAGCAAGATCATTTTCATGCATGATAATGCACCGTCTCATGCTGCAAATAACACATCTGCATCTCTGGCTGCTATGGGCATAAAAGAGGACAAACTTATGGTGTGGACACCATCTTCCCCTGACCTCAATCCCATTGAGAA
Source organism: Dendrobates tinctorius (assembly GCF_039654945.1). Lineage (NCBI taxonomy): Eukaryota > Metazoa > Chordata > Amphibia > Anura > Dendrobatidae > Dendrobates > Dendrobates tinctorius. The sequence continues at coordinate 43,017,332 of NW_027361696.1, read as the reverse complement.
CTTCTGGAACATCATCAAAAGGAGTTTCTATGATGGTGGGAGGCAGTTCACATCTAAGCAACAGCTCTGGGAGGGTATTCTGTCCACATGCAAAACAATTGAAGCACAAACCATCCAAAAACTGACAAATTCAATGGACGAGAGAGTTCAGAAGCTTCTTTCGAATAAGGGGTCCTATGTGCAAATGTAACATCACCTAGAATAAAGTTTTGACTTGAAAACTGTTTGATTTCATTTTGTAATAAGCTGATAATGCTTATTTCACAATTGACCATTTTTTTGTTCAAAATAAAAAAGGTTGAAAACTCTGCTGTGCATAATAATTTGGAACATGCATTTTGAGTGTTTCTTATTTTTAAAAATATACTGTTTTCATAGGCAGTTTGTTCAAAAACATTGCAATAATACTAGAATAGTAGACGACTGGAAAATAACTGACTGCAATTCATATAGTTAATTTAGAGAAAATATGAGGAAATATTTTTTGCATAATAATTTGGAACACAGTGTATATGTATGTATTGTATGTAGCATGTATGTATGTTTTATGAATATACTATGTATGTTGTATGAATGTAGTATGTATGTTTGTTTTTTTTACATTCAACACATTAGCCGGATGATGGGACTACTACTACTGTCCCATCATTGACACATTAGCCAATGATGGGACAGTAGTAGTAGTCCCATCATCCAGCTAATGTGTTGAATGTAAAAAAACATAACATACATGCTACATTCATACATGCTACATACAATACATACTCACCATCACTTGTCACTTTGCTCCCCGAAGCCAGTGTCATCTCACTGTAAAAATATTAAAACAGACAAGCAATATACTCCCTGATCCGCAGAAATCCACGAGTGTCCCATAACTGTCTCCTGCAGTGAATCACTGAGGTTACTATAGTTCACTTTTTTTTTTTTTTTTTTTTTACAGTGGCGGAGGAATACAGAGCGGAAGGATACCTACCTCCTGTCATTGTATTCCTGGTGCCCCTAGAGAGCGTTTGCATGAGCTGATGCTGCTGTTCTCCTCGGGAGATCGTCGTGGGACACTCGTGCAGATCAGGGAGCATATTGCTTGTTTATTTTAATATTTTTTACAGATGACACTGGCTTCGGGGATCAAGTGATGGTGAGTATGTACTGTTATATGTACTGTATGTCTATATGTATGTACGTACGTACGTACTATGTTTATCTGTAGTATGTATGCTGTATGAATGTAGTATGCATGTAGCTATATATTTGTTTTTTTTGTTTTTTCATTCAACACATTAGCCGGGTGATGGGACTACTACTGTCCCATCATTGGCTAATGTGTCAATCACTGTCATTGTAGCAGGCATCGCCCGATGGGACTTGTAGTCCCATTGGACGATGCCCACACACACACACCCCACACCCCCCAGCAGGCCCACACAGACTGCGCATCATGATTACATCATTTCTGCAGCCAATTACAGCCATGCCATTAGTTAACATGGCTTACACAACTGGCTCATTACATTATGGGAACTTCCGATTCCGATATTCGATATTGTAAAAATATCGGTACTCGGTATCAGAACTCCGATACAGCGAATATCGGCCGATACTGCACATATCGGGTATCGGAATGCTCAACACTATTAAGGACACAATACATTATAAAAGCACACGTATATTACAAAGACATGATACATGTTTCCAGGAACATCCCAAAGAACGGGGTATCACCCTCAGACAAAGGTACTTAAACAGCTCATGTTTATGGATTCATAACGCCATAGGCTTCCATAACACATGGTGCCATACCAGGTAATGACGCTCTACATGATGCCCATAGTGCAAAGTAAGCATAAAACAGTGCAGGAAGAGCTTACCAAGTGTTGAAGGGTTAAGAGAGGGGACCCCCACGCCAGATGTAGCCCCAACGTGCGTTTCGCTGAGCTAACACGCAGCTTTCTCAAAGTGCGATCAAGGGCCTCGACCTCTTTCTTGTGCGCCATCGTACATTCATCCCAAACAATTACTTTGCAAGTTTGTAATACCTTAGCTTTTCCAGAGCCCTTAGTGATATTACAGACAGGAGTTTGTGACAGCGTTGATTAACCCCTTAAGGTCGAAGCCACTTTGTAGGTTAATGACCAGGCCTTAATTTTTAAATTGGACCACTGTCAGTTTATGTGGTTACAACTCTGGAACTCTTCAACGGATCCCAGTGATTCGGAGTCTGTTTGTTCATGACATATTGTAGTTCATGTTAGTGGTAATATTTCTTTGATATACAGTATCTTGTGTTTATGAAAATAATGGAAATTTGTGAAATTTTGAAAATTTTTGCAATTTCCAAACTTTTATTTTTTGTACCCTTAAATCAGAGAGTGATGTCACACAAAATAATTAATAAATAACATTGCCCACATGTGAACTTTACATCAGCACAATTTTGGAAACTTTTTGTTAGGACGTTATGAGGGTTAAAAGTTGACCCACAATTTGTCATTTTTTCAACCATATCATATTTGAAGTGAGTTTGGGGGGTCAATATAACAGAAAATACCCAAACGTGACACCATTCTAAAAACTGCACTCCTCAAGGTGTTCAAAACCACATTCAAGAAGTTTATTAACCATTTAGGTACTTCACAAGAATTGAAGCAATGTGGAAGGAAAAAAAAAAAAAAATGAACATTTAACTTTTTTTCCCAAAAATGTTTATTTCGGGCACAATTTTTTTTTTAATTTTGTCAAGCGTATCAGGAGAAAATTAACCACAATATTTGCTGTGCAATTTCTTTTGAGTACATCAATACCCCATGTGTGGAGGAAGACCAATCTTTAGCATGTCAAATTGACTGGAATCGAGAGCGGACGCCATGTCGCATTTGGAGAGCCCCTGATAATAAATAATATTCTTTATATAGCGCCAACATATTCCGCAGCGCCCCTGATGTACCTAAACAGTGGAAACCCCCATTAGTAACCCCATTTTGGAGACTAGACCCCCCAAGGAACTTATCTAAAAGTGGGCTTCACAGAACCTTATAACGTACTGCCGTAAAATTGAAAAATCATTTTTTCCACAAAAATGATCTTTTCACCCCCAATATTTATTTTCCGAAGGGTAACAAGACCCCAAAAGTTATTTTGCAATTTGTCCTGAGTACGCCGATACCCCATATGTGGGAGTAAACCACTGTTTGGGTGCATGGCAGAGCTTGGAATGGAAGGAGCGCCATTTTACTTTTCAACGCAAAATTGGCTGGAATTGAGATCGGACGCCATTTCGCGTTTGGAGAGCCCCTGATGTACTAAACAGTGGAAACCCCCCACAAGTGAACCCATTTTGTAACTAGACCCCCCAAGGAACTTATCAAGATGTGTGATGAGCACTGAACCCCCAGGTGCTTCACATAATTTATAACGTAGAGCCGCGAAAATAAAATTAAAAAAAAAAAAAAAATCGTATTTTATAACACAAAAAATGATTTTTGCCCCAAATTTTTATTTTTACAAGGGTAACTCAGGAGAAATTGGACCCCAAAAGTTGTTGTGCAATTCGTCCTGAGAAAGCTGATATCTCATATGTGGGGGTAAACCACTGATGGCCTTACTGCGATCTTTGGAGGCAGAATGAGCAAATCCACAACAGGTGAAGAATTGGTTTTATTTTTTACGCCGTTCCTCACGCGGTATTGGTGATTAGTCAACTTTATTCTTTGGGTCAGTACGATTACAGCGATATCAGATTTACATTTTTTTATGTTTAGCTTCTGTCACACACACTAAAAGACGCTTTTTTGTAAGACGTTTTTGCATCGCCGTATTTTGAGAGCTATAATTTTTCCATATTTTGGCTGAGATTAGGTGAGGGCTTGTTTTTTTTCAGGCTGAGCTGATGTTTTTATTGGTACCATTTTTGGTGGACTTACGACACCCAATCACGGTGCCAGACCATGAAACACCGCAGCAATCTTTCATGCGGTCGTGCAGTGATTGGTTGGCCGCACAGCATTATCAGGGGTATAAGAGACCATGCATCGCCCTGCTCGGCGCAACGATTTTTGTGTCAGTTGGAAAATCGGACAGTTCAGTCGCTGTTCCATTTTTGCTAGAATGGAAGACTGAGTGCAGGATCCGTCGCTGTCCGACAAATTACGGACTCCGTCACTGGATTCCATCATTTGTCTGACAGCGACGGATCCTGCGTCCATAGCGGGGGTATGCGTGGGTCTGTGAAGGGGTATGCGGGGGTACGCTGTGGTCTGTGCAGAGTCTGCGAGGCTATGTGGAGGTCTGTGCATCTATGAAAGGTCTATGCGGGGCTGGGGTCTGTGCGAGGTCTGCGCTGCTGTGCTTGGGTCTGAGTGGGGGTCTGTACGGGTTCTGCAGTGCTGCGCTGGGGTCTGTGCAGGGGGATGCGAGTCTGTGCGGGTCTGCAAGGGGGTATGCGGGGCTGTTACGGGGGTCTGTGCAGGATCTGCGGGGCTGTGTTGGGGTCTGAGTGGGGGGGTATGCAGGTCTGCGCGGAGGTCTGTGTGGGGGTGTACAGGGGTATGCGAGGTGTGCAGGGGGTCTGTGCAGCATCTGTGTGGCTATGCTGGGGTCTGTCGGGGCTGTCTTTGCGGGGGTCTGTGCGAGGGTTTGCAGGTCTGTACGGAAGTCTGTGTGGGGGTGTACCGGGGTATGTGGGGGTCTGTGCGGGTGTCTTGCGGGGCTGTGCTGACGACGGCCGTTATATATCCAATCAAAGTTACTCTATATGTCAGTCTGCATGTGTAGCCCATTCACCATCTCCAGCCATTCCTCACACCCTCAAGATGGCTGGACCATCATTGTAAATACACACCTGTAACTTGTATCTCCCCCACCACATTGTAGATTGTAAGATCTCACCAGCAGGGTTGTCTTATTTTGCTTTAATTATTGTATTGTTAACATTGTTAACACATGGCCACGGACGTCCATGTGGACTCTGCTGGATTTAGGGAGGTAGATTTTTAAAAATTTCTCTTTTCTGAATAAATTATTAAATTTAATGATTTGAGCAGCATACAAATTGGTCTGCTCATTAATTGCTGGCCACCCCACATCCTACTACTCCAAAGGTAGTAACTGGAAACCTGTTGATTTGGAGGATTTTAAAATTTTTTGGCCTTTCTCTCAATATGGGTCTGATAATGAAACCCGCTCTCAGATCATATTGGTCAACTGATGTCCTGTACAACACCCCAATGTTCAGAGAGGTAATGGCCCGGTGACGATTTGAGAGCATTCTGCGATTTCTACATTTCGCAGAAAATGCAAATTGCCCCCCTCCCAATGACCCCAGCTATGACCGACTTTACAAAGTCAGGCCTCTAAAAAATTATTTTAGCAATAAATTTTCCCAGACATATACCCCAGGAAAAAATCTGTGTGGACGAGTCCCTGGTCCTTTTCAAGGGCAGCCTGTATTTCAAGCAGTACTTGCCAAATAAAAGGTCTCGATTCGGACTGAAAATATTTAAGTTGTGTGAAAGCGACTCTGGCTACACACAAATTCCGTGAGTATGAGGGGAAAGACTCCCAGATTGTTCCTCCCGAATGCCCCCCCCCCCTCCCTAAATATAGCTGGGAAAATTGTGTGGGACCTGGTCAATCCCCTTTTAGATAAAGGTTACAACTTGTACATAGATTATTTTACCCCTGTTCAGGTGCCTGTTTGCCAAAATAGTGTCCTGTGGAACCAAAGAGGTTCCGAAGACTTTTGTCTCCCAAAAATTAAAGACAGGTGAAAATAAGTCACTCTGTAATGAGGACATGCTGCTTGTCAAATTGCGAGACAAAAAAGATGTCCTCATGTTGTCATCAATCCATGCTGACAGAAGCAGCCAAGTCCCTGTGCGCGGCACAAGTTCGTCTGCCCAAAAGCCTGTCTGTATTCAAGACTACAAAAAGTTGATGGGTGGCGTGGACCTTGCAGACCAGATGCTGCAGCCCTACAGCGCTGTTTGCAAGTCGTGCGTATGGTATAAAAAAAATTTGCTATACACCTAATCCAAGTGGCCCTATACAATTCATTTGTACTGTACCGAAAAAGTGGGAATCAAGGATCTTACCTTGAGTTCCTGGAAAAAGTAATAAAAAATTTCATATTTGGAGACCAAGGGAGAGTGGGGGGGGGGGGGAATTATCCAGCAAGGCCAGGAGAATAATACCCGGTCAGTATTTTCCCCTCACAAGCTCCACCTACAGCCAAAAAAGGCCGACCCCAAAAGAGATGCAGGGTGTGTTATAAAGATGGAGTTAGAAGGGAAACCATTTACCAGTGTGACACATGCCCTGATAAGCCTAGCCTCTGCATTAGGGAATGTTTCCGTCGCTACCATACATACCTAGAATAACTGGAATTTTTTCGTTTTTACCCTTGCCACCTTCTGCCAATTGACTTTTTACGGTATTTCTTTGCAAAAGTCGAATTGTGCTCCTTCCCTTCCAAGCCCCACCGTGCACCCAAATGGTAATTTCCTACCATATATGGGGCATTGGCTTATTCAGGAGAAATTGCACAAACTGTATGGTGCATTTTCTCTTTTTATCCTTCTAAAAATGCAAAATTTGGGAGTAAAACATGTTTTGTGGTAAAAATATGATTTACTTTTTTGGCTCAATGTCAAACTTCTGTGAGGCAAATGGAGGTTCAAGGTGCTCACCATATATCTAGATAAATTCCTTGAGGTGTCTAGTTTTTTTAAATGGGGTCACTTGTAGGGGGTTTCCACTGTTTAGGCACATCAGGGGCTTTTCAAATGCAACATGGCGTCCAGTACTAATTTCAGACAATTTTACTTTGCAAAAGTCAAATGGTGCTCCTTCCCTTCCAAGTCCCACCGTGCTCCCAAATAGTAGTTTTATACCACATATGGGGTATCAACATATTGAGAAGAAATTGCACAACAAATTTTGTGGCTCATTTTCTCTTGATACCCTTGACAAAATTAAAAGAAAAAAAAAAAAAAGTCTAAAGTAAAAATTGTGAAAAAGCTAAATGTTCATTTTTTCCTTCCACATTGCTTCATTTCTTGTGAAGCACCTGAGGGGTTAATAAACTTCATGAATGTGGTTTTAAGTATCCTGAGGGGTGCTGTTTTTAGAATGGTGTCACTTTGGGGTATTTCTTGGCATATAGGCAACTTAAAGTGACTTCAAATATGATGTGGTCCCTAAAAAAAAAAAAAAAAAAAAAAAGTTTTGTAAATTTTGTTGGAAAAATGAGAAACTGCTGGTCAAATTTTAACCCTTATAACAAAAAAAAAAAAAAATGTGTTCAAAATTGTGCTGATATAAAGTAGATATGTTGAAATGTTATTTATTAACTATTGTGTGATATATTTCTCTGTTTGAAGGGCATAAAAATTATAAGTGTGAAAATTGTGTAAGTTTTTTAAAATTTGCCAGATTTTTGTTTTTTGATAAATAAGTCACATAGAAGAAATGTTACCACTAACATCAAGTACAATATGTCATGAAAAAACCATCTCAGAATCAGTGGTATCCGTTAAAGCGTTCCAGAGTTATAAGCACATAAAGTGACAGTGGTCCGATTTCAAAATTAAGTCCTGGTCTTTAACCTACAAAATGGCTTGGTCCTTAAGGGGTTAAGACAGTCATGAAGCAGCCATAACAATTTGAAACAGAAGTATGTAACCAAGATAACACACTGTTCAATATGTGGCCTGTAGTTTTACCCCAAAATAGTGTAGAGAACTAGGGTAACAGACAGCAAATACAGTCGAATGTAGGCCTGAATTGCCACAGTTTGTAGGCCACGAATACATCAGACGTCTGACAGTGATACCAGACTGCCCAATATGTGGCCTGTTTTTTTTTTTTAAATGCTAAATAGTGCTATATATAACTAGAGTGAAGACAGGAAAACACTGGAATACCGGCCTAAAATGCCCAAACAGAGCACAAAGATATATACACGAGGCTTTTCACAGAGATACCTGCCAAATATGTGGCCTGTATTTTTTTCTGCAAAATAGTGCTGTATACAGTATAACTAGAGTGACAGACAGGAAAACACTGGAATACCGGCCTAAAATGGCCAAATTTGGACCACACAGATATGAGGCCTGGCACGGAAATACCTCACTGACAAATATGTGGCCTGTTTTTTTTTTTTTTATGCTAACTAGTGCTGCATATAACTAGAGTGACAGAGGAAAAAAAAATGGATTTTAGGCTTATGCCCAAATTTTTAGCACACAGATGTATGAGGCGTGTCACAAATATACCACACTGTAAAATGTGTGGTATGTATTTTTTTTTTTTTTTTTTTTTTTTTTTTGGGGGGGGGGGGGGGGGGGGAATTCTGCAAAATGGTGTCAAGAAATTGTGCAAGACTCTACTGTACGACATAAAAGTTAAAGATTTATCTGTACACTCAAAAGTGATTTTTGGGACCGCTTTAAAATTGCTGGATTTTCATGGTGTGCTAGGAAAAAGGATCTGGCTGTATTGTGCAGTGTCAAAAAGCAAATGGAGAAAAAAAAAAAGAAGGGCCCTGGATTGCTTTGCAATAAAATAAGCTCTATTAACCTGGCAAAAAAAATGTTTCCTAGCCAATTATACCTCGGGCTAGGTATATACTGTCAATATATGCTATAGGTAGCTGCAGCAGCAGACAGTAATGGAATGGACCCTCTTGATGTATGCAATGATATCTATATACATAGAGTGCTTGCAGGCCTTGCACTGATATGTATAGAGCGGCGTACAATGCCCTGCCTACCTAACACTGCAACCTATATACTCCGGAATTAGTCCGTAGGAGGACTGTTGGTTTAGAGTAGTTTAGGATGGTAGACCCCACACTGACTAAGAAATCCCCAAATCTGACCCTCTCGGCACCATCTCTCCCTACACTACCTCAATCTGGAGCTGAATGTGTCAAGCAGGGCGGCATCCGGTGTCTTATACCCCTGATGATGCTGTGTGGCCAGCCAATTGTTGCAAGACCACAACAAAGATGGCTGCTGTGTTACAGTGCCTGGCAGACAATCCCCGCATGGTGATTGGGTCTCTAAAGACTTCCAAAAATGAAGTGTGGAGACCCGAGTTCCCGCTGAGTAATCCTGGAAATGCTCGACGCTCGCCGAGTACACCAAGAACAGTGATACTCGGGTGAGTAACAAGTAGTGGCGAGCATGTTTGCTCATCACTAGTATGCACCTGTTCAGACTAGTCCATGATGTGCTGTCAGTTTTGTTATTTGTATGCTAGCGTTCTGACTGAGCATTGTGCCCTTCACCATACTGTGGTTTTTATTACATCCAATCACATTTGGTTCTGACCTTCCTATAAATATAGGCTTTACCAAGTCATTAGCCAGAGGTAAGTGCTCACACTAGGCAATTAGTTCAGGGACCCATTCAATGAGATCACTTTGACATTGGTGAATGGGCTCACTTTTTTGGCCAAATTTTGTTTTAAGTATCTCATGTGTTTTTCCTAAATTTCAAAAGCCATTATGCTATTCACACATCATGCATTTCACATTGATATGCCTTAATGCAGGGTTCCCCAACTCCAGTCCTCAAGGCCCACCAACAGGTCATGTTTTCAGGATTTCCTTAGTATTGCACAGGTGAAGCAATTATCACCTGAGCAATACTAAGGAAATCATGAAAACATGATCTGTTGGTGGGCCTTGAGGACTGGAGTTGGGGAACCCTGCCTTAATGCAATCATTTCCTTATTTTTGATATGTAGGCTAACAGTATGGCAGTAGCAAATTAAAAATAATTGGAACTTTTGTTTCATGAGGTCATCCAGGACATCTGTTCCAAGGTTTATTGGGGTGCGTGTAACTTAGGGGCAAGGCAGCCCTTGCATTCAATGCAAAGGCAAACACTATGGAAGACCCATTTTCTTATAATGGGAACATTTTCTCATTAGGCCCTGCTGTACGTCTCATGAAAGGGGTATAGGGTAGTGTTCTAATTTTTGACAGTCCAGCCACTCAATGCATAGGCAATAACAGTATAGGAGACCCACTGTTTAATAATGGCCCTTTAAGAATAGTAAGGCCGACTGATGCCCTTATAGAAATAGGCTGTGTGTCACTCCTTTATAAATGAAACAAGATGTGTCACACCATATGGCCAGCTAAGGTTATTAAATGCTGCAATGACATTTCCCAGGAAATGCATTTGTATTGGTTGAAAGCAATTGTAAAGTTGAAAAGCGCATCAAAACGCAACATGTGAACAAAGCCAAAGTGTTGAAGGAGCATTTCTTTGGATTATTTCTTTTGCCTTACATACAAATTATTACCCTGGAAAGGATGTCCCTTAACATATTTCCCTATAAAATCCATTTTGGTTTAGTTTTTGTATGTTTTACTGTGCGCCTGAAAAAGTGATGTTACACTCTGACTACATTGTTCATAGCTGTGAACTAGGAACCATAAATGCTTACAGGGGCCTTCCCCATGATGTTCCCATGTCATTTGTGCACTATTCTCACAGATATCTGACGTTTTGATATCATAGAAAGACCTCTGTGGGGAAGGGGGGGGGGGGGGGGGGGGTTGTGGCAAAAATGCTTGGGTTTCCCATAGACTAAGGCCTCTTTCACACATCAGGTTTTCGCCGTCAGGCGCGATCCGGCGCTTTTGACAGAAACCGGATCCGGCGAAATGTAATGCCGGATCCGGTTTCCCCCCCATTGACTTGCATTTGCGCCGGATGGCCATGCGTTTCATCCGGTTTTCGCCGGATCCGGCAATGTGTCGCGATCCGGCGTCTGGAAAAAACGTCTACTATAACGTTTTTTGTCTCCGGCGAAAAAGCCGGACACGCCGGATCCGGCGCGTCCGGCTTTTTCACACAATGAAAGCCTATGAGCGCCGGATCCGGCGAAAGCCGGATCCGGTTTTTTGGTCTGAGCATGCTCAGTAGCTCTGCCCACAGGAGATATATAAAAGCAAGACAATGGGACCCTCAGCCACACCCAACATGCCACCCAAGCCAAGAACCAGGAGCAGGAGAAGGCAGCAGACATCTGCAGCAGCAGCAGCACCATCAGCACCACCCCAAATGGAGCAGCAAATGGAACATGCTGAGGAGGGGAGTCCAGCAGCAGATGAGAGACGGTAATTATCAAATCCCCCATTCCTCCAAACTAGGGCCATGGAATATCAAGGTATTCATTGGCCCTTTGTTTCTCTTTATTCAACAGCCGCCAAAGAGATGCAGCAGCAGAAATGGCATCACTGGCAGCAGCAACAGCAATACCCACAGCCATGGAGTCTGGCCATCAACAGGACAGCACATCTTCTGGGAGCCCTCCCTCGCATCGTCAGCGTTTGACGGTAAGTTTTTATTTCCAAAATCCATCATCTCTGTAATATATGTCTATTCATTGACTTTTATTTCAAAACAGGAATCACAAGATGAAGAGGAGCTCCCAGAAGAAGAAGGAAGGGGTGGACAGACACCTGGAGTGGGCTCACAATTGGTAAGTTTTTTGGCATCAAACGCAGAAACACAACATCACACTACACACAACACATAGAAAACAATGTTCTGCAGACCACACACAGCAAACAAATGCCTACATCCAAAGACATAACATTTTTTGTTTTCTTCTCTAGTCTTCCCAATCTGGTGCTCGGCCAAGAGGTCCTCGCAGTGCCTCCCAGGGTCGTCGGCGACACACGCTGGTGACCGCCGCGTTGCTAAGTATAAATATTTTTGCTTTGTTTTTTTGCACTTTTTATTTCATTTCTTTTGTGGAGGCTAATTATGTTATTTTTGTCTTTTTCTTTAACAGCGTGCTCCCGACTCTGACGGTGAGGATGGAGGGATTGATGTGGACCGCCTCATCGATCTCGTCAGAAAGGGAGCCGCTCTGGAATATGGCTGACCGCCGCCACGCTGACCTGATCGTTACCCGACGACTCTGGGAGGAAATCTGTTCGCTCCTTGTGGGCCGCTGGGAGGACCTCGAAGCTCGGGCCCAGATTAAAGAGCGTAAGTATATACAGTACCGGTTGCTTGATGTAAACCAGTGTTTCCCGAACTCCAGTCCTCGTGGTCCCCACGGATCATGTGTTCAGGATTTCTATTTACTATGGAAATCCTGAAAACATGACCCCTGGGGACCATGAGGACTGGAGTTTGTGAAACACTGATGTTGTATACTAACCACTCCTTTCTCGTTTCAGGGAACAGAATTGTGAATCGGTGGCGGTCTGTGAGGGATCGTTTCAAGAAGGAGTTCAATAAAGAGATGCGGGCCCCCAGTGGATCTGGAGGACGCAGGAGCAAGTACAAGTACGCACAAGCCCTGTCGTTCCTCCGGGAAACAATGCTCACCAGAAGGTAAATATTACACACCACATGTGAAAAAAAATGTTAGATGTAACTTTTTTTTTTTCAGCCAGGGCCATACCATGTCAGTATTTTAATTGTTTTTTTTTCTCTTTATTACACAGCACGGTGAGCAGCACTCGGGAGCCTGCACGATTGGACCCTTCTGAGGCGATCCCTGAGGAGACCGGCACCGAGGGACACTTCGACCGCCCCGGTACATCTGCACCTTCCCACACATTCGACCCATCTGTCCCATCCACCAGCACAGGAGCATCGTGGCCGCCTACATTACATGAAGCTGCTGGTGAGGAGATCGCTTTCCCTTTACCCCACCCTTCTGCCCCTGCCACCTCTAGTACACCTGCGGGTACTGGGCGGCAGCGGCAGAGGGGTCAGGAAAAGTTATGCGCAAGAGTTCTTGCATCTGAATGCATCTTTCCAGAACTGTCTCAAAGTCTTGTCAGAGCAAATCTCCGCAGGCTTTCAGCAGATCAACTCCAGCATTCTGGAGGTGAAGACACTTCTGCAAACCATGCATTCAGAAGCAAGATCTTCGCCAAACCACACCTTTTTCAGGTCTGTTGTGGAGCGCATGGCAACACTATCTCCTACCCAGCAGATGCATGTAATGCATTCGTGCCACGGTGCTCTACAGCAGGTTACCTCCCAACCTCCACCTCCCACCACTGTAGTTCCTCCACCTGCACCCCCTCCAGCCACTTTCCATCCTCCCCCTCCTATTACATCTGCACCCCCTCCAGCCACTTTCCATCCTCCCCCCTCCTATTACATCTGCACCCCCTCCAGCCACTTTCCATCCTCCCCCTCCTATTACATACCAGCAACCTCACCAGTACCAGCAACCTCCTCCCCAGTACCAGACATCTCCCCACTTCCAGCAACCTGCCCCGTACCAAACTCCTTCCCCATACAACTTGCCATCAACATCATCTGCTCCTACAGTCCCTGCCCAACCCTCCACTCCACCGCCCACCACCTCTTCTGCCTCCCACATGTCCACCCATTCTGTAGCTTTTTCCCCACACCTTCACCTCTAACTGTTCCTTTCCCACCACGATCCCAGTCCTCTCTCCACACACCCAGTGTCGAAGTGTCCCGCAGCCCCTCCAGCATATTTCCACCCCACAGTACACAGATTTGTAATGTGTGTTTTTTGTAATAAAAATGCCCATTGGGTTTAAAACCTTTATTAAAAAAGTTTTTTGCACTTTAAAAACATTTTGCAAAAAAAAAAAAAAAAAAAAAAAGTTTAAATAAAAGTTAAATTATCGTTTCACAATGGTTGTCTGTAATTTCTTTCTGCGGCGAACTATGTTTTAAAAAAAGGTTAAATACAGGGTATTTCAAAGGTAAAAAAGGTATTCAAAACCAGGTATATAACTGTGGGTAAATTTTAGCTTTTTGCCACAGTTGTGTTCCTGGTTGTGTTTGAAGCAAAGTATTTCACCTAAAAAGTTGTGTTTATTGTTGGTGATTTCCTACCAATGTACACAACTTTTGTTAAAAGGTGAAATACTTTGCATAAAACACAACCAGGTACACACCTGTGGCCTAAAGGTAAAAATAGTAAGACCATGACAAGATAGCCAACTTTGGTTGGCAAAGGTATATACTGTTGGTCCAGAAGGTACACAAGTTTAGGGCACAAATCTTTCACACTCTGTCATCCCAGTGTACTCTGCCTTGAGGTGACAAAGTATAGTGGAAAATTGTCCCTGAAACCGTCACAGAACTTCTAGTGGTAATATTTCCAATGACAACATCCATCTTCGCCAGTAACTTGCTCTTCTCTCCAACCTGCACTTTCTTCTCTACAACCTGTCAAAGAAGGGCTGTAGGAACATGCTATATCTAGTTTTCCAGTAGCCAATCCCGTTCGGAAGGCCACAAGGGTCAATTTTAAAAACCGGATCCGGCGTAATCCATCGAAAAACGGATAGAAAAACGGATGAACCGGATGAGACGGATCCGGTTTTGTCTGTCAAGAACAAGACGGATCCGGCAGAAAACCGGATCCGGCACTTCAGGTTTTACAAAACATTTGCCGGATCCGGCATTCCGGCACGACGCTGGATCGTGCCTGACGCCGAAAACCTGATGTGTGAAAGTAGCCTAACATCGGTATCGTTGCTCAGGTCGAGTACCCGAGTATTCCAATTTGCTCGACTCGAGCAATGAGCACCCGAGCATTTTAGTGCTCACTCATCACTACTCGTGAGTGCTTACAATCTACAATGAGGTCAGTGAGATATAAAAGTACAGATGTGTATTTACAATGATAGTCCAGCCATCTTGAGGGAGTGGGGGATAGAGATAGTGAATGGGCTACACAAACAAACACAAAATGACTTTGATAAGAGAACATGATTGGCTGCTCTGAACAAATGTGTTTTGAGGGATTGCTTAAAACTGTGCAAGTTGTGGCTGGTCCTAATTTCTTGGGGTAGAGCATTCCAGAGGATTGGCACAATGTGGAAGAAGTCTTGGGAGTCAGGAGTGTGAGGTATGGATTAGGGCAGATTTTAGTCGAAAGTCATTTGCAGAGCGCAGCGATCAGCTTGGCCGATAGACAAAAATGAGGGAGGAAAGATCATCAGCACAAATGTCTGTGATAGGGGCTTGTGCTTTCGGCCTGATGAGGGAGTGAAAGGTGTCAAAAAGTTTCTAGGGGTTTCTAATGGTACCCGGGGGACAACGGAGAAGAGCGGGCTACTGAAAGGGACAGGTCAGCAATGGGTGGGGCGAGTATAAAGGGGCAGGGAGCATGCCAGGAAGTCAGTTGGTAGTACGCCAGACAGAGAAATACTGTGGGTGACAGAGCCAGAGTGACTGATGGCGACCAGAGGAGAGATCAGCAGCAGAGAGGAAGTACCGAGCTTACCGGCAAGAGACTGTCGCCCCTCTCCAAATTGGGCCCGCGACCTGCCCACGGTTGTCCCCAACTGCTGCGGCTGCACTCCAGTCCATTGTGGCCTGCCCGATGCAACTGACGCGCCAGTTCAGCCTGTAGTTGCGGCATGACCACCGCCGCCCTTCTTCTGTCCTTGGTTGCGGCCTGTTAATCACCGCCCACAGCTGCCTTTATCCCGCTGAAGTTGGGGCCTGCTCCTCGCCTAAGGATAGACTCTTTACAAAAGGCCCAGTCCGTGCGCGTGGCCTATTAACTGCCACTATTCCAGACTACGTCACTACCCTGCTTGGGGGAACTGGAGTCCCCGTGGACTCGCTAATGAATGGGACCCTGCTGTGGCTACATGTGGTTACCGCAACGAAAGACTCCCTTAGGGCCTGTTGTGCCCCAACTTCTCCTGGGTGCTGAGACGCCTGACGACTACTACAGTTTCATCAACAGCTGGGCCCAGCGGCTGCGACACCAAAGCAGCCACACCGAGGTACGTCAGGAAGGATAAGTTGACATTAGGAAATAAGGACCCGTAGTTGGCCGTTTTGTGGCCTCATAATAGCCGACCTTGCTGGGTCAGTCGCATTCTCAAAGAAAAGTGTTGTTATTGTTATTGAGTCCCTGCGAGGACAATTAGTGTTACCCCTTTTTGGTTGCTCAGTATAGCCCTAGCTTCTCCAGTTCACAAACGTTACTTTCCAAAACAACACTCAGTCTCGTGACTGCATCCTGTGAACCTGCTGTTACCTACATAGGCTAACAGTATGGCAGTACCAAATGAAAAATAATGGTAACTTTTGTTTCATGTGGCCATCCAGGACGTCTGTTCCAATGGTCATTTGAGCGCTTTTTATTTTGGGGCAAGGTAACAATTGCAATCAATCCATAGGCAAACACTATGGGAGAGCCACTTTTTTTACTTTTTTATAATGGGAACATTTTCATTAGGCCTTGCTGTACATCTTGTGAAAGTGGTATTGGGGTGCATCCTAATTTTTGGCAGCCCACCCACTCAATGCATAGGCAATAACAGTTTAGGAGACCCACTTTTTAATAATGGACCTTTAACAATAGTAATGCCAACTAATGCCCCTATAAAAATAGGCTTTGTGACTGAGTCAATCCTTCATAAATCAAACAAGATGTGTCACACACCACATGGCCAGCCAAGGTTGTTAAATGCTACAGTGACATTTCCCAATAAATGCATTTGTATTGGTTGAACACAATGGTAACTTTGAAAAACGCATCAAAAATGCTATGTGTGAACATAGCTAAAGTGGTGCAGGAACTTTTTTTTTTTTTAGGATATTACTTTTGCCTTACATAAAAGTTATTACCCTGGAAAGGATGTTCCTTAACACATTTTACTGTAAAATACATTTAGGTTTAGTTTTTGTATGTTTCAGCGTGCACCTGTAAAAGTGGCATCACACTAACAACACTGGTCACAGCAGTGACCTCGGCTTCTAGGGGCGCTGCCCATAATGCTCCTATGTCCCTTCTGCACTGTTCCCATACATTTCCGACATCTTGATACGTTAGAAAGACCTCCTGGGGGGGGGGGGGGGGTAGGGTGGTCGTAGCAAAAAACCTTGAACTTCCCATAGACTAACATTGGGTTTGCTGCTCGGGTCGAGTACAGGAGTATTTCAGTACTTTCGACCCAAGTAATGAGCACCCAAGCATTTTTAGTGCTCGCTCATCACTATTAAAATTGTGTTATTGATGGAATTGGTGTTAAGGCCATTTCTCCAGAGTGTTCCGGAAACCGTACTCCAACAAAACGCAAGGCGTCATGTTACTCGTGTTACTATGAGCAGCATGCATGGCCTAAACATGCTCCCATGGCTGCTGCATGTCTGGATTTGTCTCCCACTGAACTCATCTGGGAGCGGTTAAAAACGGACCTTAAAGATTTGCCCAAGTGCATTCGGAGAAGGAGAACATTCAGCTCATTAATGGCCTCAATCATAGCAGGAGAGGCTGTAAGAGCCAGGCTTCTGCACTCAGCACTGATACTCCGCATAGAATAAATTGAGAAGTTTTGAAAATGTTGTATATTTTTCCATCATTTGCAGATAAGTGACATGACTCCATCTTGTGATTTCCAAAAATCCACAACTTTTCTTTTGTGATGTTGCATTTTCGCTGTTGGACATTGTATATTCCATGTGCACTTCATATGTTACTTGTTTATACACTGAATATATTCTATTATCTTGTGATTTGTATACACTACATACATATCCAGCACATCTTTATACCTAGACGGTCACACTCCTCTGTTGTATTATCTCACTTTAAAAAGTCTTTGTGCAGGAGCAGTTGTGACAATGTTGACTTATTCTCCTTGCATATCTCTTTGTCTAGCACACTTTCCATATGATTGTTCTTGGGGTGAACGCTCCCTGCCATCTACATATGAAGTACAGTGGTCTTGGGTGATTCCATGTTTGTGTCTCTTCTCATGCTGAGTTGTTGGCAGTGGTGGGAGATTCTCAGCCATCATCCACTATAGAGATGATAATGAGCCTGGACCAGCAAGTAATGGGATTACAAGGCTCCAGACTGGTGAGACCTCTGCAGTCTATTGTGTCTCATGGACAATTCTATAACATTAAGAACATAATAATGGAGGGAACTGCAGCACAATCCAATGCACCAATACCTGAGTGGTTTCTAGAGGAAACAAATAGGAAAGGTGATATTTATTTTATGTCTTGAAATTAGAAGACTAAACATCACAGCCAAGTCATCAGTTTTCTTTACAACATGACGAAGAGTCCACAGGAGCAAAATGGACAATTCTGTCTAATCAGTGAGTTTTATCTGTTCTTAAACCATATAATTTACACATAGATAAGAGCTGAACAAGTAGTGACCTTCTGATATTCCACAGACAGATCTAAAACAGAAACTTCCACTTATAACCTATTGGGTTCAAAGATAGACAATGGGATCCCGGTTTACACAACAATATCAAAATGTATTTCCAAGTAATCCTCCATACAGGGGTGTACCGGGGTAGTTTTTTGTATTACCGGATAATAAACAGATAGATGAGTGATAGAAGGTAGATAAACAGAGATAATAGATCAACAGATAAAAGATTGATAGATAACAGTTATATTAGACATAGATAACAGATAAATACATGATAGATAATAATCTTGTTAAACTGATGAAGATAAATGATATATTAACAGATAAATTGTCAAATATTAAAAAAATATAGAAAATTTATATGAAGATACATAGAATGATGAATATGTGAGATATATTACAGGCAGTTACAAAGCCACATAGAAATAGAAACTTTTTTGGAGGAGAGGAGTGATTGTGATGTTACTTCTCTTTTCTGGTGTTAATGTAACTAATTCCTTGGCTTGTGCTCTGTAATCAGATTTACACCCACTGATACCTGTAATGCTGGAGACAATGGCAGGAACCAGGTGACCCCTCCCCAGTCTACACTGATATAAAGCAGGCTCTCCTCTCTGACCTCACACACTGTCCTGGTGAAGACCCTTCTGGACTCTTCTGCTCCACATCCTGCACCGCAGAGACTTTCCCTCCGCTACTCTCCTCCATCACCTGTAAGGTAAGTGCACAGTGACCATATGGACAATAGTTCTGTAAATCCCATAGATATAGAAATGTCTCCTGGACTGACGGCCCCGATAACTGATCTTACTGCTATATTGTGTTACAGGAGGATATTGATTGCTGTGGGCATCATTGTCTTTTTTCCTTTTGAGACCCTTTTTATATATGAGCCTCATAGAGTCTGGATGCCCCTTACCTCCAATAACTCTTGTAAACTTCTTCCCGTCAGAATCTTCCTTCACTTTTAATTTTTGCACTTTATCAACTGTGTCTTTTCCAATCATATTAGAATAAAAAGGTTGAAGACTTTGACACAAGTACAGGGTTAGCCTCCTATAATTTTTTTAAGCACCTTGTAGTCTTTTGCCTTCTTTTTTTATTTTTATTATTACTTTTCCTGTTAAGGTCAATTTTCAGTTTTACCCTAACAATTTTTGAAAGTGCAGAATAAGCTATTGTTTTTTTTATGTGTGCTGAAGTGTTATATTTTAGAAAACCATTCAATTTACCAAATATGTAGAAAAATGGGAAAAATGCTAGTTGGGGGAACGTGGTGATGTAAATGTAATTTAACTTTATTTTTTAGATTTTTGTTTTTTCTTACAAGTCATGTTTGTTACATTAACTTTTCTTAATTGTTTTTTTTAAACAGAAATTAAATATGATTGTCTGATTTCTTGTTTAATGTATTGAAAAACAGTTGTATTCCAGTTGTATGACTGAAGCCTCCACCTTTGAGGAATATGAAAAAAAAAAAAAAAAAAAAGAAAAAAAATGCATATTTTACAAAATCTGTACAAGTAACTATTCTCTTTTTTCTTCTCAGATAAAATGGCTGCAAAGAATTGTATTCCAGTTTCCATGAGGCAGGAACTCTTGGCCGGAGTGGACCATGTGAAAACTGTGGCCAACAGATTCCAAATGTTGGATTCCACCACAATTACCATATTTGGAGAAAATTTTGCAACAATTTTGTGTAAAAGACATACTGGACACTGGTATCCAGAGAACCCAATCAAAGGACAAGCCTATAGGTACATTTCTAGATATTTTCCATATTGGTCTTGCAGACGCTCAAGAAATTTCCTATGTTGTACTAATGGCATCTCATCTCTAATGTCTCATTTTATTCTTTTAGGTGTATCAGAATAAAACAGTGAAAGCAGAGATGAGAGCATATTAGAGGCTTGTGCTCTTACCCGTATAGGATTTCAAGACCTTGCTCTGCCCAAGGAAGTCACCTTGTGGATTGATCCTTTTGAATTTTCTTGCCGGTGAGTAGTTGCTCTGTATATAATATTCAGTAGATATGGTTCCAAAAATTCCTATGACTGATAATCATTTCTTTTTGATTTATCTTTGCACAGATTGGGGGAAGAAAATTTCCCCTTCACTGTGGCGAGCTTCGATCCAAGATCCCCTCGATATGACGATGTGTCTATAACACCAGAAGAGGTTGAACAAGAACCTTCATCTCCATGTATGGTTGGCTGTGCCATACAGGTCACTGAGGATATCAGAGAAACTTGGAGCTTATCACCATCATCAATTCCAACAGTTAGTGAAGATGGTGATAGTGGAATCGACGAAGCTGCCAATCCTCCAGTGGAGCAAATACAGAGGAACACAAGACCAGATGAAGTAAGAAATCCTTAACATTCACTGATACTTGGGTTATAGAAAAATAACACAGTAAGGGTACATGATAATAAGACATGGAATTTGGGATAATTTACGCTGACAGTTAGGCACAGGATAATTCCATTTTCTTGAATTAACCCTCCGTATTCTTGTACTTTCAGGCCTATCCTGCTCTATTTAGAACTTGGGCTCCGCTCTGGTTTCCACCGTGGAGGGTTCGTCTTTTTAATGACCCCAATTCCCAGCATCGACCCTGGTTTTAGATGCTGCCAGGTGCTGGTGGCTTCAAAATACAGGATCTACAAATTGTAATAAAAAATATTGATGCACTTTTTATATTTATTTCTTTGTAAAAAAAAAATGTGAATATTATTCTTGCAATAAAGATCTGATGAGATGACTCTGCAACTCTGTGATTATTATAATTTTTTAAGTAATGGGCCTGGGAACACCTCAAACTACAAGATTCCCTCATTGTTTATATGTATGAGGTGGGAGGAGGGCATGTAAACCAAATGTCACTGTGTCCTCTGAAGTGTATACGGAGCATGCGCGAGCTCCCGACAAGATATTGTGTCATCATGTACAGATATCCAATATGGAGGCACTTTACTTTAAATGTTGCATAACAGGAGAACTTTTCAACACCTATGCACCTTTCCTGGTCTCTTCAGGTGTCTGTGCTTCTATATACAGGGTCCTCAAACCCACATTTAAAGGACTTGTTAATCATTCCTAGTATTGGATCCTGCCTCTAGAGGTCACTTCCCTGGATTCTCTGTGATGATCATTCTCACATTATTTTACAGCAACATTTCACATCAAAGATCCTCACTTCACCCATATTCTTCAGGCCAAACATATAAAACATTTACACCCAATTAAAAGTGCAACCCTTCCCCCCTCCCTCCAGTGTAATCTATAAGCAGTTCATGGACAAATGAGTTTAATAGTTGTTTAACTGTAAACCAATCTATTGCAGAGCTTTTTGGTAAATAATGTTTCTGGTTTTACCTTCAGGTGCATATATAAATGTTTTTTGGGGTTACCCACACTAGAGCAAGCAAGTACAACTGTTCATGTGAAAAACACGGGCTCTCCAAATTAATGCCGGCTACATTAAGTGATTGACCTTGTGCTTTGTTTATAGTCATAGCAAATGCAAGCCGGATCAGGAACTGCAGACGCTTAAAATTGAAGGGCATGTCGCTTGGTAGCAAAGGTATACGCGGAATGAAAACATTTGTACCTTTAGAGTTTACAATAGGAATAGTGGCTTCAATAACATTGAGCATTAAGAGTCTCATGCCCAATCTTGTGCCGTTACACATTTTTGGTGGGTCAAGGTTTCGAAGCAAAATTATTGTGGCTCCTATTTTTAAAGTGAGCTTATGCGGAGGCATTCCAGGAGGCTCCAAAAAAATTCAGGAACTCCAATGGATACATCACGGCTTGTTCAGTTTCGATGACTGAATCAATGGACATGTATGTGGTCGCTAGACCAGGCAGCCTTCCCTGAATTAGTAGATTTATGGATCTGACACTAGCATTTTTAGGCGCTAGGATTGCACATACAAAGCCACTGATGGTTGGTAAAATTGTCACAAATATCAGGGAAAACTTGGTCAATAAATTCCATTACCAAAGATGTCATTTTACAAAAAAATCTTCCGAAAGAAAATGAGGCCAGTAGTGGAATCAGTAGGGAACCTGTCATTTCCACGGCATAGTAGCTGGTGTGTAAATTTGTCCGCAGTTTTCTCATCATATGAACGCGCATATTAGTAGTAAGAGTTAGCTTCTGAACATGTATCCACTGTAAGGTTGTGCTTATTTTTAGTGTTGATTAACACTCGCTTGGATTCACAGCACACAGGAACAGTTTCCATATAAACAGTCTATGTGGTTTATTATACAGCCTAAACCATACAACCAACAGTCTTACATCAGACATGTCAGTGTTCAGGTTAGGGCTCCGCTCTCTCAGACCTGTGGCCTCACTGTGCCAAGTCCAGTAAACAGGCTCTATAGCCTCACAGTTATTTCCCCCTGTCAGAGGTTACCTCTAAGGAGCTCCTGATCTAGATCCCTGCTCCATAGTCTGAACCCAGTCTCTTTCTGACCTCGGTCAGTATCACTCACGTTTGTCAGGGAAGCTGCCGAACTGGGATCACCATACCAGACAACGCCTTGCTCACTAGGCCGCCTAACAGTTTCAGATCCCCAGTCGGGCGGTAGCTTCCCAATGCAGAGCCGTCAGTGACTCTGGAAACACGGCCTCTCTGTGTGCTGTTCAGGACAACTGTACCCACTTGGAACCGTCCACACAGGCCACCAGGTCCAAAGCCTCCATGTGCTCTTCAGGGAGGTAGAACACCTTCCAACACATAGGCCTTCCACATGAACCAATCAGGTCCATACACTCTCCCCATGTGACCAGACCTCAGGCACATTATGTGGTCCACAATTACATCCACAGGTGAGGTATGGATCACTTGGTTATGACCTCAATAAGGGTCCCATTTCACACTGCCACACACAGTTTTTATCCTGGGTGTTCAGACACACGCCCCTGGGTGAGTTTGCAGATGACTGGTCCCACCCACCTCACCATTTTTCCTATTACAATGAAGTAACGCCTGCATGCTTGTCCCATACAGCGCCCCCTAGCTGTCACAGGGGTCGCTGCATCACACCACAGATAAGATTTTAGACAGGCATTCAGCTCATCCACTGGTGTTGCTCCCTTAAGAACAGGTAATGTCTGGTAGAAGTCACCTGCAAAAATTACAACAATTCCCACAATAAATCCCTTCGTGACCCAGCCAATTTTTGCAATTTTGACCATTGTTCCTTTGAGGTCATAACTCTAGAATGCTTCAACAGATCGCACAGATTCGGAGAATGTTTTAGCAGTATAATTTCTTCGATATGACTTGTGCTTATTTGTGAAAAAAAATGGAAAATTTGGTGAAAATTTAGCAATTTTCCCAAATTTAAATCTTTCTGCACTTAAATCAGAGAGTCATATCACCCAAAATAGTTAATAAACAACATTTCCCACATGTCTACTTTACATGAGCACAATTTTGGAAACCAAAATTTTATTTTGTTAGGAAGTTTAAGGGTTAAAAATTGACCAGCGATTTCTCATTTTTTCAACAAATTTTACAAAACCTTTTTTTTTTTTTTTTTTTTTTTTTTTTTTTTTTAGAGACCACATTACATTTGAAGTGACTGAGGGGTTTACATGACAGAAAATATCCAAAAGTGATGCCATTCTAAAAACTGCACCCCTCAAGGTATTCAAGTCAGCATTCAACAAGTTTATTAGCCCTTCAGGTGCTTCACAGGAATTTTTGGAATGCTGAAGAAAAAAAACAAATATTTACTTTTCTTTCACTAAAATTCTCATTTAGACCTAATTTTTTTTTACTTTTGCAAGGGTAATAGGAGAAAATGGACCATATATTTTATGGTGGAACTTCTCCTGAGCATGCCGATACCCATATGTGGGGGAAATCTACTGTTTAGGCGCTATAATTTTTCCATATTTTGGCCCACAGTCATTTGATGGCTTGATTTTTGAGGGACGAGCTGACGTTTTTATTCGTTCCATTTTCGGGCACATGAAAGTTTTTGATTACTTTCTATTCCAATTTTTGGGACACAGAATGAACAAAAACCCATCAATTCAGGAATAGTTTTTCTTTGTTTTAAAATGGAAAAATTATAGCTCTCAATATATGGTGATGTTAAGACTAGTTTTTGCAATAAAAAGCCCTGCCGTGCGCCGAAACAGTGGTTTTCCCCCACATATAGGGTATCGGCGTACTCAGGAGAAATTGCACAACAAATTGTATGAAGCAATTTCTCCGGTCACCATTATGAAAATACAAAATAGAGCTATAAAGATTTATTTTGGAAAAATGTGATTTTTTATTTCCACGACTATGCTATAAACTTCTGTGAAGCAACTGGGCGTTCAAGGTGCTCAATACACATCTAGACAAGTTCCTTAAGGGGTCTAGTATCTAAAATGGTGTCACGTGTGTGTGTGTGTGTGTGGGGGGGGGGGGGGGGGGGGGGGGGTTTCCACAGTTTAGGCACATCAGGGGCTCTTCAAAAGCGACATGGCGTCCGCTAATTATTCCATCAAATTTTACATTCAAAAAGCCAAATGGCGCTCCTTTGCTTACGAGCTCTGCCATGTACCCAAACAGTAGATTTCCCCCCACATATGGGTATTGGCATTCTCAGGAGAAGTTCCGCATGTGGCAAAATTGATAAAGCAGTTTTATTCTTTGGGTTAGTATGATTACAGCGATACCTCGTTTATATAATTTTTTTACGTTTTGATGCTTTTACGTAATAAAAACTTTTTGATAAAAAAAATAGTTATTTTTGCATTGCTTTAATCTGAGATCCAAAACTTTTTTATTTTTCTGCTTATGGAGCTGTATGGCAGCTTGTTTTTTGCAGGACAAGATGATGTTTTCAGTGGTATCATGTTTACTTATATCCATCTTTTTGATCGCGTGTTACTCCACCTTTTGTTCGGCGCTATGATAAAGCATTGTTTTTTGCCTTATTTTTTACGGTGTTCACTGAAGGGGTTAACTAGTGGGACACTTTTATAGAGCGGGTCGTTATGGATGCAGAGATACAAAATGTGTACTTTTATTTATTTTAATCACATAACTAAACGTATTTATTGGTACAATATTTATTTTGTTTTCTTTGGGGATTTTTTTAACAATATTTTTACAAATTATAATTTTTCTTTTTTTTACTTTGTAACATTGTCCCAGGATGGAACATTACTATATAATGTCAGATCACTGATGTGACACTTACCAATGCTGAATATCAGATCAGTGATCTGACAGGCAGTGAAGAAGGCTTCTCAGGTCCTGCTCTCCACCTCCCTGCAGTTTCCAGAAGGACCCTGCCGTCATCTTGGAGCTGGGTGTCTCCATGGAGACCACTGGCACAACGTGATTGCAGCGGCATCAGAGGGGTTAAATATCTGTTATGTTCTGTGTGTCTATATGTGTGTAGTATGTACTATGTTTGTATGTATGATGAATGTAGTATGTATGTTGTATATATGTATTATGTAGTATGCTTGTGTGTGGTATGAATATAGTATGTATTTTTGTTATTTTATTTTTTTTACATTCAACACATTAGCCGGATGATGGGACTACTACTGTCCCATCATTGTCTAAGGTGTCAATAACTTTCATTGTAGCAAGCGTAGTCCCATCGGACAATGCCCAACCACCCCCCCCCCCCCCCCGGCAGGCCCGCACAGACCGCGCATCATCATTACATCAATTCAGCAGCCAATTACAGCCATGCCATTAGTTAACATGGCTAACACAACTGGCTCATTGCATTATGGGAACTTCCGATTCCGGTATTCGATATTGTAAAAATATCGGTACTCGGTATCAGAACTCCGATACTGCAAATATCGGATATCGGCCGATATTCGCTGTATCGGAATGCTCTACACTATTAAGGACACAATAAGTTATAAAAGCACACGTATATTACAAAGACATGATACATGTTTCCAGGTACGTCCAAAAGTACGGGGTATCACCCTCAGACAAAGGTACCTAAACAGCTCATGTTATGGATTCATAACGCCATAGGCTTCCATAACACATGGTGCCGTACCAGGTAATGACGCTCTGCATGATGCCCATAGTGCAAAGTATGCATAAAAAAGTGCATTAAGGTAAACAAGTGCAGGAAGAGCTTACCAAGTGTTGAAGGGTTAAGAAAGGGGACCCCCACGCCAGATGTAGCCCCAGCGTGCATTTCGCTGAGCTAACATGCAGCTTTCTCCAAGTGCGATCAAGGGCCTCAACCACTTTCTTGTGCGCCATCGTACATTCATCCCAAACAATTACTTTGCAAGTTTGTAATACCTTAGCTTTTCCAGAGCCCTTAGTGATATTACAGACAGGAGTTTGTGACAGCGCTAGATTAACCCCTTAAGGTTCAAGCCACTTTGTAAGTTAATGACCAGGCCTTAATTTTTAAATCGGACCACTGTCAGTTTATGTGGTTACAACTCTGGAACTCTTCAATGTATACCACAGATTCTGAGACTGTTTGTTCATGACATATTGTAGTTCATGTTAGTGGTAATATTTCTTTGATATATACAATATCTTCCGTTTATTTATGAAAATAACAGAAATTTGTCAAAAATTTGGAAAATTTTGCAATTTCCAAACTTGCCCTCTCCGACACCTGAACTTGACAGCTGCATAGTAATCCATCATGCTGTCAAGCTCAGGTCAGGAGAGGTGCCGGCCAGGGCAAGTTTTCCGATCCAATTCTCGGACGAAATATTTGCCAGTGTGTCTCTGCCCTTAAACTTTAAAGCGCTGCGGAATATGTTGGCGCTATATAAAAAGATTATTATCCTCCATAGATATGTCCATAAATATATAGCCATAGACATATCCATGGATATATCTATAGATATATATCGGCCATCGTCAGCACCTGCACACTCCTTTCCTCACTCTCCCGGCCATAATGTTTTAAACATTACCAATGAAGAGTGAAACTTTTAAAGAGTGGTGAGTGCTACCCATTTTCTTCAAGTTATATCTATGGCTAAAAAATATAAGAAACAACAGCACAGGAAAAAGTAGGGTGCAAAGCCTCCCAGGCACTTACCACTCCTTATGAATAGAAAATCAAAAAAGATAGAGGCAGCACACCGTATGACATTTTAGAAAAAAGTGCTTTTTAATAGCCCATGAGGCGACGTTTCTGTCTCAAGTGCAGACATTTCTCAAGCAGTTGCAACAGGGGATTTACCGTATATACTCGTGAATAAGTCGAGATTTTCAAAGTCCCCCTCTCGGCTTATACACGAGTCATATACCAGGGGCTTATACACGAGTCATATACCAGGGGGGTCAGTGGGGGAGCGGGGGTGTCAGAGATCATACTTACCCCCTCCTGGCGCGGTCTCTGCAGCCCCCCCGCTTCTCCACGGTCTCCCTTCAGCGGTCACGTGGTACTGCTCATTAAACTCATAAATATGCGCATATTCATGAGTGTAATGAGCAGTATTATGTGACCGCTGAAGGCAGTAAGGGAGACCGTGGAGAAGCGGGGCTGCAGAGACCGCGTCAGGAGGGGGTAAGTATAGCGATATTCACCTGGTCCATCGCTGCTCAGTCACTGCTGTCTGCTGCATCCGGTGTCAGTGATGTTTAGCCAGCAGGGGGCCTGGTGACATGGTTAGTGTGTGCTGTGCCCTCTGCTGGCTAAACAGTCACTGACACAGGAAGCGCAGACAGCAGTGAGCAGCGATGGACCCCAGACAGGTGAATATCTCAGGTGCAGGAGAGGCGAGTATGGCATTTTTTTTTGGCAGCAGCATATGTGGGCATATTCTATGGAGCATCTGATGGGGGCATATTCTATGGAGCAGAATTCAGGGGCATATCCTATGGAGCAGCATACAGGGGCATATCCTATGGAGCATGTTATGGGGGAATAATCTATAGAGCATCTTATGGGGGCATAACCTTTATGGATCATTATATGTGGCATAGTATTCTATGAAAAGCATCTTATGGGGCCATTATTAACCTTTGTGCAGCATTATATGGGGTATATTTTGTATGGAGCATTTATGGGGCCATCATGAACTGTATGGAGCATTATATGGGGCTCCTGATTCATTTTGGAGATTCAAACATTTAACCTACTGATGCCTCAATTAATTTTACTTTTATTGGTATCTATTTTTATTTTTGAAATTTACCAGTAGCTGCTGCATTTTCCACCCTAGGCTTATACGCGAGTCAATAAGTTCTCCCAGTTTTTTGTGGCAAAATTAGTGTGACAACCGTCTGCGAATCTGGGCTGCAGTAGGACAGCGCCCCGAGTGACCCCGAAACCCTTAACCCCTATATAGGGATCTGGAATTATAGCAAGGCCCTGGGGTAGCTGTCTAGGGGCGCAGTGGACTAGAGCAGATCTGTCGACAAGGGGTAAAACTAAAACCTGTAATAGTGGTCCGGAGACAGGAGTACAAAAACGGCAGGCAATAGAATGGTCAGAAATCCAGGCTGAGGTCAGAGTTAACTTTTAGCAATTCACAGAGTAGTAAGCAGGGGAACCAAGAATATATCTGGCGGCTTGCAACACCAGTCCCAAGGTATTTGAGGGATCAGGTCATCCCTCACAGGCTCCCAGACTGATGATTTCATCAGGACCGCCCCCAGGACCAGGCTGGATGGTGATGCACCAACCCCTTCATGACTGATAGAGGAGCGGAGCCTGCGTCCACCAGATGCCTGCGCAGGAGTCCCATCTCTGTTGCCGCCATCACTCGGGGGCAATCCACGGTGCCTCTTAGTGGCCGAGGCCAGAACAGCAGGCCCCGAATCAGACGGTGATGTGACAGTCCGGCACCTCCTAGTGGCCGAGGACGGGACAGCAGGCCCTGAGTCTGATGGCAATGTGACAGTACCCCCCCTCTAAGAGGGGCCTCCGGACCCTCAAAACCCGGTTTGTCAGGGTGAAGGAGATGAAATCTCCCAATTAATGTTTTGGCATGGATGTCCCCCGTGGGGACCCAGGACATCTCCTCCGGGCCGTAGCCCTTCCAGTGTACAAGATACTGTATGGACCCTCTTACAAGGCGGGAGTCAAGGACCCCCTGGACTTCATACTCCAAGGTACCCTTGATCAAAACAGGAGGAGGAGGGGACAGGACGAATTGGAGAGCGATACAGCTTGAGGAGAGATTTATGGAAGACGTTGGTCAATTTGAATGACTGCGGGAGTTTTAAATGGAAGGCCACCAGGTTAATCACCTCTATAATTTCGTATGGACCAATAAATCTGGGACCCAGTTTGGCAGACGGCACTTTAAGCTTGATGTTTTTGGTGGAGAGCCAGACCTTGTCTCCAACTCCCATGTCCAGCCCCTTAGACTGCAGTCTGTTCGCAGCCGAAGCTTGCTTAACCTGGGCCCCTTTCAAGTTTACTTCAGACCAAATCGTTTTTAAGCGATGTATATTTTTCTCTACCCCAGGGAGCTCCGACACCCTGGCCAAAAATGAACCAAAGCGCGGATGCAGTCCATGGTTGCAGAAAAAGGGGGTAGTCTTAATGGAGTCCTGATACCGATTGTTTAGGGTAAACTCAGCTAATGGCAGATGTTCCACCCAATCGGACTGATGTTCTGACACAACAGCAAAGGTATTGCTGCAGAGCTTGGTTGATACGCTCAGTTTGACCATGGGTTTCGGGGTGGTAGGCCGAGGAGAAGGACAACTCAACACCAATGCGTTTGCACAACGCCCTCCAGAATTTTGATACGAACTGGGTACCCCTGTCGGACACAATATTGACCAGAGCACCATGCAGACGTACAACATGCAGATTGAATAGTTTACGCAAGGTTTCGGAGTTAGGTAACACCGACAGGGGGACAAAATGACACTGTTTGCTGAACCCGTCTACCACCACCCAGATACACGTTTTCCCATCTGAGGACGGCAGGTCCGTAATGAAGTCCATGGACACTCAGGTGTGGGCAAGGACTGGAGCCAGCTGGCAGGGCAATTATCGGGGGGGGGGGGGACTTTGCGCGGGGAAAGATTTCACACACTAAAACATAGTCCTTACAGTCCTTAACCACCGTCAGCCACCAGAAATTCCTAGTTACCAGTCTGGTGGTAGTATTGAGACCAGGATGGCCTGCTAGAACAGAGTCATGCGATTCTTTAAGAATTTGTAGGTGAAATGTAGCCAGAACGAACAATTTTTTGGGGGCGTAGTGTCCGGAGCTTGTTCTGGGGACATACGGATCTCCTCCAGAAGGTCCAAAGACACTGCGGACACCACGATCCCATTGGCCAATATCGGAACTGGTTCACAGTCGTCAGCTTGTGAGGGGCAAAAACTGCGAGAGAGGGCATCGGCCCTCACATTTTTAGTACCAGGGCGGAAGGTGATTATAAAATCAAACCTAGAGAAGAACAAGGCCCACCTTGCTTGTCTAGGATTTAGTCTTTTAGCTGACTCCAAGTAGGTCAGGTTCTTGTGATCAGTAATTACCGTGATCTTATGTTTGGCGCCCTCGAGGAAGTGGCACCATTCCTCGAAGGCCCATTTGATTGCCAATAGTTCCCGATTACCTATATCATAGTTTTTCTCCGTGGGAGAGAATTTGCGGGGAAAAAAAAAAAGCACATGGATGGAGCTGAGTGAGGGATGCAGTGCCTTGCGATAGCACTGCTCCCACTCAGACTTCAGAGGCATCCACTTCTACAATAAGTGGGCGGTCCAGATCCAGCTGAACCAAAACTGGGTTGGCTACGAAACACTCCTTTAGCGTAGAAAATGCCTGAATTGCCTCAGGGTTCCAATTGGTCACGTCTGCCCCTTTCCGGGTCAAATCCGTGAGCAGTTTGGCAATTTCTGAGAAACCCCTGATGAACTTGCAGTAGTAATTAGCGAAGCCTAAAAACCGCTGTAGTGCTTTTAGCGATTTGGGTTGTACCCAGGCTTTAATAGGTTGGATCTTGGCAGGATCCATGCGGAACCCTTTGCCTGAGACCATGTATCCTAAAAACTGTACCTCCTCAGCAAAAAGAAAAAAAACAAAAAAAAAAAAAAACATTTCTCCAGTTTAGCAAACCAGGAGTGTTCACGCAGTCTCTGCAGCACAGAACGGACGTGTTGAGCGTGTGTCACAGGGTCAGCAGAGTAAATCAGAAGGTCATCCAAATACACTACGACATACACCCCCCACAAATGTCTCTGAAAATGTTACTGAGTCCGAACAGCATCACAAGGTACTCAAAGTGGCCAAGGGGTGTATTAAGGAGGTTTTCCACTCATCCCCATCTCTTATGCGGACCAGATTATATGCCCCCCGGAGGTCAAGTTTAGTAAACCAACGGGCCCCCAATAGCTGATTAAAAAGATCAGGGATGAGTGGAAGCGGATACTTTTTTTTTTTTTTTTTTTTTTTTTTAAAAACTGTCCGCTATCTAGTCATTCATGGCCTGACGCTCTGGACCAGAGAGATTAAATATTCTCCCTTTTGGGAGGCAGACATCCGCAACCAGGTCTATAGGGCAATCATACTTCCTATGTGGGGGTAACTTCTCAGATTCTACAACAGAAAAGACATCCTCATAGTCCCTGAAAGCAAACGGTAAGAGGGGGGTTTCAACCTTAACTTGGTTTACTGCTAATGATATGCAGTTATCCTGACACTGAACTCCAGCGCACAACATCACCCAGATGCCAGTCGATAACAGGATTGTGCTGGCGTAACCATGGCATCCCTAAAATGACTGCAGCAGATAAGTTATCCATCACAAAAAATGACATAAGTTTGGTATGCAATGTTCCCACAGACATAGCAATTTTGGCCGTAACAAATTTAACCCCCTCCTAGATGTGTGCCATTGATAGCCGTGGTTTTAATAGGGGAATTAAGTTTTAATAATGGTACACCAAGATTCCTTGCAGCCAAAGAATCCATCAAATTTCCTTCAGATCCACAATCCACATAAGCTTTTAAACAAAGACATTTCTGACGAAATGAAAGAGATGGGCAATAAAACTTTAGCCGCATCTGGGGGCAGTACCTGAGCCCCTGGGCAACCCAGGCCAGAGCTGCCCAGGGGCCGATGTCGCAGGAGTGTGGATCTCTGGCGTTCAGCTTTCTTCCAGAAGTCTCCAGACTGCAGCATGCTTGTGCTGGAAGATGGGAGTGTTCCTCCAGGCTGTGCACTGAAGCGAGTACAGGTGTTTAGGCCAAAAATCAGCTCAGGTAGGAGAAGAAGGGGAAGGAGAAAGAAAAAAAAAAAAAAGTTCAAGGAGACTGCTTTTGTATATGTTGGCTATATACACAAGGAGCAGTTTTTTTTTTCTCTTCTATATGTTGGCCAGATAAAATGTGACGACCATCTGCAAACCTGGGCTGCAATAGGACAGCACCCCGAGTGACCCCGAAACCCTTAACCCCTATACAGGGATCTGGAATTATAGCAAGGCCCAGGGGGTAGCTGTCTAGGGGTGCAGTGGACCAGAGCAGAACGATCGACAAGGGGTAAAACTAAAACCTGTAATGGTGGTCCAGAGGCAGGAGTACAAAAACAGCAGGCAATAGAACAGTCAGGAATCGAAGCCAAGGTCAGCGTTAAAAATCAGAAGAAAGGCAACAGTACAAAAACGGCAGGCAATAGAATGGTCAGAAATGCAGGCTGAGGTCAAAGTTCACTTTTAGCAATTCACAGAGTAGTACACAGGGGAGCCAAGAATATATCCAGCATCTTGCAAGACCAGTCCCAAGGTATTTGAGGGATCAGGTCATCCCTCACAGGTTCCCGGACTGATGATGTCATCAGGACCGCCCCCAGGACCAGGCTGGATGGTGATGCACCAACCCCTTCATGACTGATAGAGGAGCGGAGCCTGCGTCCACCAGATGCCTGCGCCCACCAGATGCCTGCGCAGGAGTCCCATCTCTGTTGCCGCCATCACTCGGGGGCGATCCATGGCACCTCCTAGTGGCTGAGACCGGGACAGCAGGCCCCGAATCAGACGGTGATGTGACAGTCCGGCGCCTCCTAATGGCCGAGGCCAGAACAGCAGGCCCCCGAATCAGACAGTGATGTGACAGTCCGGCGCCTCCTAGTGGCCGAGGCCGGGACCGCAGGCCCTGAGTCTGACGGTGACGTGAAAATTATGGGGGTTGGCTATTACATGGGTCGGCTTATACAAGAGTATATACGGTAAGCATTTAAAATCTGGTTTAAAATTTAACTAACTAGTTATGGATATTTGGATTGACTTATGGTAAATGTGCTCTTACTGGGGTGCTTTTAACCATTTTGTCTCCTTTGGTTTAACGGGTTACCAGCCTCAGCTCATGGGGGGTGTTCCTGCACCAATGTCCAGTTAGTATTTACTTACCAGTATTAATATTAACACTGCCCCATGTTCAGCGTTATCTGATATATAATTTTATTATTTTCATCTTTTACTAATATGATGATACCGCTTGGAAAAAGTATAATTTGTTACTTTTTTGTGTTTTTTTTAAGGTGATCACTGAAGGGGTTAACTAGGGTGACACTTTTATAGATGGGATTTTTATGGACACAGCGATACCAAATGTGTATTTTGTTTGTTATATTTATTAGATTTTTTTTACATAAAAATGTGTATTTATTAGAGGATTTTTAACCCCATTGACGACCAATGACGCCACATAGGTGTCATGAAAACTGGTACCAATCTGACCAGTGACGCCTATGTGGCATCATGACTTTAAAGCCCCCCTGCGGGTCGGGTGACCTTGGTCACTGGGGACTTTGTACTTCACCACGGGGGGCGTGGCTTTGCCCCCATGTGGCTACGATCGCTCTGATTGTGTTAGGGTTCTAGGTAGGAACCCGAGAGTGAACCCTCTGGGTCGTGGCTCCAGAGCACCCAAGGGCGAGCGGACCAGGTGATGACCACCCCCTATACAGGGAGTGTTGGGGCAGGCTCAAGGGAGATGGAACCACGATAGCCGGAACCAAAGGGACAACCCGGGGAGTATACAGGAGAGCAGATCAGAGTGCAGGAGAGCATACGAGGGATTGTATGGACCCGAGGCAGGAGGAGACAGGCTGTGGGAACCGAGATGGATCAGGACGAAGCCGAGACCAATAGCTAAAATAGAAGGAGGACACAAGGAGATTAGGAGACACTGGACCAAGGGGTACTGGCAGAACACAAGATAGGGGGAAGAGGCATAAAATACAGGAGACAGACAACTACAGAGGCAGCGGTACAGGCGAGGAACAGGCATGGTAGTAATACAGGATGGCTAGCGGAGGAACAGGAGAGGGAAGTAGGACGAGAGAACGGAGGAGGAAGCAATAGCAGGGAGACACTGGACAGGGATCCCAGGCGGGAAACAGGGCAGAGAGTTGAGCGCAGCACAGAGGGTGCGCAGGGAACTGGGAGTCGGGGGTGACGCTGCGCATGGAATGCTTAGTGCCACAGACAAAGACAAACAGGCGTCTTACCTGCCAAGACGCCAAGCAGAAATACCCAGTGGGCGCTGCCATGATGGGGCGGAGACACCGGGTAACGTGCTCCCAGGATGCCAGGATGCCTGGTGACCGGGGAAGTGCGAGCGCGCATGCCTCTGATGCTCCGTGACCCTGCAAAACCAGACAGGGAACGGCGTGAGAGTGGACTGGGAGGGCGCCGGGAGGAGGAGGTCCCCAGGTAACAGTCGGGAGGTGTAACAGATTGGCTGTTAAAAGTGAAACAGCCAATCAGAGCGATAGCAATATTTCATCAATGAAAATTGATGAAATATTACAATCCAGCCATGTCTGATGCTGCTGTAGCATCGGACATGGCTGGTGACAACGATCCGCCCCCCCCACGGTTAACGGGGGAGATCTGCCCCCCGCCACTGAATGACAGCGGCGATGTGCCGCCGCTGTCATCATCTGAACCCCATCTTCTCTCCGCTGCCCCCCGCCTTCCAATCGCCCCCCTCCCACCCCCCAGTACGCACTGAGTGCCGCTATGGCTCCCCATGTCCCGCGGTCCCGGACCATGGGCGCCGCCATATTGGAAAATGGCGGGCGCATGCGCCCGCCGGCTGCAATTTCCTTTCATTCATTTTGATCACTATGATAAACACTCACAGTGATCAAAATAAAATGAAAAGTAAATAAAAAGAAATTATTTTTATTTTTATTTTTCTATTAGGGTTAGGGTTGGAAAGAGGGTTAGGGTTGGAACGAGGGTTAGGGTTGGAAAGAGGGTTAGGGTTGGAAAGAGGGATAGGGTTGGAACGAGGGTTAGGGTTGGAAATAGGGTTAGGGTTGAATTAGGGTTAGGGTTGGAATTAGGGTTAGGGTTAGGGTGGAATTAGGGTTAAGGTTGGAATTACGGTTAGGCTAGTGGTTAGGGTTATGGTTAGGGTTGGGATTAGGGTTAGGGGTGTGTTGGGGTTATGGTTATGGTTGGGATTAGGGTTAGGGATGTGTTGGGGTTAGGGCTGTGGTTAGGGGTGTGTTGGGGTTAGGGTTGAAGTTAGAATTGAGGGGTTTCCACTGTTTAGGCACATCAGCAGGTCTCCAAACGCGACATGCTGCAAACATTGATTCCAGCCGATTTTGCGTTCAAAAAGTCAAACGGTGCTCCCTTCCAAGCCCCGAAGTGTGCCCAAACAGTGGTGTACCTGTTACTAGAGATAAGCGACTTTGCCTTTTTTCGGGTCGAGTCGGGTTTCGCAAAACCCGACTTTCGCAAAAGTCGGGTCGAACGAAATCGTCCGACTATAGGGAAAAGTTGGGGGTCCGACTGAAACACAAAGCCCAATGTAATTCAATGGGGAATAAAAGGTGGCAGTGAGAGGAGGACAGGAAACACACCTACAGTGCCCATTTGAATGCCAAAAGCATACATTCTTATTACTAAAGCTTGTCAACCTTAATTTACATCATAATACTAGTTACGCACTGAAAACTGGGGGTTATTTGGCTAAACTTGTGGGGGGGTAGGGCTAGCTCCAGGTTTTCGTGGGCCCTGGGCCAAAGAGTGCCCCTTTAACACATACGACAACTCATGATGCTCCGATACGGCAGAGAAATAGCAGCATAGTACAATGAAAAATACTTCACTTTTTACATCTCATGACTGATATCCATTTTAAATTCTCCAATAGCTACAAAAACGGACAGTATATTACTCCATACAGTATTATGGCCAGGGCATAGTGCGTTATACAGAGTAATGAGGCCCATATATTTCTCCATACAGAATCATTGGTCCCATATAATGTTTGAAACAGTATATGATGAGCTCCACATAATGCTACAGTATATGTTGGTCCCCATGGATGAAGCTCTACTGTCTTATGGGCCCCATATAATGCTCCATATATAATGGGCCCCATTTCTAATGCTCTAGTGTATAATGGGCCCTGTAAATGCTGCTCCAGTGTCTGATGTCCACCTTTGGAATGCTAAGTGTATGGTGGGCCGCATATATCATTCTCCAGAGTATAGTGCTCCCCAAAAATTGCTGTCCCAACATTGAAAACAATTAAATAAGTCTCCTTGCTAGGGAATCCCTGTACTAGTCTGGACTCCTCATCGTACCCATCTTCCATCTGCACTTGGCTGTTTAGGCAGAGGGCGCACTGACGTGATGTCATTGCACTCTCTGATCAGAATATCACTGTCAGGACACGCGGAAGATGTCATGGCGGTGGAGCTGGAAGAGGTAAGTATTTCAACTTTGCAAGTGCTGTGATCCTGAGCAAGCAGGGGGGGCCCACTAATTGGCAATGGCACTGGCACAGGGCCCCTCATAGTATGGCGGTGTGTGGCGGTGTGTCTGACGCCAGGTGCCGGCAGAGACACTTTTGCGTACTTGTTGGACAATGTTCCTGGTGTCAATGATACACTTAGAGTGTTGGTTGGAGGAGGACTTCCTGGCAGAAGGGTACAGTATCACCAGATACCAGGTATATATAGCATAGTTTAAACATTAACAATGTACGTCTATATATTAGGAGTAGTGTTGAGCCACTTGCTAGTGTTTTGGTTCGTCGCACAGGAGGCAAGTTCGTAGAATGTTCGTTGAACATTCGACGAACACCGTCCAACTCCATTGAAAACAATGGCAGGCAAACACAAACATGTACAAACACATAGAAAACAATAACAAAACACCTTAAAAGTTGTCCCAAAGCACACAAAATGCTCAGAAGACAAAAGTAACATATGGAAACGGGCAACTACATTTTGAAAAGAGGTGGAGGAGTAAAAGGAGGAGTTGGAGGAGACACAGATATAGGCTTGTCATGCCCTTATGAAGTCAAGAAAGGCTGGAATAAAAAAGTAAAATACAAACACAAAAAAAAATTCTGAAATCGAACACGATCATATACCGTCGTACTTCCCACCAATAAATTATGCCAACTGTTGATCGGGCGGCGGTATTCCCACAAACCTCCAAACAGCGTCCATGAAGGCAAAGTGTTTGGTTTCCGGGGGCAGTATGATTGAAAAGCTGAACCATAAAGTAATGTCCAAAAGGGCACCACCAGGAGTGGAGCCTGTGGCTTAATGGGACTCCACCCGGGAAACCACAACCATGCCACCGAAAAAAAAGATGCACACATTGAAAGCTTTGTCGATTCTGTGTGTGGCGTGGTATGTCCGTTTGTAGTTGTGCTAGCGATTTCTCAGCTTAATTCCGTTAATGACCGAGACTCCGGCATGCCCCCACAGTACGCGTCAAGCTTACTAGAGGGATACGCGAGGCTCTGGCACGCGAGATCGAGCAATAACAGGTCTATCAGGCCCTTACATGTCCGGGGCTGCATGCGCGCTACACTGAAAGGACCAGCTTTTGTCGCTTACAGGTGCTGATAACCTGCTGAACACCGTTAGTGATGGGGATCTGTGATTCCAATTATTCCCCGCGAACGATGATTTCCCAGTAAGTGCAGGTCAACCGCAATTACGGAATTAGGCCTAACCAGCATTCCTGACAAAATGAAAAAATTACGTGTCCAAAACAAAGGTGCTGTAGCTTGCTTAACAGCTCGGCAGCCGTTCTCAGGCCCAGTATGGATTCTAGAAAGTTGATAAAGGGTACAGTTTCACCGGATAACAAGTATATATGTAGCATTGTTTACACATTAAAAACCTATGTATATAGATCAGGAGGCAGGCTCAGACGTTCTCAGGCCCAGTATGGATTTGACTTGTTTGGACAAAAGTGATAAAGGGTACAGTTTCACCGGATAACACATATATATGTAGCATTGTTTACACATTGAAAATCTATGTATATAGATCAGAAGGCAGGCTCAGACACTCTCAGGCCCAGTATGGATTTGACGTGATTGGACAAAGGTGATAAAGGGTACAGTTTCACCTGATAACACATATATATGAAGCATTATTTACACATTAAAAACCTATGTATTATAGATCAGGAAGCAGGCTTAGATGGTCTCAGGCCCAGTATGGATTAGACGTGATTGAACAAAGGTGAGAAAGGGTAACGTATCACCGGATAACAGGTATGTATAGCATAGTTTACACATTAAAAATATATGTCTATAGATCAGGAGGCAGACTCAAACGTTCTCAGGTCCAGTATGGATTTGATCAGATGGTACAAAGTTGAGAAAGGGTACATTATCACTGGATAGCAGGTATATATAGCATAGATTAAACATTAAAAATCTCCATGTTCTCAGTATGGATTAGACTACAATCTAAAAAGTAGAAAAAAGGAAATGTATTTGAAGCGTACACCAGTATACACTTTTGGTGGTATTTTTAAATCTTCATATATATTTCTGTCTCAGTAAGACAGTCCAGCCTCTCCGCAATAGGAAATGAGATTCATACAATTACTGACATAAAGTCTAGTGATTGCAGAAATCTAGGAATTACTAATCACGGGAAAAACTTCCGTCACAATTCTCATAGGCGATGCTGACCCTCAATTAATTTGTGTGTTGCTCCATCAAATTTTTATCACAGGGAACGATGTAAACATGGTGCTCACCGCCTATCATGATGTGTCACGTAACTTTGGAGTGCAAAAGACAGAAGCCACAGGCCATAGGATATTCTATTTGACTGGCATGAGAGGGCAAATTTAAAAATGTGCGCCGGAATGTCACACGTCTGTGAGTAGGAAAACTGTGAAAACTGATGATGAACCACCACTGCATGTCATTGTGAGTCGACGTCCATAAGACATGGAAGCCATTGATCATCTGAAGCTAGAGCCCAGCCAGCGGGACAGGGCATAGCTACGTCTTAACCATCATCTATCAGTTCAACCAATTTGTAGTGGCAGTCCCAGTGAAGGATTTGACAGCCCAGACTACACAGCGGAGGAGCAGGGAGAGGTAAACATTGCAAATGCTGGGGCCTTGCCCAAGCAAGTGGGGCATACTCGTGGGGGTCGGTACTGGCACTGGGCCCCTCATAGTACGGCGGTGTGTCTGACGGCAGGTGTGCACCCCCACCATCAGAGACACTTGATTGCACTATGAGGGACCCTGTGCCAGTGCCCGCGCCCAAGAGTCGGCCTACCCACCCATCCAGGGCAACGGCACTCGCACGGTTGCGTGCGCTAGGTGGTGACCCCAGTCATGGGAGGGAGGAAGCCCAGTTAGGGAGGTTTGCAAAATGGCATATGTTGATGTGGGACATTCAGCTGATGCTAAAGGCGAAATTGGTCAAGTCCGAGGAAGAGGA
Organism: Dendrobates tinctorius; assembly: GCF_039654945.1. Classification (NCBI taxonomy): domain Eukaryota; kingdom Metazoa; phylum Chordata; class Amphibia; order Anura; family Dendrobatidae; genus Dendrobates; species Dendrobates tinctorius. Next base: position 42,977,484 of record NW_027361696.1, on the reverse strand, counting down.
GGACCAAAGCAAGCCATTTTTCTGGCAACCTATGTGTCATAAGGGTAAGGTGGGACAAAATCCTTGGAAACCCATGCATGGTTCATTTTAATGAAGGTTAGATCATCCACATTTTCGGTCAAGAGACGGGTCCTTTTTTCTGTCAGGATTGATCCAGCTGCACTGAAGACTCTTTCCGATAGCACACATGCAGCTGGGCAAGCGAGCTCCTGTAAGGCATATTGTGCCAATTCAGGCCAGGTGTCCAGTTTAGCGGCCCAAAAGTCAAAGGGGAATGACCTGTGAGGGAGAACATCAATATGGGAGGAAAAGTAGTTTGTAACCATAGTTGACAACTGCTGTCTCCTGTCACTTTCCATCGATGCAGTATTACCAGTCGTGTGAGCGGGACTTGAAAAATCAGTCCACAGCATTGTCATGAAACCCCTGTCTCCAACGCCACTTCTGATATGTGCACCACGAACACCTCTTCCAAGCTGCCCCCGGCCCTTACGGCTCGTGTGAGAACCATCACTGCTGCTGTGTTCTGGGAATGCCTCAACCAACCGGTTTACCAGAGTTGCTTGTTTGTTAGCCAATATTAGGTCAAGGTTCTCCTGTGGCTTGATGTTTTGGAATTTGCCTTTATAGCGCGGATCCAGGATGCTGGCCAACCAGTAGTCGTCATCGTTCATCATTTTGGCAATGCGGGGGTCCCTTTTTAGGATCTGCAAGGCATAATCTGACATGTGGGCCAATGTTCCCGGTGTCAATGATGCACTGCGAGTGCTGGGTAGAGGAGCACTTTCTGTCAAATCCACATCCCTCCAGTCACGCCTGTACCAGACCTTGCCATGCCAACATTTTCTCTTGCCCCACGAGAAGCATCCTCCTCCCCTAAATAATCATCCCCATCATCATCCTCCTCCTCCTCTTCTTCTTCTTCCTCCACCTCATCCATGAGAGGTCCCGGAGCAGACAATGGCTGAATGTCATCAAGGCTTCCCTCCTCCTCTTCCTCATCATCCTCGGCTGCAGACGCCTGCTCCTTAAGCATGAGCAGAGGCATAAGTGGGATGCTCATGCTTATGATGGTGTCATCTGCGCTTACCAGCCATGTGCATTCCTCAAAACACTGAAGGACTATACAGAGGTCTTTCAGCTTCGACCACAAAACACCTGTCAACTCCATGTCTGCCCTCAAAGTCCTGCCCGTGTATCCTCCCACAAATGCTTTACGGCCTGCCTCTGTTTGCACAGCCGCTCAACCATGTGCAGGGTGGAGTTCCACCTTGTTGCAACGTCGATAATTAGGCGGTGCTTGGGAAGGTGGAGCAATTGCTGCAGCTTCTGCATACGACTGGAGTGTACAGGCGACCGGCGGATGTGTGAGCACAGTCTTCACACCTTCTGGAGCAGGGCTGTTAACTCCAGATAATTATTGAGGAAGCACTGCACCACCAGGTTCAAGGTGTGAGCCAAGCAAGGTATGTGTCTGAGTTTTGAAAGGGCTATGGCTGCCACAAAATTCCGGCCGTTATCACTAACTACGTTGCCTGCCTCAAGATGTAGACTGCCCAGCCATGACTCAGTTTGTCGCTGAAAGTAGTCGGCCAGTACCTTCGCGGTGTGTCTGTCACCCAAACACATAATCTTCAACACAGCCTTCTGACGCTTTCCACTAGCTGATCGATAGGGGGACACCTCATCTGCAACACTGGCAGCTGCGGATGGAGTGCTCGTGCGACTGCGCTCTGTGGACGAGCTTTCGCTTCTGGAGGAGGGTTGAACGCCTACAGCCAACTGTTTCCTATACTGTGGGCTAGGCAGCACTGTCCCACCACCGCTGTCCCCTGTGGACCCTGCATCCACCAAATTAACCCAGTGTGCTGTGATGGAAACGTAACGGCCCTGGCCATGCCTACTGGACCATGCATCAGTTGTGAGCTGCACCTTTCCACTCACTGATTGCTTGAGTCCATGGACAATGCGGTCTTTCACATGATGGTGGAGGGCTGGGATGGCTTTGCGAGAAAAGAAGTGGCGACTGGGTAGGTCATAGCGTGGTACTGCGTAGGCCATGAGTTCGCGGAAAGCTGCGCTTTCGACCAACCGGTAGGGCATCATCTCTAACGAGATTAGTTTGGCAATGTGGGCGTTCAAAGCCAGTGTACGCGGATGAAAGGATGAGTACTTTCTTGTCCTACTCATAGTCTCTGGTAAGGTGAGCTGGACTTGAGAGCTGCATATGGTGGAACTAGCAGTGGACATGGCGGACTGAGAGAGGGTTGATGATGGTGATGGAGTTGATGTTCTTTCTGATGACCTAGATTCAGTCTTTCGTTGATATAACATTGTGGTTCCCTGACTGCTTTGGCCTTGCGACGACACCTCAACATTTGCTGCTGGTGGTGTGCTAACCGGTGGGCTTACAGTGGGGGAAACAATGTAGCGTTGCTGACTAACTTCTTTGGGAGCAGTTGCACATGTGGTATGTGAGGTTTGGTAGTCCGTCCATGCTTACAAGTGCATGGTGGTTAAATGTCTAAGCATGCAACTGGTATTCAAATTTCTCAGATTTTTCCCTCGGCTAAAGGTCTTTGCGCACTTCTTACAGATAACCTTTGCCTGATCATTAGGATTTTGTTCAAAAAAGTGCCACACTGCACTCTTCCTACTATGGAAGACATTTTGAGGGCTTGCACGCTGTGCTATTTTGACCGTCTGGCCAAGCTGTCCTGCAACTCTTTTGGTTTTTGTAACCCGTTTTTGGACTGCACCGGTCCTGCCAGATAACACCTGTTGCGATGTCGATGCCTGCTGTGGATGCTCCTCCTCTTGTGAGCTATTGGCAGCTGCGCCCTCTTCCCCCAATGGATGCCAATCTGGGTCAACAACTGGGTCATCCATCACCTCCTCTTCAATGTCATGTGCACCTTCCTCTGTGTCACCATGTATGGTGGTATAGTATGCGGGAGGGGGCACCTGAGTTTCATCAGGGTCAGATTCTGGCTCAGTACACTGCGAGGACAATGTAGTGCTCTGAGTGAATGTACCAGCAGATAAATCTAGCAGTGGCTGTGCATCAGAGCACTCCATGTCAGATTCATCTTGGACTGGGCAATTCACGATTTGACTTGATAACCCAGGCATGGTGTGAGAAAAGAGCTCCATGGAGTAATCTGTAGTGTGGCCTGCCACATCCTTCACTTTTGGTAGGGGTGAAGGACACAAGGAAAGGTGTTGTTCCAGACCAGGAGCCTCCACTGACGACGCAGTGCTTTTATTTTTTGAAACTTCAGAAGAGGAGGCGATAGAGCTGGAGGCTGTGTCAGCAATGTAAGCCGAAACTTGTTCCTGAAGCTCCGGCTTTAAAAGCGGTTAACCTACACCCAGAAAAGGGGGGGTACGAGGCCTTGTGGAGCCAGACAATGACGCCGGCTCATCCCCTCCTGCCTTAGGTGCTATTGTGCTTTTGCCACAACCAGCAGAAGCACCAGCACCAACACCACCATCAGGACCAGCTGGCAACCCCCGCCCACTTCCACAGCCTCTTCCACCATACTTCTTCATTTTTTTGAAAAAGGTACCCAAAACAACAACAGCTGTATGGTACTGTAAAACAAGTTAAAGGGTCTATAGAGTATTGGTGAGAATTTGAATCTCTCTGTAGATTGGAGGACGCTGAACTATTGTCTCAGGCCAGTAGAGATTACACCGCAATGTGACAGGCAGAAATTGGCTGGTGTATGAGAAGACAGAAGCTGTATATAGTATTGGTGAGAATTTCAAGCTCACTGTAGATTGGAGGACACTGAACTATTGTCTCAGGCCCAGTAGAGATTAAACTGCAATGTGACAGGCAGAAATTGGCTGGTGTATAAGAAGGCAGAAGCTGTATATAGCATTGGTGAGAATTTGAATCTCACTGTAGATTGTAGGACGCTGAACTATTGTCTCAGGCCCAGTAGAGATTACACCGTAATGTGACACGCAGAAATTGGCTGGTGTATGAGAAGACAGAAGCTGTATATAGTATTGGCAAGAATTTGAATCTCACTGTAGATTGGAGGACGCTGAACTATTGTCTCAGGCCCAGTAGAGATTACACCGCAATGTGACAGGCAGAAATTGGCTGGTGTATGAGAAGACAGAAGCTGTATATAGTATTGGCAAGAATTTGAATCTCACTGTAGATTGGAGGACGCTGAACTATTGTCTCAGGCCCAGTAGAGATTACATCGCAATGTGACAGGCAGAAATTGGCTGGTGTATGAGAAGGCAGAAGCTGTATATAGTATTGGTGAGAATTTGAAGCTCACTGTAGATTGGAGGACGCTGAACTATTGTCTCAGGCCCAGGACAGATTACACCGCAATGTGACAGGCAGAAATTGCCTAGTGTATGACTAACCATAAGGTGTATATAGAATTGGGCAGAATTGGAATCTCCCTAGAGTGTAGGTCTGTAAGAATGGACAAACTCCTCGGCTTTTTCTTAGAGTCACACACAGATAGCTTCAATTTGGCTGCTGAACTATTGTCTCTGGCCCAGGACAGATTACACCGCAATGTGACAGGAAGAAATTGCCTAGTGTATGACAAACTACAAGGTGTATATAGAATTGGGCAGAATTGGAATCTCCCTAGAGTGCAGGACTGTAAGAACGGACAAACTCCTCGGCTTTTCCTTACAGTCACACATAGCTTCAATTTGGCCGTGATAACAGCCGGTACACGGTACTGTGTGAGGAGCGTACACCGCTGTACGGTGTGTGAAAAAATGAACGCTCAGCAATTCGCTAGGACAAAACAATAAAATTTGGATTGCTTTGAAAAAAGCAGTTTGCTCAGCAGTGTGAAAACAGCAATGCAGCTATCAGGGAGCCTTAAAAGGCAGCCTAATAACCAACAGAGCTGATGCACCAAAATATAGCCTCCCCTTGCACTGCACAGTAACTGGTGTGTTGTACAGGCAAAATCGCTAGCAGCAGAAGTAGTTTTTGGTATCTTCTTCCCTGCCTAGCGCTCTCCCTACAGAATCAGCAGCAGCAGCTCTCCCTATTGTGAGATCAGCATAAGTAACATGGCGGTCGGCGTGCACGACCTTTTATACCCCCTGTGACGCCACACAAAGCAAGCCAATCACTTGCATGCCCTTCACAAACATGGTGGTAACCGCTGCCTATGTCATCACGTTGCCCAGTGTCCGTTCTTCCTGATTGGCTGAAAAAGGGCGCAAAAGCATCTTTTGAAATGCGACTTTGGCACGATGGTCGCCGACCTCGTGGCCGACCTCTCGCTAATGTCGGGTTTCGTTTCATGAAACCCGACTTTGGCGAACATCAGCGACTTTTGAATTTTTTCGACCCGTTTCGCTCAACTCTACCTGTGACCCTTGTGAAAATAAAAACTTGGGGGCTAAAAAATTATTTTTGTGGAAATTTTTTTTTTTTTATTATCACGTCTCTGCGTTATAAACTTCTGTGAAGCACTTGGGGGTTTGAAATGCTCACCTGGCATCTAGATAAGTTCCTTGGGGGGTCTAGTTTCCAAAATGGGGTCACTTGTGGGGGGTTTCTATTGTTTAGGCACATCAGGGGCTCTGCAAACGTAACGACGACCGCAGACCATTCCATCAAAGTCTGCATTTCAAATCGTCACTACTTCCATTCCGAGCCCCGACGTGTGCCCAAACAGTGGTCCCCACCCACATATGAGGTACCAGCGTACTCAGGACAAACTGGACAACAACTTTTGCGCTCCAATTTATCCTGCTACCCTTGTGAAAAAAAAATTGCTGGCTAAAAATAATTTTTTTTGAAGAAAAAAAAATTTTTTTTATTTTCACGGCTCTGCGTTATAAACTTCTGTGAAGCGCTTTGGGGTTCAAGGTGCTTACCACACATCTAGATAAATTCCTTAAGGGGTCTATTTTCCAAAATGGGGTCACTTGTGGGGGGTTCCACAGTTTAGGTACACAGGGGCTCTGCAAATGTAACATGATGCCCGCAGACCATTCCATCAAAGTCAGCATTTCAAAATGTCACTACTTCCCTTCCGAGCCCCGACGTGTGCTCAAACAGTGGTCTCCACCCACATATGGGGTACTAGCGTACTCAGGAGAAACTGGACAACAACTTTTGGGGCCCATTTTATCCTGGTACCGTTGTGAAAATAAAAAATTGCGCACTAAAAAATAATTTTTTGAGGAAAAAAAAATATTTTTTAATTTCATGGCTCTGCGTTATAAACTTTTGTGAAGCACTTGGGTGTTCAAAGTGCTCACGATGCATCTAGATAAGTTCCTTAGGGTGTCTAGTTTCCAAAATGGGGTCATTTGTGGGGGAGCTCCTTTGTTTAGGTACACAGGGGCTCTCCAAACACGACATGGTGTCCGCTAACGATTAGAAGTAATTTGCATTTCAAAAAGTCAAATGGCGCTCCTTCTCTTCTGAGCCCTGCTGTGTGCCCAAACAGTGGTCCCCCCCACATATGGGGTACCAGCGTACTCAGGACAAACTGGACAACAACTTTTGGGGTCCAATTTCTCCTGTTAGCCTTGTGAAAATTAAAAATAGTGCGCTAAAAAATCATTTTTGAGGAAAAACAATTATTTTTTATTTTCACTGCTCTGTGTTATAAATTTTTGTGAAGCACTTGGGAGTTCAAAGTGCTCACCACACATCTAGATAAGTTCCTTAAGGGGTCTATTTTCCAAAATGGGGTCACTTGTGGGGGGTTCCACAGTTTAGGTACATCAGGGGCTCTGCAAATGTAACATGATGGCCGCAGAGCATTCCATCAAAGTCAACATTTCAAAATGTCACTTCTTCCCTTCCGAGCCCCGACGTGTGCCCAAACAGTAGTCCCCACCCACATATGGGGTACCAGCGTACTCAGGACAAAGTGGACAACAACTTTTGGGGGCCAATTTATCCTGGTACCCTTGTGAAAATAAAAAATTGTGCACTAAAAAATAATTTTTTGAGGAAAAATTTTTTTTTTTATTTTCACGGCTCCGCGTTATAACCTTTTGTGAAACACTTGGGGTTCAAAGTGCTCACTATGCATCTAGATAAGTTCCTTAGGGAGTCTAGTTTCCAAAATGGGGTCATTTGTGAGGGAGCTCCAATGTTTAGGTACACAGGGCTCTCAAAACACGACATGGTGTCCGCTAACGATTAGAAGTAATTTGCATTTCAAAAAGTCGAATGGCGCTCCTTCTCTTCTGAGCCCTGCCGTGTGCCCAAACAGTGATCCTCCCCCCACATATGGGGTACCAGCGTACTCAGGACAAACTGGACAACAACTTTTGGGGTCCAATTTCTCCTGTTAGCCTTGTGAAAATTAAAAATAGCGCGCTAAAAAATCATTTTTGAGGAAAAACAATTGTTTTTTATTTTCACTGCTCTGTGTTATAAATTTTTGTAAAGCACTTGGGGGTTCAAAGTGCTCACCACACATCTAGATAAGGTCTAGTTTCCAAAATGGGGTCACTTGTGGGGGAGCTCCAATGTTTAGGTGCACAGGGGCTCTCCAAACGCGACATGGTGTCCGATAACGATTGAAGCTAATTTTCCATTCAAAAAGTCAAATGGTGCTCCTTCCCTTCCTGACCCTGCCGTACGCCCAAACAGTGGTTTATGACCACATATGAGGTATAGTTGTACTCAGGAGAAATTGCTCAACAAATTTTAGGATCCATTTTATCCTGTTGCCCATGTGAAAGTGAAAATACTGAGGCTAAAAGAAAATTTTTGTGAAAAAAAAGGTACTTTTTTTTTTTACAGATCAATTTGTGAAGCACCTGGGGGTTCAAAGTGATCATTATGTAACTAGATAAGTTCCTTGGGGGGTCTAGTTTCCAAAATGGGGTTACTTGTGGGGAAGCTCCAATGTTTAGGCACACAGGGGCTCTCCAAATGCGACATGGCAACCACTAAATATTCCAACATATTTTCCATTCAAAAAGTCAAATGGCGCTCCTTCCCTTCTGAGCCCTGCCGTGCGCCCAAACAGTGGTTTATGATCACATATGAGGAATCAGTGTGCTCAGGAGAAATTGCCCAATAAATTTTAGGATCCATTTTATCCTGTTGCCCGTGTGAAAATGAAAAAATTGATGCTAAATGAAAATTTTTGTTGGAAAAATTAAAATGTCCATTTTTCTTTCCACGTTGCTTTAGTTCCTGTTAAACACCTGAAGGGTTAATAATCTTCTTGAATGTAGTTTTGAGTAGCGTGAGGGGTGCAGTTTTTTGAATGGTGTCACTTGTGGGTATTTTCTGCCATATAGACCCCTCAAAGTGACTTCAAATGTGAGGTGGTCCCTAAAAAAATGGTTTTGTAAATTTTGTTGTAAAAATGAGAAATCGCTGGTCAACTTTTAATCCTTATAACTTCCTAGCAAAAAAATATTTTGTTTCCAAAATTGTGCTTATGTAAAGTAGACATGTGGGAAATGTTATTTAGAAACTATTTTGTGTCGCATAACTCTCTGGTTTAACAGAATAAAAATTCAAAATTTGAAAATTGCAAAATTTTCTAAATTTTCGCCAAATTTCAGATTTTTTTACAAATAAACGCAAAAATTATCAACCTAAATTTACCACTAACATGAAGCCCAATATGTCACAAAAAAAATCTCAGAATCGCTAGGATCCGTTGAGGCGTTCCTGAGTTATTTCCTCATAAAGGGACTGTTATGAATGAGTCACCGTAGGAGGCAAAAACAGAAATACTAGCTAAGTCCAGAAAACCAGAGAAGTTGGCAGCTATCGGATTGCAGACCCCTGAGCCTATCCACAACAACTAGCAGTAGCCGTGGGGGGTTCCTACGGTGCCCTAGACCCCTCGATCACAGCCGGAGATCTACATAGCCTAAAGACAGAAAGGGAAATCTAAACTGCCCCAGAGCAGACCCCAAAGCAATAGGCAGCCCCCAACATATAATGACGGTGAAGCAAGATGAAAAAACACTCACACAGGTAGAAAGGTAGGCTGAGCAAATGATGGGGCCCAAGCTAACTAAATAGGACAGGATAGAAAAGCTGCTGTCTGCAATCCGCCAAAACCCTATCAAAACAAGAGCAAACAGACTGATAGGGAAAAAAGCCCTGAAGACGCTAGGCTTCAAAAAGACTATATCAGTATTCAGGTATTTTCTGAAGACAGAGCAAAAAGGAATTCAGCTCACCCCAGCGGGGAATGGCAGAAATCCAGAAAAACAAGGCAAAAGAAAACCAAAATACAAATGCAAAAAGCAGAGCAGAAAACTTAGCTTTTGAGGAGCAGGAATCAGACTGGTCTCCTAGAATCCCTCAGAGCAATAACCAGCAAGGCAGAAGGGCATCGGCTGCCTTATATCCAGTCAGCAATTCCAGTCACCCAGTCATCATCCTGCTCAGGTGCTTGGTAATCAGCCTCACTACCTTCCTTCACCAGAAGAGGGAGTTCATCAGACCTCAATGGTGAAGGGGGAAATGAACTCACAACAGGGACACTGGTCAGAATTGCAAAAAATGGCCCGGTCATTAAGGTCAAAATAGGCTTGGTCATGAAGGGGTTAAATTATTTTTATTGTTTTTTTAATATTTTTTTACATCTTCTTTTAAATATTTTTTTTTACCTTGTCCCTTTGTGGGACTTTCACTTTTTCACTTTCATTGCTGGTATAATACTTTGCAATGCTCCAACATTGTAATGTATTATACCCTATGCTGAAAGCTGCTGAGACCATGCTGTGAGAATGGTCTCAAAGGCTTACCATAGCTGGATGACCCGAGCGTTGTCATGACAACCCTGGCTTATCATGGCAGAAATTGTGCTCTGTGATTATATTGCGGGGACGCCGATCTGAAGGCAGAGGGAGCCCCCGACCCTCTTCCTCCCCCTGAACACTGTGATCACACCCGATCGCAGCAATCAGGGGGTTAACAAGCAGGGATGGGCGTGGATGCCACTCCTGGCTGTTAATATAACAATATATGACAGACATCTAGCTGTTAATACATTGATTGTAGATAATATATACAATTAAATTAGAATTATAATTCAAAAAGTGATCATAAATTGATCAGATGTATAAAGATGGACAGATAATCATGACAAATTGTCACAATGAACAATATAAGGGGAGGGGTGAAGTAAAAATTCCAACAAAGGACAACTGACACGTCAAATAATGAAAATACAAAATGCTTTATTCATACATGGAAAACAGATAAAAGATAGTGGTAAAAGACATGGGTATATATAAACCCTCAAATACAAGGGCAGGTCAGGTCCGCATGGGAGTAATCAATATTAGAGTTGAGCGACTTTTGGTTTTTTAGGGTCGCGTTTCGTTTCGTGAAACCCGACTTTTCCAGAAGTCGGGTCGAGCAAGATCGTCCGATTATAGGGAAAAGTCGGGGTCGTCCCGAAACACGAAACCCAATGTAAGTCAATGGGGAATAAAAGTCGGCAGTGAGAGGAGGACAGGAAACACACCAACAGTGCCCATTTGAATGCCAAAAGCATCAATTCTTCTTACTTAAGCTTGTCAATCTTAATTAACTTCATAATACAAGTTACGCACTGAAAAATGGGGGTTATTTGGCTACAGTTGTGGGGGTAGAGGGCTGGCTCCAGGTTTTCATGTGCCCTGGGCAAAAGAGCGCCCCTTTAACACATACCACAACTCATCATGCTCCGATACGGCAGAGAAATAGCGGTATAGTACAATGAAAAATACTTCACTTTTTACATCTCATGACGAGGCCCATCTATTTCTCCATACAGAATCATTGGTCCCATATAATGTTTGAAACAGTATATGATGAGCTCCACATAATGCTACAGTATATGTTGGTCCCCATGGATGAAGCTCCACTGTCTTATGGGCCCAAATAATGCTCCAAACATAATGGGCCCCATTTCTAATACTCTAGTGTATAATGGGCCCTGTAAATGCTGCTCCAGTGTCTGATGTCCACCTTTGGAATGTTCCAGTGTATGGTGGGCCCCATCTATCATTCTCCAGAGTATAGTGCTCCCCAAAAATTGCTGTCCCAACATTGAAAACAATCAAATAAGTCTCCTCGCTAGGGAATCCCTGTACTTGTCTGGACTCCTCGTCGTCCCCATCTTCCATCTCACTGCACAGTATTTCAACTTTGCAAGTGCTGTGATCCTGAGCAAGCAGGGGGGGCCCACTCGTTGGCGACGGCACTGGCACAGGGCCCCTGATAGTACGGTGGTGTGTCTGATGGCAGGTGGGCCGAACCTGCACTTTCATCTGCAGCTTCCTCTTTGTCACCGTGTAAGATGGAACTGTATATGGGAAGGGTAACCTGAGTTTCATCAGGGTCAGATTCAGGCCGTGTAGCGTGCGAGGGGAAAGTAGTGGTCTGGGTCAATGTACCAGCAGATTCATCGAGCAGTGGCTGGGCATCAGTGCACTTGTGTCGCCCCCAGGAGTACGGTCGCCACAGTGGCATTACCTTCTTCCTAGGGAGTGTGATGTCATGCTTGGGAGTAACGAACGATCTCTCTAGCAGGTTAACTGATTGGGCGGCGTTATACCCACGATTCATGACCCTCCAAACAGTGTTCATGAAGGCAAAGTGTTTGTTTTACGTGGGCAGTATGGTTGCAAAGCTGAACCTTAAAGGAATGTCCAGAAGGGCACCACCAGGAGTGGAGCCTACGGTTAAATTCGACTCCACCTGGGAAACCTCAACCATGCCAGCTACAGAACAGATGCACACATTGCAAGATTAATTCCGTTAACGAACGAGACTCCGTCATGCCCCGCGGTCCGAGTCCGGCTTACTAGAGGGACACGTGAGGCTCTAGCACATGAGATTGGCCAATAACTGGTGTGTCATACCCTTACATGTCCGTGGCTGCATGTGCGCTACACTGAAAAGGCCAGCGTTTGTCGCTTACAGGTGCAGATAACCCGCTGAACAACGTTAGTGATGGGGATCACTGATTACAATTATTACCCGCGAACAATGATTTCCCAGTAAGTGCAGGTCAACCGCAGTTCCGGAATTAGGCCTAACCGTCATTCCTGAAAAAATGAAAAACTTACGTGTGCAAACCACAGGTGCTGTAGCTTGCTTAACAGCTCGCCAGCCATTCTCACGCCCAGTATGGATTACACGTGATTGCACAAAGGTGAGAAAGGGTACCGTATCCCCAGATAACATGTATGGATAGCGTACACATTCAAAATATATGTCTATACATCAGGAGGCAGGCTCAGACGGTGTTAGGCCCAGTATGGATTGCACGTGATTGCACAAAGGTTAGAAAGGGTACCGTATCCCCAGATAACATGTATGGATAGCGTACACATTCAAAATATATGTCTATACATCAGGAGGCAGGCTCAGACGGTGTTAGGCCCAGTATGGATTGCACATGATTGCACAAAGGTTAGAAAGGGTACCGTATCCCCAGATAACATGTATGGATAGCGTACACATTCAAAATATATGTCTATACATCAGGAGGCAGGCTCAGACGGTGTTAGGCCCAGTATGGATTGCACGTGATTGCACAAAGGTTAGAAAGGGAACCGTATCCCCAGATAACATGTATGGATAGCGTACACATTCAAAATATATGTCTATACATCAGGAGGCAGGCTCAGACGGTGTTAGGCCCAGTATGGATTGCACGTGATTGCACAAAGGTTAGAAAGGGTACCGTATCCCCAGATAACATGTATGGGTAGCGTACACATTCAAAATATATGTCTATACATCAGGAGGCAGGCTCAAATGGTGTCAGGCACAGTATGGATTTGACGACCAAGACTACACAGCGGAGGAGCAGGGAGAGGTAAAGATTGCAAATGCTGGGGCCCTGCCCAAGCAAGGCGGGCCCACTCGTGAGCGTCGGTACTGGCACTGGGCCCCTCATAGTACGGCGGTGTGTCTGACGGCGGGTGTGCACCACCACCGTCAGAGACACTTGATTGCACTATGAGGGACCCTGTGCCAGTGCCCGCGCCCAAGAGTCGGCCTACCCACCTGTCCAGGGCAACGGCACTCGCACGATGTCATGCGCTAGGTGGTGACCCCGGCCATGGGGGGGAGGCAGCACAGTTAGGGAGTTTTTGAAAGTGGCATATGTTGATGTTGGACATTCAGCTGATGCAAAAGGCGAAATAGGTCAAGTCCCAGGAAGAGGTGGACCAAAGCAAGCCATTTTTCTGTCACCCTATGTGTCATCAGGGGAAGGTGGGACAAAATCCTTGGAAACCCATGCATGGTTCATTTTAATGAAGGTTAGATCATCCACATTTTGGGTTGACAGACGGGTCCTTTTTTCTATCAGGATTGATCCAGCCGCACTGAAGACTCTTTCCGACAGAACACTTGCAGCTGGGCAAGCGAGCTCCTGTAAGGCATATTGTGCCAATTCAGGCCAGGTGTCCAGTTTAGCGGCCCAATAGTCAAAGGGGAATGACCTGTGTGGGAGAACATCAATATGGGAGGAAAAGTAGTTTGTAACCATAGTTGACAACTGCTGTCTACTGTCACTTTCCATCGATGCAGTATTACCAGTTGTGTGAGCGGTACTTGAAAAATCAGTCCACAACATTGTCATGAAACCCCTGTCTCCAACGCCACTTCTGCTGTGTGCACCACGAACACCTCTGCCAAGCTGCCCCCGGCCCGTACGGCTTGTGTGAGAACCATCACCGCTGCTGTGTGCTGGGAATGCCTCAAGCAACCGATTTACCAGAGTTGCTTGTTTATTAGCCAATATTAGGTCAAGGTTCTCCTGTGGCATGATGTTTTGTAATTTGCCTTTATAGCGTGTATCCAGGATGCTGGCCAACCAGTAGTCGTCATCGTTCATCATTTTGGCAATGCGGGGGTCCCTTTTTAGGATCTGCAAGGCATAATCTGACATGTGGGCCAATGTTCCCGGTGTCAATGATGCACTGCGAGTGCTGGTTGGAGGAGCACTTTCTGGCAAATCCACATCCCTCCAGTCACGCACAAACCCTGTACCAGACCTTGCCACGCCAAAATTTTCACTTGCCCCACGAGATGCATCCTCCTCCCCTAAGTAATCATCCCCATCATCCTCCTCCTCCTCCTCCTCTTCTTCCTCCACCTCGTCCAGGAGAGGTCCCTGAGCAGACAATGGCTGAATGTCATCAAGGATTCCCTTCTCCTCTTCCTCCTCATCAACATTGGCTGCAGAAGCCTGCTCCTTAAGGTGCGTCAAAGTTTGCATGAGCAGACGCATAAGTGGGATGCTCATGCTTAGGATGGCGTCGTCTGCGCTTACCAGCCGTGTGCATTCCTCAAAATACTGAAGGACTTTACAGAGGTCTTTCAGCTTCGACCACTGCACACCTGTCAACTCCATGTCTGCTCTCAAAGTGCCTGGCCGTGTATCCTCCCACAAATGCATTATGGCCTGCCTCTGCTCGCACAGCCGCTCCACCATGTGCAGGGTGGAGTTCCACCTTGTTGCAATGTCGATAATGAGGCGGTGGTTGGGAAGGTGGAGCAATCGCTGCAGCTTCTGCATACGAACGGAGTGTACAGGCGACCGGCGGATGTGCGCGCACAGTCTTCGCACCTTCTGGAGCTGGGCTGTTAACTCCGGATAATTTTTGAGGAAGCACTGCACCACCAGGTTCAAGGTGTGAGCCAAGCAAGGTATGTGGCTGAGTTTTGAAAGGGCTATGGCTGCCACAAAATTACGGCCGTTATCACTAACTACCTTGCCTGCCTCAAGATGGACACTGCCCAGCCATGACTCAGTTTGTCACTTCAAGTACTCAGCCAGCTCCTCGGCGGTGTGTCTGTCGCCCAAACACATCATCTGCAATACAGCCTGCTGACGCTTTCCACTAGCTGCTCGATAGGGGGACACCTCGTGTGCAACAGTGGCAGCTGCAGATGGAGTGCTCGTACGACTGCGCTCTGTGGACGAGCTTTCGCTTCTGGAGGAGGAGGAGGAGGAGGGTCGAACGCCTACAGCCAACTGTTTCCTATACCGTGGGCTAGGCAGCACTGTCCCACCACCGCTGTCCCCTGTGGACCCTGCATCCACCACATTAACCCAGTGCGCAGTGATGGACACGTAACGGCCCTGGCCATGCCGACTGGACCATGCATCAGTTGTGAGGTGCACCTTTCCGCTCACTGACTGCTTGAGTGCATGGACAATGCGGTCTTTCACATGATGGTGTAGTTCTGGGATGGCTTTGCGAGAGAAGAAGTGGCGACTGGGTAGGTCATAGCGTGGTACTGCATAGGCCATGAGTTCGCGGAAAGCTGCGCTTTCCACCAACCGATAGGGCATCATCTCTAACGAGATTAGTTTGGCAATGTGGGTGTTCAAACCCAGTGTACGCGGATGAGAGACTGAGTACTTTCTTGACTTACTCATAGTGTCTGGGAGGGTGAGCTGGACTTGAGAGCTGCATATGGTGGAAGTAGCGATGGACAGGGCGGACTGAGAGAGGGTTGATGATGGTGATGGAGTTGGTGTTCTTTCTGATGGCCTAGATTCAGTCTTTCGTTGATATAACAGTGGGATTCCCTGACTGCTGTGGCCTTGCAACGACACCTCAACATTTGCTGCTGTGCTAACCGGTGGGCTTACAGTGGGGGAAACAATGTAGCGTTGCTGACTGCCTTCTTTGTGATCAGTTGCACATGTGGTACTTGAGGTTTGGTGTTGTGTCCACGCTTGCAAGTGCATGGTGGTTAAATGTCTAAGCATGCAACTGGTATTCAAATTTTTCAGATTTTTCCCTCGGCTAAAGGTCTTTGCACACTTCTTACAGATAACCTTGGCCTGATCATGAGGATTTTGTTCAAAAAAGTGCCACACTGCACTCTTCCTACTTTGGCAGACATTTTGCGGCCTAGCACGCAGTGATCTTTTGACCCTCTGGACAAGCTGTCCAGCAACTCTTTTGATTTTTTGAACCTGTCTTTGGAGTGCTCCGGGCCTGCCAGATAACAGCTGTTGCGATGTTGATGTCTGCTGTGGATGCTCCTCATCTGAGCTATTGGAAGCAGCACCCTCTTCCCCCAATGGATGCCAATCTGGGTCAACAACTGGGTCATCCATCACCTCCTCTTCAATGTCATGTGCACCTTCCTCTGTGTCACCGTGTATGGTGGTATAGTGTGTGGGAAGGGGCACCTGAGTCTCATCAGGGTCAGAATCTGGCTCTGTACACTGCGAGGACAATGTAGTGCTCTGAGTGAATGTACCAGTAGAATCATCCATCAGCGGCTGTGCATCAGTGCACTCCATGTCAGATTCATCTTGGCCTGGGTAATTCACCATTTTACTTGATAATCCAGGCATGGTATGTGAAAACAGCTCCATGGAGTAATCAGTAGTATGGCCTGCGTCATCCTTCAATCTTGGTTGGGGTGAAGGACACAAGGAAAGGTGTGGTTCATGAACATGAGCCTCCAATGACGACTCAGTGCTTTTACTTTTTACAACTTCAGAAGAGGAGGCAATAGAGCTGGAGGCTGAGTCAGCCATGTAAGACAAAACTTTTTCTGATGCTCTGGCTTTAAAAGTGGTTTGCCAACTCTTAGAAAACTAAGCCTTCGAAGCCTTATGGAGCCAGACGATGACGCAGGCTCAACACCTCCTGCATTCGGTCCTATTTTGCTCTTGCCACTACCATCAGATCCACCCCCAACACCATCATTACCAGCTGCCAACCCCCGCCCAATTCCACGGCCTCTTCCACCAGCCTTCCTCATTTTTGGTAGAAATGTAGACAAAATCCAACAAACTATATAGTAATGTAAAACAAGGTACAAGGTGTCTATAGGACAGGGGAGATTTTGAATTTCTGCTCACACTACTGGACACTGGACACTTTTGGATTGTGTGAGGTCCACTGAATATCTGAGCGCTATGTCACAGGCTCGATGGCACAGCTGTGACCAAAGTGACTAGAGGATAAGTGAGATTTTGAATTTCTGCAGACACTGGACACTTTTGGATTGTGTGATGTCCACTGAATATCTGAGCGCTATGTCACAGGCTCGATGGCACAGCTGTGACCGAAGTGACTAGAGGATAAGTGAGATTTTGAATTTCTGCAGACACTTGAGGACACTGGACACTTTTGGATTGTGTGAGGCCCACTGAATATCTGAGCGCTATGTCACAGGCTCGATGGCACAGCTGTGACCAAAGTGACTAGAGGATAAGTGAGATTTTGAATTTCTGCGGACACTGGACACTTTTGGATTGTGTGAGGCCCACTGAATATCTGAGCGCTATGTCACAGGCTCGATGGCACAGCTGTGACCAAAGTGACTAGAGGATAAGTGAGATTTTGAATTTCTGCAGACACTGGACACTTTTGGATTGTGTGAGGCCCACTGAATATCTGAGCGCTATGTCACAGGCTCGATGGCACAGCTGTGACCGAAGTGACTAGAGGATAAGTGAGATTTTGAATTTCTGCAGACACTTGAGGACACTGGACATTTTTGGATTGTGTGAGGCCCACTGAATATCTGAGCGCTATGTCACAGGCTCGATGGCACAGCTGTGACCAAAGTGACTAGAGGATAAGTGAGATTTTGAATTTCTGCAGACACTGGACACTTTTGGATTGTGTGAGGCCCACTGAATATCTGAGCGCTATGTCACAGGCTCGATGGCACAGCTGTGACCAAAGTGACTAGAGGATAAGTGAGATTTTGAATTTCTGCAGACACTGGACACTTTTGGATTGTGTGAGGCCCACTGAATATCTGAGCGCTATGTCACAGGCTCGATGGCACAGCTGTGACCAAAGTGACTAGAGGATAAGTGAGATTTTGAATTTCTGCAGACACTTGTGGACACTGGACACTTTTGGATTGTGTGAGGCCCACTGAATATCTGAGCGCTATGTCACAGGCTCGATGGCACAGCTGTGACCAAAGTGACTAGAGTATAAGTGAGATTTTGAATTTCTGCAGACACTGGACACTTTTGGATTGTGTGAGGCCCACTGAATATCTGAGCGCTATGTCACAGGCTCGATGGCACAGCTGTGACCAAAGTGACTTGAGGATAAGTGAGATTTTAAATTTCTGCAGACACTTGTGGACACTGGACACTTTTGGATTGTGTGAGGCCCACTGAATATCTGAGCGCTATGTCACAGGCTCGATGGCCCAGCTGTGACCAAAGTGACTAGAGGATAAGTGAGATTTTGAATTTCTGCAGACACTGGACACTTTTGGATTGTGTGAGGCCCACTGAATATCTGAGCGCTATGTCACAGGCTCGATGGCACAGCTGTGACCAAAGTGACTAGAGGATAAGTGAGATTTTGAATTTCTGCAGACACTGGACACTTTTGGATTGTGTGAGGCTCACTGAATATCTGAGCGCTATGTCACAGGCTCGATGGCACAGGTGTGACCAAAGTGACTAGAGGATAAGTGAGATTTTGAATTTCTGTGGACACTGGACACTTTTGGATTGTGTGAGGCCCACTGAATATCTGAGCGCTATGTCACAGGCTCGATGGCACAGCTGTGACCAAAGTGACTAGAGGATAAGTGAGATTTTGAATTTCTGCAGACACTGGACACTTTTGGATTGTGTGAGGCCCACTGAATATCTGAGCGCTTTGTCACAGGCTCGATGGCACAGCTGTGACCAACGTGACTAGAGGATAAGTGAGATTTTGAATTTCTGCAGACACTTGTGGACACTGGACACTTTTGGATTGTGTGAGGCCCACTGAATATCTGAGCGCTATGTCACAGGCTCGATGGCACAGCTGTGACCAAAGTGACTAGAGGATAAGTGAGATTTTGAATTTCTGCAGACACTGGACACTTTTGGATTGTGTGAGGCCCACTGAATATCTGAGCACTATGTCACAGGCTCGATGGCACAGCTGTGACCAAAGTGACTAGAGGATAAGTGAGATTTTGAATTTCTGCAGACACTGAACACTTTTGGATTGTGTGAGGCCCACTGAATATCTGAGCGCTATGTCACAGGCTCGATGGCACAGCTGTGACCAAAGTGACTAGAGGATAAGTGAGATTTTGAATTTCTGCAGACACTGGACACTTTTGGATTGTGTGAGGCCCACTGAATATCTGAGCGCTATGTCACAGGCTCGATGGCACAGCTGTGACCAAAGTGACTAGAGGATAAGTGAGATTTTGAATTTCTGCAGACACTGGACACTTTTGGATTGTGTGAGGCCCACTGAATATCTGAGCGCTATGTCACAGGCTCGATGGCACAGCTGTGACCAAAGTGACTAGAGGAAAAGTGAGATTTTGAATTTCTGCAGACACTTGTGGACACTGGACACTTTTGGATTGTGTGAGGCCCACTGAATATCTGAGCGCTATGTCACAGGCTCGATGGCACAGCTGTGACCAAAGTGACTAGAGGATAAGTGAGATTTTGAATTTCTGCAGACACTTGTGGACACTGGACACTTTTGGATTGTGTGAGGCCCACTGAATATCTGAGCGCTATGTGACAGGCAGAAATTGGCTAGTGTATCACAAACTACAAGGTGTATGTAGAATTGGGCAGAATAGGAATCTCCCTAGAGTGCAGGTCTGTAAGAACGGACCATGTCCTCGACTTATTCTCACAGAGTGACACAGATAGCTTCACTGTGGCTGTGATAACGGCCGTTACATGGTACTGTGTGAGGAGCATACACCGCTGTATGGTGTGAAAAAATGCACGCTCAGTACCTCAGCAGGACAAAAAAAAAAAAATTGGGATTGCTTTTAGAAAAGCAGTTTGCAGAGCAGTGGGTAAACAGCAATGCAGCTGTCAGGAAGCCTTAGAAGGCAGCCCAACAACCAACACCACTGATACACCACAATATAGCCTCCCCTTGCACTGCACACACAGTGACTGGTGTGTTGTACAGGCACAATCGCTAGGAGCAGAAGCAGTTTTTTTTTCTTCTTCCCTGCCTAACGCTTTCCCTACAGAATCAGCAGCAACCTCTCCCTATGCTAAGATCTGCAGAAGTAAGATGGCGGTCGGCGTGCACGCCCTTTTATACCCCCTGTGACGCCCACCAAAGCAAGCCAATCACTTGCATGCCCTTCTGAAAGATGGTGGTGACCCGTGCCTATGTCATCACGTTGCCCACAGTGTCCGTGGATCCTGATTGGCTGAAAAAGAGCGCAAAACAAACTTTTGAAACGCGACTTTGGCGTGTAAGTCGCCGACCTCGTGGCCGACCTCATCCTAGGGTCGGGTTTCGTTTCATGAAACCCGACTTTGCCAAAAGTCGGCGACTTTTGAAATTGACCGACCCGTTTCGCTCAACTCTAATCAATATACATGTAATAGCAACTAGACTACCCTAGTGGGGAATAGACCACATTAACATACAAACCACAACAATGAGATTAAATGGTGGTCTGAGTTCTTATGGGACATAGCCTACACACTAATGGTATACAAACTTTCAGCAAGTGCCTATATAATTATATTTATTAATTAGTATCATACTAGAAATAAACAAGGCATAAATATAGAAGTCCAAATTACCTTAGGTGTAGGTAGATCAAAGGAATGCTCCCACAGGGTCTGCCCACCACCCCTATATATACCCTTATCTTTTACCACTATCTTTTATCTGTTTTCCTTGTATGAATAAAGTATTTTGTATTTTCATTATTTGACATGTCAAATGTCCTTTGTTGGAATTTTTCCTTCTTTCCCCCCAGTTAGTGCAGGAAGCTGAGCCACCGCAGCGATGTGCTCCTACACAGACCTGGTGGGATATGCTGAAATTTCCACATCTCCTGCCCGATTATGCTGTGCCAGTCAGCTGTCTGTTTACACGCAGTGACAGTTTAAATGCAGGACGGACATAGTCCATCATGGTGCGGAAACTGACATCCTGCTATGACTGACTGTTATGATTGAGTCACCGAGGAGGAAAAACAAAAAGCAAGTTAAGCCCAGAAAACCGGAGAGGTTGGTAATTAGCAGACTGCAGACCCCTGATCCTATCCACAACAACTAACAGTAGCCGTGGAGCGTACCTACGATGATCCTAGACGCCTCGTCACAGCTGGAGAACTAAATAAGCCTAAAGAACGAAAAGTGGAAATCTAAACTGCCCCAGAGCAGACCCCAAAGCAATAGACAGCCCCCAAACATGTATTGTCGGTGACACAAGATGAAAGCACAAACACAGATAGAAAAATAGGCTGAGCAAATGATGGGGCGCACACTAACTAGAAAGGACAGGAAAGGAAAGATGCTGTCTACAATCACGCAAAAGCCCTACAAAAAATATGTTCAACACGTCTGATAGAAAAAACCCTGAAGTCGCTAGACTTCAAAACCCTATATCAGCACTCAGGTATATTCTGAAGACAGAGCAAAAAGAGATCAGCTGATCAGGGACAAAAACGAACTGAAATAATCAGAGACAGAAATTGAATCCAGCACAGCCCCAGCCGGGGCTGGCTGAACACAAAAAACTAAGTAAACAGACCAAAACTCAAATGAACAATAGCAGAGCAAAACTTAGCTTGAGAAGGCAGAATCAAACTGGAAACCAGAAGCCCCAGGCAGAAGAAATCACCAGTAGAGTTGAGCGAAACAGGTCGAAAAATTTCAAAAGTCGCCGACTTTTGGCAAAGTCGGGTTTCATGAAACGAAACCCGACCCTAGCATGAGGTCGGCCACGAGGTCGGCGGCTTAAGCGCCAAAGTCGCGTTTCAAAAGTTTGTTTTGCGCTCTTTTTCAGCCAATCAGGATCCACGGACACTGTGGGCAACGTGATGACATAGGCAGGGGTCACCACCATCTTTCAGAAGGGCATGCAAGTGATTGGCTTGCTTTGGTGGGCGTTACAGGGGGTATAAAAGGGCGTGCACGCCGACCGCCATGTTACTCATGCTGATCTCAGAATAGGCAGAGCTGCTGCTGCTGCTGATTATGTAGGGAGAACGTTAGGCAGGGAAGAAGACACCAAAAACTACTTCTGCTGCTAGCGATTTTGCCTGTACAACACCCCAGTCACTGTGTGTGCAGTGCAAGTGGAGGCTATATTTTGCTGGATCAGCGGTGTTGGTTGTTAGGCTGCCTTCTAAGGCTTCCTGACGGCTGCATTGCTGTTTACCCACTGCTCTGCAAACTGCTTTTTTAAAAGCAATCCTAATTTTTTTTTTGTCCTGGTGAGGTACTGAGCGTGCATTTTTTCACACCATACAGCGGTGCACACTCCTCACACAGTACCGTGTAACGGCTGTTATCACAGCCACAGTGAAGCTATCTGTGTGTCACTCTGTAAGGATAAGTCGAGGACATGTTCCGTTCTTACAGACCTGCACCTTCTAGTTTTGTCTAGTTTTCCAACAGTTAAATATATTTGCTGTTTGATCACATTCAAAACTATAGATAGACAGCGTGTGTCAGTCCGTATACTTAAAAAACATGGAGCTTGACAATTTTACGTACACCGGACAGCCGTGTACGTGCACGCTCCTCTCTCAGTACCATGTAACGGCTGTTATCACGGCCACAGTGAAGCTATCTGTGTGTCACTCTGTAAGAATAAGTCGAGGACATGTTCCGTTCTTACAGACCTGCACCTTCTAGTTTTGTCTAGTTTTCAAACAGTTAAATATATTTGCTGTTTGATCACATTCAAAACTATAGAGAATAATAATCTAATTCACTGCACACTCAGAGGGGTTTTATGCAAACAAGTGCTCATTTTATTATATACAAAACATGTGGGAGCCAAACAAGAATATATAGCACGAAGTAGAAGCGATATAATTAATACGACGTTTCGGCTCAGTCCGAGCCTTTATCACTTTTATCGCTGAATTGAAATTCGGATCTTTGAGTAAAGAGGAATATAACTCCCAAGAGAATAGTTCAAGAAAGATGGCTGTTGATAAGGTGCTATACAGCGGCGCTCCCACACCTAGCTGCAAAATCTCCGTTATCCTCTAGTGACATTTTTCACACCTGCGACATCGAGCCTGTCACATAGCGCTGTGATATTCAGTGGGCCTCACACAATCCAAAAGTGTCCAGTGTCCACAAGTGTGTGCAGAAATTCAAAATCTCCCCTGTCCTATAGACACCTTGTACCTTGTTTTACATTACTATATAGTTTGTTTGATTTTGTCTACATTTCTACCAAAAATGAGGAAGGCTGGTGGAAGAGGCCATGGAATTTGGCGGGGGTTGGCAGCCGGTAATGATGGTTTTGGTGGTGGATCTGATGGTAGTGGCAAAAGCAAAATAGGACCGAATGCAGGAGGTGTTGAGCCTGCGTCATCGCCTGGCTCCACAAGGCCTTGAAGGCTTAGTTTTCTAGGAGTTGGCAAACCGCTTTTAAAGCCAGAGCTTCAGGAAAATGTTTTGTCTTACATTGCTGACTCAGCCTTCAGCTCTATCGCCTCCTCTTCTGAAGTTGTAAAAAATAAAAGCACTGAGTCGTCATTGGAGGCTCATGTTCATGAACCACACCTTTCCTTGTGTCCTTCACCCTAGCCAAGATTGAAGGATGACGGAGGCCATACTACTGATTACTCCATGGAGCTGTTTTCACATACCATGCCTGGATTATCAAGTGAAATGGTGAATTACCCAGGCCAAGATGAATCTGACATGGAGTGCACTGATGCAAAGCCACTGATAGATGATTCTGCTGGTACATTCACTCAGAGCACTACATTGTCCTCGCAGTGTACAGAGCCAGATTCTGACCCTGATGAGACTCAGGTGCCCCTTCCCGCACACTATACCACCATTCACGGTGACACAGAGGAAGGTGCACATGACATTGAAGAGGAGGTGATGGATGACCCAGTTGTTGACCCAGACTGGCATCCATTGGGGGAAGAGGGTGCTGCTTCCAATAGCTCAGATGAGGAGGAGGAGCATCCACAGCAGACATCGACATCGCAACAGCTGTTATCTGGCAGGCCCGGAGCACTCCAAAGAGGTTCCAAAAATCAAAAGAGTCGCTGGACAGCTTGTCCAGAGGGTCAAAATATCACAGCGTGCTAGGCCGCAAAATGTCTGCCAAAGTAGGAAGAGTGCAGTGTGGAACTTTTTTGAACAAAATCCTCATGATCAGGCCAAGGTTATCTGTAAGAAGTGTGCAAAGACCTTTAGCCGAGGGAAAAATCTGAAAAATTTGAATACCAGTTGCATGCTTAGACATTTAACCACCATGCACTTGCAAGCGTGGACACAACACCAAACCTCAAGTACCACATGTGCAACTGATCACAAAGAAGGTAGTCAGCAACGCTACATTGTTTCCCCCACTGTAAGCCCACCGGTTAGCACAGCAGCAAATGTTGAGGTGTCGTTGCAAGGCCACAGCAGTCAGGGAATCCCACTGTTACATCAACGAAAGACTGAATCTAGGCCATCAGAAAGAAAACCATCTCCATCACCATCATCAACCCTCTCTCAGTCCGCCCTGTCCACCGCTACTTCCACCATATGCAGCTCTCAAGTCCAGCTCACCCTCCCAGACACTATGAGTAGGTCAAGAAAGTACTCAGTCTCTCATCCGCGTACACTGGGTTTGAACGCCCACATTGCCAAACTAATCTCGTTAGAGATGATGCCCTATCGGTTGGTGGAAAGCGCAGCTTTCCGCAAACTCATGGCCTATGCAGTACCACGCTATGACCTACCCAGTCACCACTTCTTCTCTCACAAAGCCATCCCAGCCCTCCACCATCATGTGAAAGACCGCATTGTCCATGCACTTAAGCAGTCAGTGAGTGGAAAGGTGCACCTCACAACTGATGCATGGTCCAGTCGGCATGGCCAGGGCCGTTACGTGTCCATCACTGCGCACTGGGTTAATGTGGTGGATGCAGGGTCCACAGGGGACAGTGGTGGTGGGACAGTGCTGCCTAGCCCACGGTATAGGAAACAGTTGGATGTAGGCGTTCGACCCTCCTCCTCCTCCTCCAGAAGCGAAAGCTCGTCCACAGAGCGCAGTCGTACGAGCACTCCATCTGCAGCTGCCACTGTTGCACACGAGGTGTCCCCCTATCAAGCAGCTAGTGGAAAGCGTCAGGAGGCTGTGTTGCAGGTGATGTGTTTGGGCGACAGACACACCGCCGAGGTGCTGGCCGAGTACTTTCAGCGACAAACTGAGTCATGGCTGGGCAGTGTACATCTTGAGGCAGGCAAGGTAGTTAGTGATAACGGCCGTAATTTTGTGGCAGCCATAGCCCTTTCAAAACTCAGCCACATACCTTGCTTGGCTCACACCTTGAACCTGGTGGTGCAGTGCTTCCTCAAAAATTATCCGGAGTTAACAGCCCTGCTCCAGATGTTGCGATGACTGTGCGCGCACATCCGCCGGTCGCCTGTACACTCCATTCGTTTGCAGAAGCTGCAGGGATTGCTCCACCTTCCCAACCACTGCCTCATTACCGACATTGCAACAAGGTGGAACTCCACCCTTCACATGGTTGAGCGGCTGTGCGAGCAGAGGCAGGCCATAATGCATTTGTGGGAGGATACACGGCCAGGCACTTTGAGAGCAGACATGGAATTGACAGGTGTGCAGTGGTCGAAGCTGAAAGACCTCTGTAAAGTCCTTCAGTGTTTCAAGGAATGCACACGGCTGGTAAGCGCAGACGACGCCATCCTAAGCATAAGCATCCCACTTATGCGTCTGCTCATGCAAACTTTGACGCACCTTAAGGAGCAGGCGTCTGCAGCCAATGTTGACGAGGAGGAAGAGGTGGAGGGAATCCTTGATGACATTCAGCCATTGTCTGCTCAGGGACCTCTCCTGGATGAGGTGGAGGAAGAAGAGGAGGAGGAGGATGATGATGGGGATGATTACTTAGGGGAGGAGGATGCATCTCGTGGGGCGAGTGAAAATGTTGGCGTGGCAAGGTCTGGTACAGGGTTTGTGCGTGACTGGAGGGATGTGGATTTGCCAGAAAGTGCACCTCCATCCAGCACTCGCAGTGCATCATTGACACCGGGAACCTTGGCCCACATGTCAGATTATACCTTGCAGATCCTAAAAAGGGACCCACGCATTGCCAAAATGATGAACAATGACGACTACTGGTTGGCCAGCATCCTGGATCCACGCTATAAAGGCAAATGACAAAACATCATGCCACAGGAGAACCTTGACCTAATATTGGCTACTAAACAAGCAACTCTGGTTAACCGGTTGGTTGAGGCATTCCCAGCACACAGCAGTGGTGATGGTTCTCACACGAGCCGTACGGGCCGGGGGAAGCTTGGCAGAGGTGTTCGTGGTGCACACAGCAGAAGTGGCGTTGGAGACAGGGGTTTCATGACAATGTTGTGGACTGATTTTTCACGGACCGCTCACACAACTGTTAATACAGCATCGATGGAAAGTGACAGGAGACAGCAGTTGTCAACTATGGTTAAGAGCTACTTTTCCTCCCATATCGATGTTCTCCCACACAGGTCATTCCCCTTTGACTATTGGGCCGCTAACCTGGACACCTGGCCTGAATTGGCACAATATGCCTTACAGGAGCTCGCTTGCCCAGCTGCAAGTGTGCTATCGGAAAGAGTCTTCAGTGCAGCTGGATCAATCCTGACAGAAAAAAGGACCCGTCTGTCAACCCAAAATGTGGATGATCTAACCTTCATTAAAATGAACCATGCATGGGTTTCCAAGGATTTTGTCCCACCTTCCCTTGATGACACATCGGTTGCCAGAAAAATGGCTTGCTTTGGTCCTCCTCCTATTCTGCGAACTTGACCTATTTCGCCTTTTGCAGCAGCCACATCTACATATGCCTCTTTGTAAACCTCCCTAACTGGGCTGCCTCCTCCCCCCATGGCCGGGGTCACCACCTAGCGCACAAAACCGTGTGAGTGCCGTTGCCCTGGACAGGTGAGTAGGCTGACTCTTGGGCGCGGGCACTGGCATAGGGTCCCTCATAGTGCAATCAAGTGTCTCTGACAGTGGTGGTGCACACCTGCCGTCAGAAACACCGCCATACTATGAGGGGCCAAGTGCCAGTACCGATGCCCATGAGTGTGCCCCCCTTGCTTGGGCAGGGCCCCAGCATTTGCAATGTTTACCTCTCCCTGCTCCTCCGCTGTGTAGTCTGGCCTGTCAAATCCTTCACTGGGACAGCCACTACAAATTGATTGAACTGAAAGATGATCGTTAAGATGTAGCTATGTCCTGTCCTGCTGGCCGGGCTCTAGCTCCAGATGATCAGTGGCTTCAATTTCTTATGGACGTCGACTCAGAATTACAGTACATGCAGTGGTGGTTTATCATCAGCTTTCACAGTTTTCCTACTCACAAACGTGTGACATTCCGGCGCACATTTCAAAATGTGCCCTCTCATGCCAATCAAATAGAATCGCCTACGGCCTGTTGCTTCTGTCTTTTGCACTCCAAAGTTACGTGACAGATCATGATAGCCAGTGAGCACCATGTTTACATCGCTCCCTGTGATAAAAATTGGATTGAGATGAGTAATAGTGATGGAATCAATGGAAGCACGATACAGCAAGACTTTATTCACAAAAAAATGTTTTCACTGTCTCAACACACAAATTAATTGAGGGTCAGCCTCGCCTATGAGAATTGTGATGGAAGTTTTTCCCGTGAATAATAATTCCTAGATTTCTGCAATCAATAGCCTTTATGTCACTAATTGTATGCATCTCATTTCCTATTGCGGAGAGGCTGGAATGTATTACTGAGACAGAAATATATATGAAGATTTAAAAATAACACCAAAAGTATATAGTTGTGTACGCCTCAAATGCATTTCCTTTTTTCCACTTTTTAGATTGCTGTGTAATCCATACTGAGAACACGGAGATTTTACATGTTTAAACTATGCTATATATACCTGCTATCCAGTGATAAAGTACCCTTTCTGAACTTTGTACAATCTGGTCAAATCCATACTGGGCCTGAGAACATCTGAGTCTGCCTCCTGACCTATACACATATATTTTTAATGTGTAAACTAGGCTACATATATACGTGTTATCCGGTGAAACTGTACCCTTTATCAACTTTCTACAATGTTGTTAAATCCATACTGTGCCTGAGAACGGCTGCCGAGCTGTTAAGCAAGCTACAGCACCTGTGGTTTGGACACGTAATTTTTTCAGGAATGACGGTTAGGCCTAACTCCGGAATTGCGGTTGACCTGAACTTACTGGGAAATCATCGTTCGCGGGGAATAATCTGAATCCCAGATCCCCATCACTAACGGAGTTCAGCAGGTTATCTGCACCTGTAAGCGACAAAAGCTGGTCCTTTCAGTGTAGTGTGCATGCAGCCCCGGACATGTACTGGAATGCTAGACCTGTTATTGCTCGATCTCACGTGCCACAGCCTTGCGTATCCCTCTAGTGAGCTTGATGCATACCGTGGGGCCATGCCGGAGTCTCGGTCGTTAACGGAATAAAGCTGAGAAATCGCTAGCACAATTACAAACGGACATACCACACCACACACAGAATCGACAAAGCTTGCAATCTGTCCATCTTTTCTGTAGCTTGTATGGTAGTGGTTTCCCGGGTGCAGTCCAATTAAGCCACAGGCTCCACTCCTGGTGGTGCCCTTTTGGACATTCCTTTAAGGTTCAGCTTTGCAATCATACTGCCCCCGGAAACCAAAAACTTTGCCTTCAGGGACGCTGTTTGGAGGTTCGTGGGAATAACGCCGCCCGATCAGCAGTCGGCATATGGGTCGCCCTCCCAGGGCTGTGGGGTACTCGGTACCGGGCCGGTGTCATTGGGATGTGTCACAGCAGCGGTGACCCGGACGGTGGCCCTGGGCGCCCATGTAAATGGCATGGTATAATGGTAAAGAGTTTATATAGATAGTTTGACGCCACCTGTGGTGTTCGGCAACATAGATGTTAGGCCGACGCTGCATGCAGATCCTCTGGGACTGATGGTGTTGTGCAGCAAAGATGGTGAAGCTCCCCACAGGTGGAGCTGGAGTCCCAGGGAAGTGTAGATGTAGTGATGGGGGAAAGGCACAGGCGGTGTAGGTGCTGGTACCCAGATGTAGCGGTGCTGGAATAACTGTAGGACACCAGAGCGTGCAGTTCCAAAGCTTTACTCACAGTCTGCAGGTTACACAGATGCCTGACTCCGTGTTGTGTCCTCCGGGTCAGGACCTCTGCCAACCTCCGGGACCAGAATGGAAAGCTCCCTTCCAACACTCCGCCAACATGTACCTTCCTGAACGTCTCCTTTCTAGCGCTTGTGGGGGAAGCACTCACAGGACCGTGGTTCACTGAAACGCCTCCTGTCTAACAGATGTTCCTCAGACTTTACTTCTATGGCAGACAGCTGTAGCCTTTTCCTTCTGCCTTGCACACGTCGATGCTGGGGCCTCCGAGCCTTAGTTGGGTACAGAGCATTTATAGCTGCTACTTCCCCCGGTTTCTGCTGCAGGAACGTCAGTGTCCCTACAAACTCGGAGACCGGAATCCGGACCATGCGCTCCAGCTAGGAGTGAGCCTTAACTCTGCTTATCCTCCAGCTCCCCTTCTCACGTCCACACACTTCCCTTTCCCTGCACAGAGTGCCCAAACTTACCTCCTCCCAACCACAGAGAGCAGCTCCTCAGCAGTCAGGTTCAGAGGTCTCTCTGCTGGCCTGGAGTGGGAAATGTGTTGTGTGTTGATTTCACTGCTAGAGAGATTCTTCGTTGCTCCCAAGCTTGACAACACACTCCCTAGGAGGAAGGCAATGCCACAGTGGCGGCCGTACTCTTGAGGACGCCACAAGTGCACTGAGGCCCAGCCACTGCTGGATGATGCTGCTGGTACATTGACCCAGACCACTACATTCCCCTCGCACTCTACACAGCCAGAATCTGACCCAGAGGAAACTCAGGTTCCCCTTTCCGCATACTATACCACCTTACATGGTGACAAAGAGGAAGGTGCAGATGAAAGTGCAGGTTCCTTGAGCAGGTGGGGGGGCATACTCATGGGCGATGGCACTGGCACAGGGCACCGCATAGTACGCAAAAGTGTCTCTGCCGGTGGGAGGGCCTAAACAGCCAAGTGCAGTGAGATGGAAGATGGGGACGACAAGGAGTTCAGAGTAGTGCAGGGATTCTCTAGCAAGGAGACTTATGTAATTGTTTTCAATGTTGGGACAGCAATTTTTGGGGAGCACTATACTCTAGTGAATGATATATGGGGCCCACCATACACTGGAGCATTCCAAAGGTGGACATCAGACACTGGAGCAGCATTTACAGGGCCCATTATACACTAGAGCAGTAGAAATGGGGCCCATTATATATGGAGCATTATTTGGGCCAATAAGACAGTGGAGCTTCATCCATTGGGACCAACATATACTGTAGCATTATGTGGAGCTCATCATATACGGTTTGAAACATTATATGGGAATAATGATTCCGTATGGAGAAATATATGGGCCTCATTACTCTGTATAGCGCACTAAGCGCTGGCCATAATACTGTATGGAGTTATATACTGTCCGTTTTTGGAGGTATTGGAGAATTTAAAATGGATATCAGTCATGAGATGTAAGAAGTGAAGTATTTTTCATTGTACTATACTGCTATTTCTCTGCCGTATCGGAGCATCGTGAGTTGTGGTATGTGTTAAAGGGGCGCTCTTTGGCCCTGGGCCCACGAAAACCTAGAGCCAGCCCTCCCCCCCACAACTGTAGCCAAATAACCCCCATTTTTCAGTGTGTAACTAGTATTATGAAGTTAATTAAGGTTGACAAGCTTCAGTAACAAGAATTTATGCTTTTGGCATTCAAATGGGCACTGTTGGTGTGTTTCCTGTCCTCCTCTCACTGCCGACTTTAATTCTCCATTGACTTACATTGGGTTTGGTGTTTCGGACGACCCCGACTTTTCCCTTTAGTCTGCCGATTTTGCTCGACCCGACTTTTGGAAAAGTCGGGTTTCATGAAACGAAACTCGACCCTAAAAAACCAAAAGTCGCTCAACACTAGTCACCAGCAAGAAAATAGGGAGTCGGCTGCCTTAAATCCAGTCAGAGACTCCAGATGTCCAATCGCAGTCCTCCTCCTCAGATGGCAGCTCTTTGCCATTTAGATCAGCTTCATTACCTCTTGTCACCAACAGAGGGAGTCCAGATAGAAAACTCATGACTCCTCTGTCAGCACAGCCAGCTCCATCACCCTCACCAGAAGCCAGAGGCAAACCTGAAAATGAGTTCACAACAACTGACTATGTCCATCCATGGACATTAAAGGGTTAGAGGGCAATCTTAGTGCTGAATGAGCTGTGCGCCCTCCATCTAAAAGAGTGGCCGCAATCCCAGATGATGCAAAAGCCAAGGCAATGTCATTGTTTGAGCGAATTTCTGCAAGCTGCAAATTAATGAAAAATCTTTTACCATTACCTCCTGATGCATCTAGGTTAAAATAGTCCCCCATTTCCACTGGAAATCTGAGCCATAATTGCCATATAGGCCGATCTTTGGTCATCAACCAAAAGAGGCTTATTTGATATGACGAATTCTTTAAATTTTTCCAACTCATAGCTTTTTTCTTGCAGAATATCTCTGGTCATAATATAAAAGTCTGGTCGATTTGGTGCTGGTAAACCTAATTCTATGAGAGCTTTACTATTGATAGATATGCACATTTCTTCTAACATCAAGACTCTCAAGAGGGCTTTGTTGAATATGTCAGCTGTGAAATTTAAGTCTAAGATGGGATTAACTCTCCTGTGCACTCTAAGAATATCTTCACTGAGCGCACAGGGACCGTATTGGAAGGTGTGCTGGTTGTAATTATTATAGCGAACAGGTCACTTAGTTGAGGTGGAAAGTGAGTGAGAGATGCTTCCTGCAATGTCATGTCCCAGTGTTGATCATCTTCGATCAGGCCATGCTCTTGCCATACTTCCATGTAAGTTTGACACAGCTCTCCATCATCTATTTTCAAATCTGTGAAAGAAGTTGGCCCACGGACAGTGTGAAGCAGTAATCTGAGGTAGTAGCGCTCTGCTTTGTTTGGATGCAATGTATACCCACGTCCAAGAGCATCACTGGAATGTCTGTCCCATCCTGTGACCCTTGCACCTTGTTTCCTCTTGCAAAATACTTTTCTCGATTTATTCCATATAAAATATTTTGAAACATCTGAATATAATAAAGTCCTTGCAAATGGATCTGCTTGACATAGAAGAAAGAAAGATGTCAATGTTGTATTGGGTGGTTGAGCAGCTCTTTCCTCTGCATTGATGGGAGTAAAATAAACTCGTCCATTTTCAAGATGGACACTGAGATGAACCACAGTCGGATGTCTTTCGTGGATGGGAAAATTTAGTAATCGCCACCTGGCTCCATTACTACTTAAATACCTTCCCATCTGATACAGCATAATCTCATCAGATGTACATTTTGTATTGAAATGAGCATGTGGAAGACCTCTTTTTTGCCACTCAATTGAATACATCCAACACTTAATTTCACTTACTTTAGCCAAAAATGTAACACTTTGTTATTACTTCCATGAACTTGATCAGTTTATGTTTAAAAACTCTTGCTGTTAAATCATGGTAATCAGAGGGGCCCTGACTATTCAGAAGCTCTTCCCTTATCTCTGGCCAAGTTAGATTACATGTAACTGTAAGGCTGGAGTCACACACAACGTAGAAAAATACGGACCGTATTGTACGGCCATAATACGCATAAATGGTCCCTAAATAGTGATCCGTATGTCATCCGCTGTCAGGGTGTGGCCACATATTTTTCTCATGTAAGCATCCATATGTAATCCGTATGTGATTCGTATAGTGTTTTTTTCTCGCAACCTTGCAAAATGGACATTTAACGGTTTTGAGGCCTGCACATAATTTAAATCATCACCACCAACCCTATTTATTGCCTCAACATCAGGTGGCAGCCTCCAATGTGCCCATTTTGGTGCTGTTCTTGTGTTGGTTAGAGTTGAGCGAAACGGGTCGAACAAATTCAAAAGTCACAGACTTTCACCAAAGTTGGGTTTCATGAAACGAAACCCAACCTTAGCATGAGGTCGGCCACGAGGTCGGCGACTTTAGCGCCAAAGTCGCGTTTCAAAAGATGCTTTATCGCCCTTTTGCAGCCAATCAGGAAGAACGGACACTGTGGGCAACGTGATGACATAGGCAGCGGTCACCACCATCTTGGAGAAGGGCATGCAAGTGATTGGCTTGCTGTGTGGGGCGTCACAGGGGGTATAAAAGGACATGCACGCTGACCGCCATGTTACTCATGCTGATCTCAGAATAGGGAGAGCTGCTGTTGATGATGATGATTCTGTAGGGAGAGCGTTAGGGAGGCAAAAAGAAAAAAACTGCTTCTGCTGATAGCGCTTTTCAGTGTAGTTACTGTGCAGTGAAAGGTGAAGATTTTTGCTTTTGTGCAGCAGTGCTGGTGGTGATTAGCCTGCCTTTTAAGGCTAGCTGCATTGCTGTGTGCACACTGGTGTTCAAACTGCTTTTTTAAAAGCAATCCAAATTGTATTGTTTTGTCCTGGTGAGGTAGTGAGCGTTCATTTTTTCACACACCGTACAGCGGTGTACGCTCCTCACACAGTACCGTGTAATGGCTGTTATCACGGCCAAATTGAAGCTATATACGTGAGTGACTCTGTAAGGAAAAGTCGAGGAGTTTGTCCGTTCTTACAGACCTACACCTTATAGTTTTGTCCGTTTTTCAAACAGTTTAGTGTATTTGCTGTTTGGTTGCATTCAAAACTAGAGAGAGACAGCGTGCGTCAGTCCGTATACAAAAACACGTAGCTTGACAATTTTACATACACCGTACAGCGGTGTATGTGTACTCTCCTCTCTGAGTACCGTGTAACGGCTGTTATCACGGCCAAATTGAAGCTATATACGTGTGTGACTCTGTAAGGAAAAGCTGAGGAGCTTGTCCGCTCTTACAGACCTACGCTCTAGGGAGATTCCAATTCTGCCCAATTCTATATACACCTTGTAGTTTGTCATACCCTAGGCAATTTCTGCCTGTCACATTGCGGTGAAAATGGGTCACCCTCGCTGGCTTCACCCAGGGCTGTTGGGTACTCGGAACCGGGTCGGTGTCATGGGGATGATGTGTCACAGCAGCGGTGACCCTGCCGGTGGCCCTGGGCCCCAATATCAATGGCGGTGATGTTTGTTTGTAATGTAAAGTTCGTGACGCCACCCATGGTGTTTGGCAAGTAAGATGGTGAGCCAACGATGCTTGCAGATCCGCTGGGACTGATGGTGTGGTGCAGCAAAGATGGTGTAGCTCCCCACAGGTGGAGCTGTAGTCCAAGGGCAGTGTAGGTGCAATGGATGAGTAGAGGCACAGAATGGGGTGGATGTTGATACCGAGATGTAGTGGTGCTGAAGGTGTTAGCGGCGAATGAATGGAGGACACCATGGCTTGCAGTTTCAAAGCTTTATTCACAGTTCGTGGTACCCACTGGTGCCTGCCTCCATGCCGTGTCCTCCGGGGTAGTGACTCAATCAACCTCCCGGGCAAGTCAGGGTTCTCCTCTCCAACACTCTGCCACCATTGCGCCTTTTGGTGTGAAGAGCTCCAGTACCATGGTTCTCTGAAGTTCCTCCTGTCAGATGTTCCTAACAACTCTACTTGTATGACAGACAGCTGTAGCCTGATCAGGAACCTCCTGATCCCGGCTCTCTATCCGTGTTGCAGTTGTGTCCCAAGTCTAAGATGGGAGTAGTGCATTTACAGCCATCTACTCCACCGGTGTCTGCTGCAGAACCATAAGTGTCTGTACAACCTCAGGGACCGGGCCCTGGCCTTGCGCTGAGAACCTATAGGCAGGGTTCCTCTTCCAACCCACAACTCCTCTCTGTTCTCCTACTCCTTCATTCCATACTTGTCTTTCTCTCTTATGGAAATGCTAGTTACAGTTCTATGTCTCTCTCTCTGTTCTTTCCCGTGCCAGCTGGCTCAGGTCACTGAGGCAGCTGCAGCACTCCTTCCTCCATCCCTTCTTCCAGGGATCCCCACTCCTCACTGAGTGGCTTCCCTTCTCTCCTGTCAGACTGACCCTCTGGGACTCACCCCAGACTGGTCCTTCTGGGACTGACCTGTAATTCTATCTTTCCCCTTCTTTTTATACTAACTCCACCCACCTCCCAGCACATCTCGTGTTACGAAGCAGGGTTCCACCAAGGGTGCTCTGCTACCCCCAGCCTGGAGCTGCTAGGTGGACCTACTGAACTATCCTGTGTGTGGGATGCAGATGTTGGAGTGTGGAAAGGAGTTCCAAACTTACCTAGGTGGTGGGGCACTACACCTTAGGAGAAAGCGCAGTACTTATGTGGCGACTGAGCCTCAGGGGCGCCACATAATATACACAGGGCCTGACAGAATCCAATTGTGTCCTGAAGTCTAGAGAGATTCCAATTCTCACCAGACCTCTATACACCTTTCTTACACCATCCAGAATCTGCCTGTCACATTGCAGTGTTATATAAACAGGGCCTGACAGTATCCAACTGTGTCCTGAAGTCTACAGAGATTCCAATTCTCACCTGTCCTCTATACACGTTTCTAAGACCATCCAGAATCTGACAGTCACATTGCGGTGTAATATAAACAGGGCCTCAGAGTATCCAACTGTGTCCTGAAGTCTAGAGAGATTCCAATTCTCAACAGTCCTCTATACACCTTTCTAAGACCATCCAGAATCTGACTGTCACATTGAGGTGTAATATAAACAGGGCCTGACAGTATCCAACTGTGTCCTGAAGGCTAGAGAGATTCCAATTCTCAACAGTCCTCTATACACCTTTCTAAGACCATCCAGAATCTGACTGTCACATTGTGGTGTAATATAAACAGGGCCTGAGAGTATCAAACTGTGTCCTGAAGTCTAGAGAGATTCCAATTCTCAACAGTCCTCTATACACCTTTCTAAGACCATCCAGAATCTGACTGTCACATTGCAGTGTAATATAAACAGGGCCTGACAGTATCCAACTGTGTCCTGAAGTCTGGTGAGATTCCAATTCTCAACAGTCCTCTATACACCTTTCTAAGACCATCCAGAATCTGACTGAACATTGCGGTGTAATATAAACAGGGCCTGACAGTATCCAGCTGTGTCCTGAAGTCTAGAGAGATTCCAATTCTCACCTGTACTCTATACACCTTTCTAAGACCATCCAGATTCTGACTGTCACATTGCGGTGTAATATAAACAGGGCCTGACAGTATCCAACTGTGTCCTGAAGTCTAGAGAGATTCCAATTCTCAACAGTCCTCTATACACCTTTCTAAGGCTGGTTTCACATTTGCGTTTTTTAGCGCTGGAAAAAAACGCATACCTGCGCATGCGTTTTTTCCCCTATATTTAACATGGGTGCGCATACCTGTATGCCATGCCATGTATGCGATTTTCATGCGCTGCGTTTTTTTGGGGTGTGCGTTGGTATTTTCCAGACGCAGCATGTTGCATTTTTTGGCCCTGCAAAAAAGCGCATGCGCACATATGCGCACGTTTTGCGCTAAAAATGGTCATTATAGCCTATGGATGCGCATATGTGCGCACTGGCATGCTCATGTATGCGTTTTTTTGCATATGCGTTTTTTTTTTTTAACCATGGAATTTAGGGGTTTGGGTTAGAGTTAGGGTTAGTTAAGGGGGTTTAGGGTTAGGGTTAGGGTCAGGGTCAGGGTTAGGGTTGGGGTTTGGGTCAGGGTTAGGGTTAAGTATGGTTTGGTTAAGGGTTAGGGTCAGGGTTAGGGTCAGGATTAGGGTTAAGTATGGTTTTGTTAAGGGTTAGGGTCAGGGTTAGGGTTAGGGTTAGGGTCAGGGTTAGGGTTAGGGTTAGGGTTAGGGTCAGGGTTAGGGTCAGGATTAGGGTTAAGTATGGTTTTGTTAAGGATTAGGGTCAGGGTTAGTGTCAGGATTAGGGTTAAGTATGGTTTTGTTAAGGGTTAGGGTCAGGGTTAGGGTTAGGGTTAGGGTTAGGGTCAGGGTTAGGGTTAGGGTCAGGGTTAGGGTCAGGGTTAGGGTTAAGTATGGTTTTGTTAAGGATTAGGGTCAGGGTTAGGGTCAGGATTAGGGTTAAGTATGGTTTTGTTAAGGGTTAGGGTCAGGGTTAGGGTTAGGGTTAGGGTCAGGGTTAGGGTCAGGATTAGGGTTAAGTATGGTTTGGTTAAGGGTTAGGGTCAGGGTTAGGGTTAGGGTTAGGGTTAGGGTCAGGGTTAGGGTTAAGTATGGTTTTGTTAAGGGTTAGGGTCAGGGTTAGGGTTAGGGTTAGGGTCAGGGTTAGGGTTAGGGTTAGGGTTAGGGTCAGGGTTAGGGTTAGGGTTAGGGTCAGGGTTAGGGTTAGGGTTAGGGTTAGTTAGGGTTTAGGGTTTGGGTTAGGGTTAAGTATGATTTGGTTAAGGGTTAGGGTCAGGGTTAGGGTTAGGGTTAGGGTCAGGGTTAGGGTTAGGGTTAGGGTCAGGGTTAGGGTTAGTAAAGTCATGGTTTGGGTAGTGTGAGGGGCCACCTAAAAATGTTGGAAAAAAACGCAAACGCGGTAAAAACGCACTAAAAACGCATACAAACGCATAAAAACGCTGCGTTTTTTTCATGCATGCTCATAAAAATGCTTGAAAAAAACGCAGCAGTTGTATGCTTATGTATGCGTTTTTTCAATGCGTTTTTTTGCGGGAAAAACGCGCTGCAAAAAAAAGCAAGTGTGAAACTAGCCTAAGATCATCCAGAATCTGACTGCACATTGCGGTGTAATATGCACAGGGCCTGACAGTATCCAACTGTGTCCTGAAGTCTACAGAGATTCTAATTCTCCCCACTACTATATACACCTTGTACCTCGTTTTACAGGACCGTAGAGTTGTTGGTTTTTTGGGGACAATTTCCCCAAAAATGAGGAAGTGTGTTGGAAGAGTCCGTGGAAGTGGGCGGGGGTTGGCAGCTGGTAATGATGGTGTTGGTGGTGGATCTGCTGGTAGTGGCAAAAGCAAAATAGCACCTAATGCAGGAGGTGTTGAGCCTGCGTCATCGTCTGCCTCCACAAGGCCCTCGAAGGCTCCCTTTTCTGGGAGTAGGTAAAACGCTTTTAAAGCCGGAGCTTCAAGAACAAGTTTTAGCTTACATTGCTGACTCAGCCTCCAGCTCTATCGCCTCCTCTTCTGAAATTTTAAAAAATAAAAGCACTGAGTCGTCATTGGAGGCTCATGGTCATGTACCACAACTTTCCAGCACTACAGATTACTCCATGGAGCTCTTTTCTCATACCATGCCTGGGTTATCAAGTCAAATCGTGAATTCCCCAGTCCAAGATGAATCTGACATGGAGTGCTCTGATACACAGCCACTGCTAGATTTATCTGCTGGTACATTCACTCAGAGCACTTCATTGTCCTCGCAGTGTACTAGTAGAGCCAGAATCTGACCCTGATGAAACTCAGGTGCCCCTTCCCGCATACTATACCACCGTACACGGTGACACAGAGGAAGGTGCTCATGGCAATGAAGAGGAGGTGATAGATGACCCAGTTGTTGACCCAGAATGGCATCCATTGGGGGAAGAGGGTTCCGCTGCCAATAGCTCAGAAGAGGAGGAGGAGCATCCGCAGCGGGCATCGACATCGCAACAGCTGTTATCTGGCAGGCCCGGAGCAGTCCAAAAACGGGTTACAAAAACCAAAAGATTTGCAGGACAGCTTGGCTAGACGGTCAAAATAGCACAGCGTGCAATGCCTCAAAATGTCTTCCCTAGTAGGAAGAGTGCAGTGTGGCACTTTTTTGAACAAAATCCTAATGATCAGGCAAAAGTTATCTGTAAGAAGTGTGCAAAGACCTTTAGCCGAGGGAAAAATCTGAGAAATTTGAATACGAGTTGCATGCTAAGACATTTAACCAACATGCACTTGCAAGCATGGACGGACTACCAAATCTCACGTACCACATGTGCAACTGCTCCCAAAGAAGGTAGTCAGCAACACTACATTGTTTCCCCCACTGTAAGCCCAACGGTTAGCACACCCCAAGCAGCAAATGTTGAGTTGTCGTCGCAAGGGCAAATCAGTCATGGAATCACACTGTTATTGCAACGAAAGACTGAATCTAGGCCATCAGAAAGAATACCAACTCCATCACCATCATCAACCTTCTCTCAGTCCGCCATGTCCACCGCTAGTTCTACCATATGCAGCTCTCAAGTCCAGCTCACCCTACCAGAGACTATAAGTAGGACAAGAAAGTACTCACCCTCTCATCCGCGTACACTGGATTTGAACGCCCACATTGCCAAACTAATCTCGTTAGAGATAATGCACTATCGCATGGTTGAAAGCGCATCTTTCCGCGAACTCATGGCCCACACAGTGCCACGCTATGACCTACCCAGTCGCCACTTCTTTTCTCTCAAAGCCATCCCAGCCCTCCACCTTCATGTGAAAGACCGCATTGTCCATGCACTCAAGCAATCAGTGAGTGGAAAGGTGCACCTCACAACTGATGCATGGTCCAGTAGGCATGGCCAGGGCCGTTACGTGTCCATCACTGCGCACTAGGTTAATGTGGTGGATGCAGGGTCCACAGGGGACAGCGGTGGTGGGACAGTGCTGCCTAGCCCACGGTATAGGAAACAGTTGGCTGTAGGCGTTCGACCCTCCTCCTCCTCCAGAAGCGAAAGCTCGTCCACAGAGCGCAGTCGCACGAGCACTCCTTCCGCGGCTGCCAGTGTTGCTCACGAGGTGTCCCCCTATCGATCAGCTAGTGGAAAGCATCAGCAGGCTGTGTTGAAGATGATGAGTTTGGGCGACAGACACACCGCGGAGGACCTGGCCGACTACTTTCAGCGAGTCATGGCTGGGCAGTCTACATCTTGAGGCAGGCAAGGTAGTTAGTGATAACGGCCGGAATTTTGTGGCAGCCATAGCCCTATTAAAACTCAGACACATACCTTGCTTGGCTCACACCTTGAACCTTGTGGTGCAGTGCTTCCTCAATAATTATCCGGAGTTAACAGGCCTGCTCCATAAGGTTCGAAGACTGTGCTCGCACATCCGCCGGTCGCCCGTACACTTCAATCGTATGCAGAAGCTGCAGCGATTGCTCCACCTTCCCAAGCACCGCCTAATTATCGACGTTGCAACAAAGTGGAACTCCACCCTGCACATGGTGGAGCGCCTGTGCGAACAGAGGCAGGCTGTAATGCATTTGTGGGAGGATACACTGGCAGGCACTTTGAGGGCAGACATGGAGTTGTCAGGTGGGAAGTGGTCGAAGCTGAAAGACCTCTGTAAAGTCCTTCAGTGTTTTTAGGAATGCACACGACGCAATCATAAGCATGAGCATCCCACTTATGAGTCTGCTCATGCAAACCTTGATGCACATTAAGGAGCAGGCGTCTGCAGCCGAGGATGATGAGGAAGAGGAGGAGGGAAGCCTTGATGAGTGTCAGCCATTGTCTGCTCAGGGACCACTCCTGGACGAGGTGGAGGAAGAAGAGGAAGAGGAGGAGGAGGATGATGATAGGGATGATTATTTAGGGGAGGATGCTTCTCGTGGGGCAAGAGAAAATGGTGACATGGCAATGTCTGGTACAGGCTTTGTGTGTGACTGGAGGGATGCGGATTTGCCAGAAAATGCTCCTCCAGCACTTGCAGTGCATCATTGACACCGGAAACATTGGCCCACATGTCAGATTATGCCTTGCAGATCCTAAAAAGGGACCCCCGAATTGCCAAAATGATGAATGATAACGACTACTGGTTGGCCAGCATCCTGGATCCACTCTATAAAGGCAAATTCCAAAACATCATGCCACAGGAGAACCTTGACCTAATATTGGCTAACAAACAATCAACTCTGGTAAATCAGTTGGTTGAGGCATTCCCAGCACACAGTAGCGGTGATGGTTCTCACACAAGTCGTAGGGGCCGGGTGCAACTTAGAAGGGGTGTTGGTGGTGCACACATCAGAAGTGGCGCTGGAGACAAGGGTTTCATGACAATGTTGTGGACTGATTTTTCAAGTCCCTCTCCCACGACTGGTAATACTGCATCGATTGAAAGTGACAGGAGACAGCACTTGTCAACTATGGTTACAAACTACTTCTCGTCCCATATCGATGTTCTCCCTCACAGGTCATTCCCATTTGACTATTGGGCTGCTAAACTAGATGCCTGGCCTGAATTAGCCCAATATGCCTTACAGGAGCTCGCTTGCCCAGCTGCAAGTGTGCTATCGGAAAGAGTCTTCAGTGCTGCTGGATCAATCCTTACAGAAAAAAGGACCCGTCTCTCGACCCAAAATGTGGATGATCTAACCTTCATTAAAATGAACCATGCATGGGTTTCCAAGGATTTTGTCACACCTTACCCTGATGACACATAGGTTGCCAGAAAAAATGGCTTTCTTTGGTACTCCTCTTCCTGGGACTTGACCAATTTCGCCTTTAGCAGCAGGTGAATGTCCCACATCATCATATGCCATTTTGTAAACCTCCCTAACTGGGCTGCCTCCTCCCCCCATGGCCGGGGTCACCACCTAGTGCACGCAACCGTGTGAGTGCCGTTGCCCTGGACAGGTGGGTGGGCCGACTCTTGAGCGCGGGCACTGGCACAGGGTCCCTCATAGTGCAATCAA
Source organism: Dendrobates tinctorius (assembly GCF_039654945.1). Classification (NCBI taxonomy): domain Eukaryota; kingdom Metazoa; phylum Chordata; class Amphibia; order Anura; family Dendrobatidae; genus Dendrobates; species Dendrobates tinctorius. The sequence continues at coordinate 42,935,869 of NW_027361696.1, read as the reverse complement.
GTGTCTCTGATGGTAGTGGTGCACACCCGCTGTCAGACACACCGCCGTACTATGAGGGGTCCAGTGCCAGTACCGACGCCCACGAGTGTGCCCCCCTTGCTTGGGCAGGGCCCCAGCATTTGCAATGTTTACCTCTCCCTGCTCCTCCGCTGTGTAGTCTGGGCTGTCAAATCCTTCACTGGGACTTCCACTACAAATTTGGTGAACTGATAGAAGATGATGGTTAAGACGTAGCTATGCCCTGTCCCGCTGGCCGGGATCTAGCTTCAGATGATCAACGGCTTCCATTTCTTATGGACGTCGACTCGCAATGAGATGCAGTGGTGGTTTGTCATCAGCTTTCACAGTTTTCCTACCCACAGACGTGTGGCATTCCAGCGCACATTTTTAAATGTGCCCTCTCATGCCAATCCAATTGAATCGCCTACGGCCTGTGGCTTCTGTGTTTTGCACTCCAAAGTTACGTGACAGATCATGATAGGCAGTGAGCACCATGTTTACATCTCTCTCTGTGATCAAAATTGGATGGATATGAGTAACGGTGATGGGATCAACGGTACTGCGATACAGCAACACTTTCTTCACAAACAAAGGTTTTTGCTGTCTACACACACTAATTAATTGAGGGTCAGCATTGCCTCTGAGAATTGTGATGGAAGTTTTTCCCGTGAATAGTAATTCCTAGATTTCTGCAATCACTAGACTTTATGTCAGTAATTGTATGCATCTCATTTCCTATTGCGGAGAGTCTGGACTGTTTTACTGAGACAGAAATATAAATGAAGATTAAAAAATACCACCAAAAGTGTATACTGGTCTACGCTTCAAATACATTTCCTTTTTTCAACTTTTTAGATTGTTGTCTAATCCATACTGAGAACATGGAGATTTTAAATGTTTAAATTATGCTATATATACCTGCTATCCAGTGAAAATGTAACCTTTCTCAACTTTGTACAATCTGATCAAATCCATACTGGGCCTGAGAACGTCTGAGCATGCCTCCTGATCTATAGACATAGGTTTTAAAAGTGTAAACTATGCTATACATAACTGATATCCAGTGATACGGTACCCTTTCTCACCTTTGTCCAATCACGTCAAATCCATACTGGGCCTGAGAGCGTCCGAGCCTGCCTCCTGATTTATAGACATAGGTTTTTAAAGTGTAAACAATGCTACATATATACATGTTATCCGGTGAAACTGTACCCTTTATCACCTTTGTCCAATCACGTCAAATCCATAGTAGGCCTGAGAACGTCTGAGCCTGCCTCCTGATCTATATACATAGGTTTTTAATGTGTAAACAATGCTACATATATACGTGTTATCCGGTCAAACTGCACCCTTTCTCACCTTTGTCCAATCATGTCAAATCCATACTGGGTCAGAGAATGTCTGAGCCTGCCTCCTGATCTATATACATAGTTTTTTAATGTGTAAACAATACTACATATAAACGTGTTATCCGGTGAAACTGTACCCTTTATCACCTTTGTCCAATCACGTCAAATCCATACTGGGCCTGAGAACGTCTGAGCCTGCCTCCTGATCTATATACATAGGTTTTTAATGTGTAAACAATGCTACATATATACGTGTTATCCGATGAAACTGTACCCTTTATTAACTTTCTAGAATCTTGTCGAATCCATACTGGGCCTGAGAACGGCTGCCGAGCTGTTAAGCAAGCTACAGCACCTTTGTTTTTGACACGTAATTTTTTAATTTTGTCAGGAATGCCGGTTAGGCCTAATTCCGTAATTGCGGTAGACCTGCACTTACTGGGAAATCATCATTCTCAGAGAATAATTTGAATCACAGATCCCCATCACTAACGGTGTTCAGCGGGTTATCAGCACCTGTAAGCGACAAAAGCTGGTCCTTTCAGTGTAGCGCGCATGCAGCCCCGGACATGTAAGGCCATGATAGACCAGATATTGCTCGATCTCGCGTGCCAGAGCCTCGCATTTCCCTCTAGTAAGCTTGATGCGTACCGCGGGGGCATGCCGGAGTCTCGTTCTTTAAGGGAATAAAGCTGAGAAATCGGTAGCACAACTACAAATGGACATACCACACCACACACAGAATCGACAAAGCTTTCAATGTATGCATCTTTTCTGTAGCTTGTATGGTTGTGGTTTCCCGGGTTGAGTCAAATTAAGCCGCAGGCTCCACTCCTGGTGGTGCCCTTTTGGACATTCCTTTAAGGTTCAGCTTTGCAATCATACTGCACCAGGAAAGCAAACATTTTGCCTTCATGGACGCTGTTTGGATGTTCGTGGAAATAACGCCGCCCGATCACCAGTTGGCATAATTTATTGGTGGGAATTCCGACGGTATATGATCGTGTTCGATTTCATTTTTTTTTTCTTGGTTTGTTTTTTACATTTTTAGTCCAGCCATTCTTGACTTCATATGGGCATTGCAGCCTATATCTGTGTCTCCTCCACCTCCTCCTTTTACTCCTCCACCTCTTTTCTAAATGTAGTTGCCCTTTTCCATATGTTATTTTTGTCTTCTGAACATTTTGTCGGCTTCGGGACACCGTTTAAGGTGTTTTGTAATTGTTTTCTATGTGTTTGTATGTGTTTGTGTTTGCCTGACATTGTTTTCAATGTGGTTCGACGAACTTGCCTTCTGTGCGACGAACCAAAACACTAGCGGGGTGGCTCAACACTACTCCTGATTAGAGTTGAGCGATACCGTCCGATACTTCAAAGTATCGTATCGGATGGTATCGGCCGATCTTTAAAAAAAGTATCGGTATCGCCGATTCCGATACCGGAAGTCCCATTCAAGTCTATGGGACTTCCGGTATCGGAATAAGAAAAACCCTTTCCTGCCCTTGTACAGCCTCTCTGGGGTCTGTACGGGCCTTTCGGGGGGCTGTGCCGGCCTGCCAGGGGGTCTGTGCAGGCTCCGCTGGTCTGTGCCGGCCTGCCGGGGGGCTGTGCAGGCTCCGGGGGGCTGTGCCGGCCTGCCGGGGGGCTGTGCCGGCCTGCCGGGGGGCTGTGCAGGCTCCGGGGGGCTGTGCCGGCCTGCCGGGGGGCTGTGCCGGCCTGCCGGTGGTCTGTGCAGGCTTCGGGGGTCTGTGCAGGCATCGTCCGATGGGACTACAAGTCCCATCGGGCGATGCCTGCTACCATGACAGTGATTGACACATTAGCCAATGATGGGACAGTAGTAGTCCCATCATCCGGCTAATGTGTTGAATGTAAAAAAAAAAAAAAAAAAAATTACATGCTACATACATACAACATGCATACTACATACATGCTACATTCATACTACATACTACATACATGCTACATTCATACTACATACTACATACATGCTACATTCATACTACATAAATACTACATGCAACATACATACTACATATATACTACATACATACTACATATATACTACATGCATGCTACATACATACTACATATATACTACATGCATGCTACATACATACTGCATGCTACATACATACTACATGCTACATACTACATATATACTACATGCATGCTACATACATACTACATGCTACATACATACTACATATATACTACATGCATGCTACATACATACTACATGCTACATACATACTACATATATACTACATGCATGCTACATACATACTACATACATACTACATATATACTACATGCATGCTACATACATACTACATACATACTACATATATACTACATGCATGCTACATACATACTACATGCTACATACATACCACATACATACTACATACATGCTACATGCTACATATATACTACATATATACTACATGCATGCTACATACATACTACATGCTACATACATACTACATATATACTACATACATACTACATACATACTACATGCATGCTACATACATACCACATACATACTACATGCTACATACATACCACATACATACTACATACATACTACATGCTACATACATTCATACATATATACTACATGCATGCTACATACATACTACATATATACTACATGCATGCTACATACATACTGCATGCTACATGCATGCTACATACATACTACATACATACTACATGCTACATACATACCACATATATACTACATACATACAATACATTCATACAATACATACATAGACATACAGTACATATAACATAGAGTAACATACTTACCAATACTTGTCACATTGTTCCCCGAAGCCATTGTCTTTTCCGGAATAAATATTAACATAACAAACCACAAAAATACTCACCCACGATCCGAAGCAGTCCACGAGTGTGTCCCACGACGATCTTGGGTAGAGAACGGCAGCATCAGCTGATGCTGCCGTTCTCTACGGGCTGCAGGAATCCAATGACGGAAGGTAGGTATCCTTCTGCACTGTATTCCTCCGCCACTTAAAAAAAAAAAAAAGTCCCTAGTCTCACTTTATGCCATTGCTGTGTGGGAAATTCCCACACAGCAATGGCATAAAGTGAGACTAGGGACTTTTTTTTTTTAAGTGGCGGAGGAATACAGTGCGGAAGGATACCTACCTTCCGTCATTGGATTCCTGCAGCCCGTAGAGAACGGCAGCATCATCTGATGCTGCAGTTCTCTACCCAAGATCGTCGTGGGACACACTCGTGGACTGCTTCGGATCGTGGGTGAGTATTTTTGTGGTTTGTTATGTTAATATTTATTCCGGAAAAGACAATGGCTTCGGGGAACAATGTGACAAGTATTGGTAAGTATGTTACTCTATGTTATATGTACTGTATGTCTATGTATGTATTGTATGAATGTATTGTATGTAGTATGTATGTAGTATATATGTGGTATGTATGTAGTATGTATGTAGTATATATGTGGTATGTATGTAGTATGTATGTAGCATGCATGTAGCATGCAGTATGTATGTAGCATGCATGTAGTATATATGTAGTATGTATGTAGCATGCATGTAGTATATATGTAGTATGTATGTAGCATGTAGTATGTATGTAGCATGCATGTAGTATATATGTAGTATGTATGTAGCATGTATGTAGTATGTATGTAGCATGCATGTAGTATATATGTAGTATGTATGTAGCATGTAGTATGTATGTATGTAGTATGTATGTAGTATGTATGTAGCATGTAGTATGTATGTATGTAGTATGTATGTAGCATGTAGTATGTATGTAGCATGCATGTAGTATGTATGTAGCATGCATGTAGTATGTATGTAGCATGCATGTAGTATGTATGTAGCATGCATGTATGTATGTAGTATGTAGTATATATGTAGTATGTATGTAGCATGTAGCATGTATGTAGTATGTATGTGGTATGTATGTAGCATGTAGTATGTATGTAGCATGCATGTAGTATATATGTAGTATGTAGTATGTATGTAGTATGTATGTGGTATGTATGTAGCATGTAGTATGTATGTAGCATGCATGTAGCATGCATGTAGCATGCATGTAGCATGCATGTAGTATGTATGTAGCATGCATGTAGTATGTATGTAGTATTTTTTTTTTTTTTTTTAACATTTAACACATTAGCCGGATGATGGGACTACTACTGTCCCATCATTGGCTAATGTGTCAATCACTGTCATGGTAGCAGGCATCGCCAGATGGGACTTGTAGTCCCATCGGACGATGCTTGCACAGACCCCCGGACATCAGCACAGCCCCCCGGCAGGCCGGCACAGCCCCCCGGCAGGCCGGTACAGACCCCCACAGGGTGCACAGACCACCGGCAGGCCGGCACAGCCCCCCGGCAGGCCGGTACAGACCCCCACAGGGTGCACAGACCACCGGCAGGCCGGCACAGCCCCCCGGCAGGCCGGTACAGACCCCGGGCAGTCCACACAGCCCCCCGGCAGGCCGGCACAGCCCCCCGGCAGGCCGGCACAGCCCCCCGGCAGGCCGGCAGAGACCCCCGGAAGGCCCGAAATGACGGCGCATCATGATGCGCACACACCGCGCATCATGATGACGTCAGGCTGTCAATCAACTGAACTTCCGATTCCGATGCCGAATTCCGATATTGAAAAAATATCGGAAGTCGGTATCGGAATTCCGATACAGCAAGTATCGGCCGATACCCGATACTTGCGGTATCGGAATGCTCAACACTACTCCTGATATATAGACGTACAATGTTAATGTTTAAACTATGCTATATATACCTGCTATCTGCTGATACTGTACACTTTGTCTACTTTTTATATTCTTGTGTAATCCATACTGAGCCTGTGAGCGTCTCTGTGTAACTGATGGAATATATGTACAGTGCCATTGCCATATATCTGATGTTATTTTGTGTCTATTTTGTGCTAAATTTGGAAGTTTGGTGGAAGAGGCCGTGGACATGGGCGTGGCAGGGCCAGCTGGTGCTGATGGTGGTGGGGCATCTGCTGGTAGTGGCAAAAGCACAATAGCAGCTAAGGCAGGAGGTGTTGAGCCTGCGTCATGGTCTGGCTCTGGAACGCCTGGAAGGCTACCTTTTCTGGGAGTAGGTTAACCACTTTTAAAGCCAGAGCACGAGGAACTGGTTTGGGCTTACATTGCCGAAACAGACTCCAGCAAATATGCCCTCCTCTTCTGAAGTTTCAAAAAATGCAAGCATTGAGATGTCAAGTGCTGGCTCCTGGTCAGGAAGAACCCCTTTCCTTGTGTCCTGCACCCCCACCCAAAGTGAATGATGCAGCAGGCCACACTTCACATTAGTCCATGTAGCTCTTTCTATCATACCATGCCTGGGTTATCAAGTCAAATTGTGAATTCCCCAGTCCAAGATGAATCTGACATGGAGTGTGGGTGGCCAGCCAGGGCAGTGGGGTTAATCGGTACCGGGCCGATGGCTCACAGGGATGTGTCATGGTGGTGGTGACCCCTTCCATGGCCCTGGGCGTCCATGCAAAGGGGTGAATTACGTTTATAGGTGAATGATATGTGACGCCACCTCTGGTTTCTGATTAGATTGACCAGCGCTGCAGTGGCGCTTCTCTGGGACAGATGTTTTGGTGCAGGTAAGATATAGAAGCCCTGCACAGGTAGGGCCGTTGTCGCAGGGCAGATGAAAGAGTTGGTAGATGATGTGCAGTGCAGGATGTAGCAGAGCCGTGCGCCAGGTGCAGGAGAAAGAGGACAGACATAGTCGTGCAGTTCCTTTACCTGGACTTGGTAAATGCCGTCCAGGACCCAGAATACAGATGGAGAAGGAGTTGGTCAGACTGGAAGCCAATTTGGAATTCTCTCTCTGCAGATAGGTAGTGTGGCCTCCGTTCTAGCACTTATCTGAGGTATTCGCAGTGCTGAATTCAATTAAGTTCCGCCTGTTGACTCTCTATTGGAACTTTCTAGTATGGCAGGCAGCCGTAGCCTTTTCCTTCTGGCTCTCACACGTAGCTGCTGGGGCCTCCGAGCCTTAGTTGGGTACAGAGCATTTACAGCTGCTACTTCCTCCGGTTTCTGCTGCTGGAACGTCAGTGTCCCTACAAACTTGGAGACTGGAATCCGGACCATGCACTCCAGCTAGGAGTGAGCCTTAACTCTGCTCATCCTCCATCTCCCCTTCTCACGTCCACACACTTCCCCTTCCCTTCACAGACTGCCCTAACTTACCTCCTCCCGACCACAGAGAGCAGCTCCTCAGCAGTCAGGTTCAGAGGTCTCCCTGCTGGCCTGGAGTGGGAAATGTGTTGTGTGTTGGTTTAACTGCTAGAGAGATCCTTCGTTGCTCCCAAGCATGACTTCACACTCCCTAGGAGGAAGGTTATGCCACTGTGGCGACTGTACTCCTGGGGGCACCACAAGTGCACTGATGCCCAGCCACTGCTAGATTATTCTGCTGTTAAATTGACCCAGACTACTACATTCTCCTCCCACTCTACACAGCCAGAATCTGACCCTGATGAAACTCAGGTTACCCTTCCCATATACTGTACCACCTTACACGGTGACAAAGAGGAAGGTGCAGATGAAAGTGCAGGTTCGGCCCACCCGCCGTCAGACACACCGCCTTACTATGAGGGGCCCTGTGCCAGTACCATCGCCAACGAGTGGGTCCCCCCTGCTTGCTCAGGATCACAGCACTTGCAAAGTTGAAATACTTACCTCTCCCTGCTCCACCGCCATGACGTCTTCCGCGTTTCCTGATATTCTGATCAGAGAGCGCAATGACATCACGTCTGTACGCCCAGACTAGTACAGGGATTCCCCTAGCGAGGAGACTTATTTGAGGAGACTTATTTAATTGTTTTCAATGTTGGGACAGCAATTTTTGGGGAGCACTATACTCTGGAGAATGATATATGGGGCCCACCATACACTGGAGCATTCCAAAGGTGGACATCAGACGCTGGAGCAGCATTTACAGGGCCCATTATACACTAGAGCATTAGAAATGGGGCCCATTATATATAGAGCATTATTTGGGCCCATAAGACACTGTAGCTTCATCCATGGGGACCAACATATACTGTAGCATTATGTGGAGCTCATCACATACTGTTTCAAACATTATATGGGACCAATGATTCTGTATGGATAAATATATGGGCCTCATTACTCTGTATAGCGCACTATGCGGTGGCCATAATGCTGTATGGAGTAATATACTGTCTGTTTTTGGAGCTATTGGAGAATCTAAAATGGATATCAGTCATGAGATGTAAAAAGTGAAGTATTTTTCATTGTACTATACCGCTATTTCTCTACCGTATCGGAGCATCACGAGTTGTGCTATTTGTTAAAGGGGCGCTCTTTGGCCCAGGGCACATGAAAACCTGGAGCCAGCCCTACCCCCCCACAAATTTACCCAAATAACCCCCATTTTTCAGTGCGTAACTAGTATTATGAAGTAAATTAAGGTTGAAATGCTTCAGTAATAAAAATTGATGTTTTTGGCATTCAAAAGGGCCCTGTAGGTGTGTTTCCTGTCCTCCACTCCCTGCCGACTTTGCTTCCCCTTTGACTTGCATTGGGTTTCGTGTTTCAGTCGGCCTTCGACTTTTCACAATAATTGGCCGATTTTGTTAGACCCGACTTTTGCGAAAGTCGTGTTACATGAAACCCGACTCGATCCGAAAAAAGGCAAAGTCATTCATCTCTAGTGTTGGTGTCTTGGTGGTTGTTAGCAAACATGTCAGAAACACTTCAGTTCACCTCAACTGACTGTGTTCTGTTCAACTGGGTTTTGTCCCGGCGCTTTGGCCAGCCATACCCAGTGATTGTGGATCCGAGGAAGAGGAGACGAATGTGGGTGCATCCACATTTGAGACAATGCCTCAATAAAGGCCATTTTTACAGGCTTTATGCAGCTCTGAGGACATATCCCGACAAATTTTTCCTCTATTGTCGGATGACCATTTCTACCATTGATGTTTTGTTGCAGACAGTGCGCCCAGGGATCATCTTCCAGGACACCCGGATGCGCAATGTATCTCTGCAGAGGAGCGGCTTCTCCATACGTTACGGTATGTATTCCTCAGCTACAGAATGTATGTAGATGATTATTTTCAAAAATAATTATCTTACTCAGTCACACCTTTTTGGCTGAGTGACATTATGAATTGTTCCCAAATATATGCTCTAAAAGTTAGAAGACTTTGATGTGTTATTCCACATTACATAGCCGTGGTACATGTGTATATGTATTGTTCGCCTATCTTCTTACTTACCCACTGTTCTGGTGATCTATATGTAATGTGTGCATCCTTTAGCATGTATTAATGTATATATTTTCTACATTTGTTTAATTGTAGGTTTCTCACAACTGGCCTTTCTTATGCCGCACTCCATCTGGAGTTTTTGATTGGGCGATCGACAATATCTGGCATCGTTCAGGCTAAATGTTCGGAAATCTGGTCCAAACTTAATCAACTGGTCATGTCAGAGCCCAAGATGGGAGACTGGTTGAGGATTGCCAGGGGATTTGAGTTGCACTGCCAATTCCCCAATTTTATTGGAGCCCTGGATGGGAAGCACATCCGTGCGCGTAAGCCACCAAACTCAGGGTCCCAATTCTATAATTATAAACAATATTTTTCTGTAGTTTTGTTGGCTCTGGTTGACAGTAACTACAGGTTTACAATTGTAGACATTTGGGCTTATGGAAGAACTGGAGACTCTAGTCTTCAATTCTTCCATTATGGGTCGGCGGCTGCATAATAAGCAGTTGGACCTACCACCACCACATCAGCTGCCGGTCTCAAATCAAGAAGCGTTGCCTTATGTCCTAGTGGGGGATGAAGCCTTCCAATTGACCAGGCATGTAATGAGGCCATACCCACGCAGAAACCTTGACCACCAGCGCAGGATTTTTAATTTGCGCCTTTCACATGCCCGAAGACTGGTGGAGTGCGCCTTCGGCATTTTTGTGCCAAATGGCATGTCCTCCAGTCTGCCATTCAGCTGAGTGAAGCTAACGTCAATGAGGTCATTAAAGCTTCTGTGGTCCTCCATAACTTCACTAGACTGCATGATTGCTCCTCATCTGATGTGACTTAAGGTGTGGTGGATAGTGTTGAGCTTTCCGATACCGCAAGTATCGGGTATCGGCCGATATTAGCTGTATCGGAATTCCGATACTGACTTCCGATACTTTTTTTATATCGGATACCGGAATCGGATGTTCCCATAATGCTATCAGCCCGCTTGCTTTAATTCAGCCAATGGGAATCCTCAGAATCATAGAATCATAGAATCATAGAATCGTAGAGTTGGAAGGGACCTCCTGGGCCATCTGGTCCAACCCCCTGCTCAAAGCAGGATTCGCTAAATCATCCCAGTCAGATGTCTGTCCAGCCTCTGTTTGAAGACTTCCATTGAAGGAGAACTCACCACTTCTCGTGGCAGCCTGTTCCACTCATTGATCACTCTAACTGTGAAAAAGTTTTTTCTAATATCTAATCTGTGTCTCCTCCCATTCAGTTTCATCCCATTGCTTCTAGTCTTTCCTTGTGCAAATGAGAATAAAGTTGATCCTTCTACAATGTGACAGCCCTTTAGATATTTGTAGACAGCTATTAAGTCTCCTCTCAGTCTTCTCTTTTGCAAACTAAACATTCCCAAATCCTGCAACCTTTCCTCATAAGACAGGGTTTGCAGACCGGTCACCATTCTGGTTGCTCTTTTCTGAACTTGCTCCAGTTTGTTGATGTCTTTTTTAAAATGTGGTGCCCAAAACTGGACACAATATTCCAGATGAGGTCTGACCAAAGAGGAGTAGAGGGAAATAATGACTTCACGTGATCTAGACTGTATGCTTCTGTTAATACATCCTAGAATTGCATTTGCCTTTTTTGCTGCTGCATCACACTGTTGACTCATATTCAGTCTGTGATCTATTAGTATACCCAAGTCTTTTTCACATGTGCTGTCACTTAGCCCTATTCCTCCCATTCTATATATGCTTTTTTCATTTTTATTGCCCAGATGTAGTACTTTGCATTTCTCCCTGTTAAAAACCATTCTGTTAGTTGCTGCCCACTTCTCCAGTTTATTTATATCTTTTTGAATCCTCTCTCTCTCTTCTCTAGTATTAGCTATCCCTCCTAGCTTTGTGTCATCAGCAAATTTAATCAGTTTACCCTCAATTCCTTCATCTAAATCGCTGATAAAGATGTTGAACAATACAGGGCCCAGGACAGAGCCCTGTGGTACCCCACTTGAGACATTCTTCCAACTGGATGTGCAGCCATTTACGGCCACTCTTTGGGTCTGATCACTAAGCCAGTTATGAATCCACCTAACAGTTGCCTTGTCTATTCCATACTTAGTCATTTTTTCAATAAGGATTGTATGAGATACTTTGTCAAATGCTTTGCTGAAGTCAAGATATACTATATCTACAGCATTTCCTTGATCCACCCAATCAGTGATACCGTCATAGAAGGAAATTAAATTAGTCTGACATGACTTATTAGTTACAATGCCATGCTGACTCTGTTTAATCACTTCATTCTTATCCAGGTATTGACATACATGTTGTTTAATAATTTGTTCAAAGATCTTTCCTGGTATAGAAGTCAGACTCACCGGCCTATAGTTGCCTGGGTCCACCTTCTTCCCCTTTTTGAAGATAGGAACAACATTTGCTCTTCTCCAGTCTTCTGGCACTTCTCCTGTTCTCCAAGAATTTTCAAAGATTATGGAGAGGGGTTCAAAAATTTCTTCTGCTATCTCCTTCAGTACTCTGGGGTGTAATTCATCTGGACCTGGAGACTTGAATTCATTTAGGTTAGCTAAGTGTTTCCTCACTATCTTTCTGTTTATAGATATCCTGGATTCTTCTATTCCCTTAATAGGACAGTGAATAACAGTTGATGTTACATTTCCTTTCTGAGAGAAAACAGATGCAAAATAGGAATTTAAAAGTTCAGCCTTCTCAACATCCTGTCTTACCATTCCATCATTTTCATCCTGTAAAAATCCTATAGCATCTTTGACTTTTCTTTTACTTTTGACATATCCCCAAAATCCTTTATTATTGCTTTTGACATCTCTTGCAAGCCTCAATTCATTTTCAGCTTTAGCTAATCTGATTTGTGCCTTGCAGGTTCTGCAGACAGCATTATATTCTTCTTTAGATATGCCTCCCTCTTTCCATTTTATAAACAATTTTTTCTTCCTTTTTAGCATGTGCTTAAGTTCTGTGTTCATTAGAGTTGAGCGATACCGTCCGATACTTCAAAGTATCGTATCGGATGGTATCGGCCGATCTTTAAAAAAAGTATCGGTATCGCCGATTCCGATACCGGAAGTCCCATTCAAGTCTATGGGACTTCCGGTATCGGAATAAGAAAAACCCTTTCCTGCCCTTGTACAGCCTCTCTGGGGTCTGTACGGGCCTTTCGGGGGGCTGTGCCGGCCTGCCAGGGGGTCTGTGCAGGCTCCAGTGGTCTGTGCCGGCCTGCCGGTGGTCTGTGCAGGCTCCGGGGGGCTGTGCCGGCCTGCCGGGGGGCTGTGCCGGCCTGCCGGGGGGCTGTGCCGGCCTGCCGGGGGGCTGTGCAGGCTCCGGGGGGCTGTGCCGGCCTTTCCGGTGGTCTGTGCAGGCTCCGGGGGGCTGTGCCGGCCTGCCGGGGGGCTGTGCCGGCCTGCCTGGGGGCTGTGCAGGCTCCGGGGGGCTGTGCCGGCCTGCCGGGGGGCTGTGCCGGCCTGCCGGGGGGCTGTGCCGGCCTGCCGGTGGTCTGTGCAGGCTCCGGGGGTCTGTGCAGGCATCGTCCGATGGGACTACAAGTCCCATCGGGCGATGCCTGCTACCATGACAGTGATTGACACATTAGCCAATGATGGGACAGTAGTAGTCCCATCATCCGGCTAATGTGTTAAATGTAAAAAAAAAAAAAAAAAAATTACATGCTACATACATACAACATGCATACTACATACATGCTACATTCATACTACATACTACATACATGCTACATTCATACTACATAAATACTACATGCAACATACATACTACATATATACTACATGCATGCTACATACATACTGCATGCTACATACATACCACATATATACTACATACATACTACATGCATGCTACATGCATGCTACATGCTACATACATAACACATATATACTACATGCATGCTACATACATACTACATGCTACATACTACATATATACTACATGCATGCTACATACTACATGCTACATACATACTACATATATACTACATGCATGCTACATACATACTGCATGCTACATGCATGCTACATACATACTACATGCTACATACATACTACATATATACTACATACATACTACATGCATGCTACATGCATGCTACATACATACCACATACATAACACATATATACTACATGCATGCTACATACATACTACATGCTACATACATACCATATACATACTACATGCATGCTACATACATACTACATGCATGCTACATACATACTACATATATACTACATGCATGCTACATACATACTACATATATACTACATGCATGCTACATACATACTACATGCTACATACATACTACATATATACTACATGCATGCTACATACTACATGCTACATACATACTACATATATACTACATGCATGCTACATACATACTACATGCATGCTACATACATACTACATGCTACATACATACCACATACATACTACATATATACTACATGCATGCTACATACATACTGCATGCTACATGCATGCTACATACATACTACATACATACTACATGCTACATACATACCACATATATACTACATACATACAATACATTCATACAATACATACATAGACATACAGTACATATAACATAGAGTAACATACTTACCAATACTTGTCACATTGTTCCCCGAAGCCATTGTCTTTTCCGGAATAAATATTAACATAACAAACCACAAAAATACTCACCCACGATCCGAAGCAGTCCACGAGTGTGTCCCACGACGATCTTGGGTAGAGAACTGCAGCATCAGATGATGCTGCCGTTCTCTACGGGCTGCAGGAATCCAATGACGGAAGGTAGGTATCCTTCCGCACTGTATTCCTCCGCCACTTAAAAAAAAAAAAAGTCCCTAGTCTCACTTTATGCCATTGCTGTGTGGGAAATTCCCACGCAGCAATGTTATAAAGTGAGACTAGGGACTTTTTTTTTTTTAAGTGGCGGAGGAATACAGTGCGGAAGGATACCTACCTTCCGTCATTGGATTCCTGCAGCCCGTAGAGAACGGCAGCATCATCTGATGCTGCAGTTCTCTACCCAAGATCGTCGTGGGACACACTCGTGGACTACTTCGGATCGTGGGTGAGTATTTTTGTGGTTTGTTATGTTAATATTTATTCCGGAAAAGACAATGGCTTCGGGGAACAATGTGACAAGTATTGGTAAGTATGTTACTCTCTGTTATATGTACTGTATGTCTATGTATGTATTGTATGAATGTATTGTATGTATGTAGTATATATGTGGTATGTATGTAGCATGTAGTATGTATGTAGTATGTATGTAGCATGCATGTAGCATGTAGTATGTATGTAGCATGCATGTAGTATATATGTAGTATGTATGTAGCATGCATGTAGTATATATGTAGCATGTATGTAGTATGTATGTGGTATGTATGTAGCATGTACTATGTATGTAGCATGCATGTAGTATATATGTAGTATGTATGTAGCATGTAGTATGTATGTAGTATGTATGTAGTATGTATGTGGTATGTATGTAGCATGTAGTATGTATGTAGCATGCATGTAGTATATATGTAGTATGTATGTAGCATGTAGTATGTATGTAGTATGTATGTAGTATGTATGTGGTATGTATGTAGCATGTAGTATGTATGTAGCATGCATGTAGTATATATGTAGTATGTATGTAGCATGTAGTATGTATGTAGTATGTATGTAGTATGTATGTGGTATGTATGTAGCATGCATGTAGTATATATGTAGTATGTAGTATGTATGTAGTATGTATGTGGTATGTATGTAGCATGTAGTATGTATGTAGCATGCATGTAGCATGCATGTAGTATGTATGTAGCATGCATGTAGTATGTATGTAGCATGCATGTAGTATGTATGTAGTATGTATGTAGTGTGTATGTAGCATGCAGTATGTATGTAGCATGTATGTAGTATGTATGTAGTATATATGTAGTATGTATGTAGCATGTAGTATGTATGTAGCATGCATGTAGTATGTATGTAGCATGCATGTAGTATGTATGTAGTATGTATGTAGTATGTATGTAGCATGCAGTATGTATGTAGCATGTATGTAGTATGTATGTAGTATATATGTAGTATGTATGTAGCATGCATGTAGTATGTATGTAGCATGTAGTATGTATGTAGCATGCATGTAGTATGTATGTAGCATGTATGTAGTATGTATGTAGTATATATGTAGTATGTATGTAGCATGTAGTATGTATGTAGCATGCATGTAGTATGTATGTAGTATTTTTTTTTTTTTTTTTTTTTTAACATTTAACACATTAGCCGGATGATGGGACTACTACTGTCCCATCATTGGCTAATGTGTCAATCACTGTCATGGTAGCAGGCATCGCCCGATGGGACTTGTAGTCCCATCGGACGATGCTTGCACAGACCCCCGGACATCAGCACAGCCCCCCGGCAGGCCGGCACAGCCCCCCGGCAGGCCGGTACAGACCCCCACAGGGTGCACAGACCACCGGCAGGCCGGCACAGCCCCCCGGCAGGCCGGTACAGACCCCGGGCAGTCCACACAGCCCCCCGGCAGGCCGGCACAGCCCCCCCGGCAGGCCGGCAGAGACCCCCGGAAGGCCCGAAATGACGGCGCATCATGATGCGCACACACCGCGCATCATGATGACGTCAGGCCGTCAATCACCTGAACTTCCGATTCCGATGCCGAATTCCGATATTGAAAAAATATCGGAAGTCGGTATCGGAATTCCGATACAGCAAGTATCGGCCGATACCCGATACTTGCGGTATCGGAATGCTCAACACTAGTGTTCATCCATCCTGGTTTCCTTAAATGCTTCCTATTCTTCCCTCTTTTCAGAATTGTTAACAACTGTGTTTTGAGAATTTCATTTTTCAAGATTTCCCATCCTTCCTGGACATTTTTGTCTTTAAGGATATCCAGCCATTGGATCCCTCCAATTCTCTTTCTGAATCCCTTAAAATCTGCCTTTCTGAAATCTAACCTTGACGTCTGAGTCTTCACAGGTCTTCCGCCTCTAGTTATCCAAAATTCTAAAATAGCATGGTCGCTACCTCCTAGGGTCCCAGCCACTTTTACCTCCTCAACCATTTCCTCCCTGTTTATAAGGATTAGATCCAAGGTAGCAGTTCCCCTTGTTTTCTCCCTTACCTTTTGGAAGATAAAGTTGTCAGCAAGAGAGGATAAGAATTTCCTTGACCTGTTAGTTTTGCCTGAGAGAGATTCCCAACAAATGTCTGGATAGTTGAAATCTCCAATGACAACTATGTCATATTTTTTGGAGAACTTGGCCATTTGATGCATAAAGAGTTCATCCATATCTTCAGCTTGCACAGGCGGCCTGTAGTAAATGCCTACAATGGTGTCCTTTCCATTGTTCTGTCCTTGTATTCTTACCCAAACAGTTTCCACAGAACTCTGAAGCTTCAATCTCTGTGCAGATATACGCGTTTCTAACATACAATGCGACACCCCCTCCTCGTTTATCAAGTCTGTTTCTTGCAAATAAGTTGTATCCTTCTAGTCTTGTATTCCAATCATGTGTATCGTCCCACCAAGTTTCAGTGATTCTAATGACATCATATTTCTTTTCCTGTGTTAGTAGTTCCAATTCTCCTTGTTTGTTGCCCATGCTTTGTGCATTAGTATAGAAACATTTTAGTTTGTGATTGGTTTCTCTTTCTCCAATATTTTTATTAATTAGATTCTTTCGTCTTTGTTCTTCCTTTCCACTTCTAATAGCAGAGTTCTCAATAGCATTTGTCAGGTGTATGGCTTTTTCTGGTCTTTTGCTTCCCTTCCCATGTTGTTCTAGTTTAAAGCTCTCCTTACAAGTGTAGCAAGGCGACTTCCAAATACATGCTTTCCAGTCTTCGTAAGGTGCACCCCATCTCTAGCAAGTAGTCCATCGTATAAGTAGCTCACTCCGTGATCCAGAAATCCAAATCGTTGCTGACGGCACCATCGACGTAGCCAGTTGTTCACCTGCAGAATCTTATTTCACCTCCTTGTTCCATGGCCATCCACTGGGAGGATGGAAGAGAAGACCACCTGCGCTCCCAGTTCTTTCACTTTCTTGCCTAAGTCTTCAAAGTCTCTGCAGATGGTTTCCAGGTCGTTTCTTGCGGTGTCATTTGTCCCCACATGTAGTAGCAGGAATGGGTAGTCATCTGTAGGTCTGAAGAGTCCTGATATCCTGTCAGACACATCTTTAATTTTTGCACCTGGAA
Organism: Dendrobates tinctorius; assembly: GCF_039654945.1. Taxonomy (NCBI): domain Eukaryota; kingdom Metazoa; phylum Chordata; class Amphibia; order Anura; family Dendrobatidae; genus Dendrobates; species Dendrobates tinctorius. Next base: position 42,917,960 of record NW_027361696.1, on the reverse strand, counting down.
GACAGCACATTTCTCTTGAAGTTATATCCGGTCTGCAGATAGCGGCCTCTGTTCCTCTCAACAGGGAATCCCCCATGACCACCACTCTCCGTTTCTTCTTCACAACATTTTTCTTTCTCCATCCAGGAGGACTCTGAAGGCGTACAAGGTTGCTGTTTGTTGGCAAAGTCTTATCCTGATGTATTTCTTCATCGTTTTCCTGCGTGAGAGCCTGGTACTGGTTCCTGAGCAGTATGGGTGCTTACTGCCTCCTGATCCTCCTGCTTCTCTGGGTCACATGTCTCCATTCCTCTGTTTCTTCAGGTGCACTTCGAATTTCTTTTCTTTCTGTAACATGAAGAGATAATTCTGCTCTGTCCAAGAACTCTTCACCTTCCTTAATGATCTTCAACGTAGCTAACCTCTCTTCGAGATTTTGCAACTTTTCCTCCAACAGGATCACAAGCTTACATTTGTGGCATGTGAAGTTTGGCTTTTCCACTGGTAAATCTGTGAACATGTAGCAAGAAATGCAGCTCACCAAATGGCTCCTGGCCTCTTCCATCTTGAGATTTCTTAAAAACGATGAAAGATGAGCCAAAATTCAGCTGCAACGGCCAAAACCCAGTGATTGTTGAGCTCGAGGAGACTCTTCACTTATCCCAGAAGGCACTGGGAATATGCAAATGATCTCCTCAAGACTCTTCCCCTGGTTTTCCGATTTCCTCTTTTCAGCTGCAACGGCCAAAACCCAGTGATCGTTGAGCTCGAGGAGACTCTTCACCTATCCCAGAAGGCACTGGGAATATGCAAATGATCTCCTCAAGACTCTTCCCCTGCTTTTCCGATTTCCTCTTTTCAGCTGCAACGGCCAAAACCCAGTGATCGTTGAGCTCGCGGAGGCTCTTCACTTATCCCAAAAGGCACTGGGAATATGCAAATGATCTCCTCAAGACTCTTCCCCTGGTTTTCCGATTTCCTCTTTTCAGCTGCAACGGCCAAAACCCAGTGATCGTTGAGCTCGCGGAGACTCTTCACTTATCCCAGAAGGCACTGGGAATATGGAAATGATCTCCTCAAGACTCTTCCCCTGGTTTTCCGATTTCCTCTTTTCAGCTGCAACGGCCAAAACCCAGTGATCGTTGAGCTCGCGGAGACTCTTCACTTATCCCAGAAGGCACTGGGAATATGCAAATGATCTCCTCAAGACTCTTCCCCTGGTTTTGGGCACATCCTGTTAGGCATGTTAACTATTGGCATGGCTGTGATTGGCTGCTGAAATGATGTCATGATGCACTATAAAAGCCACCGCCACAGTCATTTCTGGTCACTGCTGTGAATTCAGTTAGGGACAGGCTGCTGTTGAAGACTGTGAGGGACAGTTAGAAATAGCGATTCTCAAAACAATATTGTGCTTTACCCAGACTACATAAACCACCACTGTAGCTTTCTTTTCCCTAGCAGCAGTGTTCACAGCTGTCTGCAAGGGCTGTGTGAGTGCAGCTCATGCTGTGGAGTGGGTCCTTCAGCCACGTCTGGCTGTAGGCCGCCCAGCGTGCCTCACTGCTGCCTCATACATATTTTTCTTTTTGAGCTGCTTATTTTTAAAAAATTCTATCTAGTGTGCTTCCATCCGTATCCATATACGTAGGTTGCAAACACTAGTAGTAGACAGCGGAGCCTTTCTGCAGCCTTTCAGTGCTAGTGCCCACTTAGCTGCACTGTTCATGGCTGTCTGAGAGATCTCTGACTGTGTGAGTGCAGCTCACGCTGAGTAGTGTGTCCTGCAGCTACGTCTGGTTGTAGGCCACTCAGCGTGTCACTGCCTCACACATTTTTCTTTTATTGCAGCTCATTTTTTCTCCTATTAGTGTGCATCCATCCGTATCCATATACGGTGGTTACAAACACTCTAGGAGTACACAGCGGAGCCTTTCTGCAGCCTGTCAGTGCTAGTGCCCACTTAGCTGCACTGTTCACGGCTGTCTGAGAGGTCTGTGACTGTGTGTGAGTGCAGCTCACACTGAGTAGTGTGTCCTGCAGCTACATCTGGTTGTAGGCCGCTCAGCGTGCGTCACTGCCTCACACATATTTTTCTTTAATTGCAGCTCATTTTTTCTTCTCCTATTAGTGTGCATCCATCCATATCCATCTACATTGGTTGGTTGCAAACACTATATAGGAGTAGATAGAGGAGCCTTTTTTCTGGTCAGTGCCCTTCAGCTGCAGCCAGATTAGTATTACCCAATTTTTGGAGCCTCATCTTTTGCACTGTAGGTTACCTGCCTGCATTGTAATAGCTCCAGAAAGTTGGTGATACTCTGACTTTCAAATCTTTGGTCACATCCTTTTAGATTTTTTCCCCCCCAAAAAAAAAACAAAGTTCAACAAACACTACATTTGAAAGTTGTGTAGGCCACATTAGCTCCCATTAAAGTGTAGTCGACACACACACTTCATAAAATTAGTGTTTCTTATACCTGTAACCAGCTGTTCAGGAAAAAGCACACTAAGGCCCCCCTTTGTACTTTTCTGCCTATCTTTCTCAGTCTAGCAAGATGAAGAAGGCAGGGAGTAAGGCACGTGGCCGTGGGCGTGGAGTTTCAGCAGGGAGAGGACGTGGGGATTCTGCAGGGAGAGGACGTGGGCATTCTGCAGGGAGAGGACGTGGGGATTCTGTGCCTGCTGTTGGCACCAGTGAGTCAGCATCCCCCAGAATTAGCAGGCAACAGTCCTTAGTCCTTTATGCGCACCTTTGTAGGACCTCATCATACCCCACTGCTGCGGGAGGAACAAATTGAAGCCGTTGTCGGATGGATGGCAGCTAACACATCGACTTCAATTACTTCCACATCCTCTCAGGGCCAGAGCACCGAAGAGCAACCATCTGTCTCTTCACCACCTGCCAAAGTGCCCAGGCAGTCAGAGACCCCTGGACAGGAGCCATCACAGTCTCTACTTCTGTTCTCGGGAATCTGTTGGTTTGGAAAGAGGGGGCCAGCCAAGCAGCATTCAAGAATGTGAAGAAGAGGGAGTATGCAGTGATGCGCAACTTCTTTGTCCCTCTGAATCTGAAGAGGCGGGTGGGCCAGTGCCTATGGTCAGCACACCTCAGTATGCATCAGATGATGACGAGACTCAGTTACCACTTTCTGGTGCGTACGGTGCTGGCGAGACAACCCAGGAGAAGCAGGTGTTTGAAGAGGGGAGTGTAGATGATGAGGTCCTTGACCCATCATGGCGTGAGGAACAGGAAGGTGGTGGGAGCAGCTCTGAGGAAGAGATTCCCCGAATGGCCAAAACCTGAGGGAGAGGGAGGGGGCAGACTTGGTTGCCTGTAGCCTCCACTTCGGCACCGGTTAGGAGCATTCCACTTTCAAAAGGCAAAACGGGAGCTCCCAAGACTTGCAGTGCGTGGTCCTTTTTTGACACAGTTGTAGATGACATTTGCTTTGTCAAATGCAAGCTGTGTCATCAGAGAGTTAAAAGAGGGAAAAATGTCAGCAACCTCAATGCCACTAATATGTGGAAACATGTGCGGACCAAGCACGAGGTGGAGTTACACAGACACACTGAAGATGTAGGCCAACGTACAGCACCACCTACCACCTCTTCAGCTCCTGTTGGGGCCTCTTCCTCCAGCTCACACACAGCTGGTTCGGCTTCCTCACAGGATCGCCAAGGAAGAACTTCTGGCACTGTTGTCCGGAGACCCTGTGACATTCCACCCACAGCACCACGTTCAAAGTTATCCTTACACTCCCAGGCCACTCGGCAGCCATCGGTAGCACAGGCATGGGAGAAAAGGCGGCCATACTTGGCAAACCATCCCCGAGCACACGCTCTGAATGCTGGCATTGCCAAACTAATGGCCCTTGAAATGCTGTCATTCAGGCTGGTGGAGACTGACACCTTCCTGGAGTTCATGGCATTGGCAGTCCCAAAATACACCGTGCCCAGCCGCTTTTATTTCAGCAGGCAAGCCGTCCCTGCCCTGCAGAAACATGCATGTGGAGGCAAACATAAAACATGGGCTACTAAACGCCGTCAGTAGCAAGGTCCACCTGACCACTGATGCGTGGACCAGTAACCATGGACAGGGACGATACCTTTCCCTCACTGCCCATTGGGTCAATGTTGTGGAGCCGGGTACAGATCTGGAGAGTGGCGCTCTACGTGTTCTGCCAACTCCACGGATTGCAGGAATCTAGTCTGTACATATTGACTCCTCCTCCTACTCCAGGTCCTCTGAAACAGCGCAGCAGGAGCCTGTTACGACCGATATGAGCACAGCCGTGGCCAAACGTCAACAGGCCATACTGAAATTAATTTCTTTGGGGAATCGAAGCCACACAGCGCAGGAGCTCTGGAATGCCATCAAACAGAAGAGCGACGTGTGGTTTGTGCCAGCGAATCTCCAGCCGGGCTTGGTAGTGTGTGACCATGGCCGAAATCTTGTGGCAGCTCTTGGCCTAGGCATTCTCACTCACATCCCATGTCTGGCACCATGTGCTCAACTTGGTCGTGCAGAGATTTCTGAGGGACTATCCGGATCTTGATGCACTGCTGCACAAGGTCCGCATAGAGTGCGCTCACTTGCGTCGTTCCAGCACGGCAAGATCGCGCCTTGCTGCTCTGCAGCGCCGATTACGCCTTCCGGAACATCGCATCATATGTGACCTACCCACCAGGTGGAATTCAACGTTACATATGTTGGAGCGGTTGTGTGAGCAGCAGGCAGCAGTCATGAAGTACCAGCTGCATTAGGCGCAAACAAGTCGCAATGTGCGCCGGTCACACTTCAGCACCACTGAGTGGGCCTCTATGAAGGACATCTGCCTCGTTTTGCGTGCCTTCGATGATTCCATGCGGATGGCGAGTGCAGATGATGCACTAGTCAGCATGACTGTCCCCCTTATCTGCCTGCTTCAAAAAACACTGCAAGCACTAAGGGATGAGGTTTTGGAAGAGGTGGAGGATGAGGAGTCCCAAATGCCATCTGCTTCTGGACAGTCTGTGCTACGTGCTTCCTCACAAAGGCCTAGGCAGGGTACACTTTGGGAGGAGGATGAGGAGGAGTCGATGGAGGAGGAAGACATCTCTCCACAGGAGGGAGGTACACAAAGCTCTAGTCAGTATGTACAGCGAGGGTGGGGTGATGCAGAGCAGGCAGAGATCACGCCTCAAGCAGGGGACAGCGGTTCTTTGGCAGTTGGGAGTCTGCAGCACATGGTTGACTTCATGCTGCAGTGCCTGAGAAACGACCGCCGCATCGCCCACATTCTCTACATGGCTGATTATTGGGTGTACACCCTCCTAGATCCTCGCTACCGGGACAACTTGCAAACCGTCATACCACCGTTGAACTGGGAGCGTAAACTGCGGGAGTACCAAGACACACTGGTGCAGTCCATCATGTTTTCCATTCCAACCGACAGCAGTGGTGCTAGTGCTTTACAAAGCACCTCTGTGCATCGAGCCAGTGGAGGAAACTCGACACAAAGAGGGAGCAGAGGCAGTGCCTCAGCACAAGGCAAGACCACTATGGCCCAAATGTGGCAAAGTTTTGTGTGTCCGCCACAATTGTCTACACCATCACTGACGGCTCCAGTCAGCAGGAGGCAACGTTTCCGTCAGATGGTGACAGACTACATGTCTTGCCCTGTGACTGTACTCCCAGATTGCTCTTCCCCTTCAAGTTTTGGGTCTCTAAGCTGGATACATGGCCAGAGCTTAGCCAGTATGCATTGGAGGTGCTGGCTTGCCCTGCTGCCAGTGTATTATCGGAACGCGTCTTTAGTGCCGCAGGTGGTGTATAACAGACCGTCGCACGCAACTTTCTTCCGATAACGTCGACCGGCTTACTTTTCTGAAAATGAACAAGGCCTGGATCTCCCCAGAATTTGCCAGTCCTCTTCCCGACTAAATAATTGGTTGGCAACTGTATCCAGGTCTCCTGTTGTGTTCATGTTTCTACCACCTGAACTATAATCCCTGGGCTTCAACACAGCCAGTTGTCGCTCAGATGTGTCATCTGCACAGAGAAAAACACTAGCTCCTGTGTTAGTGGGGTTCAGTCACGCCAGCTGCTCCCCTGCTGTGTGGACGGCAAAGTCTCCTGCTCCATCCACATTCAAACTACTACTGATTTTTAACCCTGCTCCACTTAGGCCTCTGGCTCCACTGTCTCTAGTATTTCCCCTGGCCTCCAACCCCGCCAGTTACAGCTCTGAAATGGCGTCTGCACAATCCACACTTGTTCCTGAGTTACTGTGGCTCAGTCCCGTCAGTTGATCCCCTGATGTGTGTCCGGCAAGGTCTCCTGCTCTGTCTACATTCACATTACTAGTAGTGTGAATGAGGACTGAGCAGGAGAGCTTGCCAGACACACATCAGGGGATCAACTGACAGGACTGAGCCAAAGTTACACAGGAACAAGTGTGGATTGTGCAGACGACACTTCAGAGCTGTCACTGGCGGGGTTGGAGGCCAAGGGAAATACTAGAGACAGTGGAGCCGGAGGCCATAGTGGAGCACGGTTACAATCAGTAGTAGTCTACTACCTCTATAAAACGTGCTGCAAGTTGGCCTCAGCCTGCTCCATGCCTCATCCCGGGCTCCAATAACGTCAGTTGGTGTTCAGAAGTGCCGTCTTCGCAGAGAAACACACATTAGCTCCTGTGTTAGTGGAGTTCAGTATTGCCAGCTGTTCCCCTGCTGTGTAGACGGCAAAGTCTCCTGCTGCCTCCACATGCCAACCTTATCAGGTCTCCGCGTGCTCCATGCCTCATCCTGGGCTCCAACAATGCCAGTTGGTGTTCAGAAGTGCCGTCTTCACAGAGAAAAACACGCTCGCTACTGTGTCTGTGGGGTTCAGTAATGCCAGCTGTTCCCCTGCTGTGTAGATGGCAAAGTCTCCTGCTGCCTCCACATGCCAACACTATCAGGCCTCAGCCTGCTCCATGACTCATCCTGGTCTCCAACAATGCCAGTTGGTGTTCAGAAGTGCCGTCTTCGCAGAGAAACACACACTAGCTCCTGTGTTAGTGGAGTTCAGTAATGCCAGCTGTTCCCCTGCTGTGTAGACGGCAAAGTCTAGTGCTGCCTCCACATGCCAACACCATCAGGCCTCAGCCTGCTCCATGCCTCATCCTGGGCTCCAACAACGCCAGTTGGTGTTCAGAAGTGCCGTCTTCACAGAGAAAAACACGCTCGCTACTGTGTCTGTGGGGTTCAGTAATGCCAGCTGTTCCCCTGCTGTGTAGACGGCAAAGTCTAGTGCTGTCTACACATGCCAACACCATCAGGCCTCAGCCTGCTCCATGTCTCATCCTGGGCTCCAACAACGCCAGTTGGTGTTCAGAAGTGCTGTCTTCACAGAGAAAAACACACTCGCTACTGTGTCTGTGGGGTTCAGTAATGCAAGCTGTTCCCCTGCTGTGTAGACGGCAAAGGGTCCTGCTGCCTCCACATACCAACACCATCGGGCCTCAGCCTTCTCCATGCCTCTTCCTGGGCTCCAATAATGCCAGTTGGTGTTCAGAAGTGTCATCTTTACAGAGAAACACACACTAGCTCCTGTGTTAGTGGGGTTCAGTAATGCCAGCTGTTCCACTGCTGTGTAGATGGCAATGTCTCCTGCTCCATCCACATGCAAACTACTACAGATTTGTAACTGTGCTCAACTTAGGCCTCTGGCTCCACTGTTTCTAGTATTTCCCCTGGCCAACAACCCCGCCAGTTACAGCTCTGAAGTGGTGTCTGCACAATCCACACTTGTTCCTGAGTTACTGTGGCTCAGTCCCGTCAGTTGATCCCCTGATGTGTGTCCGGCAAGGTCTCCTGCTCTGTCCACATTCACATTACTAGTAGTGTGAATGAGGACTGAGCAGGAGACCTTGCCAGATACACATCTGGGGATCAACAGACGGGACTGAGCCACATTTATACAGGAACAAGTGTGGATTGTGCAGACGCCACTTCAGAGCTGTAACTGGCGGGGTTGTTGGCCAAGGGAAATACTAGAGATAGTGGAGCCGGAGGCCATCGTGGAGCACGGTTACAATCAGTAGTAGTCTACAGCCTCTATAAAACCAGCTGCAAGTTGTCCTCCGCCTGCTGCATTCTTCATCCTGGGCTACAACACAGCCAGTTGTAGCCTGGAAGTGCCGTCCGCACAGATTGAAACACTCGCTCCTGTGTTAGTGGGGTTCAGTAACGCCAGCTGTTCCCCTGCTGTGTGGATGGCAAAGTCTCCTGCTGCCTCCAAACTCACACTACAACGCTTTTTCTCCTGGCTCCAAGTAGGCCTCAGCCTGCTCGGAGCATTGATCCTGGGCTACAACACAGCCAGTTGTAGCCTGGAAGTGCCGTCCGCACAGATTGAAACACTCGCTCCTGCGTCTGTGGGTTTCAGTAACGCCAGCTGTTCCCCTGCTGTGTGGACGGCAAAGTCTCCTGCTCCATCCACATTCAAACTACTACTGATTTTTAACCCTGCTCCACTTAGGCCTCTGGCTCCACTGTCTCTAGTATTTCCCCTGGCCTCCAACCCCGCCAGTGACAGCTCTGAAGTGGCGTCTGCAGAATCCACACTTGTTCCTGTGTTACTTGGCCTCAGTCACGTCAGTTGATCCCCTGATGTGTGTCCGTCAAGGTCTCCTGCTCTGTCCACATTCCCTTTACTAGTAGTGTGAATGAGGACAGAGCAGGAGACCTTGCCAGACACACATCAGGGGATCAACTGATGGGACTGAGGCGAAGTAACACAAGAACAAGTGTGGATTGTGCTGACGCCACTTCAGAGCTGTCACTGGTGGGGTTGGAGGCCAGGAGAAATACTAGAGACAGTGGAGCCAAAGGCCTAAGTGGAGCACGGTTACAATCAGTAGTAGTCTTCAACCTCTATAAAACGTGCTGCAAGTTGGCCTCAGCCAACTCCATGCCTCATCCTGGGCTCCAACAATGCCAGTTGGTGTTCAGAAGTGCCATCTTAACAGAGAAACACACACTAGCTCCTGTGTTAGTGGGGTTCAGTAATGCCAGCTGTTCCCCTGCTGTGTAGATGGCAAAGTCTCCTGCTGCCTCCAAATGCCAACCCTATCAGGCCTCAGCCTGCTCCATGCCTCATCCTGGTCTCCAACAATGCCAGTTGGTGTTCAGAAGTGCCGTCTTCACAGAGAAACACACAGTAGCTCCTGTGTTAGTGGGGTTCAGTAATGCCAGCTGTTCCCCTGCTGTGCGGATGGCAAAGTCTCCTGCTGCCTCCAACATCACACTACATGTTATTTTCCACTTGCTCCAAGTAGGCCTCAGCCTGCTCGGAGCATTGATCCTGATCTTCAACACAGCCAGTTGTAGCTTGGAAGTGCCGTCCGCACAGATAGAAACACTCGCTCCTGTGTCTGTGGGGTTCAGTAGCGCCAGCTGTTACCCTGCTGTGCGGATGGCAAAGTCTACTGCTGCCTCCAACATCACACTACTACTGACTTTTAACCGTGGTCCACTTAGGCCTCTGGCTGTACTGTCTCTAGTGTTTCCCCTGGCCTCCAACCCCGCCAGTCGCTGCTCTTATGTGCTGTCTGCACAATCCACACTTGTTCCTGTTTTACTGGGGCTCAGTCACGTCAGTTGATCCCCTGATGTGTGTCCGGCAATGTCTCCTGCTCTGTCCCCATTCCCATTAATAGTTGTGGGAATGTGGACAGAGCAGGACACCTTGCCAGACACACATTAGGGGATCAACTGACGTGACTTAGCCCCAGTAACTCAGGAACAAGTGTGGATTGTGCAGACAACACTGCAGAGCAGCAACTGGCGTGGTTGGAGGCCAGGGGAAATACTAGAGACAGTAGAGCCAGAGGCCAAAGTGGAGCACGGTTACAATCAGTACTTGTGTACAACCAATATAAAACTCGCTCCAAGTTGGCCTCAGCCTGCTGCATGATTGACCCCTGGGCTTCAACATGGCATGTTGCTGCTCAGAAGTGTGTTTGCCACGGGTATTCCCTCATGCCCAGCCGGGTTCCAGCACCGTCAGCTGTTTCTCGGCAGAGCCTTTGGCCTAGGTGCCTCCTTCTTGGTATCCGAGTTCCAGCAATGTCTGCTGGTCCTTGGTAGTGCTTTGGAGCACAGGTACCTCCTGCTTAGTAACCGTGCTCCAGCACCATCAGCTGGTTCTCGGCAGTGTCTTTGGCATGGTTGCTCCCTCCTGCCCAGCCTGGTTACAGCACGCCTGCTGTTTCCGGGTAGTGTCAATGTCACTTTGCCACTGATACGTTGTCCTGTCATGTTGCGGTCGGGTTAGCCGAGTCTATGGTGCCTGCAGTTTCAGTGCTTCCTATGTGGACTGCAGGTTATGGTAACAAAGGCTGGTTCCATAGTGCCAATAGGAAAAGCACCCCCTGTAGGACTGTGGGTTTCGGTAATTGCGGCCTGCTCGCTGATGCGACACTTTGTTAATCATGGGTACCTTCTGCTATCCATCCGGGTTCCAGCAACGTCAGCTGGTTCCCGGCAGAGCCTTTGGCCTAGGTGCCTCCTTGTTGGTATCCGAGTTCCACCAACATCTGCTGGTCCTTGGTAGTGCTTTGGAGCACAGGTACCTCCTGCTTAGTAACCGTGTTCCAGCACCGTCAGCTGTTCCACGGTTGTCCCATTGGCTCTTGTTCCTTCTGCTGCCCCTCTGGGTTCCAGCACCATCAGCTGGTCCTCGCTAGTTTCATTTGCTCTTGCAGCTTCTGCTACCCATCCGGGTTCCTGCACCGTCAGCTGGTTCTCGGCAGTGCCTTTGGCCTAGGTGTCTCCTTGTCGGTATCCGAGTTCCACCAACGTCTGCTGGTCCTTGGTAGTGCTTTGGAGCACAGGTACCTCCTGCTTAGTAACCGTGTTCCAGCACCGTCAGCTGGTCCACGGTTGTGCCATTGGCTTTTGTTCATTCTGCTGCCACTCTGGTCTCCAGTACCATCAGCTGGTTCTCGCCAGTTCCTCAGCCTTCTTGTAACTTCTGCTACTTTTCAAAGTTCAAGCTTGTGGAAATGGTTGCTGATTCTCACTCTGGATCTCCCTGACAATGACCCTGAAGACGATGACCCTGAAGACCACGCAGAAGAATACCTAAAAGATGACCCTGACGAAGATGACCAAGAGGACAAAGAACAGGAAGACAACCACCAAGATGCAGAACAACAAGAGACAGAAGACCAAGAAGCATAAAAACCAAAAGCAGAACAACATTAAGCATAAGACTAAAAATGAGATTATCAAATTTATAAGCAGAAGAAGACTAAGCAGTGTATGGAGGTGAGTCCGTTCCTCCTCGTGGTGCCCCTGGAAAAGGCCTGCTGCTGCAGGCCAAACTGAACGCGGACAAATCCTGTTGTAAATCTTTTGTGACAGGCTGAACGGGAGGTGTAATCTTCAAACTTTTATAGATAACAACTACAGGAATGCCTGACACAAATAAGAATATGATGAAGAAGAAGATGAAGAAGTAGAATATGAAGAAGAAGAAGAAGATGAAGAAGAAGATGAAGAAGAAGATACTGCTACTGCTGAAGATGATGAAGGAGAAAGTGTGGGAGAAGTAAAAAAGAAGGTGAAGAGCATGGGAGTAGTGAAACATACATATCTGACAAAAAATTAAAGACTTTAACATAGTCAATATCTTTGTAACTACGAACGTCTTTAAAAAAAAAAAAAAAAAAATTCCTGCTATTCCATTTGATTGGGCTAAACCTCTATGGCTTTAATGTCTCCTACACCTCCCACAATACATTCTACATTATTATTAGTTGTTTTTCTTCACGTAGAATTAACCGACAGGGAAAGAAAGGGTTTTTTTAATTCCGATATTTCTGTTCCATTGACTTGAATGGGACTTCCGGGATCGGAATCGGCGATATCCGACACTTTTTTAGATCGGCCGATCCATTCCGATCCGATATTTTTCAGTATCGGGTGGTATTGCTCAACACTAGTGGTGGACAATGGGGATAGGCCTAGGCCACATGTGCTCCCTTTACTGCATCATCTCTCAGGACTCAAAGTGTGTGATGTGTTCACCCAGTATTTTGTTTCACCTCATGGTGCTACTACCTGGCAAGATCAGGCTGTATCTATGTTGTGATGTTCTTATGTGTGTGTATATAATTTTTTTTTTTTCTGTACTATGATTTGTATGTTTGGTTTATATGGGCTAAAGTTGTCTTACTTCTTCGATTGCCTAAAATAATGAAAGAAGAGGCCCAAAGTTGCATTTTCAAATTTTTTATAAATGCAAAGAATACTGTTTACCATATTTTTTTCATATGGCAGATATTGCCCTGGCCATTTAGGCTTTTCTGTATTGCACATTATATTATTTGTACACCCAAATAGGTAACTAGAAAGAATCATTTTCAAACACAAAAACATAAACAACTTTTTGGTTTTCTAACTGCTGGTAGCTTGGCGGAGGTGATGGCGGGAGGCCTTCATCTCTTTGTTGGGGGTTGGGGTGCCCAGCTTGACCATCACCCTGTTGGGGTGGATGTTCTTGGCCCTTTGGGAATATGTGGCCATGGTCATGTAGCTGCGCACCAAAGAGACCATAAGTATACTGGCGATTAAAATCCTGTGGCTGATTGTAGCCACGTCCATCATACCCCCAATATGACCATGTCATCCAAACCCAGGTTGGGGCCAGCCTCTAACACCGGGTATGTACAAGTGGCCATATTGGGCAGGTTGGTTAAAGGCTGCCATTTGGCCTTGTTGTTGCCAAGGTTGGTTTTGGGGGGGAATGGGTAGAGGTGTATGCAGATCCTAATTGAGCATGCACATCTCGTTGTCGGGCAAGGCGGAGACGGTTACGGGTTGAGAGCTGCCACCTCTCAAGATACTCAGACAACTCATATGGGTCATTGGGGTGTGTGCATGCATCAATTAGGATCTGAATGGATCCTCGCACACGTAGCCTCACCTTACGGGGTAGGGGATGGAGGTACCGGGCCAGGCTTCGGGAATATGCCTCTTCACCCTCATCCTGGGCAGCCCTGGAAAGGTCAATTGAGGACACCTGTGTCTACATGCCTCCAGGTATCATAGGCCATGTTGCTTCTTCTCCGTCTCCCACGGAGGCCTACGGCTGCAGGCTGGAGGGACCCCTCAAGACGGCCAGTAGGGCTGTTGCTGTTGTTGGGGTCTTCTACGTTGCTGGGTGCTGGTGGCTGTGCTGGTTCTGGACCAGGTCCAGAACCTGATGCTGGTCCTTGTGGTGGTGGAGCTTGGGGGTTTCAAAAGCTCGGGTCAGAACATGGGCCAGCCACCTCTTCACATCCCCGTCCGGATCTATAATGGGCTCAGTATCTGACCCTGTCTCCCTCTTTGTGAGGTTGGCCTGAGTTCTGTTAGGAAATGTAGTAAAAAAATGTAGCTCTGAGCCTAAACAGCATATGTGTCATGTGGTTTGATGTCTGTACTTACGGTCTGAGATCCATAATGGGTGCCAAAAATGACAGGCGCTCAAAATATATGTATTTCCGCTTGGTCGGTGCTGCTGCCCCACTCCTGGCCCTCTGCTGTCTATCCCACTGGTACTGGTCACGGATGCTGTGCCAGCGTCTCATCACATCCTCAACTGCAATGTGAAGGGAAAATGGACTTTAACCTTTGGAAAATGTGCCAAGCAATATTCCAACATTTCACATAGTCATGTGTCCTAGTAGGGGCTGCTTTTTAGCTACATTTTTCATTAGCAAACAGGGATACCAACATACAAAATATAGGATTGTAGGGGCTACTTTTCAAAAAGCTCACTTCTCGCATTTAAGATGATTGGTAAAAAAGACAATTACTTACTAATTTGTTGTTGCTCCTCACGTGGCCATTGGGCAAAGTCTGGAAACATCTGCACATAGATGAGCCTCCATGCCACCTCTTTTCTGGCCCTGTCGGAATAATGGGCATCCCATTGGTCCCAAAGTTCGGGCCTTTCCTGGACCAACACAATTAAGAGCTCCACATTAATGTGGGTAGACATGCTGCTGTACTCCGTGGAGGCATGCTTCCTGGATGTCTGGAGCGCTTTTTGAGCTAATTTGCATGTCTAAGCTTCCTGATGATGGATTGGCCCATTTCCTGTCACCAGGAGAAGTCTTGCGTATTTCTCACAAGTCATACATGTGTAATGCAATTTTTTTGCGCACCAATAGACTTGCATTGTCGTACTACGGTCATAGTACGCTGACAATCGCAGCATGCTGCGATTGGCTTGGCCCATAAAAAATACGTGACAAAAATATGAGAGAATATATATATATAGAGAATCATTGGTCCGTGTGCAATGCGTGTTTTTAACGCCTCTCACTCATCTGTATTGCTCTCTAGTGTGACGCCGGCCTAATAAACAAATCAGGATGACCATATATTCAGAACATATGTCATGGTCCTGAGCATACTCATGTATATGTCTGGGAAATCCAGTAAATATAGCTGGTAAAATAAACATACGCCCAATGTAAGCTACATTGCCATCATTAGCAACAGCATCCCTTAAATGAATGTATTCATCCAAGTTTTAGCTGGTTCAATCGTAAGTACAAAAGATGCTCACTTTCCTCCTTAGCATACATACCAATTGCAAATTGATGAAAAAGTTGCCTACATTGCAAAATGTGGTTAGAAGACCTGTAAGTCTGTTCCAAGGGTTATTGTGGTGTGTGTAACATTGGGCCAAGGCAGCCCTTGCATTCAATGCATAGGCAAACACTATGGGAGACCCACTTTCTTATAATGGGAACATTTTTTCATTAGGCCCTCCTGTACATCTCGTGAAAGTGGTATTGGGGTGCCTCCAAATTTTTGGCAGCCCAGTCACTCAATGCATAGGCAATAACAGTGTTATAACTTTATATACTACGTGCAATGGACGTCGGTGACGTGGATCAGAAAAGAGGCCTGAGCTCATAGGTTTTCAGTTCCGTAGTATTTATCAGAATCAAGCAGGTTTACAGATAAGACACAGCAGGGTAAAAGCAGATGAAGATAATAATGCAGTGAGCAAACGTACAGACCGTGGCGACGTATGAAGATCAAGTTGCCAGGTCCGGAGACCTGGAGAGCAGGCCAGGTCTGCTAGCAGAAAACAGTCTTGAAGTGGAGGTGGGTGCAGAGCTGATCCGAAGAAACAAGTCCTTACAATGAAACAGAGATTCAAAGGCAAGCGGAATATCCCAAGGTAACGAAGAGACGAGCTGGTTAGCAGTCCTTCCAGCTTGATAACAAGTCCAAGAACAAGTATACTCAAGCAATGAGTAATCATACAGAGCATCCTTATATACAGAGCAGACAGGAACAAGAAAGATCAACACAGGAAGTAAGATGGCCCCCGTGAGGCTAGTGGCTCCATCTTGGATGAGGGCAAAAATGAACTAAACTAAGGGCAAAGCAGAAACTGAGCGACAGACATAAGGCAAGAATTTCAGAGAAACGGATATGCAGTCCAAGTCCTTACATTACTCTCCCCTTAAAAGACGTCCTCTGAACGATCTTAAATCCGGCTTATTGGGATATCTGCTGTGGAACAGTCTGATTAAGTGAGGAGCATGGATGTTCTCCACTGGTTCCCAGGAATTCTCTTCAGCCGAATATCCTTGCCATTTTACCAAGTATTGGAGACGTCTCCTATGAACCCGTGAATCCAAAATCCTTTCCACGATGAATTCCTCTTGCCCGTCAATGAGAACTGGGTGAGGAGGAGCAGAGGTGTGTCCGGGAAAAGGGTTAGGCACTGCCAGTTTTAACAAAGAGACATGAAAGACAGGATGAATTTTCAATGAGTTAGGCAACTTGAGTCGACAGGCTATAGAATTCACTATACTGCTGATCTTATATGGGCCGACAAATTTTTGCCCCAGTTTAGACGTTGGGATCCTGAGCTTCAAGTTCTTAGTTGAGAGCCAAACCATGTCTCCTACCTTGTACCTTGGAGCTGGCTTACGGAATTTGTCAGCTGCCTTCTTGTATCTTTCCTGTGCTGAACCTAAAGTGTCTTTAAGAACTTCCAAATTGCGTTGCAAGGACGAAATCCGGTCAGCTACCGCAGGCACAGACATGTCTATTGGAAGTCGAGGAAGAATACTAGGGTGGTATCCCTTGTTGGCAAAGAACGGAGACAATTTGGTGGAAGCATTCTGAGAATTATTATATGTGAATTCAGCCAACGGAAGCAAACTCACCCAATCGTCCTGTAGGTGGCACACATAGCAACGCAGATATTGTTCCAAGGTCTGATTGGTCCGTTCAGTTTGGCAGTTAGACTGTGGATGAAAAGCAGATGACAATTTTACTTTGAAGTCCAGAGCAGCACAGAAGCTTTGCCAAAACCGTGAGGTAAATTGAACCCCACGATCCGATATTACTTCATCCGGAGCTCCATGCAAATGAAAAACATTTTGTACAACAAGATCCGCTGTTTGTTTAGACGTTTGTACACCAGCACAGGGAATGAAACGAGCAGCTTTAGTCAGCCAGTCAACTACTACTAGAATTGTGTTTTTCCCCTGTGACAGAGGCAACTCAACAATAAAGTCCATTGAAATAGACCCCCAAGGACGAGATGGAACAGGCAGAGGTTGCAAGAGTCCTGTTGGTGAGGAGCGAGGAACTTTTGACCTGGCACATACCTCACATGATGACACATACTGAAGCACATCTTTCCGAAAGGTTGGCCACCAAAAAAAACGAGACAGAAATTCCTGAGTCTTCTGAACTCCCCTATGGCCGGCAAACTTAGAGTCATGCATTAGTTTTAAGACACTCAGTTTTACTGTTTCTGGAACATAAAAGTGCTGTCCTTGAAACCAAAGTCCATTCTTGAAAGTGAGATTTACCTGGGTGGGGGGTAGGCCCAAAAGCGAATCTGCAGCATAAGCCTCCTTAATCTCCGTTAAAAGATATTGATTATGTAGGACACTTACAAAGTTCTTCTCAGATAGAATGGTCCTTGGAGGCGAAGCAAGAGTTGCTTCATCTGAATGAATCCTGGACAGTGCATCAGTCTTTCCATTGCAAGACCCCGGCCTATAGGAGATGACAAAATCAAACTGGTTAAGGAAAAGATTCCACCGAGCCTGTCTGGGTTTTAGACATCTTGCCGACCTCATAAATTCGAGATTCCGGTGATCCGTGAGTATAACAATCTGTTGGGATGCTCCTTGTAACAGATGTCTCCATTCTTTAAATGCGGTTATAATGGCTAACAGTTCTTTGTTGCCAACGTCGTAATTCCTTTCGGCAGGTGATAACTTTTGAGAGAGAAAGGCACATGGATGCAAGAGATCTTTCTCACCTGTCCTTTGCTAGAGTATGGCCCCTACCGCACAGTCCGAGGCGCCCACTTCCACTATGAAGGCCTTGTCTGGGTCAGGATGTACGAGAACGGGAGCTGTTGTAAATTTAGACTTTAATGTGGAAAATGCTGTTTGAGCTTGAGGTGACCAGACAAATGGTGTCTTCTTCCGGGTTAAATGAGTGATGGGTGCAACGATTGCTGAAAAATTTTTAATGAATCGTCTGTAGAAATTAGCGAATCCGATGAATCGCTGTACCTCCTTCACTGATTTGGGAGTTGGCCACTCCTGAATGGCTTGCATCTTGCTTACATCCATGCTGAGACCCTGGGGAGAAATAACATATCCCAAAAATTGAATTTCTGTTTTGTGAAACTCACATTTCTCCAGTTTAATGTATAAATGATTTTGCCGTAGACGATCCAAAACCATTTTCACGTGTCGAGGATGATCCTCGATATTGCTGGAAAAAATTAAAATGTCATCCAAGTAAATCACAACAAAAATATCAAGTATGTCTCTGAAAACATCATTTTCCAAGTGCTGGAACGTAGCTGGTGCATTATGGAGGCCAAAAGACATAACTAGGTACTCAAAATGTCCATAACGTGATCGAAATGCCGTTTTCCACTCGTCGCCAGGACGAATCCCTACTAAATTGTATGCTCCACGAAGATCTAATTTAGTGAAGATTTTGGCATGTCGAACTCTGTCAAGTAACTCGGGAATTAGTGGGAGTGGGTAAGAGTTCCTGATTGTGATTTTGTTGAGCTCCCGGTAGTCAATGCATGGACGAAGTGAACCATCTTTCTTGTTGATAAAGAAGATTGGGGCACCCGCTGGGGAGGAAGATGGTTGTATAAACCCTTTAGCTAAATTTTCGTCAATATACTCTTTAAGAGCTTTTAATTCTGGACCAGACAGTGGATGAATACTCCCGAATGGAATTGCGGCACCAGGCAATAATTCCACAGGGCAATCATATGGCCGATGTGGCGGTAAGTTATCCGCATTTTTCTTGTCACACACATCACTAAAATCCCGATACTCTACCGGTAGTGTCGAGTCGACCGCGACTGCTGTTTTCACTGGAGCCAGCTCTCCGGACGCTGCTGATTCATTTGGAAATTGTAACTCCTTTGTTGTCCAATTGATCGTATGATTACGCAGCCGTAACCAAGGCAGACCTAAAATAATAGGAAAATTAGGAGAGGAAATCAGTAAAAAAGACATTTTTTCCGAATGATCTGCCCCCATATGGATCTTTAGTGGGACTGTTTCGAGTTTCACAGGCCCAGATATCAAAGGAGACCCGTCCACAGTCTCCATAAACACCGAAGAGTCCCTCTTTCGTGAAAGAATGCCATGTTTCTCAGCAAAGGAAGTGTCCATGAGATTGCTGCAAGCTCCAGAGTCTATCATGGCGGGCACGTGATCCAGCGGGAATGTACCCAGATCTTGATAGAAATGAAACAGAGCGAATCTCTCCTGGCTGTGGTAGAACTCGCAGAAAGTAAGGCAATATCCTCAGGTGATGAGGCCTCCGATGAATCATCAGGGAAATCAAAATTTGCAGCCGTTATTTCCTGACTGTGTGAATGAGAACCTACAGAAGAAATATCTGAAAAGTCAGGTTCGGTCACTGCAGCTGCGGACTTGCGATTTTTTCCCAGGGCACTCCGATATATAATGACCCGACTTTCCGCAATAGAAACACAAATTCTCCTTGAAATGATATTCCTTACGTGTATCAATGAGTTTTCTCCATACTGCGTCGACCTGCATAGGTTCAGACTCTGTCTGGGATAAAGTCTTGCTCGACGCCTCCCTGGTGGAGGAAGGGAAAGACATGAGGTTATTACGATGATGTATAAAGTCAGTTAGATTAGTAGGTGATTCTCCTCGAGCCAGTTCGTCCTTAATTGAAGCAGACAAACCTCTCCTGAACACTGCATACTTTGAAGAATCGCACCATGTAGTATCCAGCACCCACCTCCGGAACTCCATTGCAAATTCCACCACCGGACGCTTCCCTTGACGAAGTGTCAGTAATGTGGTTTCTGCTGTTAAACTTCGGTTGGGGTCATCAAACATTTGAGACATTGCGGCAGTAAAGTCATTCAAAGAATTCAAGCATACATCATTAGTCTCAATTAACGGATTAGCCCAGGCTAACGCTTTGTTTGATAGCGACATAATCATAGTCAATATTTTATCTCGATCAGTTAAAAACTGGGCCGCACATGCAGAGAAATACAGCTGACATTGATTCAAAAATCCCCGAAATTTCTCTTTCACCACCGAATCTGAATGGTGGGAGTTTAGGTAAACCCGGACCCGGAGCTGGAATTGGAGCCGGGGCAGCAACCACAGCTGCAGCTGTAGTCTCTACATTTGAAAGTCGAGACATTAAGGCCTGAATAGACGTATCGGCCACATTCGCGTTATGATTGGTTTGCGATTCTAAGGTCCCCAGCTTTGTTTTAAAAGCCTGCAGCTCCCCATGAAGTCCAGAAACAAATGAGCAAAGTTTCTTCATTCGTACCTCCATAGAATCTGACCCAGAGATCTCCATCTTTGATGGCTTGAGTATTCTGTTATAACTTTATATACTCCGTGCAATGGAGGACGGTGACGTGGATCAGAAAAGAGGCCTGAGCTGTTATGATGAGTCACCGAAGGAGGAAAAAACAAAATACCAGCTAAGTCCAGAAAAACCAGAGAGGTTGGCAGCTTTTGGATTGCAGACCCCTGAACCTATCCACAACAAATAGCAGTAGCCGTGGGGGGTTCCTACGGTGCCCTAGACCCCTCGATCACAGCCGGAGAGCTGCATAGCCTAAAGACAGAAAGGGGAAAAACTAAACTGCCTCAGAGCAGGCCCCAAAGCAATAGGCAGCCCCCAACATATAATGACGGTGAAGCAAGATGAAAACACTAACACAGATAGAAAGATAGGTTGAGCAAATGATGGGGCCCAAGCTAACTACATAGGACAGGATAGGAAAGCTGCTGTCTGCCATCCGCAAAAACCCTATCAAAATGAGCCAACCGACTGATAGGAAAAACAGGCCCTGAAGTCGCTAGGCTTCAAAAGACTATATCAGCACTCAGGTATATTCTGAAGACAGAGCAAAAGATCAACAGATCAGAGAAAAAAATGGAATTCAGCTCACCCCCGGCCGGGGATGGCAGAACTCCCAAAAAACAAGGCAAAACAAAAACAAAACTGAAGAGTACAAAGCAGAGCAGAAAAACTTAGCTTTGAGATGCAGGAATCAGACTGGTCTTCATGAATCCAGCAGGAAAATCACCAGCCAGGAAGAAGGGCGTCGGCAGCCTTATATACAGTCCTCAATTCCGGCCACCCAGTTATCATCTAGCTGCCCAGGTGTTTGGTAATCAGTCTCACTACCTTCCTTCACCAGAGGAGGGAGTTCATCAGACCTCAATGGTGAAGGGAAAAATGAACTCACAACACTGAGCTCATAGGTTTTCAGTTCCGTAGTATTTATCGGAATCAAGCAGGTTTACAGATAAGACACAGCAGTGTAAAAGCAGATGAAGATAATAATGCAGTGAGCAAACGTACATAGAATCATAGAATCATAGAATCCTAGAGTTGGAAGGGACCTCCTGGGCCATCTGGTCCAACCCCCTGCTCAAAGGGGAGATGTATGAAGATCAAGTTGCCAGGTCCGGAGACCTGGAGAGAAGGCCAGGTCTGCTAGCAGAAAACAGTCTTGAAGTGGAGGTGGGTGCAGAGCTGATCCGAAGAAAAAAGTCCTTACAATGAAACAGAGATTCAAAGGCAAGCGGAGTATCCCAAGGTAGCGAAGAGACGAGCTGGTTAGCAGTCCTTCCAGCTTGATAACAAGTCCAAGAACAAGTATACTCAAAGCAATGAGTAATCATACAGAGCATCCTTATATACAGAGCAGACAGGAACAAGGAAGATCAACACAGGAAGTAAGATGGCCCCCGTGAGGCTAGTGACTCCATCTTGGATGAGGGCAAAAATGAACTAAACTAAGGGCAAAGCAGAAACTGAGCGACAGACACAAGGCAAGGATTTCAGAGAAACGGATATGCAGTCCAAGTCCTTGCAAACAGTATTGGAGACCCACTGTTTAATGATGGACCTCTAAGAATTTTTATTTCCAACTGATGCCTGTATAAAAATAGGATTTGTGACTTTAAGGGTAACTCCTTCATAAATGAAACAAGATGTGTCTGATGATGTGTCACACACCACATGACCAACTAAGGTTTCTATAATGACATTTCCCAGTAAATGCATTTGTATTGGTTGAAAGCAATGGTAACATTGAAAAATGCATGAAAAGCGCTATGTGTGAACATAGCCAAAGTGATGGAGGAACTTTTTTTCTTTAGTTATTTCTTTTGCCTTACATACAAATTATCACCCTGGAAAGGATGTCCCTTAACATATTTCAATGTAAAATACATTTTGGTTTCATTTTTGTATGTTTCACTGTGCGCCTATAAAAGTGGCATCATACTCTGACAACATTGGTCACAGCAGTGACCTAGGAGTCAGAAATGCTTCCAGGGGCATTCCCCGTGAGGTTCCAATGTTGCTTGTGCACTGTTCCCAAACATTTACGACATTTTGATACTCTAGAAAGACCTCAGGGGGGGTCGCGGCAAAAAAGCTCGGATTTCACATAGACTAACATAAGGTTCGTTGCTCGGGTCAAGTACCCGAGTATACCAATACTTTCGACCCAAGGAACGAGCACCCGAGCATTTTAGTGCAAGCTCATCACTAGTAAAATTGTGTTATTGATGGAATTGGTGTTAAGGCCATTTCTCCAAAGTGTTCCAGAAGCCGTACTCCAACATAATGAAAGGCGTCATGTTACTCGTGTTACTGTGAGCAGCATGCGTGGCCTAAACATGCTCCCATGGCTGCTGCATCTCTGGATTTTCCTCCGATTGAGCACATCAGAGAGCTGTTAAAGGATCTTAAAGATTTGCCCAAGTGCATTCGGAGAAGGAGAACTTTCAGCTCATTAATGGCCTCTATCATAGCAGAAGAGTCTGTCAGTTCTGGTGTTTCCACACTCGCCACTGATACTCTGCATAGAATAAATCGATAAGTTTTGAAAATGTTGTTTTTTATTTTTTAAACATTTGCAGAAAAGTGACATGACTCCATCTTCACAAAACAATCACTGACCTCAGGTAGACCAGTCAAAGAAAACACTGCGGCAGCCGGCAAAGGCGCTCAATCAGTGAAATCCTAGGTGCAATGCTCCCTGGGAAATACGAATATGCAAATAAAGTCCGTGGAGCCTCATTTAAGAGTCTCAAGCACGGGACTAGCCAGATCTTCATCCAGGGAAGGACCCAGCCAAGGGGTGGCTCCTTTCGGAAACCACCAATACCACCATTAGTATTGGGCCCCCTACTTTTTAATATATTTATTAATGATCTAGTGGATGGCTTACACAGTAAAATATCAGTATTTGCAGATGATACAAAACTATGTAAGGTAGTAAACACAAAGGAGGACAGTTTGCAACTACAGACAGATTTGAGTAAATTGGAGAATTGGGCTGAAAAATGGCAAATGAGGTTTAACACAGATAAGTGTAAGGTTATGCACATGGGAAGGAGAAACAGATGCTATAATTACTTACTAAATGGGAAACTTCTGGGGAAATCAGACATGGAAAAAGACTTAGGCATCTTAGTCAATAAGAATTAAATTGGAGTGCCCAGTGTCAGGCAGCTGCCACCAAAGCAAATAGAGTCATGGGATGCATTAGAAGAGGTCTGGGGACACGAGATGAAAACATAATTCTCCCTCTGTACAAATCACTCGTCAGACCACACTTGGAGTATTGTGTGCAATTTTGGACGCCGGTGCTCAAGAAAGACATTACTGAACTTGAAAGGGTTCAAAGGCGGGCTACTAAAATGATAAATGGAGTTGGTTCACTACAATACCCAGAAAGGTTATCAAAATTAGGTCTATTTACTCTAGAAAAGAGAAGACTAAAGGCCCTTTTACATTTAGCGATGCACCAGCGATCCGACCAGCGATACGAC
The DNA here is from genome assembly GCF_039654945.1 of Dendrobates tinctorius. Taxonomy (NCBI): domain Eukaryota; kingdom Metazoa; phylum Chordata; class Amphibia; order Anura; family Dendrobatidae; genus Dendrobates; species Dendrobates tinctorius. The sequence continues at coordinate 42,894,573 of NW_027361696.1, read as the reverse complement.
CCGGTCAGGATCGCTGGTGCATCGCTAAATGATCGCTAGTGAGTTTTCACACAGAAAGACCTCACAGCAATGCAGCAGCGACGCAGCACACGATACTCACCTTTCACACACAGCGATCCTGGTGTCCTCCCGCCCGCCTCCACGCGTCGCTCATCTCACACAGCAGGAAACCCAGCAGGAAGCAGACGACGAGAAATGGAGCCGCCCGATCTCACGCGATCAGCGATGGACAGCGGGGGAGCCAGTCGGAGGTAAGTATCACACATAGCGATATCGCTAGCGATATTGCTATAACGTCACAAAATCAGTGACGTTTTAGCGATATTGCTAGCGATATCGCTATGTGTAAAACTCCCTTTAGGGGAGACTTTATATATATGTACAAGTATATCAGAGGGCAATACAGAGATCTCTCCAATGAACTGTTTGTACCAAGGACTGTGACAAGAACAAGGGGGCATTCTCTTCGTTTGGAGGAAAGACAATTTCTGCACCAGCATAGAAGAGGGTTCTTCACGGTAAGAGCAGTGAGGCTCTGGAATTCTCTTCCTGAGGAAGTGGTGATGACCAACTCACTGAATGAATTTAAGAAAGGAATGGATGTTTTTCTTGTGAGTAACAGTATAGAAGGTTACGAATAACAGAATATTATAGGTAGATGGTTGACCCAGCCTAGGGGAAGGAATTTTTTTCCCTATGGAGAAAATTGGCTTCTACTCTGTGGGTTTTTTGCCTTCCCCAGGATCAACAATGCAGAACAGCTGCACTAAAAATAGGCTGAACTAGATGGACATAAGGGCTTCCTTCAGCCTTCAAAACTATGTTACTATGTTTGTTACCATATTAAGTGGCCCTTTAAGTCAATATCCAACTCTTTACGAGTTTACAGATATGACAAGGGAAATACCAAGGCCAGGTAACCGTCCACAGACAACTGTTTCGAGGTGTTGCCCCTCTTCAGTGTGGAGTAGGATTCTGGCTAGGTGGGAGCAATGCCTAGTAGACCAACATCACGAAACAATCACTGACCTCAGGGAGACCAGTCAAAGAAAACAAGACTCCATCTTGTGATTTCCAAAAATCCACTTTTCTTTTGTGGTGTTGCGTTTTCACTGCTGGACATTGTATATTCCATGTGCGCTTCATATGTTACTTGTTGATACGTTGAATATATTCTATAATCTTGTGATTTTTATAAAATACATACTAGGGTGCCAAGGAAATGCATGGTAAAAATTAAGTAGCAAGTTTTTGAAGGTCTTACCGTCTAATTTTGTTCCTTTTTGGTCATAGATATTTTAACATTTTCTTATTTTAAGATTAGTTATCATTTACTGGTTGCTCAATGGCACATCTTATTGCAGTTTCAAATGTTTGTTTAGTATTTATCGTCATGCATATCCCGCGTTATGTATGGTATGTTATGCCATTTACCGATCAGATTAATTGATTTTATATTTTGATAGATCGAGCGTTTCTGAACGCAGCGATACCAAATGTGTGCGTGTATGTGTATATGCTTATATATATATACAGTATATAAATATATATATATATGTCATGCTCGCCATGTCTGTCATGTCCGCCATGTCTGTTTTGCCTCATGACCCCAGGAGCGGTGTGCACGCGCATCTCATGTCTGCTATCCTGCGTCTGCATGTTCGCTAGAGCAGTGTGCACACTCAACTCATGAATGTTGGGCTGCAAGATGCCTGCGTTTCTGCTCTGCCTTCTGTTATCATCTCTGTGTTCCAAGAACCCCTGATCATGTGTCCTTCCTAGGTTCCAGCACTGTCTGGTTCTGCAATCATTTCTGCATGTCTGGAAACCCTGATCATGTGACCTTTCTTAGGTTCCAGCACTGTCTGGTTCTGGAATCATCTCTGTATGTCTGGATTCCCTGGTCATGTGACTGCTCTCTGTGATCCTGGAGGAGCTGAACTGGAAGTTCTCCCCTGGCCCTGACCCGGAAGTGGAGGTGCTAATGCCCTATATCAGACCGCCCCTCCCTATGCTCAGGGCCTGAGTATTGTGTTGCTTCCCTGCATGGCTGCTTGGTCTGCTGGGTCACTCCCTCTATTCTGTGCCCCTGCACTCTGCCCTGTCATGCGTCTCTGCGCACGCTCCGTGCTTGTACTCCGTCTCTTGTCCCGTGCCTTGTCTAGTGTTTGTCCTTCATGCCATGTTTTGTCTCTGCTCTGCTTTGCCTTGTAGTCCTTCCTCGGTCTGATTCCGTTCTGTGCTCCTGTCAAGCTCCCGTTCCTTGTTCCGTACCATGCTTTGCTCTGCCTTGTGTTCCTTCCTATGTTCTCTGTCTTTGCTTGCTCTGCCTCGCTCTCTCCTATGGTGCTCTGTAGTGCTACCTTGCACACACACTATTCCTCCTTTCACCTTTTGTCCTCTTTTCCATGTCTAGTCCCAAGGCTCTGCCTTGGCCCGGCTCTGGGCTTCGGCCTATGCTCTGCTTCTAGATTCTGTCCTATTATGCTTTCTTGCACGTTTCTAGGCTAGTCCCAAGGCTCTGCCTTGGCCCGGCTCTGGGCTTCGGCCTATGCTCCGCTGCTAGACTCTGTCCTATTGTGCTCTCTTGCACTTTCTGGGCTAGTCCCAAGGCTCTGCCTTGGCCCAGCTCTGGGCTTCGACCTACGCTTCGCTGCTAGCTCTGTTCTTGCTCTGATCTGATTCTGTGTTTCTGCCTATGTTTCCATTCCTGGTTCCGTACTTTGCCTAAGCTCTGTCTTGTTTCTTGTCTTGCCTTGCTTTGTTGCTTCGTGTGCTCCTTGCATGCACCTGGCCTTCCTAGCCTCCTGCTTGTGCCTCAGCCTCACCGCCCTAGCCGTGCCCGCCTGTTTGTGCCTCAGCCGTGCTCGTCGGTCAGTGACAGCTGTGTCACCTGCTATGCCTCAGCCGGGTTCGCTGGAGTCTTGCCCGTCTGTCAGTGCTGCAGCCCGTCCAGCTAGCCAGTGCCCCAGCCGTGCTCTACGTGCTTCCTTGCACCTCACGCTGTTTCTGCACTGTGCTCTTTGTGCTCTCTAAAGCACGCGCAGGTCCTCACCTGCTCCCTGGCATACCTCCCCGTGCTTCTATAAAAGCACGTGCAGGTTTTGCCATATTACCTGTCATGCCCTCTTGCACGCACAGGCCCTATCCTTGGCGTGTCCCCTACATGCGCAGGCCTCCGTCCTAGTACCAGACCCTGGCATGTCTCTCTACATGCGCAGGCCTCTGTCACTGTACCTGTCCCTGGCATGTCTCTCTACATGTGCAGGCCTTCGTCCCTGTACCTGTCCCTGGTGTGTCTCTCTACACGCGCAGGCCTCTGTCCCTGTACTGACCCTGGCATGCCTCTCTGCATGCGCAAGACGCTGCCATGGACCTGACCCTGGCGTGTTCCTTAACACGCATCGTGTCTCTAACTTGTCTTGTCTCCTTGCATGGAACCCTGGTTTGCCTGCCAGATGCCCGGAACCTGCTGATCGCTGTTAGAGATCGTAAGCCTGATGACTGCGGCCTGATGTCCGGAGCTGATGTCTGCAGCCTGATGCCCTGATCATGTCGATCGTTGCCTGATGTCCAGAGTCCAATGCCATCGTGCCTTTGCCTACCATCTTGCACGTACCATATATTGGACCTTGGCGTGCCCTGCACGCACCTTGCTATGTGTTCCCTGTGTGTTTACGTTTTGTACCTGTTGTTACCATGAACTGTTCCATAATGAAGTTATCTTGAACTTACGTCTTGTCTCGCCTTGTCTAGCTTCCGTGAGCCGGCCGTCTGGTCCCAGCTTTCGTGGTGGCTCACCCCCTTGGTCTTGCCCCTGACACTCCCTGTATAGGGGGTGGCTTCTCACAAGGTCAGCTCGCCCTAGGTGGGTGGGTGCCACGGCCCAGAGGTTCCACTCTCAAAAGAAAAACGACTCAGCGTAAGCTGACGCTCATCACTATATATATATATATATATATATATATATATATATATATATATATATATATACTAGCTGAAGAGCCTGGTGCTGCCCGGGCATAGTAACTAACTGTGGTTAGCTATAGCAAATTATAATTATCCTCCATCCCATAGTCCTGTGCCCATATACCCATCATACATATCCACGATCCCATAGACCCGTGCTCATATACCCATCACACATCCTCCATCCCATAGTCCCATGCCCATATACCCATCAAACATCCTCCATCCCATAGTCCCATGCCCATATACCCATCATACATATTCGCCATCCCATAGTCAAGTGCCCATATACCCATCACACATCCTTCATCTCATAGTCCCATGCCCATATACCCATCATACATATCATCCATCCCATAGTCCCATGCCCATATACCCATCATACATATTCGCCATCCCATAGTCAAGTGCCCATATACCCATCACACATCCTCCATCCCATAGTCAACCATTATGACATCATAATGAGCGGAGGGGCTTGCAACCTTTGATGACATCAGTGTCGCCATGGCAACCATTATGACATCATAATGAGGGTCGGGGCTTGATACACACACTTTTTCCCCATTATGTAGATAGGGGCAAAATTGTTTGGTGAATTGGAATGCGCCGGGTTAAAATTTTGCCTCACAACATAGCCTAGGACACTCTCAGGGTCCAGACGTGTGACTGTGCCAAATTTTGTGGCTGTAGCTGCGACGGTGCGGATGCCAATCCCGGACATACTGTACATACACACATACACACCGACATTGAGCTTTATATATTAGATATATATATATATATATATATAATATTCTTGAGCAAGGGGTAAATCTAAATTAAATGTCCACATTATTTACATGGTGAATCCTTATGCCAAAAGGATCAATTTTGAGGGGTAAGACTTACCAAATTGCAAAGTTCAGTTTTCCTTGGCACCTTAGTACATACATATCCAGCACATCTTTATACCTAGACGGTCACACTCCTCTCTTGTATCCTCTCACTTTACAAGTCTTTGTGCATGAGCAGTTGTGGCAATGTGGACTTAAGCCCCCGTTACACACTGCGATATCGCTAGCAATATCGCTGTAAAGTCACCGATTTTGTGACGTTGCAGCGATATTGCTAGCGATATTGCTGCATGTGATACTTACCTCCGACCGGCTCCCCCGCTGGTTATCGCTGATCGCGCGAGAAGCTGCTGGACCATTCCTCGTCGGCCACTTCCTGCTGGGCTTCCTGTGGCGCCGACGAGCGACACGTGGAGCCGGGCGGGAGGACGCAGGATCGCCACGTCTGACAGGTAAGTAGCGATCCCCGACCCCTGCGATGTCGCTGGTGAGATCTGCCTGAGTGGCAGCTCACTAGCGACCACCTAGCGATTCACCAGCGATCCTGACCGCGTCATATCACTGGTCGGGATCGCTGATGAGTCGCTAGGTGTAACGGTACCCTTATTCTCCTTACACATCTCTTTATCAAGCACACTTTCCATATGATTGCTCTTCAGGTGAACGCTCCCTGCCATCTACATATGAAGTACAGTGGTCTCCGGTCATTCCATGTTTGTGTTTCTTCTCATGCTGAGTTGTTGGCAGTGGTGGGAGATTCTCAGCCATCATCCACTATAGAGATGATAATGAGCCTGGACCAGCAAGTAATGGGATTACAAGGCTCCGGACTGGTGAGACCTCTGCAGTCTATTGTGTCTCATGGACAATTCTATAACATTAAGAACATAATAATGGAGGGAACTGCAGCACAATCCAATGCACCAATACCTGAGTGGTTTCTGGAGAAAACAAATAGGAAAGGTGATATTTATTTTAAGTCTTGAAATTAGAAGAATTAACATCACAGCCAAGTCATCAGTTTTCTTTACAACATGACGAAGAGTCCACAGGAGCAAAATGGACACAATTCTGTCTATTCAGTGAGTTTTATCTGTTATAAAACTGTATAATTTACACATAGATAAGAGCTGAACAAGTAGTGACCTTCTGATATTCCACAGACAGATATAAAACAGATACTTCCACTTATAACCTATTGGGTTCAAAGAGAGACAATGGGATCCAGGTTTACACAACTGATATCAAAATGTATTTCCAAGTAATCCTCCATACAGGGGTGTACCGGAGTGTGACCACATGAATCGTCCACAGATAATAATGGACCAGAAACAGAAGCCACAAATACTATATGCCCCTCTATTACATATGTGTATATTTACTTATTATAAAGACAGTCACAACATATCTCAGGCTATCACACCCTGCATGGTGAAAACAGACAAATATCTCTATATTAACCATTGTGTGTATTGTATCAAGAATCCCTTCATACAGGACCCATCATATATATTAATAGTAAGATATGTGAGTGTAGAGGTAAAGGATAATGGGACTATAAGGCTATGTGCACGCGTTCAGATTTTTTGCGTTATTATCCGCTGCAATTCCGCAGCTCCCTGCCATGGGAAATCCGCGGGAAATCTGCAAAAAATCCGCATGCTGATTGACTGGTTGGTCACACTCATCAAACATAGTGTTTGACAAGTGTGACCAACTTTTTTACTATTGAGGCCACCTATGCAGCATCAGTAGTAAAAGAACGTTAAAAATAATAAAAAAAATAAAAAATTGGGATATTCTCACCTTGCGGTGTCCGCTGCAGCCATCCCGGTCCTCGCGATACTCCCGGCAGCTCCCTGTCCCAGCAATGCCTTGTGGCAATGACCTGTGATGACGTAGCGGTCTCGTGATACCGCTATGTCATCACAGGTCATTGTTGTGCAAGACATCGCTGGGATCGGGAGCTGCTGGGAGCATCGCTGAGGCCTGGGGACTCCAGAAGGTGAGAATATCAACAATTTTTTATTTTAATTCTTTTTTTACCAGTGATATGGTACCCAGGGTCTGGAGGAGAGTCTCCTCTCCTCCAGACCATGGGTATCATCCGCACATTTTCCGCAAAAAGAATGTGCCTGCTGCATATTATTCCACGATATGATTTAGCCGCGGAAAAATATGCAGCATTAGCACAGCATGTGTGGAATGCCATTGAATTCAATGGCTTGCTTATGTTATGCATTTTCGCAACGTTTATACCGCGTTTTCGCTGTGAAAAAACGCGGCAAAACGCATAAAATACGCGGGAATTCCGGACGTGTGCACACAGCCTAATAGTCTCTACAGCCGCTGCAAACAAATGATCCAACCTTTTACAGAAATACAGGAAACATATATGATATATCAATGTCTCATGGCAATAAACTAGAAAGTATTTCAGTTTTTTATATTACCTGATAATCAACAGATAGATGAGTAATAGGTAGGTAGATAATAGATAGATATATAGATAACACTGGTCAACAGCATTTTTGGTGCCAAAGATATTTCATCGAATTTAGGGTATTTTTGGGGTGCTGATTCTGAATATGTCATCAGTTTTGCCAGATTGGCTCAAGTTTTTGAGATTTTTGGTATCTTATTTATAGCACTTGTTGGTAAATGCGACGCATCATCTCATTAATTTCTTTGGATTAGTACTTGAACTGAGCAGTTCTCAATATAGTTTTGTGTTAATTAGTGTTCTAAAAGTTTGTTCATAGCTTGATTTTTGCACTAACTTTATGTTGTTGTCTGTTTTCCAGTGAAAAGCATGAACTCATCATGAAGAAGTTGTCTTAACGATCCAGACTCATTCTGTTACATTTGTGGTGAATACACACTGCCAAAACATAGAAGAAACATAACAGACTTCGTAAAAAAAGTGTATTTTGCCTATTTTGGGGTTATGCTTGGGGACCAAGACAAGTTTTGGGCACCACACATAGTGTGCAAAGCATGTATCGAATTATTACGAAAATGGAGCAAAGGACAAAGAAAAAGCTTCAAATTTGGTGTTCCAATGGTGTGGAGAGAGCCAAAAAATCATCATGATGACTGTTATTTATGGTAAACACAGGTACAGGCACATCTTCACAATGAGGGACAGGCCTTCTTGCAGATTCCATGTTACTCCCATTTTCGTTTCTTATGCTTATTGAATCCTTGCACTTGCACTGCACAGAAATAACAGTCATCATGATGATTTTTTGGCTCTCTCCACACCATTGGAACACCAAATTTGAAGCTTTTTCTTTGTCCTTTGCTCCATTTTCGTAATAATTCGATACATGCTTTGCACACTATGTGTGGTGCCCAAAACTTGTCTTGGTCCCCAAGCATAACCCCAAAATAGGCAAAATACACTTTTTTTACGAAGTCTGTTATGTTTCTTCTATGTTTTGGCAGTGTATATTCACCACAAATGTAACAGAATGAGTCTGGATCGTTAAGACAACTTCTTCATGATGAGTTCATGCTTTTCACTGGAAAACAGACAACAACATAAAGTTAGTGCAAAAATCAAGCTATGAACAAACTTTTAGAACACTAATTAACACAAAACTATATTGAGAACTGCTCAGTTCAAGTACTAATCCAAAGAAATTAATGAGATGATGCGTCGCATTTACCAACAAGTGCTATAAATAAGATACCAAAAATCTCAAAAACTTGAGCCAATCTGGCAAAACTGATGACATATTCAGAATCAGCACCCCAAAAATACCCCAAATTCATTAAAATATTTTGGACACCAGAAAAAAAAATTTTTTTCGTTGACCTGTGTAATAGATGAGAGATAGATAGATAGATAGATAGATAGATAGATAGATAGATAGATAGAAAGAAAATACTGTAGATAGATAGTAGATAGCTAAATGGAAAGATACAGTTGTGGCCAAAAGTATTGACACCCCTGCAATTCTGTCAGATAATACTCAGTTTCTTCCTGAAAATGATTGCAAACACAAATTCTTTGGTATTATTATCTTCATTTAATTTGTCTTAAATGAAAAAACACAAAAGAGAATGAAGCAAAAAGCAAAACATTGATCATTTCACACAAAACTCCAAAAATGGGCCAGACAAAAGTATTGGCACCCTCAGCCTAATACTTGGTTGCACAACCTTTAGCCAAAATAACTGCGACCAACCACTTCCAGTAACCATCAATGAGTTTCTTACAATGCTCTGCTGGAATTTTAGACCATTCATCTTTGGCAAACTGCTCCAGGCCCCTGATATTTGAAGGGTGCCTTCTCCAAACTGCCATTTTTTAGATCTCTCCACAGGTGTTCTATGGGATTCAGGTCTGGACTCATTGCTGGCCACCTTAGAAGTCTCCAGTGTTTTCTCTCAAACCATTTTCTAGTGCTTTTTGAAGTGTGTTTTGGGTCCTGCTGGAAGACCCATGACCTCTGAGGGAGACCCAGCTTTCTCACACTGGGACCTACATTATGCTGCAAAATTTGTTGGTAGTCTTCAGACTTCATAATGCCATGCACACAGTCAAGCAGTCCAGTGCCAGAGGCAGCAAAGCAACCCCAAAACATCAGGGAACCTCCGCCATGTTTGACTGTAGGGACCGTGTTCTTTTCTTTGAATGCCTCTTTTTTTCTCCTGTAAACTCTATGTTGATGCCTTTGCCCAAAAAGCTCTACTTTTGTCTCATCTGACCAGAGAATATTCTTCCAAAACATTTTAGGCTTTTTCAGGTAAGTTTTGGCAAACTCCAGCCTGGCTTTTTTATGTCTCGGGGTAAGAAGTGGGGTCTTCCTGGGTCTCCTACCATACAGTCCTTTTTCATTCAGACGCCGACAGATAGTATGGGTTGACACTGTTGTACCCTCGGACTGCAGGGCAGCTTGAACTTGTTTGGATGTTAGTCGAGGTTCTTTATTCAACATCCGCACAATCTTGCGTTGAAATCTCTTGTCAATTTTTCTTTTCCGTCCTCATCTAGGGAGGTTAGCTACAGTGCCATGGGCTTTAAACTTCTTGAGATTGCTCATGCTTCCTCACAATTTGGTTTCTCAAGTCCTCGGACAGTTCTTTGGTCTTCTTTCTTTTCTCCATGCTCAATGTGGTACACACAAGGACACAGGACAGAGGTTGAGTCAACTTTAATCCATGTCTACTGGCTGCAAGTGTGATTTAGTTATTGCCAACACCTGTTAGGTGCCACAGGTAAGTTACAGGTGCTGTTAATTACACAAATTAGAGAAGCATCACATGATTTTTCGAACAGTGCCAATACTTTTGTCCACCCTCTTTTTTATGTTTGGTGTGGAATTATATCCAATTTGGCTTTAGGACAATTCTTTTTGTGTTTTTTCATTTAAGACAAATTAAATGAAGATAATAATACCAAAGAATTTGTGTTTGCAATCATTCTCAGGAAGAAACTGAGTATTATCTGACAGAATTGCAGGGGTGTCAATACTTTTGGCCACAACTGTAGATAATAGATAAATAGAAAGATAATAGATAAAAAGATAGATAAATAGATAATAGATAGATAAAAGTCAGATAGATAGATAAATAGATAACAGATTGCTAGAAAGATAAAATATAGATAGATAAATAAAATATAGATAATATAAAGATAGATGACTAATAGATAGATAATAGATAGATAAATAGATAATAGGTAGATAAACAGATAATAGATCAACAGATAAACTTTGGATAGATGGATAATAGATAGATAAAAGATAGAAAGATATATAATAGATAGATGATAGATAAAATATAGATAATAGATACATAGATGATAGATAGTATATTAATAGATAACACAGGTCAACGAAAAAAAATTTTTTTTCTGGTGTCCAAAATATTTTAATGAATTTGGGGTATTTTTGGGGTGCTGATTCTGAATATGTCATCAGTTTTGCCAGATTGGCTCAAGTTTTTGAGATTTTTGGTATCTTATTTATAGCACTTGTTGGTAAATGCGACGCATCATCTCATTAATTTCTTTGGATTAGTACTTGAACTGAGCAGTTCTCAATATAGTTTTGTGTTAATTAGTGTTCTCAAAGTTTGTTCATAGCTTGATTTTTGCACTAACTTTATGTTGTTGTCTGTTTTCCAGTGAAAAGCATGAACTCATCATGAAGAAGTTGTCTTAACGATCCAGACTCATTCTGTTACATTTGTGGTGAATATACACTGCCAAAACATAGAAGAAACATAACACACTTCGTAAAAAAAGTGTATTTTGCCTATTTTGGGGTTATGCTTGGGGACCAAGACAAGTTTTGGGCACCACACATAGTGTGCAAAGCATGTATCGAATTATTACGAAAATGGAGCAAAGGACAAAGAAAAAGCTTCAAATTTGGTGTTCCAATGGTGTGGAGAGAGCCAAAAAATCATCATGATGACTGTTATTTCTGTGCAGTGCAAGTGCAAGGATTCAATAAGCATAAGAAACGAAAATGGGAGTAACATGGAATCTGCAAGAAGGCCTGTCCCTCATTGTGAAGATGTGCCTGTACCTGTGTTTACCATAAATAACAGTCATCATGATGATTTTTTGGCTCTCTCCACACCATTGGAACACCAAATTTGAAGCTTTTTCTTTGTCCTTTGCTCCATTTTCGTAATAATTCGATACATGCTTTGCACACTATGTGTGGTGCCCAAAACTTGTCTTGGTCCCCAAGCATAACCCCAAAATAGGCAAAATACACTTTTTTTACGAAGTCTGTTATGTTTCTTCTATGTTTTGGCAGTGTGTATTCACCACAAATGTAACAGAATGAGTCTGGATCGTTAAGACAACTTCTTCTTGATGAGTTCATGCTTTTCACTGGAAAACAGACAACAACATAAAGTTAGTGCAAAAATCAAGCTATGAACAAACTTTTAGAACACTAATTAACACAAAACTATATTGAGAACTGCTCAGTTCAAGTACTAATCCAAAGAAATTAATGAGATGATGCGTCGCATTTACCAACAAGTGCTATAAATAAGATACCAAAAATCTCAAAAACTTGAGCCAATCTGGCAAAACTGATGACATATTCAGAATCAGCACCCCAAAAATACCCTAAATTCGATGAAATATCTTTGGCACCAAAAATGCTGTTGACCAGTGTAATAGATAAATACATGATGGATATTAATGTTTGCAAAATGATGAAGATCAATGATATATTTAAATATAGTAACATATAGATAAGCTGTCATATTAAAAAATATAGAAAATTCATATGAAGATTCACAGAATGATAAATATGTGAGATATATTACAGGCAGTTACAAAGCCAAATAGAAATATCAAAAAATATTGAAATATAAATTAAATAATAGAGATTAAGTAAAGAGGTAGATATATATACTGTATATATATATATATATATATATATATATATACAGTATATATATATCTACCTCTTTACTTAATCTCTATTATATATAATATATATAAACATTTTGGGAGGAGGGAAGTGATTGTGTTATTACAAGTGTTGAGCATTCCGATACCGCAAGTATCGGGTATCGGACGATATTAGCGGTATCGGAATTCCGATACTGACTTCCGATACTTTTGTCATATCGGATACCGGAATCGAAAGTTCCCATCATGCTATGAGCCTGCTTGCTTTGATTAAGCCAATGGGAATCCTCCGAAGTGTGGGCACATCCTGTTAGGCATGTAGGCATGTTAGCTATTGGCATGGCTGTGATTGGCTGCCGAAATGATGTCATGATGCACTATAAAAGCCACCGCAGCCGCCATTTCTGGTTCACTCTGCTGTGAATTCAGTTAGGGACAGGCTGCTGTAGAAGACTGTGAGGGACAGTTAGAAATAGCGATTCCACCAAACATCTAGTGCTTTACCCAGGCTACATAAACCACCACTGTAGCCTTCTTTGCCCTAGCAGCAGTGTTCACAGCTGTCTGCAAGGGCTGTGTGAGTGCAGCTCACGCTGTGGAGTGGGTTCTGCAGCCACGTCAGGTTGTAGGCTGCCCAGCGTGCCTCACTGCTGCCTCATACATCTTTTAATTTTTGAGCTGCATTTTTTACATAATTTCAATCTAGTGTGCTTCCATCCGTATCCATATACGTTGGTTGCAAACACTAGTAGTAGACAGCGGAGCCTTTCTGCAGCCTTTCAGTGCTAGTGTCCCCTTTGCTGCACTGTTCACGGCTGTCTGAGAGGTCTCTGACTGTGTGTGAGTGCAGCTCACGCTGAGTAGTGTGTCCTGCAGCTACGTCTGGTTGTAGGACGCTCAGCGTGCGTCAGTGCCTCACACATATTTTTATTTGAGTGCAGCTCATTTTTTCTTCTATTAGTGTGCATCCATCCGTCTCCATCTATGGTGGTTGCAAACACTATATAGGAGTACACAGCGGAGCCTTTCTGCAGCCTGTCAGTGCCAGTGCCCACTTAGCTGCACTGTTCACGGCTGTCTGAGAGGTCTCTGACTGTGTGTGAGTGCAGCTCACGCTGAGTAGAGTGTCCTGCAGCTACGTCTGGTTGTAGGACGCTCAACGTGCGTCACTGCCTCACACATATTTATCTTTGAGTGCAGCTCATTTTTTCTTCTCCTATTAGTGTGCATCCATCCGTATCCATCAACATTGGTTGGTTGCAAACACTATATAGGAGTAGATAGAGGAGCCTTTTTTTCTGGCTTGTGCCCTGCCAGCGCAGCCAGATTAGTATTACCCAATTTTTTTGGAGCCTCATCTTTTGCATTGTAGGTTACCTGCCTGCATTGTAATAGCTCCAAAAAGTTGGTGATGCTATCAGTTTCAATTCTTTGTTCACACACTTTGAGTTTGTTTCCAACACAGAAACCACAAAAAAAGTTCACCAAACACTACATTTGGAACTTGTGTAGGCCACATCAGCTCCTATTAAAGTGTAGTCCACACACACACACTTCATAAAATTAGTGTTTCTTGTACCTGTAACCAGCTGTTCAGGAATAAGCACACTAAGGCCCCCCTTTGTACTTTTCTGCCTATCTTAAGCAGTCTGGCAAGATGAAGAAGGCAGGGAGTAAGGCGCATGGGCGTGGGCGTGGACGTGGAGTTTCAGCAGGGAGAGGACGTGGGGATTCTGCAGGGAGAGGACGTGGGGATTCTGCAGGTAGAGGACGTGGGGATTCTGGGCCTGCTGCGGGCACCAGTGGATCAGCATCCCCCAGTTTTAGCAGGCAACAGTCCTTTATGTGCAGCTTTGTAGGACCTCAACGTACCCCACTGCTGCGGGAGGAACAAATTGAAGCCGTTGTCGGATGGATGGCAGCTAACGCATCAACTTCAATTACTTCCACAGCCTCTCAGGACCAGAGCACCGAAGAGCAACCATCTGTCTCTTCACCACCTGCCAAAGTGCCCAGGCAGTCAGAGAGACATGGACAGGAGCCATCACAGTCTCTACTTCTGTTCTCGGAATCTGTTGGCTTGGAAAGAGGGGGCCAGCCAAGCAGCATTCCTGAATGTGAAGAAGAGGGAGTATGCAGTGATGCGCAACTTCTTTGTCCCTCTGAATCTGAAGAGGCGAGTGGGCCAGTGCCTATGGTCAGCACACCTCAGTATGCATCAGATGATGACGAGACTCAGTTGCCACTTTCTGGTGCGTACGGTGCTGGCGAGACAACCCCGGAGAAGCAGCTGTTTGAAGAGGGGAGGGAAGATGATGAGGTCCTTGACCCATCATGGCGTGAGGAACAGGAAGGTGGTGGGAGCAGCTCGGAGGAAGAGATTCCCCTACCGGCCAAAACAGGAGGCAGAGGGAGGGGGAAGACTTGTTTGCCTGTACCCTCCACTTCGGCACCCGTTAGGAGCATTCCTCATTCCAAAGGCAAAACGGGCGCTCCCAAGACTTGCAGTGCGTGGTCCTTTTTTGACACAGTTGCAGATGACATTTGCTTTGTCAAATGCAAGCTGTGTCATCAGAAAGTCAAAAGAGGGAGAAATGTCAGCAACCTCAATACCACAAATATGTGGAAACATGTGCGCACCAAGCACAAGTTGGAGTTGCAGAGACACCCTGAAGACGTAGGCCAACGTACAGCACCACCTACCACCTCTTCAGTTCGTGTTGGGGCCTCTTCCTCCAGCTCACACACTGCTGGTTCGGCTTCCTCACAGGATCGCCAAGGAAGAACCTCTGCCACTGTTGTCCGGAGACCCTGTCAGATTCCACCCATAGCAGCACGTTCCCATCCATCACAGCCATCGGTAGCACAGGCATGGGATAAAAGGCGCCCTTACTCGGCAAACCATCCCCGAGCACAGTCTCTGAATGCTGGCATTGCCAAACTTCTGGCAGTTGAAATGCTGTCATTCAGGCTGGTGGACACTGACACCTTCCGGGACTTAATGGCATTGGCAGTCCCCCAATACAACGTGCCCAGCCGCTTTTATTTCAGCAGGCGAGCCGTCCCTGCCCTGCAGAAACATGTTGAGGGCAAAATAAAACATGCGCTACTAAACGCCGATAGTAGCAAGGTCCACCTGACCACCGATGCGTGGACCAGTAACCATGGACAGGGACGATACCTTTCCCTCACTGCCCACTGGGTCAATGTTGTGGAGCCGGGTACAGATCTGGAGAGTGGCGCTGTACGTGTTCTTCCAACGCCACGGATTGCAGGACTCCAGTCTGTACACATAGACTCCTCCTCCTACTCAAGTTCCTCAGAAACAGCAGAGCAGGAGCCTGTTAAGACCGATATGAGCACAGCCGTGGCCAAACGTCAACAGGCTGTACTCAAATTAATTTCTTTGGGGAATCGAAGCCACACAGCGCAGGAGCTCTGGAATGCTATCAAGCAGGAGAGCGATGTGTGGTTTGGGTCAGCGAATCTCCAGCCGGGCTTGATAGTGTGTGACAATGGCCGAAATCTGGTGGCAGCTCTTGGCCTAGGCAACCTCACACACATCCCATGTCTGGCACATGTGCTTAACTTGGTCGTGCAGAGCTGTCTGAGGGACTATCCGGATCTTGATGCACTGTTGCACAAGGTCCGCATAGAGTGCGCTCACTTGCGGCATTCCAGCACGGCAAGATCGCGCCTCGCTGCTCTGCAGCGACGATTTGGCCTTCCAGAACATCGCATCATATGTGACCTACCCACCCGGTGGAATTCAACGTTACATATGTTGGAGCGGTTGTGTGAGCAGCAGGCAGCAGTCATGGAGTACCAGCTGCATCAGGCGCAAACAAGTCGCACTGTGCGCCGTTCACACTTCAGCACCATTGAGTGGGCCTCTATGAAGGACATCTGCCTCGTTTTGCGTGCCTTCGATGAATCCACGTGGATGGCGAGTGCAGATGATGCACTAGTCAGCATGACTGTCCCCCTTATCTGCCTGCTTCAACAAACACTGCAAGCACTAAGGGATGAGGTTTCGGAAGAGGTGGAGGATGAGGAGTCCCAAATGACATCTGCTTCTGGACAGTCTGCGCTACGTGTTTCCTCACAAATGCCTAGGCAGGGGACACTTTGTGAGGAGGATGAGGAGGAGTCGATGGAGGAGGAAGACATCTCTCCAGAGGAGGGAGGTACACAAACCTCTACTCAGTATGTACAGCAAGGGTGGGGTGATGCAGAGCAGGCCGAGGTCACGCCTCAAACAGGGGACAGCGGTTCTTTGGCAGTTGGGAGTCTGCAGCACATGGTTGATTTCATGCTGCAGTGCCTGAGAAACGACCGCCGCATCGCCCACATTCTCGTCTCGGCTGATTATTGGGTGTACACCCTCCTAGATCCTCGCTACCGGGACAGCGTACAAAGGCTCATACCAACGTTGAACCAGGAGCGTAAACTGCGGGAGTACGAAGAGTCACTGGTGCAGTCCATAATGTTTTCCATTCCACCCGACAGCATTGTTACTAGTGCTTTACAAAGCAGCTCTGTGCGTCGAGGCAGTGGAGGAAACCCTACACAAAGAGGGAGCAGAGGCAGCGCCGCAGCACAAGGCAAGACCACTATGGCCCAAATGTGGCAAAGTTTTGTGTGTCCACCACAATTGTCTACCCCATCAGCGACGCCTCGAGTCAGCAGGAGGCAACGCTTCCGTCAGATGGTGTCAGACTACACGTCTTGCCCTGTCACTGTACTCCCAGATGGCTCTTCCCCCTTCAAGTTTTGGGTCTCTAAGCTGGATACATGACCAGAGCTTAGCCAGTATGTATTGGAGGTGCTGGTTTGCCCTGCTGCCAGTGTATTATCGGAACGCGTCTTTAGTGCCGCAGGTGGTGTACTAACAGACCGTCGCACGCGACTATCTTCCGATAATGTTGACCGGCTGACTTTTCTGAAAATGAACAAGGCCTGGATCTCCAAAGACTTTGCCATTCCTCTTACAGACTAAATTAGTGGTTGGCAACTGTATCCAGGTCTGCTGGTGTGTTCATTTTTCTACCACCTGAACTATAATCCCTGTGCTTCAACACAGCCAGTTGTCGCTCAGATGTGTCGTCTGCACAGAGAAACACACTAGCTCCTGTGTTAGTGGGGTTCAGTAACGCCAGCTGATCCCCTGCTGTGTGGACGGCAAAGTCACCAGCTCCATCAACATTCAAACCACTACTGATTTTTAACCGTGCCCAACTTAGGTCTCTGGCTCCACTGTCTCTACTATTTACCCTGGCCTCCAACCCCGCCATCTACATCTCTGAAGTGGCGTCAGCACAATCTACACTTGTTCCTGTGTTCCTGTGGCTCAGTCCCATCAGTTTATCCCCTGATGTGTGTCCGGCAAGGTCTCCTGCTCTGTCCACATTCCCATAACCAGTAGTGGGAATGAGGACAGAGCTGGCGAACTTGCCGGACAAACATCAGGGGATCAACTGACGGGACTGAGCACCAGTAACACAGGAACAAGTGTAGATTGTGCTGACGCCACTTCAGAGATGTAGCTGGCGGGGTTGGAGGCCAGGGTAAATAGTAGAGACAGTGGAGCCAGAGGCCTAAGTGGAGCATGGTTAGAATCAGTAGTAGTCAACAACCTCCATAAAAACCGCTGCCCATTGGCCTCTGCATGCGGCATGCGTAATCCTGGGCTCCAACAGCGTCAGTTGGTGTTCAGAAGTGTCGTCTCCACAGAGCCAAACACATTCGTTCAAGTGTTAGTGGGGTTCAGCACTGCCAGCTGTTCCCCTGCTGTGGAGATGGGAAGTCTCCTGCTGCCTACACCTGCCAAAATCCAGTAGGCCCCAGCCTGCTCCACGCCTGATCCTGGGCTCCAACAGCGTCAGTTGGTGTTCAGAAGTGTCGTCTCCACAGAGCCAAACACATTCGTTCAAGTGTTAGTGGGGTTCAGCACTGCCAGCTGTTCCCCTGCTGTGGAGATGGCAAGTCTCCTGCTGCCTACACCTGCCAAAATCCAGTAGGCCCCAGCCTGCTCCACGCCTGATCCTGGGCTCCAACAGTGTCAGTTGGTGTTCAGAAGTGTCGTCTCCACAGAGCCAAACACATTCGTTCAAGTGTTAGTGGGGTTCAGCACTGCCAGCTGTTCCCCTGCTGTGGAGATGGCAAGTCTCCTGCTGCCTACACCTGCCAAAATCCAGTAGGCCCCAGCCTGCTCCACGCCTGATCCTGGGCTCCAACAGCGTCAGTTGGTGTTCAGAAGTGTCGTCTCCACAGAGCCAAACACATTCGTTCAAGTGTTAGTGGGGTTCAGCACTGCCAGCTGTTCCCCTGCTGTGGAGATGGCAAGTCTCCTGCTGCCTTCACCTGCCAAAAGCAACAGGCCCCAGCCTGCTCCTCGCCTAATCCTGGGCTCCAACAGTGTCAGTTGGTGTTCAGAAGTGTCGTCTCCACAGAGCCAAACACATTCGTTCAAGTGTTAGTGGGGTTCAGCACTGCCAGCTGTTCCCCTGCTGTGGAGATGGCAGTCTCTCCTGCTGTCTCCGCATTCCAAAGACAGTAGGCCTCTGCCTACACCCTCCTATTTCCTGGGCTTCAACACAGCCAGTTGTAGCTCGGAAGTGCCATCCACACGGAAAGAGACACTTGCTGCCGTGTCTCAGTGGGGTTCAGTAACGCCAGCTGTTCCCCTGCTGTGTGGATGGCATTCTCTCCTGCTGTCTCCGCATTCCAAAGACAGTAGGCCTCTGCCTACACCCTCCTATTTCCTGGGCTTCAACACAGCCAGTTGTAGCTCGGAAGTGCCATCCACACGGAAAGAGACACTTGCTGCCGTGTCTCAGTGGGGTTCAGTAACGCCAGCTGTTCCCCTGCTGTGTGGATGGCAGTCTCTCCTGCTGTCTCCGCATTCCAAAGACAGTAGGCCTCTGCCTACACCCTCCTATTTCCTGGGCTTCAACACAGCCAGTTGTAGCTTGGAAGTGCCATCCACACGGAAAGAGACACTTGCTGCCGTGTCTCAGTGGGGTTCAGTAACGTCAGCTGTTCCCCTGCTGTGTGAATGGCAGTCTCTCCTGCTGTCTCCGCATTCCAAAGACAGTAGGCCTCTGCCTACACCCTCCTATTTCCTGGGCTTCAACACAGCCAGTTGTAGCTCGGAAGTGCCGTCCACACGGAAAGAGACACTTGCTCCCGTGTTTCAGTGGGGTTCAGTAACGTCAGCTGATCCCCTGCTGTGTGGATGGCAAAGTCTCCTGCTGCCTACACAGTCCTACTACTACTGATTTTTAACCGTGCTTCAATTAGGCCTGTGGCTCCACTGTCTCTCGTATTTGCCCTGTCCTCCAACCCTGCCAGTTACAGCTCCGAAGTGGCGTCTGCACAATCCACACTTGTTCCTGTGTTACAGGTGTTCAGTCCGGTCAGTTAACTAGTTATGGGAATGTGGACAGAGCAGGCGACATTGCCGGACACACCTCAGGGGATTAACTGACCGGACTGAACACCTGTAACACAGGAACAAGTGTGGATTGTGCAGACGCCACTTCGGAGCTGTAACTGGCGGGGTTGGAGGACTGGGGAAATACGAAAATCAGTGAAGCCACAGGCCTAAGTGGAGCTTGGTTAAAATTAGTAGAAGTCTACAACCGATCTTAAAATTTCTTCAATGCAGCCTCAGCCTGCTCCGTGCTTGTCCCTGGGCTTCAACACAGCCAGTTGTTGCTCGGAAGTGCCGTCTTCACAGAGTAAAACACTAGCTCCTGTGTTTGTGGGGTTCAGTAACGTCAGCTGTTCCCCTGCTGTTTTGATTGCAATCTGTCCCGCTGCCTCCCAATTGACAGCACATCAGGCCTCAGCCTGCTAAGTGCTTGTCCCTGGGCTCCAACATCGCCAGTTGCTGCTCATAACTGACTTTGGCACGGGTACTCCCTCCTGCCCAGCTTGGTTCCAGCCCTGCCTGCTGTTTCCGGGAAGTGTCAATGTCCGTTTGCTACCCCAAGTTGCCATGTCGTGTTGCGGTTGGGTTAGCCGAGGCTAGGGTGCCAGCAGTTTAGGTGCTTCCTATGTGGACTGCGGGTTCTGGTAAGAAAGGCTTGTTCCGTAGTG
Source organism: Dendrobates tinctorius (assembly GCF_039654945.1). NCBI lineage: Eukaryota > Metazoa > Chordata > Amphibia > Anura > Dendrobatidae > Dendrobates > Dendrobates tinctorius. The sequence goes on along the minus strand of NW_027361696.1, from coordinate 42,874,275 downwards.
CCAGTAGGACAAGCACCCCCTGTAGGACTGTGTGATTCGGTAACTGCGGCCAGCTTGCGGCATGCCAACTTTGCTTTTCAGGGGTAACTTCAGCTGCCCCTCCGGGTTCCAGCACCGTCAGCTGGTTCTCGGCAGAGCCTTTGGCCTAGGTGCCTCCATCTCGGTATCCGAGTTCGGGCAACGTCTGCTGGTCCTTGGTAGTGCTTTGTAGCACAGGTACCTCCTGCTTAGTAACCGGGTTCCAGCACCGTCAGCTGGTCCTCGGTTGTGCCATTGGCTCTTATTCCTTCTGCTGCCCCTCCGGGTGCCAGCACTGTCAGCTGGTCCTCGCTATTTCCATTTGCTCTTGCAGCTTATGCTACCCCTCCGGGTTCCAGCACTGTCAGCTGGTTCTCGGCAGAGCCTTTGGCCTAGGTGCCTCCATCTCGGTATCCGAGTTCTGGCAACGTCTGCTGGTCCTTGGTAGTGCTTTGTAGCACAGGTACCTCCTGCTTAGTAACCGGGTTCCAGCACCATCAGCTGGTCCTCGGTTGTGCCATTGGCTCTTATTCCTTCTGCTGCCCCTCCGGGTGCCAGCACTGTCAGCTGGTCCTCGCTATTTCCATTTGCTCTTGCAGCTTATGCTACCCATCCAGGTTCCAGCACCGTCAGCTGGTTCTCGGCAGAGCCTTTGGCCTAGGTGCCTCCATCTCGGTATCCGAGTTCCGGCAACGTCTGCTGGTCCTTGGTAGTGCTTTGTAGCACAGGTACCTCCTGCTTAGTAACCGTGTTCCAGCACCGTCAGCTGGTCCTCGGTTGTGCCATTGGCTCTTATTCCTTCTGCTGCCCCTCCGGGTGCCAGCACTGTCAGCTGGTCCTCGCTATTTCCGTTTGCTCTTGCAGCTTATGCTACCCATCCGGGTTCCAGCACCGTCAGCTGGGTCTCGGCAAAGCCTTTGGCCTATGTGCCTCCATCTCGGTATCCGAGTTCCGGCAACGTCTGCTGGTCCTTGGTAGTGCTTTGTAGCACAGGTACCTCCTGCTTAGTAACCGGGTTCCAGCACCGTCAGCTGGTCCTCGGTAGTGCCATTGGCTCTTGTTCCTTCTGCTGCCCCTCCGGGTGCCAGTACTGTCAGCTGGTTCAAGAGGACAAAGAACAGGAAGACAACCACCAAGATGCAGAACAACAAGAGAGAGAAGACAAAGAAGCATAAAAAAACAAAGCAGAAGAACATTAAGCATAAGACTAATACTCTGAGCAAATGATATTATCTTATTTATAAGCAGAAGAAGACTAAGCAGTGTATGGGGGTGAGTCCGTTCCTCCTCGTGGTGCCCCTGGAAAAGGCCTGCTGCTGCAGGCCAAACTGAACGCGGACAAATCCTGTTGTAAATCTTTTGTGACAGGCAGAACGGAAGGTGTAAACTTCTAACTTTTCTAGATAACAACTACAGGAATGCCTGACACAAATAAGAATATGATGAAGAAGAATAGGAAGAAGATGAAGAAGTTGAATATGTAGAATAATAATTGTTGAATAAGAAGAATATGAAGAATGTAAGAAAAGGAAGAAGAAGAAGAATGTAAAAAAAGGAAGTAGAAGAATGTAAAAAAAGGAAGAAGAAGAAGAATGTAAAAAAAGGAATAAGAAGAAGAAGAAGAAGGTAAAAAAAGGAAGAAGAATAAGAAAGAAGAAGAAAGAAGAAAGAAGAAGAAGACATACATGTCTGGCAAAATATAAATGAGGCTAACATAGTCAATATCTTTGTAACTCCTAACGTCTTTAAAAAAAAAAGTTTAATTCCTGCTATTCCATTTGATTGGGCTAAACCTCTATGGCTTTAATGTCTCCTCCACCTCCCACAATACATTCTACATTATTCTTAGTTGTTTTTCTTCATGTAGAATTAACCTACAAGAAAAGAAAGGGTTTTTTTTAATTCCGATATTTTGGCCCCATTGACTTGCATTGGTTCCCGGTATCGGAATCGGCGATACCGATACTTTTTTTTAAGATCGGCCGATCCATTCCGATCCGATATTTTCAAGTATCGGCTGGTATCGCTCAACTCTAGTTATTACTTTTCTTTTATGGTGTTAAATTAACTAATTCCTTGGCTTGTGCTCTGTAATCAGATTTACACCCACTGATACCTGTAATGCTGGAGACAATGGCAGGAACCAGGTGACCGCTCCCCAGTCTACACTGATATAAAGCAGGCTCTCCTCTCTGACCTCACACACTCTCCTGGTGAAGACCCTTCTGGACTCTTCTGCTCCACATCCTGCACCGCAGAGACTTTCCCTCCGCTCCTCTCCTCCATCACCTGTAAGGTAAGTGCACAGTGACCATATGGGCAATAGTTCTGTAAATCCTATAGATACAGAAATGTCCCATGGACTGACGGCCCTGATAACTGATCTAAGGGCCCCGTCAGACATAGCGACTCACCAGTGATCCCGACAATGAAATCACCTTGTCAGGATCACTGGTGAGTCGCTATGTGATTGCTGGTGAGCTGTCAAATAGGCAGCTTCACCAGCGATCAGGACCAGCGACATGCGGGTAACAAGCGATGCAAGTCACTTAGTTACCCACAGTGCATCTTATCTACCAGCGCGCTGATGCAGGGAGCTGGTAACCAAGGTACACATCGGGTTTCTAAGGGGCGCGCAGCACTTAGAAACCCGATGTGTACCTTGGTTACCAGCTCCCTGCATCAGCGCGCTGGTAACTAAGGTACAACATCGGGTTTCTAGACACAGCGTTCCCCCTTAGCAACCCGATGTGTACCTTAGTTACCAGCTCCTGCTCGCTGGTCTCCCGCCTGTCACACGCAGCAATGCATGCTGACCAGCGAGAGACCAGCGACCCCAAAAATGTCCAGCCATTTCAACAGCGATCAGCGATACCCGGCAGGGGGGCCGGTTGCTGATAGCTGTCACACACAGCGATCTCGCTGGTGAGATCGCTGTTGCGTCACAAAACTTGTGACTCAGCAGCGATCTCGCTAGCGAGATCGCTGTGTGTGACGGGGGCTTTGCTGGTATATTGTGTTACAGGAGTATATCGATTGCTGTGGGCATCATTGTCTTTTTTTCCTTTTGAGACCATTTTTTATATGAGGCTCATAGATTCCAGATGCCAATCTATTTCTTACAAACTCTCTTCTTCCCATCAGATTCTTCCTTCACGCTTAATTTTTGCACTTTTTTAACAACTTTTTGTCTTTTCCAATCATATTAGAATAAAGAAGTTGAAGACTTTGATACAAGTACAGGGTCAGCCTCCTATTATTTTTAAACACCTTGTAGTCTTTTGCCTTCTTTTTTACATTTTTATTATAACCTTTCCTGTTAAGGTCAATTTTCAGTTTTGCCCTAACAATTTTTGAAAGTGCAGTAAGACATATTGTTTTTTATGTGTGCTGAAGTATTTTATTTTAGAGCACCATTCACCAAACAATATATAGAAAAATTGGAAAAAATTCCAGTTGTGGTAACATGGTGATGTAAAAATGCAATTTTACAGTTTTTTTATTTTTTAGATATTTTTTTCTTACAAGTTGTGTTTATGTTATGTTTTAACTTTTCTTACTTGCTTTTTTTTTTACAGAAATTAAATATGTGATTGTCTGATTTCTTATTTAATATGTTGAAAAACAGATGCATTCCAGTTCTATGTCTGACATCTCCACCTTAGAGGAATATGAAAAAAATAAGCATATTTTATAAAAATCTGTACAAGTAAATTTTCTCTTTTTTTCTTCTCAGATAAAATGGCTGCAAAGAATTTTATTCCAGTATCTATGAGGCAGGGACTGATGGCCGGAGTGGACTATGTAAAAACTGTGGGCAACAGATTCCAAATATTGGATTCCACCACAATTACCATATTTGGAGAAAATTTGGCAGCAATTCTGTGTAAAAGATTCACTGGAGACTGGCATCCAGAGAACCCAATCAAAGGACAAGCATATAGGTAAATTTCTAGATAATCTCCATATTGGTCTTGCAGATGCTCGTGAAATTTCCTATCTTGTACTAATGGCATCTCATCTCATTTTTGTCTTTTAGGTGTATCAGAATCAACAGTCAAAGCAGAGATGAGAGCATATTAGAGGCTTGTGCTCTTACTCGTATAGGATTTCAAGATCTTGCTCTGCCCAAGGAATTCACTTTGTGGATTGATCCGTTTCTTGCCGGTGAGTAGTCACTTTGCATATAATATTCAGTATATATGGTTCCAAAAATTCCCATGACTGATAATCATTTCTTATTGATTTATCTTTCGACAGATTGGGGGAAGAAAATTTCACCTTCACTGTGGCGAGCTTCGATCCAAGATCCCCTCGAGGTGAAGATGTGTCTATAACACCAGAAGAAGATGAACAAGAACCTTCATCTCCATGTACGGTTGACTGCGCCATACAGGTCACTGAGGATATCGGAGAAACATGGAGCTTATCACCATCATCATCTCCAACAATTAGTGAAGATGGTGATAGTGGAATCGATGAAGCTCCCAATCCTCCGGTGGAGCAAATACAGGGGAACCCAAGACCAGATGAAGTCAGAAATCCTTAGCATTCACTGATACTTGGGTTATAGGAAAATAGCACACTAAAGACCCCGTTACACACTGCGATATCGCTAGCAATATCGCTGCAAAGTCACCGATTTTGTGACGTTGCAGCGATATTGCTAGCGATATCGCTATGTGTGATACTTACCTCCGACCGGCTCCCCCGCTGGTTATCGCTGATCACTCGAGAAGCTCCTGGACCATTCCTCGTCGGTCACTTCCTGCGGCGCTTCCTGTGGCGCCGACGAGCGACGCGTGGAGCCAGGCGGGAGGATGCCAGGATCGCCGCGTCTGACAGGTAAGTAGCGATCCCCATCCCCAGCGATGTCGCTGGTGAGATCTGCCTGTGTGGCAGCTCACTAGCGACCACCTAGCGATGCACCAGCGATCCTGACAGCGTCATATCGCTGGTCGGGATCGCTGGTGCATCGCTAGGTGTAACGGTACCCTAAGGGTACATGATATTAAGACATGGAGTTTGGGATAATTACGTTGACACTTAGGCGCAGGATAATTACATTTTCTTGAATTAACTCTCCGTATTCTTCCATTTTCAGGCCTCTCCTCTTTTTAGAACTTGGGCTCCACTCTGGTTCCCACCATGGAGGGTTCGTCTTTTTAATGACCCCAATTCACAACATCGGCCCTGGTTTTAGATACTGACAGTTTCTGGTGGCTTCAAAATACAGGATCTGCAAATTGTAATTAAAAATATCATTGCACTTTTTATAATTATTTCTTTGTAAAAATGTGAATATTATTCTTGCAATAAAGGTCTAATGAGATGACTCTGCAACTCTGTGATTATTATAATATTTATAAGTTATCGACCTGGGAACATCTCAAACTACAAGATTCCCACATGGATTATATGTAAGAGGTGGGAGGAGGGCATGTAAACCAAATGTCACTGTGTCCCCTGAAGTGTATACTGAGCATGCACGAGCTCCCGACAAAAAATTGTGTCGTCATGTACAGCCGTCCAATATGGAGGCACTTTTACTTTAAATGTTGCACAACAGAAAAACTTTTCAACAACTGTGCACCTTTTCTGGTTTCTTCAGGTGTCTGTGCTTCTATATGCAGGGTCCTCAAACCCACATTTAAATGACTTGTTAATCATTCCTTGTGTAGGATCCTGACTCTAGAGGCCACTTCCCTGGTTTCTCTGTGATGATCATTCTCACATTATTGTTTTACAGCAACATTTCATCTCAAGATCCTCACTCCACCCATGTTCTTCAGGCCATTATTAGAACAGCCACAATATTTCAGAACTTCATAAAATCACAAAAATACATGAGCAACCATCTCTCACTCCATTGTCTGGTGCTCTTAGACCTGTAAACCCCAATCCTCTGCATTCAGGTCATATTTTTAGGAATTCCCTTAACCCAGCAAATTGGAACAATAAATGTTGCACAACAGAATGAGTTCTCCACCATTGTATATTGTCTCTGGCCTTAACTCTTTAGAATGAACTCAAGTCACTACTATATTTGTCCCTCAGACCCAGGTTGCATACATTGGAGTTGTCAATCACTCTCATTTTAAGGCCACAATCACACGATCCATATTTGATCTGTATTAACCATCAGTATTTCTAAGCCAAATACTATTATACTTTTCCTCTGATGCAGTTCTGGATTGGTCTATGAGCAAGGTCCTGTCTGACTGGACTTAAACGGAACATATGAAATGTTCCCAGAAGTGGGCTTTGGCGTGCTAAGATAATTTGAGTTTGAGGTGTTGGTGGATACGTTACCACCCTGTGTGCACATGTGCCACTACTAGCACTGCAAGTATGTGTTTAGGCAGACAGTGTAGGGTGAGAACTCCCGCTTGGCTTAGCATCTGAACCAGGCATCTTAAGTCGCATGTGCGGATCGCACACTGTATCAGAGCAAGCACTACTGTAACGGGGGCCCGGGTGCCAACTGTGACGAGGAGCTTTAACTCTTCAGCACCCGGACGCTCCACTACTACAATTTTAAAGTGTTCCTGTGTGTTGGGGCGGTATGTGTGCAATTCTTCATCCACCTGCGGGACCGGAGCCTGATCAGGATACAGGGTCCCACTGGGATGTGAACACACACAAATGTCCGCAGAATCCTTGCTCGTTTTCTGTAAGGCTTTAATTGAAACAAATTCTTTCATCACAGTCCATCTGTTCTCAATAAACATAAACATGACATCTGTACAGTTCCTGGTCTGGCCCTGCCGCTTAATGACCTGCACGTTCTCTGAACTCAAGTCCTGCAGAATCCTCCCATTAGCAGTCACTGGATGCTCCCCGTCTACGTTTCCCATTTTCAGCCAAAGTACCAGACTGCCGCTTGCAGTCTCAACTGGACCTTAGGTCCCTGACCATTCCAGAGGGTGTCCTACAGACTTTACCCGAGATCCTCTTCCTGGCCTCTCTCCAACAGTGCTCCGCAGAAGCCAAGCTTCAAACTCTCTTCATATCACTGTACCACGTCTTGCCTGTTCTTACACACCATTGCAACTGAACTACTCCTCCCACCAGTTTGACCTATCCTCTACACATTTAACTATTACTTATCTTATCACCATCTACATCTCTCTTAACTTTACAGTACCTCCTAGTGTCCTAACTACATATCTATGCTGTCCCTACATTGCTTTAGCATTACAATAACACCAATTATATATACAGTAATTAAAGCAGAACACAGATCACATATAGCACCCCCTTTACACTACCATCAGCTTAGACTTTTCTTAGGGGTAGCTACAGGGGCCCCAATTAGCGTCACTATCACTATATCCCTGTGATGCCTAACAGAGTATAGGCTTGAGTGCTCTCTTGTTGTACCGCTCTGTGGAGCAACCGAGCAGGTACTTTGCACTCTTTCCACATGGAGTGACATTTAACTCCGTTGTGTTTAATGTGCTTGCACACAGCATTGCTCCACCATTGGTTACTAGCTGCGGTTCCTTCATCACCGAACGGTGGACCCCGGGTTGCGATCACACATTTTCATAATTTATATTTGGTGCAATCCGCAAACCTTAACAGTATCTTAGCACTGGAGTCTGGCTGGCAATGATGGACGAGCAGCTCTTACAGCGATACATCCAGCAGCTGGAGGGCAGGTTGTTCGCTTTAGAGTGCACAACTTCAGCAGTGGATGTTACCACGGTAGCGGGTAGTACAGCCATGGAAGCTGTGTTTAGAGTTTCCACTGCTACCCCTGCTTCATGTCTCACACACTTCCCCCTACCTGATAAGCTGTCGAGTGACAGCAAAGTCTGTCGGGGATTTGTGAACCAGTGCGCTATTCATTTTGAGCTACTGGCGTCATGTTTCCCATCCAAGCGGGCCAATGTGGGATTTGTGGTCTCTAGAGTTGAGCGACTTTTGGTTTTTTAGGGTCGAGTTTCGTTTCATGAAACCCGACTTTTCCAAAAGGCGGGTCGAGCAAAATCGGCCGACTATAGGGAAAAGTCGGGGGTCCGACCGAAACACGAAACCCAATGTAAGTCAATGGGGAATTAAAGTCGGCAGTGAGAGGAGGACAGGAAACACACCTACAGTGCCCATTTGAATGCCAAAAGCATCAATTCTTATTACTTAAGCTTGTTAACCTTAATTTACTTCATAATACTAGCTACACACTAAAAAAAGGGGGTTATTTGGCTACAGTTGTGGGGGGTAGGGCTGGCTCCAGGTTTTCGTGGGCCCAGGGCCAAAGAGCGCCCCTTTAACACATACCACAACTCATGATGCTCCGATATGGCAGAGAAATAGCAGTATAGTACAATGAAAAATACTTCACTTCTTACATCTCATGACTGTTATCCATTTTAAATTCTCCAATACCTCCAAAAACGGACAGTATATAACTCCATACAGTATTATGGCCAGCGCTTAGTGCGCTATACAGAGTAATGAGGCCCATATATTTCTCCATATGGAATCATTGATCCCATATGATATTTCAAACCGCATATGATGAGCTCCACATAATGCTATAGTATATGTTGGTCCCAATGGATGAAGCTCCACTGTCTTATGGGCCCAAATAATGCTCCATATATAATGGGCCCCATTTCTACTGCTCTTGTGTATAATGGGCCCTGTAAATGCTGCTCCAGTGTCTGATGTCCACCTTTGGAATGCTCCAGTGTATGGTGGGCCCCATATATCATTCACCAGAGTATAGTGCTCCCCAAAAATTGCTGTCCCAACATTGAAAACAATTACATAAGTCTCCTTGCTAGGGAATCCCTGCACTACTCTGAACTCCTTGTCGTCCCATCTTCCATCTCACTGCACTTGGCTGTTTAGGCTCTCCCACCGGCAGAGACACTTTTGCGTACTATGCGGTGCCCTGTGCCAGTGCCATCGCCCATGAGTATGCCCCCCCCACCTGCTCAAGGAACCTGCACTTTCATCTGCACCTTCCTCTTTGTCACCATGTAAGGTGGTATAGTATGTGGGAAGGGGAACCTGAGTTTCCTCTGGGTCAGAGTCTGGCAGTGTAGAGTGCGAGGGGAATGTAGTGGTCTGGGTCAATGTACCAGCAGCATCATCCAGTGGCTGGGCCTCAGTGCACTTGTGGCGTCCCCAAGAGTACGGTCGCCACTGTGGCATTACCTTCCTCCTAGGGAGTGTGCTGTCAAGCTTGGGAGCAACGAAGGATCTCTCTAGCAGTGAAACCAACACACAACACATTTCCCACTCCAGACTAGCAGGGAGACCTCTGAACCTGACTGCTGAGGAGCTGCTCTCTGTGGTCGGGAGGAGGTAAGTTAGGGCACTCTGTGCAGGGAAGGGGAAGTGTGTGGACGTGAGAAGGGGAGCTGGAGGATGAGCAGAGTTAAGGCTCACTCCTAGCTGGAGCGCATGGTCCCAATTCTGGTCTCCGAGTTTGCAGGGACACTGACGTTCCTGCAGCAGAAACCGGGGGAAGTAGCAGCTATAAATGCTCTGTACCCTACTAAGGCTCGGAGGCCCCAGCATCGACGTGTGGGAGCCAGAAGGAAAAGGCTACAGCTGTCTGCCATACAAGTAAAGCCTGAGGAACATCTGTTAGACTGGAGGCGCTTCAGTGAACCACGGTCCTGTGAGTGCTTCCCCCACAAGCGCTAGAAAGGAGACGTTCAGGAAGGTACATGTTGGCGGAGTGTTGGAAGGGAGCTTTCCATTTTGGTCCTGGAGGTTGGCTGAGGTTCTGACCCAGAGGACACAGCGCGGAGGCAGGCATCTGTGTAACCTGCAGACTGTGAGTAAAGCTTTGGAACTGCGCGCTCTGGTGTCCTACAGTTATTTCAGCACCGCTACATCTGGGTATCAGCACCTACACCGCCTGTGCCTTTCCCCCATCACTACATCTACACTTCCCTGGGACTCCAGCTCCACCTGTGGGGAGCTTCACCATCTTTGCTGCACAACACCATCAGTCCCAGAGGATCTGCATGCAGCGTCGGCCTAACATCTATGTTGCCGAACACCACAGGTGGCGTCAAACTATCTATATAAACTCTTTACCATTATACCATGCCATTTACATGGACGCCCAGGGCCACCGTCCGGGTCACCGCTGCTGTGACACATCCCACTGACACCAGCCCAGTACCGAGTACCCCACAGCCCTGGGAGGGCGACCCATATGCCGACTGCTGATCGGGCGGCGTTATTCCCACGAACCTCCAAACAGCGTCCATGAAGGCAAAGTTTTTGGTTTCCGGGGGCAGTATGATTGCAAAGCTGAACCTTAAAGGAATGTCCAAAAGGGCACGACCAGGAGTGGAGCCCGTGGCTTAATTGGACTCCACCCGGGAAACCACAACCATGCCACCTAAAGAAAAGATGCACACTTTGAAAGCTTTGTCGATTCTGTGTGTGGTGTGGTATGTGTGTTTGTAGTTGTGCTAGCTATTTCTCAGCTTTATTCTGTTAACAACCGAGACTCCGGCATGCCCCAGCAGTACGCGTCAAGCTTACTAGAGGGATAAGCGAGGCTCTGGCACGTGAGATCGAGCAATAACAGGTCTAGCATTCCCGTACATGTCCAGGGCTGCATGCACGCTACACTGAAAGGACCAGCTTTTGTCGCTTACAGGTGCAGATAACCTGCTGAACTCCGTTAGTGATGGGGATCTGGGATTCAGATTATTCCCCGCGAACGATGATTTCCCAGTAAGTTCAGGTCAACCGCAATTCCGAAGTTAGGCCTAACCGTCATTCCTGAAAAAAAAACGTGTCCAAACCACAGGTGCTGTAGCTTGCTTAACAGCTCGGCAGCCGTTCTCTGGCCCAGTATGGATTCAACAACATTGTAGAAAGTTGATAAAGGGTACAGTTTCATCGGATAACACGTATATATGTAACCTAGTTTACACATTAAAAATATATGTCTATAGATCAGGAGGCAGACTCAGATGTTCTCAGGCCCAGTATGGATTTGACCAGATTGTACAAAGTTGAGAAAGGGTACTTTATCACTGGATAGCAGGTATATATAGCATAGTTTAAAGTCAATGCAAGAAAGCGGGCGGCACCGCTATTACCGTGCTGAGATCCGTGGCTGGCAGCAGGCGGAGAGCTCACATCCAGGATTCCCGGGTGCTTGACCTCATAGCAAAACGATAGTGGTATCCAAGAGAAAAAGATCGCACTCTGCGGGATAATGATGAATGTTTATTGACACTGAATTACATGTCATGTCGGGGATGTGAAGGAGAGTGTGTCAAATGGCTGACTACGGCCGTTTCACGCTACTCGAGAGCTTCCACGGGTCCTGACGTGACATGTAATTCAGTGTCAATAAACATTCATCATTATCCCGCAGAGTGCGATCTTTTTCTCTTGGATACCAATAGCATAGTTTAAACATGTAAAATCTCCGTGTTCTCAGTATGAATTACAAAGCAATCTAAAAAGTGGAAAAAAGGAAATGCATTTGAGGCATACACAACTATATACTTTTGGTGTTATTTTTAAATCTTCATATATATTTCTGTCTCAGTAATACATTCCAGCCTCTCCGCAATAGGAAATGAGATGCATACAATTACTGACATAAAGGCTAGTGATTGCAGAAATCTAGGAATTACTATTCACGGGAAAAATTTCCATCACAATTCTCATAGGCGATGCTGACCCTCAATTAATTTGTGTGTTGAGACAGTGAAAACATTTTTTTGTGAATAAAGTCTTGCTGTATCGCACTTCCGTTGATTCCATCACTGTTACTCATCTCAATCAAATTTTTATCACAGGGAGCGATGTAAACATGGTGCTCACTGGCAATCATGATCTGTCACGTAACTTTGGAGTGCAAAAGACAGAAGCCACAGGCCGTAGGCGATTCTATTTGATTGACATGAGAGGGCACATTTTAAAATGTGCGCCGGAATGTCACACGTTTGTTAGTAGGAAAACTGTGAAAGCTGATGATAAACCACCACTGCATGTCATTGTGAGTCGATGTCCATAAGAAATGGAAGCCATTGATCATCTGGAGATAGAGCCCGGCCAGCAGAACAGGGCATAGCTACATCTTAACCATCATTTTTCAGTTCAATCAATTTGTAGTGGCACTCCCAGTGAAGTATTTGACAGCCCAGACTACACAGCGGAGGAGCAGGGAGAGGTAAACATTGCAAATGCTGGGGCCCTGCCCAAGCAAGGGGGCACACTCGTGGGCGTCGGTACTGGCACTGGGCCCCTCATAGTACGGCGGTGTGTCTGACGGCGGGTGTGCACCACCACCGTCAGAGACACTTGATTGCACTATGAGGGACCCTGTGCCAGTGCCCACGCCCAAGAGTCGGCCTACCCACCTGTCCAGGGCAACGGCACTCGCACGGTTTCGTGCGCTAGGTGGTGACCCCGGCCATGGGGGGGCAGCCCAGTTAGGGCGGTTTACAAAGTGGCATTTGTTGATGTGGGACATTCAGCTGCTGCAAAAGGCAAAATAGGTCAAGTTCGCGGAATAGGAGGAGGACCAAAGCAAGCCATTTTTCTGGCAACCTATGTGTCATCAAGGGAAGGTGGGACAAAATCCTTGGAAGCCCATGCATGGTTCATTTTAATGAAGGTTAGATCATCGACATTTTGGGTTGACAGATGGGTCCTTTTTTCTGTCAGGATTGATCCAGCTGCACTGAAGACTCTTTCCGATAGCACACTTGCAGCTGGGCAAGCGAGCTCCTGTAAGGCATATTGTGCCAATTCAGGCCAGGTGTCCAGTTTAGCGGCCCAATAGTCAAAGGGGAATGACCTGTGCGGGAGTACATCGATATGGGAGGAAAAGTAGTTTGTAACCATAGTTGACAAGTGCTGTCTCCTGTCACTTTCCATCGATGCAGTATTACCAGTTCTGTGAGCGGTACTTGAAAAATCAGTCCACAGCATTGTCATGAAACCCCTGTCTTCAACGCCACTTCTGCTGTGTGCACCACGAACACCTCTGCCAAGCTGCCCCCGGCCCATACGGCTCGTGTGAGAACCATCACCGCTGCTGTGTGTTGGGAATGCCTCAACCAACCGGTTTACCAGAGTTGCTTGTTTATTAGCCAAAATTTGGTCAAGTGTTCTCCTGTGGCATGATGTTTTATAACTTGCCTTTATAACGTGGATCCAGGATGCTGGCCAACCAGTAGTCGTCATCGTTCATCACTTTGGCAATGCGGGGGTCCCTTTTTAGGATCTGCAAGGCATAATCTGACATGTGGGCCAATGTTCCCGGTGTCAATGATGCACTGCGAGTGCTGGTTGGAGGAGCACTTTCTAGCAAATCCACATCCCTCCAGTCACGCACAAACCCTGTACCAGACCTTGCCACGCCAACATTTTCACTTTCTCCACGAGATGCATCCTCCTCCCCTAAGTAATCATCCCCATCATCATCCTCCTCCTCCTCTTCTTCCTCCACCTCATCCAGGAGAGGTCCCTGAGCAGACAATGGCTGAATGTCATCAAGGATTCCCTCCTCCTCTTCCTCCTCGTCAACATTGGCTGCAGACGCCTGCTCCTTAAGGTGCGTCAAAGTTTGCATGAGCAGACGCATAAATGGGATGCTCATGCTTAGGATGGCGTCGTCTGCGCTTACCAGCCGTGTGCATTCCTCAAAACACTGAAGGACTTTACAGAGGTCTTTCAGCTTCGACCACTGCACACCTATCAAATCCATGTCTGCTCTCAAAGTGCCTGGCCGTGTATCCTCCCACAAATGCATTATGGCCTGCCTCTGTTCGCACAGCCGCTCAACCATGTGCAGGGTGGAGTTCCACCTTGTTGCAATGTCGATAATGAGGCGGTGGTTGGGAAGGTGGAGCAATCACTGCAGCTTCTGCATATGAATGGAGTGCACAGGCGACCGGCGGATGTGTGCGCACAGTCTGAGCACCTTCTGGAGCAGGGCTGTTAACTCCGGAAAATTGTTGAGGAAGCACTGCACCACCAGGTTCAAGGTGTGAGCCAAGCAAGGTATGTGGCTGAGTTTTGAAAGGGCTATGGCTGCCACAAAATTACGGTCGTTATCACTAACTACCTTGCCTGCCTCAAGATGTATACTGCCCAGCCATGACTCAGTTTGTCACTGAAAGTACTCGGCCAGCACCTCCGCGGTGTGTCTGTCGCCCAAACACATCATCTGCAACACAGCCTGCTGACGCTTTCCACTAGCTGCTCGATAGGGGGACACCTCGTGTGCAACAGTGGCAGCTGCAGATGGAGTGCTCATATGATGCGCTCTGTGGACGAGCTTTCACTTCTGGAGGAGGAGGAGGGTCGAACGCCTACAGCCAACTGTTTCCTATACCATGGGCTAGGCAGCACTTTCCCACCACGGCTGTCCCCTGTGGACCCTGCATCCACCACATTAACCCAGTGCGCAGTGATGGACACGTAACGGCCCTGGCCATGCCGACTGGACCATGCATCTGTTGTAAGGTGCACCTTTCCACTCACTGACTGCTTGAGTGCATGGACAATGCAGTCTTTCACATGATGGTGGAGGGCTGGGATGGCTTTGCGAGAGAAGAAGTGGCAACTGGGTAGGTCATAGCGTGGTACTGCATAGGCCATGAGTTAGCGGAAAGCTGCGCTTTCCACCAACCGATAGGGCATCATCTCTAACGAGATTAGTTTGGCAATGTGGGCGTTCAAACCCAGTGTACGCGGATGAGAGACTGAGTACTTTCTTGACCTACTCATAGTCTCTGGGAGGGTGAGCTGGACTTGAGAGCTGCATATGGTGGAACTAGAGGTGGACAGGGCAGACTGAGAGAGGGTTGATGATGGTGATGGAGTTGGTGTTCTTTCTGATGGCCTAGATTCAGTCTTTCGTTGATGCAACAGTGGGATTCCCTGACTGCTTTGGCCTTCACACACTTCTTACAGATAACTTTGGCCTGATCATGAGGATTTTGTTCAAAAAAGTGCCACACTGCACTCTTCCTACTTTGCAAGACATTTTGCGGCCTAGCACGCTGTGCTATTTTGACCGTCTGGACAAGCTGTCCAGCAACTCTTTTGATTTTTGGAACCTGTCTTTGGAGTGCTCCGGGCCTGCCAGATAACAGCTGTTGCGATGTCGATGTCTGCTGTGGATGCTCCTCCTCCTCATCTGAGCTATTGGAAGCAGCACCCTTTTCCCCCAATGGATGCCAATCTGGGTCAACAACTGGGTCATCCATCACCTCCTCTTCAATGTCATGTGCACCTTCCTCTGTGTCAACGTGTATGGTGGTATAGTATGCGGGAAGGGGCACCTGAGTCTCATCAGGGTCAGAATCTGGCTCATTACACTGCGAGGACAATGTAGTGCTCTGACTGAATGTACCAGCAGAATCATCTATCAGTGGCTGTGCATCAGTGCACTCCATGTCAGATTCATCTTGGCCTGGGTAATTCAGCATTTCACTTGATAACCCAGGCATGGTATGTGAAAACAGCTCCATGGAGTAATCAGTTGTATGGCCTGCGTCATCCTTCAATCTTGGTTGGGGTGAAGGACACAAGGAAAGGTGTGGTTCATGAACATGACCCTCCAATGATGACTCAGTGCTTTTATTTTTTACAACTTCAGAAGAGGAGGCGATAGAGCTGGAGGCTGAGTCAGCAATGTAAGCCAAAACTTTTTCCTGATGCTCTGGCTTTAAAAGCGGTTTGCCAACTCCTAGAAAACTAAGTCTTCGAGGCCTTGTGGAGCCAGACGATGACGCAGGCTCAACACCTCCTGCATTCGGTCCTATTTTGCTTTTGCCACTACCATCAGATCCACCACCAACACCATCATTACCAGCTGGCAACCCCCGCGCAATTCCACGGCCTCTTCCACCAGCCTTCCTCATTTTTGGTAAAAATGTACACAAAATCCCACAAACTATATAGTAATGTAAAACAAGGTACATGGTGTATATAGGACAGGGGAGATGTCGAATTTCTGAACACACTTGTAGACACTGTTGGATTGTGTGAGGCCCAGTTAATATCACACCGCTATGTCACAGGCTCAATGTCGCAGGTGTGAAAAATGTCACTATAGGACAGGGGAGATGTAGAATTTCTGAACACACTTGTGGACACTGTTGTGTGAGGCCCAGTTAATATCACACCGCTATGTCACAGGCTCAATGTCGCAGGTGTGAAAAATGTCACTATAGGACAGGGGAGATGTAGAATTTCTGAACACACTTGTGGACACTGTTGTGTGAGGCCCAGTTAATATCACACCGCTATGTCACAGGCTCAATGTCACAGGTGTGAAAAATGTCACTATAGGACAGGGGAGATGTAGAATTTCTGAACACAAATGTGGACACTGTTGTGTGAGGCCCAGTTAATATCTCACCGCTATGTCACAGGCTCAATGTCGCAGGTGTGAAAAATGTCACTATAGGACAGGGGAGATGTAGAATTTCTGAACACACTTGTGGACACTGTTGGATTGTGTGAGGCCCAGTGAATATCACACTGCTATGTCACAGGCTCAATGTTGCAGGTGTGAAAAATGTCACTATAGGACAGGGGAGATGTAGAATTTCTGAACACACTTGTGGACACTGTTGGATTGTGTGAGGCCCAGTTAATATCACACCGCTATGTCACAGGCTCAATGTCGCAGGTGTGAAAAATGTCACTATAGGACAGGGGAGATGTAGAATTTCTGAACACACTTGTGGACACTGTTGTGTGAGGCCCAGTTAATATCACACCGCTATGTCACAGGCTCAATGTCGCAGGTGTGAAAAATGTCACTATAGGACAGGGGAGATGTAGAATTTCTGAACACACTTGTGGACACTGTTGTGTGAGGCCCAGTTAATATCACACCGCTATGTCACAGGCTCAATGTCGCAGGTGTGAAAAATGTCACTATAGGACAGGGGAGATGTAGAATTTCTGAACACACTTGTGGACACTGTTGTGTGAGGCCCAGTTAATATCTCACCGCTATGTCACAGGCTCAATGTCGCAGGTGTGAAAAATGTCACTATAGGACAGGGGAGATATAGAATTTCTGAACACACTTGTGGACACTGTTGTGTGAGGCCCAGTTAATATCACATCGCTATGTCACAGGCTCAATGTCGCAGGTGTGAAAAATGTCACTATAGGACAGGGGAGATGTAGAATTTCTGAACACACTTGTGGACACTGTTGTGTGAGGCCCAGTTAATATCACACCGCTATGTCACAGGCTCAATGTCGCAGGTGTGAAAAATGTCACTATAGGACAGGGGAGATGTAGAATTTCTGAACACACTTGTGGACACTGTTGGATTGTGTGAGGCCCAGTGAATATCACACTGCTATGTCACAGGCTCAATGTTGCAGGTGTGAAAAATGTCACTATAGGACAGGGGAGATGTAGAATTTCTGAACACACTTGTGGACACTGTTGGATTGTGTGAGGCCCAGTGAACATCACACCGCTATGTCACAGGCAGAAATTTGCTAGTGTATGACAAACTACAAGGTGTATATAGAATTGGGCAGAATAGGAATCTCCCTAGAGTGTAGGTCTGTAAGAACGGAACAAGTCCTCGACTTATCCTTACAGAGTCACACACAGATAGCTTCACTGTGGCCGTGGTAACAGCCGTTACACGGTACTGAGAGAGGCCATTTGCCGAAATGTGCGTTGGGGGGGGTACAAACATGGGTGGACCTCTACTTGCTGTCCTAACAGGTAAAGTTTTATCATTGTCTATTTGCATATAATGATAATGTCTATATCAATATAACCTGTTTGGGCATTTTTTACTATTTGGGATTGGCGCAATGTATCATCTAATACTATATTGCAACAATGCTTTAGTTATGCCTTATCCCTTTTTAGTCCCTTTATCCCATGTATGCCCCAGGTGTTTGCCTTTGGGCTGCTATGGTCAATCTTGACTCAATTTCCCCCTTTTTCCATGTCCCTGTTCACATTTCAATAAAGTGTTTATATTATTTTTTCCAATACCGAGTCTCTTGGACTTTTTTTGATCGCTTCTCTTTCTGGTGGATATTTATATGGAGAGGGGAGATGTAGAATTTCTGTACACACTTGTGGACACTGTTGGATTGTGTGAGGCCCAGTGAATATCACACCGCTATGTCACAGGCAGAAATTGGCTAGTGTATGATAAACTACAAGGTGTATATAGAATTGGGCAGAATAGGAATCTCCCTAGAGTGTAGGTCTGTAAGAACGGAACATGTCCTCGACTTATCCTTACAGAGTCACACACAGATAGCTTCACTGTGGTCGTGATAACAGCCGTTACACGGTACTGAGAGAGGAGCGTGCACGTACACCGCTGTCCGGTGTCCATAAAATTGTCAAGCTCCGTGATTTTTAAGTATACGGACTGACACACGCTGTCTCTCTATAGTTTTGAATGTGATGAAACAGCAAATATACTTAACTGTTTGAAAAGCAGACAAAACTAGAAGGTGCAGGTCTGTAAGAACGGAACATGTCCTCGACTTATTCTTACAGAGTGACACACAGATAGCTTCGCTGTGGCCGTGATAACAGCCGTTACACGGTACTGTGTGAGGAGCGTACACCGCTGTATGGTGTGAAAAAATGCACGCTCAGTACCTCACCAGGACAAAAAAAAAAATTTGGATTGCTTTTAAAAAAGCAGTTTGCAGAGCAGTGGGAAAATAGCAATGCAGCTATCAGGAAGCCTTATAAGGCAGCCTAACAACCAACACAGCTGATACAGCACAATATAGTCTCCACTTGCACTGCACACACAGTGACTGGTGTGTTGTACAGGCAAAATCGCTAGCAGCAGAAGTAGTTTTTAGTGTCTTCTTCCCTGCCTAACGCTCTCCCCACAGAATCAGCAGCAGCAGCAGCTCTCCCTATTCTGAGGTCAGCATGAGTAACATGGCGGTCGGTGTGCACGCCCTTTTATACCCCCTGTGACGCCCCCCAAAGCAAGCCAATCACTTGCATGCCCTTCCCAAAGATGGTGGTGACCCCTGCCTATGTCATCACGTTGCCCACAGTGTCCGTGGATCCTGATTGGCTGAAAAAGGGCGGAAAACAAACTTTTGAAACGCGACTTTGGCGCTAAAGTCACCGAGCTCGTGGCCGTCCTCACCCTAGGGTCGGGTTTCGTTTCATGAAACCCGACTTTACCATAAGTCAGCGACTTTTGAAATTTTTCGACCCGTTTCGCTCAACTCTAGTTCTGACTTATGTAACATCATTTGGGTGATAATAATTATTCATACCTATTTGCTTCACAATATATTCATCTTTTTCTTCAAGGCTTCGGAATATAATGTTGTAAAAGTGAAAGCAAGTTGGTGAAGTGTGTTTTAACTCAAATGTGAAAGTAATTATCATCCTTACTATTTCTCCATTCCGTGCGTGGCTAACCCACCTCATTGATCTTACTGAGTTTATTTGGCAAGAAAACAACAGCTCTATGAATACCACATGCTTTTCCTATTAATTCATCATGCTGGTAAAGTAGAGGTAAGATTAGGGATCTAGATAACATCTGTGGACTGTAGTCAATATAACACTGTGCCAAGACCCACTGGGGTCTAGCTACCAATTTGACATAGTTTGTCCACAGCTGAACAGAGTTGTCAGAAAAACAAGATTTTGATTCAATAACATGTTGGATGGATTGTCTAGTGGGAACACCCTTGTATTATTATTATTATTATATTTATCTATATAGCGCCATTAATTCCATGGTATTGTACATGAGAAGGGGTTACATACAAAATAATAGATATCTTTTACAGTAAACAAATGTACAATGACAGACTGGTACAGAGGGGAGAGGACCTTGTCCTTGTGGACTTAGATTCTACGGGGTAATGGGGAAGAGACAGAAGATCGGGGGTGCAGAACCTTGGTTGGTGGAGAGGCTTCAGCCCGGGTGGTGGTGTAGAAGTCACATCTACGACCACCACGCTCTCCAATTGACACCTCTTGAAATGCAGCCGAAATGTATAGTTCTGTTAAAGAAAATGCAGGGGCTCCTTTTTGACGTCATCATACAACCAGTTCAGTATTAAATATAAACACATGGGCAATGTACACAGTGAACAAGTCTGTAGGACAGTCTTCACACCACCAAAAGACTGAAACACAGAAAAACACAGTATAACAAATGCATAAAAATACTCTTTCTGAATCCTGCTCATATAGGTACCATACACATGGTCAGGTTTTTAAATACATCGGTTAGGGACTGATCTGATATGGGTGTACCTTGACGTTTGGTAGAGTGGCTTAGTATACATTTTTTGCAAAAAACGTATCAGCCAAATACCCTGTTTTGTCATCATCTTTTTACTAGTACTTGCTGTTTAGGCTGAGTTCACACGTGGCGTTTTTTTCGCGTTTCCGCGGTGGTTTTAACCGCGCGATTTTGCCGCGAAAACGTGAAAAATAAGCATCCCATGCATTCCTATGGGATTCCGCAATGCTGTGCTAATGCTGCGGTTTTTACCGCGGCGGAATCGCTTCGCGGTAAAAACCGCAGCATGCTCATTAATTTGCGGAATCGCGGCGATCCCGCACCCATAGGAATGCATTGTTCCGCTTACTTCCCGCATGTGGCTGTGCACACCATGCGGAAAGTAAGCAGAACAATTGCGGATGGTACCCACGGTCCGGAGGAGAGGAGACTGTCCTCCGGGCTTTGGGTACCATATCCCTGTAAAAAATAGAATTTAAAAATAAAAATATTGTTATTCTCACCCTCCGACGTCCCGCGCAGTCTTCCCGCTTCTCTCCACGCTCTCGTTCCCAGTAATCCTTTGCGAAAATGCCCGCGATGGTGTCCGTTCTCGCGGGATCGCGAAGTCTCGCGGTCATTCGCGCGACGTCATCGTGAATTACCGCGAGACATCGCGATCCCGCGAGAATGGACGCCATCGCGGGCATTTTCGTAAAGGATTACTGGGAACAGCTGCGCGGGACGTCGGAGGGTAAGAATAACACTATTTTTTATTTTTTTTTACATTCTATCTTTTTCTATTGATGCTGCATAGGCGGCCTCAGTAGTAAAAAGTTGGTCAAACTTGTCAAACACTATGTTTGATGAGTGTGACCAACCTGTCAATCAGTTCTCCAAGCGATGCTACAGATCGCTTGGAAAACGCTAGCATTCTGCAAGCTAATTACGCTTGCAAAATGCTAGTTTTTCCGCAGGAAAAACGCGGGAATTTAAAATGCGATTTTCCCGCGGACTGGAATTCCGGAATTCTCGCGGTAATTTCCGCGAGAGTTCCGGTACGTGTGCACTTAGCCTTACTGTTACCTTTTTTACAACAGAGTATTTTTATTCATTTATTATACTGTGTTTTTCTGTGTTCCAGTTCAGTATTAGTAGTTGATGGATTGTCAGAATCCGGCCCAGGAACACTAGGCTTCAGTAGTTGCTAGTCCTGGCCCCATGCTCTTCCACGTGCTCTTGCTCTGGCTCTTCCACTTATGATTTTATCTAGAAGATTTCACCTTCATAATCCAGAGACAGAGTACAACACTGCCCAAGTGTTCACCCTTTGCTTCTCAGACTTTCTATATGCACAGTGACTGCCTCTAGGCAGAAGAAGATGATGATGATGGTGGTAGTAGTTGGAGCATTTAAGACAGTCATGAAGCAGCAATAACAATTTGAAACAGAAGTATTTTACCAAGATAACACACTGTTCAATATGTGGCCTGTAGTTTTACCCCAAAATAGTGTAGAGAACTAGGGTAACAGACAGCAAATACAGTCGAATGTAGTCCTGAATTGCCACAGTTTGTAGGCCACGAATACATCAGACGTCTGACAGTGATACCAGACTGCCCAATATGTGGCCTGTTTTTTTTTTTAAAATGCTAAATAGTGCTATATATAACTAGAGTGAAGACAGGAAAACACTGGAATACCGGCCTAAAATGCCCAAACAGAGCACAAAGATATATACACGAGGCTTTTCACAGAGATACCTGCCAAATATGTGGCCTGTATTTTTTTCTGCAAAATAGTGCTGTATACAGTATAACTAGAGTGACAGACAGGAAAACACTGGAATACCGGCCTAAAATGGCCAAATTTGGACCACACAGATATGAGGCCTGGCACGGAAATACCTCACTGACAAATATGTGGCCTGTATTTTTTTTTATGCTAACTAGTGCTGTATATAACTAGATTGACAGACAGCAAAAAAAATGGATTTTAGGCTTATAATGCCCAAATTTTTAGCACACAGATGTATGAGGCGTGTCACAAATATACCACACTGTAAAATGTGTGGCATGTATTTTTTTTGGGGGGTTTCTGCAAAATGGTGTCAAGAAATTGTGTAAGACACTCAAAAAATTTTCTACTCTACTGTACCACATAAAAATGAAAGATTTCTCTGTACATTCAAAAGTGATTTTTGGGACCCCTTTAAAATTGCTGGATTTTCATGGTGTGCTAGGAAAAGGATCTGGCTGTATTGTGCAGTGTCAAAAAGCAAATGGAGAAAAAAAAGGGCCCTGGATTGCTTTGCAATAAAATAATCTCTATTAACCTGGCAAAAAAATGTTTCCTAGCCAATTATACCTCGGGCTAGGTATATACTGTCAATATATGCTATAGGTAGCTGCAGCAGCAGACAGTAATGGAATGGACCCTCTTGATGTATGCAATGATATCTATATACACACACATATAGTGCCTGCAGGCCTTGCACTGATATGTATAGAACGACGTACAATGCCCTGCCTACCTAACACTGCAACCTATATACTCCGGAATTAGTCCGTAGAAGGACTGTTGGTTTAGTTGGATTTGAGTAGTTTAGGATGGTAGACCCCACACTGACTAAGAAATTCCCAAATCTGACCCTATCTCGGCACCATCTCTCCCTACACTACCTCAATCTGGAGCTGAATGCATCGAGTAGGGCGGCGTCCGGTCTCTTATACCCCTGATGATGCTGTGCGGCCAGCCAATTGTTGCAAGACCACAACAAAGATGGCTTCTGTGTTACAGTGCCTGGCAGACAATCCCCGCATGGTGATTGGGTCTCTAAAGACTGCCAAAAATGCAGGGTGGAGACCCGAGTTCCCGCCGAGTAATCCTGGAAATGCTCGTTGCTTGCTGAGTACACCGAGAACAGTGATACTCAGGTGAGTGACGAGTAGTGGAGAGCATGTTCGCTCATCACTAGTATGCACCTGTTCAGACTAGTCCATGAAGTGCTGTCAGTTTTGTTATTTGTATGCTAGCGTTCTGACTGAGCATTGTGCCCTTCACCATACTGTGGTTTTTATTACATCCAATCACATTTGGTTCTGACCTTCCTATAAATATAGGCTTTACCAAGTCATTAGCCAGAGGTAAGTGCTCACACTAGGCAATTAGTTCAGGGACCCATTCAATGAGATCACTTTGACATTGGTGAATGGGCTCACTTTTTTTGGCCAAATTTTGTTTTAAGTATCTCATGTGTTTTTCCTAAATTTCAAAAGCCATTAGGCTATTCACACATCATGTATTTCACATTGATATGCCTTAATGCAATTGAGTGCAACCATTTCCTTATTTTTTATATGAAGGCTAACAGTATGGCAGTAGCAAATTAAAAATAATTGGAACTTTTGTTTCATGAGGTCATCCAGGACATCTGTTCCAAGGTTTATTGGGGTGCGTGTAACTTAGGGGCAAGGCAGCCCTTGCATTCAATGCATAGGCAAACACTATGGAAGACCCATTTTCTTATAATGGGAACATTTTTTCATTAGGCCCTGCTGTACGTCTCATGAAAGGGGAATAGGGTAGTGTTCTAATTTTTGACAGTCCAGCCACTCAATGCATGGGCAATAACAGTATAGAAGACCCACTGTTTAATAATGGCCCTTTAAGAATAGTAAGGCCGACTGATGCCCTTATAAAAATAGGCTTTGTGACTTTAAGAGTCATTCCTTTATAAATTAAACAAGATGTGTCTGATGTGTCAAACCATATGGCCAGCTAAGGTTGTTAAATGCTGCAATGACATTTCACGGGACATGCATTTGTATTGGTTGAAAGCAATTGTAAAGTTGAAAAGCGCATCAAAAACGCTACATGTGAACATAGCCAAAGTGTTGAAGGAGCATTTCTTTGGATTATTTCTTTTGCCTTACATACAAATTATTATCCTGGAAAGGATGTCCCTTAACATATTTCTCTGTAAAATCCATTTTGGTTTTGTTTTTGTATGTTTTACTGTGCGCCTGTAAAAGTGATGTTACACTCTGACTACATTGTTCACAGCTGTGAACTAGGAATCATAAATGCTTACAGGGGCCTTCCCCATGATGTTCCCATGTCGTTTGTGCACTATTCTCACAGATTTCTGACGTTTTGATATCATAGAAAGACCTCCGTGGGGGGGTTGTGGCAAAAAAGCTTGGGTTTCCCAAAGACTTAGATCGGTATCGTTGCTCAGGTCGAGTACCCGAGTATTCCAATTTGCTCGACTCGAGCAATGAGCACCCGAGCATTTCAGTGCTCGCTCATCACTACTTATGAGTGCTTATAATCTACAATGAGGTCGGTGAGATACAAAGTACAGGTGTGTATTTACAATGATGGTCCAGCCATCTTGAGGGAGTGGGGGATAAATAGAGATAGTGAATGGGCTACACAAACAAACACTCATAAAATGGCTTTGATAAGGGAACGTGATTGACTGCTCTGAACAAATGTGTTTTGAGGGAGTGCTTAAAACTTTGCAAGTTGTGCCTGGTCCTAATTTCTTGGGGTAGTGCATTCCAGAGGATTGGCGCAATGCGGGAGAAGTCTTGGAGTCAGGAGTGTGAGGTATGGATTAGTGCAGAGGTTAGTCGAAAGTCGTTTGCAGAGCGCAGCGATTGGCTAGGCCGATAGACAGAAATGAAGGAGGAAAGATCATCAGCACAAATGTCTGGGATAGGGGCTTGTGCTTTCGGCCTGATGAGGGAGTGAAATGTGTCAAAAAGTTTTTAGGGGTTGTTGGATAATGAGAATAGGGTGGTGAAGTAGGTCTTTTTGGCGAGGTGTAGGGCAGTGTTATAGATTCTTAACATAAATTAGAAGTGGATGAAGTCTTCTGGTGTGCGAGTTTTCCTCCATAAGCGTTCAGCACTCCTAGAGCATCGTTGGAGAAATCGCGTTTGCGATGTGAGCTAGGGCTGTTTTTACTCTGTGCTTGGAGGTTCTGAGGGTGAGGGGAGCTATTTGGTAAAGGGTGCTTCTGAGAGTGTCATTGTAGTGATGTACAGCCAGATCAGGACAGAAAAAAGAGGAGATTGGGGACAGCGACGAGTGTAGGGAGTCTGAAAGTGCATGACAGTTAATGATTTGTGGATTTCTGAATTTGTGGTAGGTAGGAGTGTACTGGTTTGATGAGGATTTGTGAGCGTGAAGGAGAGAATGTTGTGGTCAGAGAGGGGAAGCGGTGAGCGATCAAGGTAGGAGATTGAACAGAGTCAGACAAAGATCACGTCAAGGGTGTTACTGTATTTGTGTGTTTGAGAGGTTGAGAGCTGTGAGAGGCAGAGAGAAGTGGTTAGTGGTAGCCTAAGGGTACCGTTACACCTAGCGATGCACCAGCGATCCCGACTAGCGATATGACGCGGTCAGGACCGCTGGTGCATCGCTAGGGACGGGGATCACTACTTACCTGTCAGACGAGGCAATCCTGCATCCTCCCACCCGGCTCCACGCGTCGCTCGTTGGCGCCACAGGAAGCGCAGCAGGAAGTGACCGACGAGGAATGGTCCAGGAGTATCTCGCGTGATCAGCGATAACCAGCGGGGGAGCCGGTCGGAGGTAAGTATCACATGCAGCGATATCGCTAGCAATATCGCTGCAACGTCACAAAATCGGTGACTTTACAGCGATATTGCTAGCGATATCGCAGTGTGTAACGGGGGCTTAACTTCCACATCTGCATCCCATATTCTGTTAAAGGGGATGTTGAAGTCTCCCAGGATGAGGAGTTCTGAGAACATGAAGTGCGGCATCCAGGCATTCTAGTCTCATACTGCAAAATTGAGGTGGTAAATACTTGCCACATAGGTTGTGTATTCTGACTTCTGTAACATCATTTGGGTTATAACTCAGACCTATTTGCTTCATATTTATAATCTTCAGAAGCCTTCAGAATATAATGTAAAAATGAAAGTAGTTGGTGTAGTTGGTGGTAACTCAATTGTTAAAATAATTGTAATCTTTACTATTTCTCCATCGCGTCTGCGGCTAACCACCTCCATTGATCTTGTTTAGTTTCTTTGACAAGGAAAGAACAGCTCCATCAAAGCCACATGCTTTTCCTACTAATTCATCATACTGGTAAAGTAGAGCTGACCTCAAGGATCTAGATTCCATCTGTGGATTGTAGTCAACATGGTACTGGTACAAGACCCCCTGCGGTCTAGCAATCAATTTGACATAGTTTGTGCACAGCTGAATAGACTTGCCAGAAAAAACAGATTTGGATTCTATGACATGTTGGATGGATTGTCTTGTGGAAACACCCATATCATGGAGGTCACATTTATGGCCACCACGCTTTCCAACTTCCACATCTTGAAATCCAGTGGAAATGTCAAAATCTCTAGCTTCTAGCAACTGCAGGGGCTCCTTTTTGATGTCCTCATCCAACAAGTTCAGTATTAGTAGGTCATGACTTGTCAGAATGCGGCACAAGAACACCAGGCTTGGGTGGTTGCGAGTCCTGGCCCCATGCTCTTCCACGTGCTCTTACTCTAGCTCTTCCAGTCATGATTTAATCTAGAAGCTTTCATCTTCACAATCCACTGACAGAGTACAACACCACCCAAGCATTCACCCACTGCTCTTCAGACTTTCTATCTGCACAGTAACTGCTTCTAAGCAGAAGATAATGGTGGTAGTAGTTGGTGCATTTGAACCCCAGTCATGAAGCAGCCATAAGAATTTGAAACAGAAGTCTTTTTTACTGAAGGTAATGGGGCAAATTATTATTTACAAACAGCAGTAAACTGAGGTACAGGATTACACTCACAGTTGATTTTGCTGTATACCTGCAGACAGGCAGATCTTAGTAATCTCTGATTTTATTAAGTCTGATTATCTCTTCTTCAGCACTGTGCTCTGTTTCTGCCCTCAGGTAATCTTCCTCCTAGAGGTGCAATGGTAGTCTTCCTCATATGAAGACTATTAACTCCCCTTTTCGTGCTAGTCCCCTTTTAAGCAAAGCCGGCAGGGAGATAGTACTTCAGCTTCAAAATGGCTTCCTTTTCTCAAGATGTCCAACCACCAACTGCTACTTCAAATTTAAAACTCTCCCCCAGGACTTGGCTGCTCCCCCTTCTATGTGATCGTAGAGCTGCAGCCATTGGCTGGCTGACTGCTATGAGGTGTTTTTCCAGAACCTTCTGCATGTTAAAACAGAGCTGGATTACATGATGAAGCCAAGGAGGAGAAGATTAACCCTTTTTGTGCTGTCTGTCAACAGGTCTTACAATGTATTTAAAATGCACAGTACACATAAAAATTCACAACATTTATATAAAAACACACTATATGTACGGTATCCCATAGAAGTGGCCACTTTGTCGGATACCACAGTAGCACACAGCAAAAACAGTTGAATGGAGGTCTCAAATGCCACAATTTGTAGCCAAAAGATAGATGAGGCATGTGACGGAGATACCACACTGTAAAATATGTGGCCTATATTTTTACTTTTTTTTTTACAGCAAAATAGCTAACTAGGGTAGCACACAGCAAAAACAGTACAATATAGGCCTGAAATGCCCACATTTTTAGCCCACAGATAGATGACTCATGTGACAGAGATACCACACTGCAAAATATGTTGTCTGAATTTTAATTAGTGTCAAGAACTAGGGTAACACATAGCAAAAACAGTTGAATGGAGGCCTCAAATGCCACAATTTGTAGCCCACAGATAGATGAAGCGTGTGACGGAGATACCACACTTTCAGATATCTGTCCTGTATTTTTTTTTCTTTTGGCCAGTAAAATTGTGTCAATAAGTAGGCTAAGACACAACAAAAACAATTCTATGGAGGCCTGAAATGGCACAATTTTTACCGCAATGATAAGTGATCCGTGTAGCGTACAAAACCCACTGTAAAATATCTGCCCTGTAGCTAAATATTTTTTTTGGCAGCTAAATATTTTTTGGCAGCAAAATGGTGTCAAGAAATTGTATAAAACACTCCAAAAAATTTTACATTACCACAAAAATGGCAGAATTTTCTGCTCATTCAGATTTGATCGCTGGGACAGGCAAACCCGTTTAAAATAGCTGGATTTTCACACTGTACTATGAAAATGATCTTGCTGTATTCTGCAGTGTCAACAAGCAAGCAGAGAAAAAAAATGTGTGCTCTGGATTGCTTTTCAATAAAATAATCAGGATTAAGATGCAAAAAAAAATTATTCCTGGCCACTGTTACCTGGGGCTATGTATATACAGTCAATATATGTAATAAGCAGCAACAGACAGTAATGGAATGTCACATACAATGTTTGCCTGACTAGCACTGATATCTATATTCCCACATACAGTGCCTGCCTACCTAGCAATGCAATCTATATACCCCGTAATTAGTCATTAGAAGTACTGATGATTTAGCTGGATTTGTGATTTCAATTATATACAGTAGATGAAGAGAAAAGCAGGGGTATATCCGCGCTAGACCACAAGGAACCAACCGAAGATGCAAGCAAACCTTTATTCACACTCAAGCCAACGCGTTTCATGGCCACCTGGCCACTTCATCAGGGCAACAACCCTTCACAACCACACCAGGTGAGTGGATTACCTTTGTTAAACACGCTGGTGTCCCTCATTTACCGCCTTAGTGCGCTCCCCCTCTCTCTATTTTTTGCAGTTGTATTCAATTATGGTATACCCACAGTAACTGTATACCCCACCTATTCTGTCCCTATCACTGCAGCAACTCTCCCTGCACTGGTGATTCCGTAGCTGACTGGGACAAGCAGGGCAGAACCAGTTCTGATATAGACCTGATGACACTGTGCGGCCAGCCAACATGGCTGCAGCATTACAGTGCATGGCAAACAATACCTGCATGGTGATTGGTGCTCTAAAGAGCACCAAACGTGCAGGGCAGGGACCTTAGCTCCCACCGAATAATACTGGGAATGCTAGGTGCTCACCGAGCACCGCAAATACAGCAATTCTCGGGCGAGTACCGAGCATTACCGAGTATGCTCGCTCATCACTATTAGTAACCATTCAAATCCATTTGTGTCAACTTCTTTGGATGATATCAGGCCAAAATCACTAGGGTATGTAAACTTTTGATCAGGGTCATTTCCATGCTTTGGGTCAACATTATGATTTAAAAAAAATGAAAACAGAGTAGTTTGACAATAAATGGCATCACCCAGCCACTAACCATGAGTGGAGAAAAAGTTCTTGTGTCATCATTCTTACTCCATGAAAAAAAAAAGCAAGAAAGCAAAAATTCTGCCAGGGTATGTAAACTTTTGAGCAATATGTGTGTGTGTGTGTGTGTGTATATATATATATATATATATATATTATATATAAAAATCTATACAGCTCTGGCAAAAATTAAGAGCCCACTTTCAAATGTTCAGTTTGTCTGATCTCAAAAAATGCAAGGAAAGCAAGTTTATAATAATTTAGAAACAACAATACTAATGTTTTAATTCAGGAAGAGTTCTGAAATCAATATTTTGTGGAATAACCATGATTTATAAAAAAAAACGCTCTCATGCGTCTTAGCATGCTTGCCACCAGTCTTTCACACTACTTCTGGCTCAAAAATGTAAGCAGTTCTTCTTTGTTTGATGGCTTGTGACTATCCATCATCCTCTTGATTACATTCCAGAGGTTTTTAATGGGGTTTAGGTCTGGAGAATGGGCTGCCCATGACAGGGTTTTGATGTGGTAGTCTCTTAAATTTATAAGTATATATAATTATTATGTTTATTTATTATATATACATATATACAGTATATATATATATTATATATTTTATATATTATAGTATATATATATATATATATTATATATATATCATACACACATATATATAATATGAAATTGCAGTGAACTCATTGAGCTCAGCACTGCTGTGCTCTCATGGAGGTCACCGCAGTTAATTGGCCCGGCTCATAGTGAGTGAGCTGGAAACGCAGCCTTAGTGACCTGTGGTAACCTTGATGACGTCACTGAGGCTACACTCGCAACAGCTCTTTGTGTGCTGGTTTTCAGCCTGGATGGTCCATCTTGGCACCTTTCAGGTTGAAAACCATTTATCGCAGACATGGATTACGGCTTGGGACAGTAGTACTCCCATCAGCCGACGCCTGTGGCTGGAGGGAAACTTTTTATTGCTGGTCACAGCAGCTGGCTCACGCTGTCAACTGACAGCATGGGAACCGCAGCTCGGACAGGCGGTATTATTCTTACCACCGATCAGAGCCAATGTATGTCGCACGGTCATGCGGATGACAGTGTAGCAAACAGTGGATGTTTGGTTCTCTCATTCATGTGAATGGTGTCCAGGTTGAACCATGGTACTGTTCTAGTACCCAAACCAAACTTTTTTTTTTACTGTTCGGCCAAACCCATTGGACCCGAACATCCGGGGGTTCGCCCATCACTACTTGTGAGAATTTCATGTAAAAATCTCCTTTGCAAATATATTTACTTAGAAAACTGGCAACATGTTCAATACTTATTTCACCCGCTGCATATGGTTTCATTAACCATATTAGAGTGGATTTAGAAAACAAATTGGCAGTCATTCAGTGGGATGCATTAATAAAGGCATGGATGATGCTTGTGACATAATGCAAGTATATGCCGCTATACATAGTCATTCGTGCAGCCACACTTAGATACTGTGTATAACTTTGGTCTTTGGTGTATGAAAAGGACATGGCTGAACTGGAGCAGGTGCAGAGAAGAGCAACAAAGGGAAAGAGGGCCTGCAGGTCCAAGACTGATTATAAAACTTGGGGTGAGTCACTTTGGAAAAATGAAGGTTTAGGGGCGATCTTATTACATTGTGCAAACTTATGATAATTTTTTTTTTCTTCTAACAAACTGTGACAGGATATGTGGGTTTTCTGATGATGACAAAACCCCTTAAAGAAGTTGCATAGAAGTTAAGAAAAATGTTGCTTTTAAATATGTATAATTTATTTATAAATAATAATGTTTTTTTTTATTAGGAGTAATTAGATATAAAGAGGAAGATGTTAAAAGAACAAATAAATAAATGATATTAAGAACAATTTTTCAGAATTTTGATAACTTGTTGTACTTAGCATAAATGTGTAATGGATTTAGGCAAATAATTGAATATAGATAAATACAGCAGCAATGCAGGTTATAGACAAAAGATATGCTTCACTCACTAACCAAAGAGAAGGGATCCTGATGGAGATGAAAAGGAGGTAATTATCTATCTATTATCTATCATCTATCTATTTTCAATTATCTATTGTCTATCTATAATCTCTCTATCTATCTATCAAACGCTCTATATACTGTATATTTATGTTTCTATGTTCATATTGTTTAACTATTCTTACAATTAAGACCAGAAATATGCCCTACATGATAAACACGGAGGATCATTATATAAACAAAAAACCTATTAAAAAAAGAAGTCCTCCAAGCATAGATTGCACGATGAGTAAATAATTTTTATTAGGACATACAATTAAAATATTTCTTTAAAAAAAAAAAAAGGATTGAAGATGTAAACAGACCATACAGGAATTGGTATCAAGCAAACACTGGACAAATGGTTAGGTTGTATCCAAAAAATGTGCAAAGCTTATATTACATCTAAGATTATACAAAAATTATGACCCTCTGCAAAATTAATTCTAATTCAAAATAGACAAATGTGTGGGATAGAGACTAGAAAGCAATGTTATTCTAATAGATAAGGTGCAGAGTTCAAGCAATTAGAGAACAAAGAGGGATACTGATAAATAGACTGGACACTTCTGGGATTTGTCTCTGGTAAAGCCCCCGTTACACACTGCGATATCGCTAGCAATATCGCTGTAAAGTCACCGATTTTGTGACGTTGCAGCGATATTGCTAGCGATATCGCTGCATGTGATACTTACCTCCGACCGGCTCCCCCGCTGGTTATCGCTGATCGCGCGAGAAGCTCCTGGATCATTTCTCGTCGGTCACTTTCTGCGGCGCTTCCTGCTGTGACGATGAGCGACGCGTGGAGCCGGGCGGGAGGACGCAGGATCGCCTCGTCTGACAGGTAAGTAGCGATCCCCGTCCCCAGCGATGTCGCTGGTGAGATCTGCCTGTGTGGCAGCTCACTAGCGACCACTTAGCGACGCACCAGCGATCCTGACCGCGTCATATCGCTGGTCGGGATCGCTGGTGAGTCGCTAGGTGTAACGGTACCCTTACTCCTAATGAGGATGGTAAAGCATATGTAATGAATTGGGTGGCATAGATTACATAACTCATAGGAGAATCCAGAAATAAAAAGTGCACACCATAGTTCAAGGTCAAAGATGGACACCATGTAAACATATGAGCCAGGAAAAGTATAGATACCCAGGGTCCAGAAGGTTCCAGTGATGCCCATTAAGGGGAATTAATTTCAAATGATTTACTCATTGTACAATCTCTGCTTGGAGGACTTCTTTTCTACATAGGTTTTTTAATTCTTACAATTTTTTATTACATCTCTGCTAATTATAAAATTAAAAACTAACAAACTATTGGAACAGTAATGTACATACAGTAGAATGTCAGGGCTCTGTTCTTGGTCAACCTGGAAGCTCTAAATGAGGATACTATGGACAGGCTATGAACAAGTTACTCAAACTATCACCTTTTAACTTCTGTACATACAGTATATGTTGATTTATTTAGAGACCTTAGATTGAGTTCTTGGAGCAGCTGCTAGTTGCAGGAGCAGGTTGACAGGAATGGCAAGGTGGCTGGGTCAGAGCCAATAAGGACAACAAGGGACATAGCAAAAAGTCAGTACAATCATCAGTGAGAATCAAACAGGCGGAATGGGAGCTAAAAAATAAGAGATAACGAGACTTTGTCGAAACTGTAACTGTATCAACTCACAGAAATAGTCTAGAATTTTGGACAGCACACACACACACACATATGGCTTGACTGGATGGCACTACAGATCTGAGCCACACTAGCTTCTGAGGCTGTATTATTATACATTATTATAGCACCATTTATTCCATGGCACTTTACATATGAACAGAGCCTGCTTCGCCCAAAGCTTCTTATCCTGACAGTTCCTCCATCACCAGCACCTTACACAAAAAAAAATACAGTAGTGCCTGGTTACTGCATCCACATTAATTAAATGAGGCAAATGTTACGCACATTTCAATTACACACACATATAAAGCTATAGCACCACTCATATGACCTGCATGCAATACAGACCATTAAGGGCTCATATTGATATCTGATAAACTCTTAAAAATAAAAACTGACACACAAACCACAGACTGATGAAAATCTAATTACAAAACAATGATAATAACTGATACTTGTTTGTGGACAAGAAAAATCCCTGATATGTGAATGAGCCTTTACACATCAAATACATAGACTCTGTACACATAATAGATAAAGTTTTCTGTTTGAGGTTCATTTAGGAGGACTTTCAAAGTCAATTTCTAAGAGAAAAGTGCTAAGTATTTCAAAGCCCTCACTATCATCTCCTGGAAGCTCCTGATCTGTCCATATATTAACATTCTTGGTGGAAACGCGTTTCGGGTGTGTTGGGCTCCTGGATACTTTCAAGGTAATTATGTGTTTGGCTTACGAAATGCTTTTTTTTATGCTGTTATATATACAGGCTTGTGCATATTGAATAGATTGTTCCTGCATGGATTTGGCATTGTGTGTATACACTCACTGGCCACTTTATTAGGTACACCATGCTAGTAACGGGTTGGACCCCCTTTTGCCTTCAGAACTGCCTCAATTCTTCGTGGCAGAGATTCAACAAGGTGCTGGAAGCATTCCTCAGAGATTTTGGACCATATTGACATGATGGCATCACACAGTTGGCGCAGATTTGTCGGCTGCACATCCCTGATGCGAATCTCCCGTTCCACCACATCCCAAAGATGCTCTATTGGATTGAGATCTGGTGACTGAGGAGGCCATTTGAGTACAGTGAACTCATTGTCATGTTCAAGAAACCAATCTGAGATGATTCGAGCTTTATGACATGGCGCATTATCCTGCTGAAAGTAGCCATCAGATGTTGGGTACATTGTGGTCATAAAGGGATGGACATGGTCAGCAACAATACTCAGGTAGGCTGTGGCGTTGCAACGATGCTCAATTGGTACCAAGGGGCCCAAAGAGTGCCAAGAAAAAATTCCCCACACCATGACACCACCACCACCAGCCTGAACCGTTGATACAAGGCAGGATGGATCCATGCTTTCATGTTGTTTACGCCAAATTCTGACCCTACCATCCGAATGTCGCAGCAGAAATCGAGACTCATCAGACCAGGCAACGTTTTTCCAATCTTCTACTGTCCAATTTCGATGAGCTTGTGCAAATTGTAGCCTCAGTTTCCTGTTCTTAGCTGAGAGGAGTGGTACCCGGTGTGGTCTTCTGCTGCTGTAGCCCATCTGCCTCAAAGTTCGACGCACTGTGCGTTCAGAGATGCTCTTCTGCCTACCTTGGTTGTAACGGGTGGCAATTTGAGTCACTGTTGCCTTTCTATCAGCTCGAACCAGTATGCCCATTCTCCTCTGACCTCTGGCATCAACAAGGCATTTCCGGCCACAGAACTGCCGCTCACTGGATTTTTTTTCTTTTTCGGACCATTCTCTGTAAACCCTAGAGATGGTTGTGCGTGAAAATCCCAGTAGATCAGCAGTTTCTGAAATACTCAGACCAGCCCTTCTGGCACCAACAATCATGCCATGTTCAAAGGCACTCAAATCACCTTTCTTCCCCATACTGATGCTCGGTTTGAACTGCAGGAGATTGTCTTGACCATGTCTACATGCCTAAATGCACTGAGTTGCCGCCATGTGATTGGCTGATTAGAAATTAAGTCTTAACACACAGTTGGACAGGTGTACCTAATAAAGTGGCCAGTGAGTGTATATATATATATATATATATATATATATATATATACTTTTGGCCACACTTATTAATAGTAATCTGTTATTATAGTGTTTGTTCCTTAATATTTACCCTATATAGAGATACATATACGCTTATATCAAAATGTGGTCACCAGATCCTTCCAGCTGCTGCACAATTATATATTATATTATATGCACTTCATTTAGATGTGCATAAATATATCTGTGTATTAATTTTGTATGTATTTATGCACACCATAACTCTTTGGGTCATTGAAGCAACAATTTTACCATTACTAGTATCCAGGTATATCCACCATTTGTTTTTCTATGGTTTCTCACTTTTTAAATGTACTCGTAAATGTTTTTAAATATTTTTGAAGGTCAATAAAATAAAATAATGCTTTTATACATTGGAGGCCAAATGGACACTTTTTTAGCCATGATAAACAACATTTTTGCAAATAACCTTTCACATACTGTACATCATATCAAAAACAGGAGCTTGCGAGTTACAGGAGGTTTAAATAGTGATTTTTAATCAACAAATTTATTTTGGATAAACAGTTTATAAAGTGTATGAAAAAGACAAACAAATGAATAACAGTTATGAGTACATCAAAAACACAAGTAATCAAGTGAAATCCTCACAGAATGTGAGCAGCATAGAAACCTTTTATTGTATATTTTCTCAGACCAAGTGGACATAAATAGTACATGGCTGGAAAGGGAAGATCTTACCTATGTGGAAAGAGAGACTCAGGCTGTTAAGAAAAGGGGATGGCAAGACCCGCTGACGCGCGATTCACGTATTAGAATGTAACTTTTTTTCTTGAGATGTACGCATAGCTGTCAGTCGTTTGTCTTCATACACTTTTTATAAATTGTTTATCGTGAAGAAATTAAAAATCACTTTTTAAACCTTCTATACTCCGCATGCTCCTGTTTTTTAAATTTTTTTTATTTATTTTTTTTTTTCACCTGAGCTTTATTGCACCAACATTTGGTGTAGGTACGCACATGTAACATGCAACTGGGTTGTTTGGTTCTAATATTGTACATCATGTAGGTAAGTCACAGACATCTTCCTTTAAGCCTTATTTCCATTTATCAGGTAGTCCAATGTTTCTCCTTCCACTATGAAATGGAAATGTCAAGGGGTTAACTGAATTAGGAATTGATACCATAGAATTTCAATAGTCATTTGGTATGTCAGATGTTTTATTGGATGTTTTTTATAGCTAGATGAGAAAATGCTGCACTGAAGCATGTTCTCATCTAGCGATGAATACTGGACCAGTGTGAAAAATCACACCGTAACGGTAACCATAGCCAGATCTACTCTCTGCATATTGGGTGTGTCCAGTCATAGATATGACTAAAGATGAATAAACCAGAAAAGAATAGAATATGCTTATTTCTAAGGAAGAACTGACCAGTGGAAGTTCGGGTTCTGGTACCCGACCTGAACTTTAATTCAAAGTTCGGTTTGGGTACCGTAACTGTACCCGAACTCGAGCCATAACCCAAACACCCTTTGAAAACAATGGGGGACCTGAACTTTGGGACTGGAAAATTTTTTCTCTCTCTGTCTGGACCGGACTTCCTACAGCTCCGAACATTAAAATGGAATTCCAATAAAACTCACTATCCCCCATCTTTTTCATTTGGGTTCGCTCACCTCTACTTATTATTATGTAAGTGTTAGTAATTATGCTTGTATAAAGCATTTCATTTTTTATTCTTGTTGCTAGAGTTTTATCTAATTTTTAGCTATACTAAGTCTTTGCCTACGCCTCAGAACAACTAATAATAATCTAATGTTTATTTTTACTCTTCATTATTATTATTATTTTTATTACTTTATCTTTTCGGTAAAACTTCAGAATGGACACTGCTGATTTTATCTTGACCATTTCTAATATAACTCTGGATTACATCAATCAGTAAGTCTACATTCCTATTTTTTTGTTTCTGTAGTGAAAAATAGGGTTATACTCTATTCATATCTATATCTGTCCCTGACTATATAACACTTTATAGGAAAACAGCTTTAAGCCCTAAGTTTTATGGTCAAGACAATGGAAATTCTTTTCAACTCATCAAAATTCATTGCAAGTCAGTTGTCTCTGTCTATTAGTTGCCATTGGTGTTTGTGGTGTCA
This sequence comes from Dendrobates tinctorius, assembly GCF_039654945.1. Classification (NCBI taxonomy): domain Eukaryota; kingdom Metazoa; phylum Chordata; class Amphibia; order Anura; family Dendrobatidae; genus Dendrobates; species Dendrobates tinctorius. The sequence goes on along the minus strand of NW_027361696.1, from coordinate 42,836,931 downwards.
TACAGTGTAGGCCATGTATATGGATACACCTAAAAAAAATGGGAATGGTTGGTGACTTCCTGTTTGTGATGCATTAGTATATGGGAGGGGGGAACTTTTTAAGATGGGTGGTGACCATGGTGGCCATTTTGAATGGGAAGAGGCTAATGTGACACATCAAAATTATTGAGAATTTCACAAGAAAAACAATGCTGTGCTTGGTTTTAACGTAACTTTATTCTGTCATTAGTTATTTACAAGTTTCTCTTTGTTAACCTCTGCGACATGTCAATGGCTGTAAACACGTGAGGAGTGGATAGAAATTGTGTTGATGTCTGGTGAACGCAGTACCCGGGTCATTGCAGCAGATTTCAATGCAAGACACCCTACACAAGAAAACTGTCACCATTCCGATCTTATTTATGTGTATCCATATAAATGGCCCACCCAAAAAAGTCTGCCTCATCACTGAACATGATGTTCTGTGTAAACTGAGGGCCCTGTTCCAATTTTTGTTTTGCCCATTCTGCAAATTCAGCATGCCGATCTGGCATCAGTCGAACATCCCTTGCGCAGATATTAGCTACTCACAAATAGCACCTCTACAAAATCCAGCTGCTGCATCATCTCGAGCATGACCCAGATCAGCGCGTTGAATTTGCAGAATGGGCAAAACAAAAATTGGAACAGGACCCTTAGATTACACAGAACATTATGTTCAGTGATCAGGCAAACTTTTTTGGGTGGGCCATTTTTATGAAGGCACCTAAATAAAATGTAAATGATGACCGTTTTCTTGTGTAGGGTGTCTTGCATTAAAATCTGCTGCAATGACCCGGGTACTGCGTTCACCAGACATCAACACAATTTCTATCCGCTCCTCACGTGTTAACCTCTGTGACATGCCAATGGCTGTAAACAAAGAGAAACTTGTAAATAACTCATGAAGGAATAAAGTTACGCTAAAACCAAGGACACCATTTTTTTCTTGTGAAATTATAAATAAGTTTTATGTGTCAAATGACCTTCTTCCCATTGGAAAAAATAAAGTTGGATCCAAAATGGCCACAATGGTCACCACCCATCTTGAAAAGTTTTCACCCTCCCATAGACTAATGTGCCACAAACAGGAAGTTGATATCACCAAAAATTCCCATTTTATTTAAGTTTATCCATATACATGGCCCACCCTGTAGATTATCCACTGCATTGAGGTTTCTGCCTATATAAATTACATAAGTGAAACGAATCTTCAATAGATATTATTTCACTTTTTTACCTTAATTTTGTTGAGTCATGTAGATGTTTTAGAAAAAGGTCCTTCAAGGAGCAGTTGAGATGGAAAAAAGCACACAACTAAAATGATCTGTCTTGCCTGAACATGCATTTATGTTGCCTGATTGAGAAGGACTGATTCAAATTTATATGTTGAGGTTCAAAGAGGGCACATTCGCGTTCTTGACTTTAGTTTATTACTGAAGAACAATGTCAATTGATTGACATGATTGGATTAATCCACTGCAAATACGCTTTGAGCTGAATTTCTTGAAACAGTTTGAGATTTGGTTCATGCAAAGTGACCCCAACAAAAAAATGACTGGTACCATTTCACACACTGCTAAACAGTCACAAAGAGAGCTCATTTGGACAGGCTTGACCTGCACCAAAAGCAACCTGTAGCAATTTGGTGTGCTCGGCGCAGCGTCAAAAGGACGCATGCACCGCCAAACGCATACCTACGCACGTCCTGCATCCCCAGTGCTAAAGATAAGGGACGCAGGATGCATGCAGCGTCATGCGACCGTAGGCGGCGCTACCTGCGGAGGCGCGGCATGGAGCGTGGCTTAGCGGCGGCTGTGCGCAGGCCGCCGCTGCGGCCTTAAACGCAAATGTGAAACTACCCTTAGCGTGCGACAGCTGCCAAATATAAAAACCGCCATAAATAGTAAATCAAACCCCCTGTTATCACCCCCTTAGTGAGGGAAAAATAATAAAATTAAAAGAAAATGTATTTATTTCCATTTTCCCACTAGGGTTATGGTTAGGGCTAGGGTTAGGGCTGAGATTAGGGTTAGGGGTGTGTTGGGGTTAGGGTTGGAGTTAGAATTGGGGGTTTCCACTGTTTGGGCACATCAGGTGCTCTCCAAATGCAACATGGCGTCTGATCTCAATTCCAGCCAATTCTGAGTTGAAAAAGTCAAATGGTGGGGGAAGGACCAAGCTCTGCCATGCGCCCAGTGTTTTACCCCCACATATGGGGTATCAGCCTACTCAGGACAAATTGCAAAACAACTCTTGTGGTCCAATTTCTCCTGTTACCCTTAGGAAAATAAAAAATTGGGGGCAAAAATATCATTTTAGTGGAAAAAATACGATTTTTTTATTTTCACGCCCGGGCGTTATAAACTTCTGTGAAGCACTGGAGGGGTCAAAGTGCTCACCACACATCTAGATATGTTCCGTGGGGGGTCTAGTTTCCAAAATGGTGTCACTTGTGGGGTTTTCCACTGTTTTGGTACATCAGGGGCTCTCCAAACGCGATATGGTGTCCGATCTCAATTCCAGCCAAAAACGTCAAAGGGCGCTGCTTCCCTTCCGAGCTCTGCCATGCACCCAAATAGAGGTCTACTCCCACATATGGGGTAACATCGTACTCAGGACAAATTGCACAATAACTTTTAGGGTCCTGTTATCCTTGGAAAAATAAGAATTGAGGGTGAAAAGATCATTTTTGTGGAAAAAATATGATTTTTTAATTGTACGGCTGTATGTTATAAACTTCTGTGAAGCCCTTGGGGGTTCAAAGTTCTCACCACACATCTAGATAAGTTCCTTGGGGGGTCTAGTTTCCAAAATGGTGTCATCTGTGGGGGGGTTTCCACTGTTTTGGTACATCAGGGGTTTTCCAATCGCGACATGGTGTCCAATCTCAATGCCAGCCAAAAACGTCAAATGGCGCTGCTTCCCTTCCGAGCTCTGCCATGCACCCAAATAGTGGTTTACCCCCACATGTGGGGTGTCAGCGTACTCAGGACAAATTGCTCAATAACTTTTAGGGTCCTGTTACCCTTGGGAAAATAAAAATTGGGGGTGAAAGGATCATTTTTGTGGAAAAAATATGATTTTTTAAATTGTACCGCTGTACGTTATAAATTTCTGTGAAGCCCTTGTGGGTTCAAAGTTCTCACCACATATCTAGATAAGTTCCTTGGGGGGTCTAGTTTCCAAAATGGGGTCACTTGTGGGGTGTTTCCACTGTTTAGGTACATCAGGGGCTCTCCAAACATGACATGGCGTCCGATCTGAATTCCAGCCAATTTTGCATTGAAAAAGTCAAACGGCGCTCCTTCCCTTCTGAGCTCAGCCATGCGCCGAAACAGTGCTTTCCCCTCACATATCAGGTATCAGGGTACTCAGGACAAATTGCACAATACATTTTGTTGTCCAATTTCTCCTGTTACCCTTGGAAAAATAAAAAAAATTGAACCTGAAGTATTTTTTTGTGAAAAAAGTTAAATGTTCATTTTTTTTAAATATTCAAAAAATTCCTGTGACGCACCTAAAGGGTTAATAAACTTCTTGAATGTGGTTTTGAGCACCTTAAGGGGTGCAGTTTTTGGAATGGTGTCACTTTTGGGTATTTTCTATCATATAGACCCCTCAAAGTGGCTTCAAATGTGATGTGGTCCGTAAAAATAAAATGGTGTTGCAAAAATGAGAAATCGCTGGTCAATTTTTAACCCTTATAACTTCCTAACAAAAAAAATTTTGGTTCCAAATTGTGCTGATGTAAAGTAAACATGTGGGAAATGTTACTTATCAAGTTTTTTGTGTGCCGTATCTCTGTGATTTAAGGGCATAAAAATTCAAAGTTGGAAAATTGCAAAATTTTCAAAATTTTTGCCAAATTTCCATTTTTTTCACAAATAAACGCAAGTTATTTGAATGAAATTTTACCACTAACATGAAGTACAATATGTCACGAGAAAGCATTGTCAGAATCACCGGAATCCGTGGAAGCATTTCAGAGTTATTACCTCATAAAGGCACAGTGGTCAGAATTGTAAAAATTGGCCCGGTCATGAACGTGCAAACCACCCTTGGGGCTTAAGGGGTTAATGAAGGAAAGTATAAAAAACCTTGCTGTGGTGTTCACAATCCTCTTATAATAGGACAAGCTGGATGGCAAAACAAGTGCTAGTAATATCCCAAAAGTAATAGGAAAGAAAAAATATCTTTTAACCATGCCAAAGGAGTCTAAAAGAAGAGTCTTGAGTTAGGAAAAGAAGGGTTCAATTCTGGCTTTACTAGCAGAGGGATACAGTGAACATCATGTTGCATCCAACCCCTTACTTACCACTGACCGTATAGTACGTCAGCGGTAAGTATCCCCTGCTTTGAGGTGGGTTCCGGCGGTAAGTCCACCTCAAAGCTGTGGCATGTCAGCTGTTATAAACAGCTGTTATAAACAGCTGACATGTGCTCGCAATAGGCGCGAGAGGAATAGCGATCTGCCCGTGCCTATTAACTAGTTAAATCCCGCTGTCAAACACTGACAGCCGGCATTTAACTAATACTTCAGGCGCCCGGCTGGAAAATAGCGCATCGCCGACCCTCGTCACATGATCGGGGGTCAGCGACGCATTGCCTTGACAACCAGAGGTCTTATAGAGACCTCTATGGTTGTTGCCGGCACATTGCTATGAGCGCCACCCGGTGGTCGGCGCTCTTGGCAATGCAGTAAATCTGCTACATATAGATGACCTGAGCATCGCCTATATGTAGCAGAGCCGATCAAGAAAGGCAGGCTTCTATTGAAGCGTGCCAAAAATATAAAAAGTGTTTAAAAATTAAAAAAATAAAAAAAACATAAGTTTAAATCATCCCCCTCTTTCACCCAAAATAAAACAATTTAAAAAAAATCAAACCTACACATATTTGGTATTGCCGCATTCAGAATCACCCCATCTATCATTAAAAGAAAAGATTAACCTGATCGCTAAATGGCATAGCGATAAAGAAAATCAAAATGCCAGAATTCCTTTTTTTTTGGTCACCCCAATATTGCATTAAAATGGAATAACGGGCGATCAAAAGAACGAATCTGCAAAAAAGTGGTATTATTAAAAACATCAGCTCGGCATTAGTGTTGAGCGATACCGTCCGATACTTAAAAGTATCGGATCGGATGGTATCGGCCGATCTAAAAAAAATATTGGGTATCGCCGATTCCGATACCGATACCGGAAGTCCCATTCAAGTCTATGAGACTTCCGGTATCGGAATAAGAAAAACCCTATTTTTGCCTTGTACAGCCTCTCTGGGGTCTGTACGGGCCTTTCGGGGGGGCTGTGCCGGCCTGCTGGGGGGTCTGTGCAGGCTCCGGTGGTCTGTGCCGGCCTGCCGGGGGGCTGTGCCGGCCTGCCGGGGGGTCTGTGCAGGCTCCGGTGGTCTGTGCCGGCCTGCCGGGGGGCTGTGCCGGCCTGCCGGGGGGTCTGTGCAGGCTCCGGTGGTCTGTGCCGGCCTGCCGGTGGTCTGTGCAGGCTCCGGTGGTCTGTGCCGGCCTGCCGGTGGTCTGTGCAGGCTCCGGGGGGCTGTGCCGGCCTGCCGGGGGGTCTGTGCAGGCTCCGGTAGTCTGTGCAGGCATCGTCCGATGGGACTACAAGTCCCATCGGGCGATGCCTGCTACCATGACAGTGATTGACACATTAGCCAATGATGGGACAGTAGTAGTCCCATCATCCGGCTAACGTGTTGAATGTAAAAAAAAACAAACATTTACATTCTACATACATGCTACATACATGCTACATACATACAACATGCATACTACATATATACTACATGTAACATACATACTACATACATGCTACATACTACATGCATGCTACATACTACATACATGCTACATACATAATACATATATACTACATGCATGCAACATACATACAACATATATACTACATGCATGTAACATGCATACTATATATATACTATATATACTACATGTAACATACATACTACATATATACTACATGCAACATGCATACTACATACATGCTACATATATGCTACATACATACTACATACATAATACATATATACTACATGCATGCAACATACATACAACATACACTCACTGGCCACTTTATTAGGTACACCATGCTAGTAACGGGTTGGACCCCCTTTTGCCTTCAGAACTGCCTCAATTCTTCGTGGCAGAGATTCAACAAGGTGCTGGAAGCATTCCTCAGAGATTTTGGACCATATTGACATGATGGCATCACACAGTTGGCGCAGATTTGTCGGCTGCACATCCCTGATGCGAATCTCCCGTTCCACCACATCCCAAAGATGCTCTATTGGATTGAGATCTGGTGACTGAGGAGGCCATTTGAGTACAGTGAACTCATTGTCATGTTCAAGAAACCAATCTGAGATGATTCGAGCTTTATGACATGGCGCATTATCCTGCTGAAAGTAGCCATCAGATGTTGGGTACATTGTGGTCATAAAGGGATGGACATGGTCAGCAACAATACTCAGGTAGGCTGTGGCGTTGCAACGATGCTCAATTGGTACCAAGGGGCCCAAAGAGTGCCAAGAAAAAATTCCCCACACCATGACACCACCACCACCAGCCTGAACCGTTGATACAAGGCAGGATGGATCCATGCTTTCATGTTGTTTACGCCAAATTCTGACCCTACCATCCGAATGTCGCAGCAGAAATCGAGACTCATCAGACCAGGCAACGTTTTTCCAATCTTCTACTGTCCAATTTCGATGAGCTTGTGCAAATTGTAGCCTCAGTTTCCTGTTCTTAGCTGAGAGGAGTGGTACCCGGTGTGGTCTTCTGCTGCTGTAGCCCATCTGCCTCAAAGTTCGACGCACTGTGCGTTCAGAGATGCTCTTCTGCCTACCTTGGTTGTAACGGGTGGCAATTTGAGTCACTGTTGCCTTTCTATCAGCTCGAACCAGTCTGCCCATTCTCCTCTGACCTCTGGCATCAACAAGGCATTTCCGGCCACAGAACTGCCGCTCACTGGATTTTTTTTCTTTTTCGGACCATTCTCTGTAAACCCTAGAGATGGTTGTGCGTGAAAATCCTAGTAGATCAGCAGTTTCTGAAATACTCAGACCAGCCCTTCTGGCACCAACAATCATGCCACGTTCAAAGGCACTCAAATCACCTTTCTTCCCCATACTGATGCTCGGTTTGAACTGCAGGAGATTGTCTTGACCATGTCTACATGCCTAAATGCACTGAGTTGCCGCCATGTGATTGGCTGATTAGAAATTAAGTCTTAACACACAGTTGGACAGGTGTACCTAATAAAGTGGCCAGTGAGTGTATATACTACATGCATGCAACATGCATACTACATATATACTATATATACTACATGTAACATACATACTACATACATGCTACATGCATACTACATACATGCTACATACATACTACATACATGCTACATACATACTACATGCATACACTATATGCATGCCACATACATACTACATATATACCACATGCATGCAACATGCATACTACATATATACTGCATATATACTACATGCATGCAACATACATATATACTACATACAATACATACATATAGACATACAGTACATATAACATAGAGTACATACTCACCGTCACTTGCCACTTTGATCCCCGAAGCCATTGTTGCCTGTGGAATAAATATCAAAATAAAAAAACACCAATATACTTACCCCTATCCGCAGAAGTCCACGAGGGTCCCACGTCCATCTTGCGTGGAGAACAGCAGCATCAGCTGGTGCTACCGTTCTCTACCAGCTCCAGGAATACAATGCCGGAAGGGAGGTATCCTTCCGCACTGTATTCCTCCACCACTGTAAAAAAAAAGTCCCTAGTCTCACTTTATGCCATTGCTGCGTGGGAAATTCCTTTGACAATGGCTTCGGGGATCAAAGTGACAAGTGACGGTGAGTATGTACTCTATGTTATATGTACTGTATGTCTATATGTATGTATTGAATGTAGTATATATGTATGTTGCATGCATGTAGTATATATGCAGTATATATGTAGTATGCATGTTGCATGCATTTGGTATATATGTAGTATGTATGTTGCATGCATGTAGTGTATGTATGTAGTATGTATGTAGCATGTATGTAGTATGTATGTAGCATGTATGTAGTATGTATGTAGTATGCATGTAGTATGTTGCATGTATGTAGCATGTAGTGTGTATGTTGCATGTATGTAGCATGTAGTATATATGTAGTATGTATGTTACATGTAGTATATATAGTATATATGTAGTATGCATGTTGCATGCATGTAGTATATATGTTGTATGTATGTTGCATGCATGTAGTATATATGTATTATCTATGTAGTATGCATGTAGCATGTATGTAGTATGTATGTTACATGTAGTATATATGTAGTATGCATGTTGTATGTATGTAGCATGTATGTAGCATGTATGTAGCATGTAAATTTTTTTTTTTTTTTTTTTTTTTTTACATTCAACACATTAGCCGGATGATGGGACTACTACTGTCCCATCATTGGCTAATGTGTCAATCACTGTCATGGTAGCAGGCATCGCCCGATGGGACTTGTAGTCCCATCGGACGATGCCTGCACAGACCCTCGGAGCCTGCACAGACCACCGGCAGGCCGGCACAGCCCCCCGGCAGGCCGGCACAGACCACCGGAGCCTGCAGAGACCACCGGCAGGCCGGCACAGCCCCCCGGCAGGCCGGCACAGACCACCGGAGCCTGCACAGACCACCGGCAGGCCGGCACAGCCCCCCGGCAGGCCGGCACAGACCACCGGAGCCTGCACAGACCACCGGCAGGCCGGCACAGACCCCCGGAGCCTGCACAGACCACCGGCAGGCCGGCACACCCCCCCGGCAGGCCGGCACAGACCACTGGAGCCTGCACAGACCACCGGCAGGCCGGTACAGACCCCCGGACAGTCGGCACAGCCCCCCCGAAGGCCCGAACTGACGGCGCATCATGATGCGCACAGACAGCGCATCATGATGACGTCATTTCGGCAGCCAATCAGAGCCACAAAAGTGGCTCATTGCATTTTGGACTTCCGATTCCGGTATCCGATACGAAAAAAGTATCGGTACTCGGTATCGGAATTCCGATACGGCAAATATCGGCCGATACCCGATACTTGAGGTATCGGAAAGCTCAACACTACTCGGCATGCATAAAATAAGCCCTCAACCGACCCGAGATCACGAAAAATGGAGACGCTACGGGTCTCGGAAAATGGCGCTTTTTTTTTTTTTTTTTTTTTAGCAAACTTTGGAATTTTTTTTCACCAAGAGATAAAAGAGAACCTAGACATATATTTGGTGTCTATGAATTCGTAATGACCTGGATAATTATTATGGCCGGTCAGTTTTAGCATTTAGTGAACCTAGCAAAAAAGCCAAACAGAAAACAAGTGTGGGATTGCACTTTTTTTGCAATTTCACCGCACTTGGAATTTTTTTCCCATTTTAGAGTAAACTACATGGTAAAATCAATGATGTTGTTCAAAAGTAAAACTCGTCCCTCAAAAAATAAGCCACCACAAGGCCATATTATTGGAAAAATAGAAACGTTATGGCTCTGAAAAGAGAGTGAAAAATGTAAAGGAAAAATCGAAAAAGGCTCCGGGAGTTAAGGGGATTAAAATTTCTAAGACGGTAGTCCATTACAACAAGGTCAAGCAGCAGACATTGGGGACAGGAAAGCTACAGACCTGCAGAGGGTGAAAACGACTTTCCACATACCTGGATGACCGTCATCTTATTCGAATGTCACTCAGCAACCGCAGGATAACATCAAGTGACCTAAAAAAGGAATAGCAAATGGCGGCTGGGGTGAAGTGCACGGCAACAACAGTTCGTAACAGGCTCCTAAAGGCAGGGCTCAAGTCATGTATAGGAAGAAAAAAAGCCTTTTATTAATAAGAAGCAAAGTATATCCAGGCTTAAGTTTGCCAATGACAATAAGGATTGGACCATAGAGGACTGGAGTAAGGTAATCTTCTCTGATGAGTCAAATTTTTAGCTTTGCCCAACACCTTGTCATCTAATGGTTAGATAGAGACCTGGAGAGGGGTACAAGCCACAGTGTCTTGCACCCACTGTGAAATTTGGTGGAGGATCCATGATGATCTGGGGATGCTTCAGAAAGGCTGGAATTGGGCAAGTTAATCTTTGCGAAGGACATATGAATCAAGCCACATACAAGGGTATCCTGGAAAAACAAGACGGAAAAAACAAATATGATTAAGATTAATGATTCCTCAACATATTGAATGCCATAAATAAGAATATTAATATGATTATGTGAAGTTTATATTTTTATTATGCCTGTTTTTATTTTTGCATCTGATGAAAAAAAAGTCAACATTTAAAAATGACTTTTCACCAAATTTTTCATGTTGAACTGGGCACAGGATGCAATAGAAGCTGCAAAGCACAATAAAGAATTTTTTGTTATTTTTACATTTTGCCTCTCCATTGCAGAGATATTGGCTGTCAAAGTATTTGGCACCTAATTAACTTTTATTAGGTCATAGTGAGTGTTTTCACTGGGGGTGTGCACCTCTTTTCCCTGTACGAGTTGCTGTTTGGTAACTTTTTTATGTCTAAGTGGGTGTTATCAAATAGCAACTCATACAAGGAAAAGAGGTGCACGCCCCCAGTGAAAACACTCACTATGACCTTATATAAGTTAACTCATTAGGTGCAAAATACTTTGATTGCTAATATTTCTGCAATGGAAAGGAGAAATTAAGAGCAAACAAAATTGTTTTATTCTGCCCTGCAGCCATTATTACATTGTGTGTTCAGTACAAGATGTAACATTTTGTGAAAAGTCCTCTTTAATAGGATCAAGTGTTAGAAAGCTTTCTAATTATAATATACTATGTGCCACTCAAAATTCATGACGGTTAGGTCAAATGAATTGAAGGATGGTCCCTGTTACCTTTTTCCAGGGGCAACTGTGCAAGGTTTCTCCTCTTGATTTGAATTGCAAAAAAAGGCTAAAGAGTAAAAGACCTATGACCTTTTTTGAGATGGGGAAATATACTGTAAAGCAGTTCCTTAAAACCATTTTATGGTCTTACGTTGTTTCTTGTTCTGTTGCCTTCATAGTTTTCTCATGTATAATAAGTAGCTGTTTAAAGTATAAAACTATACATTTTGGTGAACCTAACATCTACCTTATCTTGCCTTCCAAGGTCATATTTCAAACACAACAGAACAAAATACTTAAGATATAATCCTTATTTTGCAAGTATTTCAAAGAAGACATCAATTACTTTATACTGTGCCATTTTTGTTCTTGGGACAATTGGCAATGGATTAGTCATCTGGATTACTGGATTCAGGAGTAAGAGGACAATCAATGCTGTGTGGTTTCTCAACCTGGCCATTGCTGATTTCCTGTGCTGTGCATTTCTTCCTCTGCGAATTACAGAATGGATTCATCTTGGCATGAAATCAAAATTGGCTTTTTGTTCAGTGAACATTATTCAGTTCAATCTAAACATGAGCACCAGTGTTCTTCTCCTGATGGCCATGAGCGTTGACCGCTGTGCATCAGTCATTTGGCCAATTTGGGTAAAAGTTCATAAGACTAGAAAACTGGTGAGAATCACTGTAGCGATCATTTGGTTCTTGAGTTTCCTATTGACCGGTTTAGTGTTTTACCTATTTCGATTTTATTTTTGCGACATATCTGAATGGTGTCAATTGCATTCAACTAAGGCAGATGCATTCAAAAAGATTAAATACATTATTAGACTGATCAGATTAGTAATAATGTTTATAATCCCATTTCTTATCATCTTCACCAGTTATGTTACCATCTTCTTGAGACTTAGAAAAAGTAAGAGATCCCAGAGATCTCAGAGGTCCTACAGGATCATCATCGCTGTTATCTTGTGTTTCTTTATCTGCTGGTCTCCATATTACATCTGGCCACTAGTATCCCCATATGATGGAAGATACACTGAGTACTTTACAATAAATATTATCATTACCAACCTGGCTTGCTTTAACAGTTGTATCAATCCAATCATTTATGTTTTTGTGGGCCAAGAATTTCAACAAGGTTTTTTCAGATCCATCCCTTCTAGAATTCGAAGAGCTTTAAATGAAAACACTAACCCATCTGGTGAGCAAGAGGGTGTTGAGGATACTCAGTATACAAAGGTTTAATATATAGTCCTCTTTGAAAAACTTTTAACCCACATTTTTAGAATTGTTTGATGCATCATAATCTGACAGTTATTTTAAAGTAGGTTTGCATTAGCAGTATATTTTGAAGTCAAGATTTTTTTTTCGGATTCTTATGATAATTCAAATTTTTGTTTAAATTAGTCAAGAGATCACACATAAATCACTATTTCCAGTTTTCTACAGCACACTTTCAATATTTGCTGTGTAGACTGGGTCAGGGACTTCAGAGTCATCTCATTGCTTTAAAAATGCAAAGCCATCTCTTTACCATTATCAGAATCGACTTTTGAGTATTTTAAGTACTTAATATGTAATGAGTATTTTATGTGCTGTGGTCTTCCATAAGCTTTATCTATTTTCTTTAGAATGTATCTCTGGTGTGAGTTTGTTGGTTGTTTCAGTGCTGCATTTGACATGTGGCACAACTCATTCATAAAATGAGTCTTATCTTGATATTTAATTACAATGTACACACTATGTAGTTTCGTATATAGGAAAAAAAATATAAAAATATATTACAAAATATTCTACATGTACAGATGCAGCAAAAGTTATCTTGACTCAAATTACTCAACATTAGGATATTTTGGAGCAAAAAAGTCAAGAAGTAACTAACATCTGTTACTGGTTTGCGCATTGTTAATTTATTTTAATTATCTTAAGTGACATAACCTTGTGTGGCAAGTTATCAAGATGATGTGAGTCTGCATTTTTTGGAGAATATCATACAAGTATTTGTGAAAGTATCATTATCAAATATCTGTCAATTTATCTATTATATATATATATTTCATAATTATCTACAGGTGCTTCCCATAAAATTAGAATATCATCAAAAAGTTAATTTATTTCAGTTCTTCAATACAAGAGGTGAAACTCACATATAGAGTCATTACAAACAGAGTGATCTATTTCACGGGTTTATTTCTGTTAATGTTGATGATTATGGCTTACAGCCAATGAAAACCCAAAAGTCATTATCTCAGTAAATTAGAATAATTTATAACAGCAGCTTGAAAATGATTTTGAAATCCAAAATGTTAGCCTACTGAAATGCATGTTCAGTAAATGCACTCAATACTTAGTCAGGGCCAACTGCTGCATCAATGCGGCATGGCATGGAGGCGATCAGCCTGTGGGGCTGCTGAGGTGTTGGATTGTGGCCTCTCCACTCTTCCTCCAGACTTTGGGACCTTGATTTCCAAATGAAATGCAAAATTTACTTTCATCTGAAAACAACACCTTGGACCACTGAGCAATGTACAGTTCTTTTTCTCCTTGGCCCAGGTAAGATGCTTCTGGCGCTGTCTATTGGTCATGAGTGGCTTGATAGAAGGAATGCAACACTTGTAGCCCATGTCCTGGATATGTCTATGTGTGGTGGCTCTTGAAACAATGACTCCAGCAGCAGTCCACTCCTTGTGAATCTCCCCCAAATTTTTGAATGGCCTTTTCGTAATAATCTTTTCAAGGCTGTGGTTATCCCGGTTGCTTGTGCACCTTTTTCTACAAACAATTTTTCCTTCGAATCAACTTCCTTTTAATATACTTGGATACACACTCTGTGAATAGCCAGCTTCTTTAGCAATGACCTTTTGTGGCTTACCCTTCTTGTGGAGTGTGTCAATGACTGCCATCTGGACATCTGTCAAGTCAGCAGTCTTCCCCATGATTGTGGAGCCTATTGAAACAGACTAAGATGTTTTTAAATGCTTAGGAAGCTTTTGCAGGTTTTTTTTGGCAATTCTAATATACTGAGACTTTTGGGTTTTTATTGGCTGTAAGCCATAATCTTCAACATTAACAAAAATAAACACGTGAAATAGATCACTTTTTAATGACTCTACGATGAGGGAATGGGAGCCAGTGAAGAGATTTGCAGAGGGGAGAAGCAGAGGAGTAGCGAGGAGAGAGATGAATTAGTCAGGCAGCAGAGTTAAGGATGGACTGGAGAGGTGCGAGGGTATTAGCACGGAGACCACAGAAAAGGATGTTGCAGTAGTCGAGGCGGGAGATGATAAGGGCATGCACAAGCATTTTAGTAGATTGAGGGTTGAGAAAGGATGGATTCTGGAAATATTTTTGAACTGGAGGCGACAGGAGGTAGAAATAACTTGGATGTGTGATTTGAAGGACAGGGGAGAGTCAAAGGTTATCTATCACAATATACTACTGTCCATTTATATCTATATACAATGTTTTCTAAAAGATACAGTAGAATGCCAGATTTACTCTTAATTTAAAAATAAAGATAATTCAGTCTTACTGCCTGTTTTATGTATTTTAGCAGTTTGTGCAATTTCACAATGTAAATTTTAAATAACCTTAAAAATTGAAACTTTAGTTGAACTTTGTGTGTATGTTAATGCAGGAGTTTCAAAATAAAGCATATTATTCAATAAAATTATTACAAATGCGATGAAGAATTATAATTATTTCAAGTGAAAAAGGTTTAAGCTAGAAATAAAGGTGATTTCAAAATCACATTCTGGTTTATTTGGATGATTCTTCCAACTAAAGTCAAATCATATATTTAATAAATCTGAACCGATAAACTCACAATACATAGGTGTCACGTCGCTGTCAGACTCAGGGCCTGCTGTTCCGGCTTCGGCCACTAGGAGGGGCCGGACTGGCACATCGCTGCCAGACTCGGGGCCTGCTGGTCTGGCTTTGGCCACTAGGAGGTGCCGGACTGACACGTCGCCGCCAGACTCAGGGCCTGCTGTTCTGGCTTCTGCCACTAGGAGGCGCCAGACCGTTGCGTCGCCGTCGGACTCAGGGACGGCTGTTCCTTCCTCGGCCACTGGGAGGTGCCGTGGTTCACCCCTGGGTGAGGGTGGTGACAGAGAAGAGGCTCCTGCGCAGGCATCTGGTGGGCGCAGACTCCGCCCCTCTGTCAGTCATGTAGGGCTTACTGCATCACCATATGGCCTGGTCCTGGGGGCGGTCCTATTTACATCATCAGTCCATCAGTCTGAAAACCTGTGAGGGATGACCTGATCCCTCAAATACCTTGGGACTGGTCTTGCAAGCCGCCGGATATATTCTTGGTTCCCCTGCGTGCTACTGTGTGAATTGCTATAGTCAACTCTGAACTCAGCCTGGATTTCTGACCATTCTATTGCTTGCCATTTTTGTACCTCTGGCTCTCTTCCGATTTTTTGATGCGGACCTTCGCTTGGATTCCTGACCCTTCTTCTGCCTGATGATTCTGTACCTTTGCTGCCCTTCTGGTTTTACTGACCTTGGCCCGGACTTTTGACACTTCTTCTGCCTGCTGATTTTGCACCTCTGTTGCCCTCCGGCCTCCGACTCCTGCCTCCTGACCACGATTACTGGTTTTAGTTTTAACCTCTTGGCGGCCGTCCTGCTCTGGTCCACTGCTCCACCAGACCCCCTGGGCCTTGCTACAATTCCAGATCCCTGTATAGGGGTTAAGGGTCTCGGGGTTACTCGGGGTGCTGTTCCTACTGCAGCCCAGATTCGCAGACGGCCGTCACTAGAGTTGAGCGAAACGGGTCGAAAAAATTCAAAAGTCGCCGACTTTTGGCAAAGTCGGGTTTCATGAAACGAAACCCGACCCTAGGATGAGGTCGGCCACGAGGTCGGCGACTTACGCACCAAAGTCGCGTTTCAAAAGTTTGTTTTGCGCTCTTTTTCAGCCAATCAGGATCCACGGACACTGTGGGCAACGTGATGACATAGGCACGGGTCACCACCATCTTTCAGAAGGGCATGCAAGTGATTGGCTTGCTTTGGTGGGCGTCACAGGGGGTATAAAAGGGCGTGCACGCCGACCGCCATCTTACTTCTGCCGATCTTAGTATAGGGAGAGGTTGCTGCTGATTCTGTAGGGAGAGCGTTAGGCATGGAAGAAGACAAAAAAACTGCTTCTGCTGCTAGCGATTTGGCCTGCACAACACACCAGTCACTGTGTGTGCAGTGCAAGGGGAGGCTATATAGTGGTGTATCAGTGGTGTTGGTTGTTGGGCTGCCTTCTAAGGCTTCCTGACATTCCTGCATTGCTGTTTACCCACTGCTCCGCAAACTGCTTTTTTAAAAGCAATCCCAATTTTTATTTTTTTGTCCTGCTGAGAAGAAAAAAAAACTGCTTCTGCTGCTAGCAATTTGGCCTGCACAACACACCAGTCACTGTGTGTGCAGTGCAATGGGAGGCTATATAGTGGTGTATCAGTGGTGTTGGTTGTTGGGCTGCCTTCTAAGGCTTCCTGACATTCCTGCATTGCTGTTTACCCACTGCTCCTCAAACTGCTTTTTTAAAAGCAATCCAATCTCCCTTATCCTCTAGTCACTTTTGTCACAGCTGTGCCATCGAGCCTGTCACATAGCACTCAGATATTCATTGGGCCTCACACAATCCAAAAGTGTCCAGTGTCCAAAAGTGTGTGCAGAGATTCAAAATCTCCCTTATCCTCTAGTCACTTTTGTCACAGCTGTGCCATCGAGCCTGTCACATAGCGCTCAGATATCAGTGGGCCTCACACAATCCAAAAGTGTCCACTGTCCACAAGTGTGTGCAGAAATTCAAAATCTCCCTTATCCTCTAGTCACTTTTGTCACAGCTGTGCCATCGAGCCTGTCACATAGCGCTCAGATATCAGTGGGCCTCACACAATCCAAAAGTGTCCAGTGTCCAAAAGTGTGTGCAGAGATTCAAAATGTCCCTTATCCTCTAGTCACTTTTGTCACAGCTGTGCCATCGAGCCTGTCACATAGCGCTCAGATATTCATTGGGCCTCACACAATCCAAAAGTGTCCAGTGTCCAAAAGTGTGTGCAGAGATTCAAAATCTCCCTTATCCTCTAGTCACTTTTGTCACAGCTGTGCCATCGAGCCTGTCACATAGCGCTCAGATATCAGTGGGCCTCACACAATCCAAAAGTGTCCACTGTCCACAAGTGTGTGCAGAAATTCAAAATCTCCCTTATCCTCTAGTCACTTTTGTCACAGCTGTGCCATCGAGCCTGTCACATAGCACTCAGATATCAGTGGGCCTCACACAATCCAAAAGTGTCCAGTGTCCAAAAGTGTGTGCAGAGATTCAAAATCTCCCTTATCCTCTAGTCACTTTTGTCACAGCTGTGCCATCGAGCCTGTCACATAGCGCTCAGATATCAGTGGGCCTCACACAATCCAAAAGTGTCCAGTGTCCAAAAGTGTGTGCAGAGATTCAAAATCTCCCTTATCCTCTAGTCACTTTTGTCACAGCTGTGCCATCGAGCCTGTCACATAGCGCTCAGATATTCATTGGGCCTCACACAATCCAAAAGTGTCCAGTGTCCAAAAGTGTGTGCAGAGATTCAAAATCTCCCTTATCCTCTAGTCACTTTTGTCACAGCTGTGCCATCGAGCCTGTCACATAGCGCTCGGATATCAGTGGGCCTCACACAATCCAAAAGTGTCCACTGTCCACAAGTGTGTGCAGAAATTCAAAATCTCCCTTATCCTCTAGTCACTTTTGTCACAGCTGTGCCATCGAGCCTGTCACATAGCGCTCAGATATCAGTGGGCCTCACACAATCCAAAAGTGTCCAGTGTCCTCAAGTGTCTGCAGAAATTCAAAATCTCCCCTGTCCTATAGACACCTTGTACCTTGTTTTACATTACTATATAGTTTGTTGGATTTTGTCTACATTTCTACCAAAAATGAGGAAGGCTGGTGGAAGAGGCCATGGAATTGGGCGGGGGTTGGCAGCTGGTAATGATGGTGTTGGTGGTGGATCTGATGGTAGTGGCAAGAGCAAAATAGGACCGAATGCAGGAGGTGCTGACCATGCATCATCGTCTGGCTACATAAGGCCTTGAACGCTTAGTTTTCTAGGAGTTGGCAAACCGCTTTTAAAGCCAGAGCATCAGGAAAAAGTTTTGTCTTACATTGCTGACTCAGCCTCCAGCTCTATCGCCTCCTCTTCTTCAGTTGTAAAAAGTAAAAGCACTGAGTCGTCATTGGAGGCTCATGTTCATGAACCACACCTTTCCTTGTGTCCTTCACCCCAACCAAGATTGAAGGATGACGCAGGCCATACTACTGATTACTCCATGGAGCTGTTTTCACATACCATGCCTGGATTATCAAGTGAAATGGTGAATTACCCAGGCCAAGATGAATCTGACATGGAGTGCACTGATGCACAGCCGCTGATGGATGATTCTGCTGGTACATTCACTCAGAGCACTACATTGTCCTCGCAGTGTACAGAGCCAGATTCTGACCCTGATGAGACTCAGGTGCCCCTTCCCGCACACTATACCACCATACACGGTGACACAGAGGAAGGTGCACATGACATAGAAGAGGAGGTGATGGATGACCCAGTTGTTGACCCAGATTGGCATCCATTGGGGAAGAGGGTGCTGCTTCCAATAGCTCAGATGAGGAGCATCCACAGTAGACATCGACATCGCAACAGCTGTTATCTGGCAGGCCCGGAGCACTCCAAAGACAGGTTCCAAACATCAAAAGAGTTGCTGGACAGCTTGTCCAGAGGGTCAAAAGATCACAGCGTGCTAGGCCGCAAAATGTCTGCCAAAGTAGGAAGAGTGCAGTGTGGCACTTTTTTGACCAAAATCCTCATGATCAGGCCAAGGTTATCTGTAAGAAGTGCGCAAAGACCTTTAGCCGAGGGAAAAATCTGAAAAATTTGAATACCAGTTGCATGCTTAGACATTTAACCAGCATGCACTTGCAAGCGTGGACACAACACCAAACCTCAAGTGCCACATGTGCAACTGATCACAACGAAGGTAGTCAGCAACGCTACATTGTTTCCCCCACTGTAAGCCCACCGGTTAGCACAGCAGCAAATGTTGAGGTGTCGTTGCAAGACCACAGCAGTCAGGGAATCCCACTGTTATATCAACGAAAGACTGATTCTAGGCCATCAGAAAGAACACCAACTCCATCACCATCATCAACCCTCTCTCAGTCCGCCATGTCCACCGCTACTTCCACCATATGCAGCTCTCAAGTCCAGCTCACCCTCCCAGACACTATGAGTAGGTCAAGAAAGTACTCAGTCTCTCATCCGCGTACACTGGGTTTGAACGCCCACATTGCCAAACTAATCTCGTTTTAGATGACGCCCTTTAGGTTGGTGGAAAGCACAGCTTTCCGCGAACTCATGGCCTATGCAGTACCACGCTATGACCTACCCAGTCGCCACTTCTTCTCTCGCAAAGCCATCCCAGCCCTCCACCATCATGTGAAAGACCGCATTGTCCATGCACTCAAGCAGTCAGTGAGCGGAAAGGTGCACCTCACAACTGATGCATGGTCCAGTCGGCATGGCCAGGGCCGTTACATGTCCATCACTGCGCACTGGGTTAATGTGGTGGATGCAGGGTCCACTGGGGACAGCGGTGGTGGGACAGTGCTGCCTAGCCCACGGTATAGGAAACAGTTGGCTGTAGGCGTTCGACCTTCCTCCTCCTCCTCCAGAAGCGAAAGATCGTCCACAGAGCGCAGTCGTACGAGCACTCCATCTGCAGCTGCCACTGTTGCACACGATGTGTCCCCCTATCGAGCAGCTAGTGGAAAGCGTCAGCAGGCTGTGTTGCAGATGATGTGTTTGGGCGACAGACACACCGCCGAGGTGCTGGCCGAGTACTTGAAGCGACAAACTGAGTCATGGCTGGGCAGTGTACATCTTGAGGCAGGCAAGGTAGTTAGTGATAACGGCCGTAATTTTGTGGCAGCCATAGCCCTTTCAAAACTCAGCCACATACCTTGCTTGGCTCACACCTTGAACCTGGTGGTGCAGTGCTTCTTCAAAAATTATCCGGAGTTAACAGCCCTGCTCCAGAAGGTGCGAAGACTGTGCGCGCACATCCGCCGGTCGCCTGTACACTCCGTTCGTATGCAGAAGCTGCAGCGATTGCTCCACCTTCCCAACCACCGCCTCATTATCGACATTGCAACAAGGTGGAACTCCACCCTGCACATGGTGGAGCGGCTGTGCGAGCAGAGGCAGGCCATAATGCATTTGTGGGAGGATACACGGCCAGGCACTTTGAGAGCAGACATGGAGTTGACAGGTGTGCAGTGGTCGAAGCTGAAAGACCTTTGTAAAGTCCTTCAGTGTTTTGAGGAATGCACATGGCTGGTAAGCGCAGACGACGCCATCCTAAGCATCAGCATCCCACTTATGCGTCTGCTCATGCAAACTTTGACGCACCTTAAGGAGCAGGCTTCTGCAGCCAATGTTGATGAGGAGGAAGAGGAGGAGGGAATCCTTGATGACATTCAGCCATTGTCTGCTCAGGGACCTCTCCTGGACGAGGTGGAGGAAGAAGAGGAGGAGGAGGATGATGATGGGGATGATTACTTAGGGGAGGAGGATGCATCTCGTGGGGCAAGTGAAAATGTTGGCGTGGCAAGGTCTGGTACAGGGTTTGTGCGTGACTGGAGGGATGTGGATTTGCCAGAAAGTGCTCCTCCACCCAGCACTCGCAGTGCATCATTGACACCAGGAACATTGGCCCACATGTCAGATTATGCCTTGCGGATCCTAAAAAGGGAACCCCGCATTGCCAAAATGATGAACGATGACGACTACTTGTTGGCCAGCATCCTGGATCCACGCTATAAAGGCAAATTACAAAACATCATGCCACAGGAGAACCTTGACCTAATATTGGCTAATAAACAAGCAACTCTGGTAAATCGGTTGCTTGAGGTATTCCCAACACACAGCAGCGGTGATGGTTCTCACACGAGCCGTACGGGCCGGGGGCAGCTTGGCAGAGGTGCTCGTGGTGCACACAGCAGAAGTGGCGTTGGAGACAGGGGTTTCATGACAATGTTGTGGACTGATTTTTCAAATACCGCTCACACAACTGGTAATACTGCATCGATGGAAAGTGACAGGAGACAGCAGTTGTCAACTATGGTTACAAACTACTTTTCCTCCCATATCGATGTTCTCCCACACAGGTCATTCCCCTTTGACTATTGGGCCGCTAAACTGGACACCTGGCCTGAATTGGCCCAATATGCCTTACAGGAGCTCGCTTGCCCAGCTGCAAGTGTGCTATCGGAAAGAGTCTTCAGTGCAGCTGGATCAATCTTGACAGAAAAAAGGACCCATCTGTCAACCCAAAATGTGGATGATCTAACCTTCATTAAAATGAACCACGCATGGGTTTCCAAGGATTTTGTCCCACCTTCCCCTGATGACACATAGGGTGACAGAAAAATGGCTTGCTTTGGTCCACCTCTTCCTGGTACTTCACCTATTTCGCCTTTTGCATCAGCTGAATGTCCAACATCAACATATGCCACTTTCTAAAACTCCCTAACTGTGCTGCCTCCCCCCCCATGGCCGGGGTCACCACCTACCGCACGACACCATGCGAGTGCCGTTGCCCTGGACAGGTGGGTAGGCCGACTATTGGGCGCGGGCACTGGCACAGGGTCCCTCACAGTGCAATCAAGTGTATCTGACGGTGGTGGTGCACACCCGCCATCAGACACACCGCTATACTATAAGGGGCCCAGTGCCAGTACCGACGCCCACGAGTGGGCCCCCCTTGCTTGGGCAGGGCCCCAGCATTTGCAATCTTTACCTCTCCCTGCTCCTCCGCTGTGTAATCTGGGCCGTCAAATCCATACTGTGCCTGACACCGTCTGAGCCTGCCTCCTGCTGTATAGACATATATTTTGAATGTGTATGCTATCCATACATGTTATCCAGGGATACGGTACCCTTTCTAACCTTTGTGCAATCACGTGCAATCCATACTGGGCCTAACACCGTCTGAGCCTGCCTCCTGAGACATATATTTTGAATGTGTACGCTATCCATACATGTTATCCAGGGATACGGTACCCTTTCTAACCTTTGTGCAATCACGTGCAATCCATACTGGGCCTAACACCGTCTGAGCCTGCCTCCTAAGACATATATTTTGAATGTGTACGCTATCCATACATGTTATCCGGGGATACGGTACCCTTTCTAACCTTTGTGCAATCACGTGCAATCCATACTGGGCCTAACACCGTCTGAGCCTGCCTCATGCTGTATAGACATATATTTTGAATGTGTACGCTATCCATACATGTTATCCAGGGATACGTACCCTTTCTAACCTTTGTGCAATCACGTGCAATCCATACTGGGCCTAACACCGTCTGAGCCTGCCTCATGCTGTATAGACATATATTTTGAATGTGTACGCTATCCATACATGTTATCCAGGGATACGGTACCCTTTCTAACCTTTGTGCAATCACGTGCAATCCATACTGGGCCTAACACCGTCTGAGCCTGCCTCCTGAGACATATATTTTGAATGTGTACGTTATCCATACATGTTATCCGGGGATACGGTACCCTTTCTAACCTTTGTGCAATCACGTGCAATCCATACTGGGCCTAACACCGTCTGAGCCTGCCTCATGCTGTATAGACATATATTTTGAATGTGTACGCTATCCATACATGTTATCCAGGGATACGGTACCCTTTCTAACCTTTGTGCAATCACGTGCAATCCATACTGGGCCTAACACCGTCTGAGCCTGCCTCATGCTGTATAGACATATATTTTGAATGTGTACGCTATCCATACATGTTATCCAGGGATACGGTACCCTTTCTAACCTTTGTGCAATCACGTGCAATCCATACTGGGCCTAACACCGTCTGAGCCTGCCTCATGCTGTATAGACATATATTTTGAATGTGTACGCTATCCATACATGTTATCCAGGGATACGGTACCCTTTCTAACCTTTGTGCAATCACGTGCAATCCATACTGGGCCTAACACCGTCTGAGCCTGCCTCCTGAGACATATATTTTGAATGTGTACGCTATCCATACATGTTATCCAGGGATACGGTACCCTTTCTAACCTTTGTGCAATCACGTGCAATCCATACTGGGCCTAACACCGTCTGAGCCTGCCTCCTGAGACATATATTTTGAATGTGTACGCTATCCATACTTGTTATCTGGGGATACGGTACCCTTTCTCACCTTTGTGCAATCACGTGTAATCCATACTGGGCGTGAGAACGGCTGGCGAGCTGTTAAGCAAGCTACAGCACCTGTCCAGACAAGTACAGGGATTCCCTAGCGAGGAGACTTAGTTGATTGTTTTCAATGTTGGGACAGCAATTTTTGGGGAGCACTATACTCTGGAGAATGATACATGGGGCCCACCATACACTGGAACATTCCAAAGGTGGACATCAGACACTGGAGCAGCATTTACAGGGCCCATTATACACTAGAGCATTAGAAATGGGGCCCATTATGTTTGGAGCATTATTTGGGTCCATAAGACAGTGGAGCTTCATCCATGGGGACCAACATATACTGTAGCATTATGTGGAGCTCATCATATACTGTTTCAAACATTATATGGGACCAATGATTCTGTATGGAGAAATAGATGGGCCTCGTCATGAGAAGTGAGGTATTTTTCATTGTACTATACCACTATTTCTCTGCCGTATCGGAGCATGATGAGTTGTGGTATGTGTTAAAGGGGCGCTCTTTCGCCCAGGGCACATGAAAACCTGCAGTCAGCCCTCCCCCCCCACAACTTTAGCCAAATAACCCCCATTTTTCAGTGCGTAACTTGTATTATGAAGTTAATTAAAGTTGACAAGCTTAAGAAAGAAGAATTGATGCTTTTGGCATTCAAATGGGCACTGTAGGTGTGTTTCCTGTCCTCCTCTCACTGCCGACTTTTATTCCCCATTGACTTAAATTGGGTTTCGTGTTTCGTGACGACCCCGACTTTTCCCTATAATCGGACGATCTTGCTCGACCCGACTTTTGGAAAAGTCGGGTTTCACGAAACGAAACGCGACCCTAAAAAACCAAAAGTCGCTCAACTCTAGCCGTCACAATAGACTTCTGGTACAAGAAATTGGATTTTGACTATGTCTGAATTTTTAGCAAACAGAATATTTCAAAGGGCTATTACAGATTATTTTATTTATGAGGGTCTGAAGTTATGAGAAGATTTTGATCCTTTTAACCCCTTACTGCCATTGGATGCAATAGTACATCCAATGGCAGTACCCCCGCTTTGATGAGGGCTCCGGTAGTGAGCCCTCATCAAAGCCGTGACATGTCAGCTGTTTTCGAAGCTGACATGTGCCTGCAATAGGCGCAGGTGGAATCGCGATCCACCTGCGCCTATTAACTAGATAAATCCCGCTATCAGCGCTGGGCCGAAAATATGCGCATAGCCGAGCCCGTCATGTGATTGGGGGTCAGCGATGCATTGCCGTAACAACTTGAGATCTCCTAGAGACCTGTATGGTTGTTGATGTGGCGTTGATGGGGCATTTCTTTGAGCGCCACCTGGTGGTCGGCGCTCATAGCAATGCTTTAATTCTTATACATATAGGTGAACTGCTCATCGCCTATATCTAGCAGAGCCAATCGAGTTTTGGATGCTTCTAGCCTCCCATGGAGGCTATTGAAGCATGCCAAAATTTAAAAAAAGTTTTAAAAAATATGAAAAAAATAAAAAAAATAATTTTAAATCACCCCATTTTTTAATCATTCAAAATAAAACAATTAAAAAAATCACACATTTACATATTAGGTATCGCCACATTCCGAATCGCCCGATCTATCAATAAAAAAAGCATTAACTCGATCGCTAAATGGCGTAGCAAGAAAAAAATAAAAACGCCAGAATTAAGGTTTTTTGGTCGCCGTGACATTGCATTAAAATGCAATAATGGGAGATCAAAAGATTGTATCTGCACATAAATGGTATCATTAAAAACGACAGCTCGGCATGCAAAAAATAATCCTTCAACCAACCCGAGATCACGAAAAATGGAGACGCTACGGGTATTGTAAAATGGCGCAATTTTTTTTTTTTTTTTAGCAAAGTTCAAAAGTGGAATTTTTTTTCAACACTTAGATAAAATGGAACCTAGACATGTTTAGTGTCAATGAACTCTTAATGACCTTGAGAATCATAATGGCAGGGCATTTTTAGCATTTACTGAACCTAGCAAAAAAGCCAAACAAAAAAGTGTGGGATTTTTCTGCAATATCACCGCTAGAGTTGAGCGATACCGTCCGATACTTCAAAGTATCGGATCGGAATGGATCGGCCGATCTTAAAAAAAAAGTATCGGTATCGCCGATTCCGATACCGGAAGTCCCATTCAAGTCTATGGGAAATTCCCACACAGCAATGGCATAAAGTGAGACTAGGGACTTTTTTTTTTTTTTTTAAGTGGCGGAGGAATACAGTGCGGAAGGATACCTACCTTCCGTCATTGGATTCCTGCAGCCCGTAGAGAACGGCAGCATCATCTGATGCTGCAGTTCTCTACCCAAGATCGTCGTGGGACACACTCGTGGACTGCTTCGGATCGTGGGTGAGTATTTTTGTGGTTTGTTATGTTAATATTTATTCCGGAAAAGACAATGGCTTCGGGGAACAATGTGACAAGTATTGGTAAGTATGTTACTCTATGTTATATGTACTGTATGTCTATGTATGTATTGTATGAATGTATTGTATGTATGTAGTATATATGTGGTATGTATGTAGCATGTAGTATGTATGTAGTATGTATGTGGTATGTATGTAGCATGTAGTATGTATGTAGCATGTATGTAGTATGTATGTAGCATGCATGTAGTATGTATGTAGTATGTATGCATGTAGTATGTATGTAGTATGTAGCATGTATGTAGTATGTATGTAGCATGCATGTAGTATGTATGTAGTATGTATGTAGTATGTATGTAGTATGTAGCATGTATGTAGTATATATGTAGTATGTATGTAGCATGTAGTATGTATGTAGCATGCATGTAGTATATATGTAGTATGTATGTAGCATGTAGTATGTATGTAGTATGTATGTGGTATGTATGTAGCATGTAGTATGTATGTAGCATGCATGTAGTATGTATGTAGCATGCATGTAGTATGTATGTAGCATGCATGTAGTATGTATGTAGTATGTATGTAGTATGTAGCATGTATGTAGTATGTATGTGGTATGTATGTAGCATGTAGTATGTATGTAGCATGCATGTAGTATATATGTAGTATGTAGTATGTATGTAGTATGTATGTGGTATGTATGTAGCATGTAGTATGTATGTAGCATGCATGTAGTATATATGTAGTATGTATGTAGTATATATGTAGTATGTATGTTGCATGTAGTATTTATGTAGTATGAATGTAGCATGTATGTAGTATGAATGTAGCATGTATGTAGTATGCATGTTGTATGTATGTAGCATGTAATTTTTTTTTTTTATTATTTTTTTTTTGACATTTAACACATTAGCCGGATGATGGGACTACTACTGTCCCATCATTGGCTAATGTGTCAATCACTGTCATGGTAGCAGGCATCGCCCGATGGGTCTTGTAGTCCCATCGGACGATGCCTGCACAGACCCCCGAAGCCTGCACAGACCACCGGCAGGCCGGCACAGCCCCCCGGCAGGCTGGCACAGCCCCCCAGCAGGCCGGTACAGACCCCCGGAGCCTGCACAGACCACCGGCAGGCCGGCACAGACCACCGGCAGGCCGGCACAGCCCCCCGGAGCCTGCACAGCCCCCCGGCAGGCCGGCACAGCCCCCCGGCAGGCCGGCACAGCCCCCCGGCAGGCCGGCACAGACCCCCTGGCAGGCCGGCACAGCCCCCCGAAAGGCCCGTACAGACCCCAGAGAGGCTGTACAAGGGCAGGAAAGGGTTTTTCTTATTCCGATACCGGAAGTCCCATAGACTTGAATGGGACTTCCGGTATCGGAATCGGCGATACCGATACTTTTTTTAAAGATCGGCCGATACCATCCGATACGATACTTTGAAGTATCGGACGGTATCGCTCAACTCTACTCTCTACATCATATTGCTTGGTCTCAGAATAGGTGGCATAAATCTTGATAGATTCTATTTAATCCACAGTTACACCACGAAAAAGTCAGATTTTTTTTGCAATTTTAATTCAACCAAAAAAGTAATAAAAAAGAAATACAGCTGTCTGTAAGCCAAAATACTATTTAAAAACCGCACAAGACTACCTTCTTCCACTTTTAATGTGAACCAATGAAGGGAATCTTTTACACGGAACAGTGAGTGCCACCTTTGTTTCTTTTATTTGGTGGGCACTCAAGATCACAGGGGTGGTATTATTAATTTTTCTCCGCATGGATACACATTTTGGCTCCAGGTGCAAGAGTGGTGCCAGTTTTTTATTGCTTATCCATGTGTATTGTGGTTAAATATGGTATATACATATATATCCAACAATGTAGACCAGCTCACTCCTGTGAACCACCTGGGACCTCAGCTGACCTGGTTAACTCCGTTGTGCCCGGATCTGGATGTAGGAGTCCATCCATACAAATGTGAACAACGACAGAGCAAAGTCCAGCAATAACGTGAGCAATCCAGGATGCTGTTAAAAAATTATTTTCTCTTTCTTTTTATTGATAAATCCATTAAAATACAATGGTCCAAGCAGTTCAAAACAGCAATAACGCAGGAAAGTAGTGCAGATAGGACTACGTGTTTCAGCGGTAAAACCCGCCTTCTTCACGGTCCGGCTCAATTAGAGAAGCTACAAATACTATTCAAGTAATATGTATAACTCCAAACATGGGTAATATCAAAGTGCAATAATTTATTGTGCTTGTGCACATATTGTGTCATGCTCGAAATATAATACAATATTCTTACAGGTAAATGGGAAAAAACAGAAAAAAATCACAATTACAGTCTTATCCCAGAAGCATTAATAGCAAAACACACAAAAATGGGGAGAATAGAAAAAAAAATTATATGCCCCATATAGTAATAAATGATTTCTCATCAGTGCTGCAGAACAAAGCAATAATAGTGTTGGAAACAAAACAAGTATTGTTTATTCGATGATGAAAAACCAAGCACCGGGTCCTAGACTGTAGCAGTTATAAAATACTAAACATGTTTCACTGTATTGCAACCTTGTCAGGGGGTGACCTCCTGAAGAAGAAGCAAAATGTGTGTCTGGTGTTTTCACTGTCAGCCATATTCCTGTCTTGTTGTGTCTACAGGTACTTATGAAGGATGTAGGATTTATGATTCTAATCTCTCTCTTTCTCACCCCTACCTCATGGCTGACCTCACAGCAAAAACCTGCTGACAGATTGCCTTTAAATAAGAAGTTGAGTTGAAGAGGTGAGACCAACATTCATAGAAAGCATTTGTAAAAAAACATAATAGGTTTGATTTGATGGTGTAGATATTGAAGCCTGAAACCATTAAGAGAAGAGGAAGAGGACGCTGTCAGCAGAAGATTAGCTGTAGTCTATGGAATGGTGACTTCATGAACGTGCCAGAAAACGAGCTAATCCTAACAGTGGGCACAATACACACTATTATTATTGTGAAAATTACAAGCACTGTCCAATTAGATAAATATACATGACTATCCCTTTAAAGCTTGCATGAATTTATCATTAATTACGAGTGTCAAGAAAAGGGTTTTTACGTTTAAAACAAATAAATATTTTAGACATCATTATAATTTAGAGGTTTTAAAAATGAATTATTAAGTAATATAAAAGACAAATATTCAGTACTTTGATAATTGCATGCACTTAGCAAAAATGTCTGATGGAATGGGCGAAGAGAAATGAATAAATATATAAATATATATATACGGCAGCTACAGTCACTGACCACAGAGAATCCAGGTGAAGAAGAAAGGAAGGTAATGATATCTATCTATCTGTCTATTATCTATCATCTATCTATTATCTATCATCTATTATCGATCTATTATCTATGTATTACCTATCATCTATTAGATATCTATCATCTATTTTCTATGAATTATCTATTATCTATCTCTTATCTATTATCTATCTCTCTTATCTATCATATATCTATTAAATATCATTTATCTATTATCTATCATCTATTATCTTAATATAATTTATCTATCATCTATCTATTTATCTATTGTCTAGATACCATTTTTTCTTCATACCATAGCTATTACCTTTCTGTCTATTCATGTTTCTATGCTCATAATGTTTAACTATTTTTACGAATATTAATGTATCTAATAATTCTACCATTAACAATCTAATATAACAGTAACATTAATATTAATACTACCCTATATATTCATATATAAGCTGAGATTTTCAGCACTTTTTTTGTGCTGAAAACGCCCCCCTCGGCTTATACAGTGGAGAGGCAGCAGGAGCTGTGGCACAGTGACAGCTGTAGCTGCCAGGTTAACAGAAGACATCATATTCACCCTCCTCGCACCGTCACTGCATCTCCGTTCTTGCATCTTTGTCCTGGCGCCAGCAGCTCTTTCTGTGCTCATGTGGTACCGCTCATCAAGGTAATGAATATGCACGCGTCTCCACTCCCATAGGCGTGGAGCGCATATTCATTATCTTAATGAACGGTGTCACTTGGCAACTGAGCACAAGAAGAGCTGCCACACCGGGACAATGGAGATGCAGTGACGAGGAGGGTGAGTAGGATGGGGGGTGAGCCATGCAGGACCGGGGGAGCCGAGTCATGCGGGACCAGGGGATTCGAGCCATGCAGGACTGGGGTGAGCCTTGCGGGACAGGAGGAGCCATGCGGGATCGGGCGAGCCATGCATACAACAGGGGGAGCCACACATAGCAGGACAGGATGGAGGAGCCACATATACCAGTAGAAAACAAGGGAGCCACATACCTGGACAGAATGGGGGGGGGCCACACATAGCAGGACAGGGATAAGGGGACAATGCATACTCGGCTTATACTCGAGTTAATAATCTTACCCAGTTTTCCGTGGAAAAATTAAGTGCCTCGGCTTATACTCGGGTCGGCTTATACTCGAGCACTTACGGTAATTGTTAATATTACTACTACAGTAGCAATATACTATAAGAACTATGTGTAGAGATTGAGAACCTTTTGAACAATCAATATGTTTTAATTTTTCCAAATGTTGCACCACCACAATCTTTTTGTAATGTCGCCAATTACCATGTGTCATATTTGCTATCCAGCAGACTACAGGTATCTGGTGTGATGAGCAAGGTTCCTCCAATTACAGAACAAGTGGGAAGAATGATGGCTAATGACAGACTATGGAAATAAAAGTTTTGGGAAAAACTACAGCCCATTCACCGAGAATTTAACAATTGAAGAAAGATGCACATTGGACAGAAATAAAGATAAAGCAATTGTACAATATCTGCCATTGATACTATAGCTATAGTCCCTATATGTACTTGTTACGCCACAAACAGAAAAAAGGAAAAAATGTAAAATTTGATTAAAAAATGGTTAAAATATGTAAATATTCATCAGGTTCTATCAAAGATGGATAAAGAACATGAATGAACGGATGGAAAAAAAATAGAATCAAAATGTATGCAATATATTATTTATTAGAAGAATAAGGATGATGATTAATAATAATAAAAATAATGATGGTAGTCATAATAATAATTACTATTATTATTTCTAATAATAATGAAGATGATTAATATTACTTTTACTACTACTCATAATAATAAGGATAGCAAAAGTAATAATAATAATAGTAATAACTAGTGTTGAGCGATACTTGCCGATACAGAGAAATATCAGATCGGATTAGATCGGCCCGATACCCAAAAAGTATCGGGTATCGCCGATTCCGATACCGGAAGTCCCATTCAAGTCAATGGGACAGAAATATCGGAATTAAAAAAAACCCTTTCTTTCCTTGCACATCCAGTTCGGGAGGGGGGGGAGTGAGGCCGGTGCGTGGGCGGACACTGTGCATGTCTGTGTGTGCGGGCGGGGTCTGTGCGGGCCTGCCGGGGGTCTCTACAGGTCTGCTGGGGGCCTGTGCCGGCTGCCGGGGGTCTGTGCCGGCAGTCGAGGGTCTGTACGGGCCTGCCGGGGGGCTGTGCCGGCTGTCGGGGGTCTGTACGGGCCTGCCGGGGGCCTGTGCCGGCTGTTGGGGGTCTGTATGGGCCTGCCGGGGGCCTGTGCTGGCTGCCGGGGGTCTGTGCGGGCCTGCTGGGGGTCTTGTGTATGTGCAGGCATCGTCCGATGGGACTACAAGTTCCATCGGGCTATGCCTGCTACAATGACAGTGATTGACACATTAGCCAATGATGGGACAGTAGTAGTCCCATCATTCGGCTAATGTGTTGAATATAAAAAAAAACAACATACATACTACATACATACTACATACATACAACATACATACTACATACACTCACTGGCCACTTTATTAGGTACACCATGCTAGTAAGAGGTTGGACCCCCTTTTGCCTTCAGAACTGCCTCAATTCTTCGTGGCAGAGATTCAACAAGGTGCTGGAAGCATTCCTCAGAGATTTTGGACATATTGACATGATGGCATCACACAGTTGGCGCAGATTTGTCGGCTGCACATCCCTGATGCGAATCTCCCGTTCCACCACATCCCAAAGATGCTCTATTGGATTGAGATCTGGTGACTGAGGAGGCCATTTGAGTACAGTGAACTCATTGTCATGTTCAAGAAACCAATCTGAGATGATTCGAGCTTTATGACATGGCGCATTATCCTGCTGAAAGTAGCCATCAGATGTTGGGGACATTGTGGTCATAAAGGGATGGACATGGTCAGCAACAATACTCAGGTAGGCTGTGGCGTTGCAACGATGCTCAATTGGTACCAAGGGGCCCAAAGAGTGCCAAGAAAAAATTCCCCACACCATGACACCACCACCACCAGCCTGAACCGTTGATACAAGGCAGGATGGATCCATGCTTTCATGTTGTTTACGCCAAATTCTGACCCTACCATCCGAATGTCGCAGCAGAAATCGAGACTCATCAGACCAGGCAACGTTTTTCCAATCTTCTACTGTCCAATTTCGATGAGCTTGTGCAAATTGTAGCCTCAGTTTCCTGTTCTTAGCTGAGAGGAGTGGTACCCAGTGTGGTCTTCTGCTGCTGTAGCCCATCTGCCTCAAAGTTCAACGCACTGTGCGTTCAGAGATGCTCTTCTGCCTACCTTGGTTGTAACGGGTGGCAATTTGAGTCACTGTTGCCTTTCTATCAGCTCGAACCAGTCTGCCCATTCTCCTCTGACCTCTGGCATCAACAAGGCATTTCCGGCCACAGAACTGCCGCTCACTGGATTTTTTTTCTTTTTCGGACCATTCTCTGTAAACCCTAGAGATGGTTGTGCGTGAAAATCCCAGTAGATCAGCAGTTTCTGAAATACTCAGACCAGCCCTTCTGGCACCAACAATCATGCCACGTTCAAAGGCACTCAAATCACCTTTCTTCCCCATACTGATGCTCGGTTTGAACTGCAGGAGATTGTCTTGACCATGTCTACATGCCTAAATGCACTGAGTTGCCGCCATGTGATTGGCTGATTAGAAATTAAGTCTTAACACACAGTTGGACAGGTGTACCTAATAAAGTGGCCAGTGAGTGTATATACTACATTCATACAGCATACATACATACTACATACTACATACATACTACATATATACTACATTCATACAGCATACATACATACATATACATACTACATTCATACAACATACATACATACTACATACATACTTCATATATACTAGATTCATACAACATAGATACTACATATACTACATTCATACAACATACATACATACTACATTCATACAACATACATACAACATGCTACAGACATACAACATATATACTACATACATACTACATACTACAAGCAATACATTCATACATTCATACAATACATGCATATAGACTTACAGTACATATAACAGAGTACATACTCACTATTACTTGTCACTTTGCTCCCCGAAGCCAGTGTCATCTGTGAAAAAATATGAAAATAACAAACAAGCAATATACTCTCTGATCCGCAGAAATCCACGAGTGTCCCACGCAGATCTCCCGTGGAGAACAGCAGCATCAGCTTATGCGACCGCTCTCTAGGGGGCTCCAGGAAGACAATGACGAGAGGTAGGTATCCTTCCGCACTATATTCCTCCGACACTGTAAAAAAATAGTCCCTAGTCTCACTTTTGGCATTGCTGTGTGAGAAAGTTCCCACACAGCTTTTGCCATAAAGTGAGACCAGTGAACGATAGTAACCTCTCAGTGATGCAGTGCAGGAGATCATCGTAGCTCATGAGACACTCGTGGATTTCTGCGGATCAGGAAATATATAGGTTGTTTGTTATTTTCATATTTTTTCACAGATGACACTGGCTTCGGGGAACAAAGTGACAAGTGATAGTGAGTATGTACTCTATGTTATATGTACTGTATGCCTATATTTATGTATTGTATGAATGTATGAATGTATTGTATGTAGTATGTATGTAGTATGTATGTAGTATGTCTGTAGCATGTTGTATGTATGTAATATGCATGTACTATGTATGTATGTTGTATGAATGTAGTATATATGTATTGTATGAATGTATGAATGTATTGTATGTAGTATGTATGTTGTATGTAGTATGTATGTTGTATGTATGTATGTTGTATGAATGTAGTATATATGTAGTATGTATGTAGTATATATATATGTTGTATGAATGTAGTATATATGTAGTATGTATGTAGCATGTATGTATGTTGTATGAATGTTGTATGTATGTAGTATGTATGTAGTATGTTTGCTGTATATCTGTAGCATGTTTTATGTATGTTGTATGTATGTATGTAGTATGTATGTAGTATGTATGTAGTATGTATGTTGTATGAATGTAGTATGTATGTAGTATGTATGTATGTTGTATGTATGTTGTATGAATGTAGTATATATGAAGTATGTATGTAGTATGTATGTATGTTGTATGAATGTTGTATGTATGTATGTATGTAGTATGTAGATATATATTTTTTTTTACATTCAACACATTAGCCGGATGATGGGACTACTACTGTCCCATCATTGGCTAATGTGTCAATCACTGTCATTGTAGCAGGCATAGCCCGATGGGACTTGTAGTCCCATCGGACGATGCCTCCACACACGCAAGACCCCCAGCAGGCCCGCACAGACCCCCGGCAGCCGGCACAGGCCCCCGGCAGGCCCGTACACACCCCCGACAGCCAGCACAGGCCCCCCGGCAGGCCCGTACAGACCCCCGACAGCCGGCACAGGCCCCCGGCAGGCCCATTCAGACCCCCAGAAGCCGGCACAGGCCCCCGGCAGGCCCGTACAGACCCCCAACAGCCGGCACAGGCCCCCGGCTGGCCGGTACAGACCCCCGGCAGCCGGCACAGGCCCCCGGCAGGCCTGCACAGACCCCCCGCGGTCGGCACAGACCGCACATCATGATGCGCACAGACCGCACATCATGATGACATCATTTCAGCAGCCAATCACAGCCACAACAGTGGCTCATTGCATTATGGGAACTTCCGATTCCGGTATTTGATATTGAAAAAATATCGATACTCGGTATCGGAATTCCGATACAGCGAATATCGGCCGATACCCGATATTTGCAGTATCGGAATGCTCAACACTAGTAATAACTAGCTTGGCCCATGCAAAATGTTCGCACATTGGTTGTCGGGGGTGCAGGCAATTTCAGAAAAAGCAAGCTGGTCAAATGTAAATGTATTTCATGAGCTGATGAACACAGACAGGTATTTATATATGTAGATTGGTAATACAATAATTTGCCAAAAAATGTTTTCCAGTTGAGGTGCCACCTACAGGTCATTGTGTCTTTCTGCAGGTTTATGAAAAATAGAATTAGACTTACCGGTAATTCGGTTTCTAGAAACCTTCCACGACAGCTTGGGAGGTTGTCTCCATGCCCTAATAGGGGACAGGAAGTACGAGAGGTTAAAAGATCCCTCCCACCTCCCTCACACCAGTGACTTATAACTGATTACCATAGCACCAGTAACCTTAAGACTCTCAGAATTTGTCCAGGTATGTAGGGAGGGAAATAGTGGTGTCGTGGAAGGTTTCTAGAAATCGAATTACCAGTAAGTCTAATTCTATTTTCTCTAGCAACCTTCCTCGACAGCATAGGAGGCATAACAACCTATACTGCACTAGGGGGGGACAATGGCCTGAAGAACTTTCCAGCCAATGACTAGATCCCTGTTGGACACAAGGTCCAACCTGTAGTGTTTAGTAAAAGTATGTAAGGGGGACCAGGTCGCTGCCTTACAAATCTGCTCTTAAGATGCGCCTGCCCTCTCAGCCCATGATGCAGAGGTAGATCGTGTTGAATGCGCTTTGATCCCCATAGGAGGAGTGATGTTCTGCACCAGGTATGCTTTGGAGATGGCTTTCTTAATCCAATTGGCAATGGTGTTTTTTGCTACCTTTTTTCCCTTGTTTGGACCAGAGGTATGTATAAATAGGTTTTGGTCAATTCTATAGGATTTGGTACACTCTAAGTAGTAGAGAATTATGCGCCTCACGTCCAGCGTATGAAACACCCTTTCCTTAGGGTTTGCTGGGTTTTGACAAAACGAGGGAAGAATTATTTCCTGTGATCTATGGAAATCAGACACAACCTTTGGTAGGAACGATGGATCAAGGGAAAGAACTATGGAATCATCTTGAACTGTTAGGTAGGGTTCCCTGATTGAGAGAGCTTGGAGCTCTCCTATTCACCTTGCTGAGGTTATTGCTATAAGGAAGGCCACCTTACAGGAGAGGAGCTGAGGAATACAAGATGGCAGGGGCTCAAAGGGAGATTGAGTGAGTCCCGTAAGTACCACATTCAAATCCCATGGTGGAATGGCGACTAGTCTTTTTGGATGCAGCCTAGTGGCTGATGTAATGAATCTTTTTATCCACCTGTGGTTGGCCAAGTCACAGTCGAGCATGGAGCTTAATGCTGATACCTGAACTTTAAGCGTGCTTGGTTTTTAGACCTAGCTCAAGCCCCCTCTGTAGGAAATCCAGGATAAAGGAAATATTAGGGTTTTCTGGGTCAGGCACATCTGGCATACACCATGAGGAAAACTTTTTCCATATTTTGTTATAAATAGCAACAGTCACCGGTTTCCGAGATTTCTGGAGGGTTTTTATTACTGCCTCTGATAGCCCGCTGGCCCTCAGGATCTGGGTCTCAGTAACCAGGCCGCTAACTTAATTCCCCGGAGGTTTGGGTGATGTAGAGGACCCTGCAAGAGAAGGTCGTCTTCCAGGGGTAGGTGGAAAGGCCCGTCTATCTGTAGCTCCATAATTAGAGAATACCAGCTCCTCTTTGGCCATAACGGGGCTACTAGAATGGTTTGGGTCCGATCCTCCTGGATTTTCCTCAGGGTTGCGGCAAGGATTGGAACTGGTGGGAAGGCATACGCCAGGTGAAACCTCCACTTGTGGGCGAAGGCATCTACCCCCAGGGATCTGTCTCTGGGGTTCAGGGAGAAGTAGTTTCTCACTCAGGCATTTTCTCTTGAGGCCAGTAGATCCACCTCCGGAAGACCCCACCTGTTGACCAGCCTCTGAAAGATTCTTTCGTTTAGGCTCCACTCTCCAGGCTGGATGCATTTTCTGCTCAAGAAATCTGCTTGAAGATTGGAGGTACCCTTTAGGTAGACTGCCGTTAGAGAACGGAGGTGTCTTTCGGCCCAGCAAAATATTCGGCCTGAAAGGCCTTCTAGGCTGTTGGATCTCGTGCCACCTTGGTGTCTGAGATGGGCCACTGTTGTTATGTTGTCCGAGTAGACTCTGATATGATGGCCCTGGGCAAGGTGTCTTGCTGCCAGAAAAGCTTCCTCCACAGCCTTCAGCTCCCTGAAGTTTGAGGATTTTGCACTCACTTTCTGGCTCCACAACCCCTGGAATGGTTGTCTGGACACTATGGCTCCGCAGCCTTTTTTGCTGGTGTCTGACATTACCGTGACCAGGGGGATCTGGGACCAGTTGATTCCCTTGCACAGATTCTTGCGGTCCATCCACCATACTAGTGAAGCTTTCACCTTTCCAGGGGTCTGGACTCTGGTTCAGGCAGGTATGATCTCCATTCCAGTTTCCTAAGATGTGGGACTGGAGTATTCTGGAGTGGGCCTGCGCCCAAGGCACTGACTGGATGCAGGAGGTCATTGACCCTAGTATGGACATGGCTGACCTGAGGGTTGGGGACCTTTGTCCCCTGAAACTCGAGATCCTTGATATTATGGACCGCTGATGTTCCTCTGGGAGGAAAGTCATTTGTTTTCCTGAATCTAGGAGGATTTCTAAGAATTTTATCTCCTGGGAGGGTTGGATCTGCGATTTTTTAATATTCGGGATCCACCCCAGTGATTGACAAATACTCAGGGTTTGAGTCACCTGGCTTTCCAGGATCTGGCAGGAGGCTCCTATTATAAGTAGGTCATCCAGGTAGGGCACAACGCATATGCCCTGGCCTCTGATGTGGGACACAGCTTCTGCCATAATCTTGGAAAATACTCGAGGGGCAGAGGATATCCCAAAGGGAAGCACGCTGTTCTGATAGTGCCTGACTTCAGTACCCTGACGGATCGCAAACCTCAGATACTTCCTGTGAGAAGGATGTATGGGGATCTGAAAATAGGCATCCGTCAAGTCTATGGTTGCCATAAAGTGAGACGGCCCTATCAGAGGAATGGCGGTCTTCACCGACTCCATCTTGAATCTGTGATATGCGATGTGTCGGTTGAGGCCTTTCAGATGTATTATTATTCTTGCCTCTCCTGTGGGTTTTTTCACTAGGAACAGTCTGGAATAATGCCCCCTTCCCCGTTCCTGCACAGGGACCTGAGAGAGGGCATTCAATTGTAGCAGTATCTGGATGCCGGATTTTAGTGCTGGAGTCTCCCGAGGTGGTAGGGAGGTAACTCTTTTACCCCGTGGGGGGAGGATTTGAGTTCTAGCAGTAGGCCCTCCCTGATCACACTGAGGACCCAGGGGCTTTTGGAAATCATCTGCCAAGAGTGAATGAACCTCGAAAGCCTTCCCCCCACCGGGGTCAAGTCATTGTTTTTCTTGTGGCTGTTGCTGCTACTGCTGCTGCTGGGGGACCAGGATGTTCCTGCCTTTCCCCTTAGTGTAACTCCATCTTCCCATCTTTCCCTTGCCTCTCGGCTGGGATGGCTGATTCTGGGGGGCTCGAAAAAGCAGCTTTTTTGTGGTCCTCTGCTCGGGAAGCACCTTCTTCTTATCTGTGGCCTTTTCAAGAATTTCATCTAAGGCCGGGCCAAAGACATGTTCACCCTTGAAGGCTAAAGAGCAGAGTTTAACCTTGGAGGTCACATCCCCACTCCACGTTTTAAGCCAAAGGGCCCGTTGCTGTGAACTCATTTTCTGGTTTACCTCTGGCTTCTAGTGAGGGTGGTGGAGCTGGCTGTGTTGACAGAGGAGTCGTGAGTTCTCCATCCGGGCTCTCTCTGGTGGTGATAGTAGGTAATGAAGCTGATCTAAATGGCAGAGACCTGCCACCTGAGGAGGAGGACTGTGATTTGACATCAGGAGTCTCGGACTGGATTTAAGACAGCCGACTCCCTAATTCTGTGCTGGTGATTTTCCTGCCCTGAAGTTCTGGTTTCCAGTTCTGTTCCTACCTTCTCAAGCTAAGTGTGCTCTGCTATTTTTTCACATGAGATTTGGTCTGGTTTACTCAGTTTTTGTGGTCAGCCAGCCCCTGCTGGTGCTGTGCTGAATTTCCATTCTTATGTCTCTGTTTATGCCAGTTTGCTTTTTGTCCCTGATCAGATTGGTCTCTTTTTGCTCTGTCTTCAGAATATACCAGAGTGCTGATATAGGGAATTGAAGTCTATCGACTTCAGGGTTTTTGTTATCAGAAAGTGTTGGACATTTTTTGGCAGGGTTTTGTGCGTGATTGCAGACAGCATCTTTCCTTTCCTGTCCTTTCTAGTTAGTTTGGGCCCCATTGTTTGCTCAGCCTATTTTTCTATCTGTGTTTGTGTTTTCATCTTTTCTCACCGACAATACATGTTTGGGGGCTGTCTATTGCTTTGGGGTCTGCGCTGGGGCAGTTTAGATTTCCCCTTTTCTTGCTTTAGGCTTATTTAGTTCCCCGGCTGTGACGAGGCATCTAGGATCATCGTAGGTACACTCCATGGCTACTGCTAGTTGTGTGGATAGGATCAGGGGTCTGCAATCTGCTTAGTTACCAACCTCTCTGGTTTTCTGTGGCTTAGCTTGTTTTTGTTTTTCCTCCTTGGTGACTCATTCATAACAGAATCACCAGCCATACCGCAGATTCTAGGGTACTCAAAAGCAGGAAAAAAAATTGTAAAAAAAAAAAAAGTCAGAATTTTTCTTTTATATGTATTTTTTCCTCTTTTTCTCTGGAGCCATAGGAGGATTTTTTCCTTAATGGAGATTAAGCAATTGTCTGATCGTGTGGAGCAGCTCGCTGCTGAAATGCGGGGAATTTCTGCCTATCTCGCTTAGTCACATGCTGTTGAACCAAAAATCCCTACTCCTCATGTATTTTCTGGGGATCGGTGTAAATTTTTGAATTTTAAAAATAATTGTAAATTATTTCTTGCCTTGAAGCCTAACTCATCGGGGAGCTCTGCGCAGCAGGTTAAAATTGTCATCTCCTTGCTGCGCGGCGATCCCCAGGATTGGGCGTTTTCTTTGACACCTGAAAATCCTATTCTGACTAATGTGGATGCATTTTTTCAAGCCTTGGGGTTGTTGTATGATGAACCTAATGCTATTTATCAAGCTGAGAAAGCCCTATTGGCATTGAATCAGGGTCAGGATTCTGCAGAGTTATACTGTCAAAAATTCCGAAAGTGGGCGGTCCTTACTACGTGGAATGAGCTCTCTTTCGCAAGGGTTTATCAGAAACCGTAAAAGATACTATGGTGGGATTTCCTGTTCCCTCTGGTCTTGACGATTCTATGTCATTAGCCATTCAAGTTGATCGCCGTTTACGTGAACGTAAAACTACACGAGAGGTGTTGCCACCTTTAGAACAAATGTCTGAACCTATGCAATGTGATAGAGTTTTGTCTAGGGTGCAACATCAGGAGTATAAAAGGCGTAATAAGCTGTGTTTTTTCTGTGGCGATGCCTCTCATATTTCTCTCTGCCCTA
The DNA here is from genome assembly GCF_039654945.1 of Dendrobates tinctorius. NCBI lineage: Eukaryota > Metazoa > Chordata > Amphibia > Anura > Dendrobatidae > Dendrobates > Dendrobates tinctorius. Next base: position 42,796,625 of record NW_027361696.1, on the reverse strand, counting down.
AACGAGAGAAACGTTTTGCACACACATTTGCTGTGGGTGGCGTACAACCTAAGTTTCTTTTGGCAATTACTCTGATCGGCTCCTTATCGACATTTTCCGCCAAGGCTTTTGTGGATTCAGGAGTGGCTTTGAATCTGATGGATTTGGATTTTGCTAAACGTTGTGGTTTTCCCATGATACCTCTGCGGACGCCTATTCCTTTGAGGGGTATTGATGCTACTCCTTTGGCGGAGAATAAACCTCAGTTTTGGACCCAGGTGATAATGCGGGTTGCCCCAGACCACCAAGAAAATTGTAGATTTTTGGTACTGCATAATTTGCATGATACTATTGTTCTGGGTTTTCCCTGGTTGCAAATCCATAATCCAGTTTTGGATTGGAAATCTATGTCTGTGGTGAGTTGGGGCTGTCGGTGTACTCTTGGTGAAACTCCTGTTTTCTCCACCTCTCCCCAGTCTCATGATGTTCCTGACTATTTGGGTGATTTTTATGATGTATTTAGTGAGAGTAAGTCTGCGTCCCTGCCTCCTCATAGGAGTTATGACTGTGCAATTGAGTTGAGGCCTGGGTGTAAATTTCCCAAGGGTCAGCTTTTCAACTTATCTGTACCTGAACACGAGGCTATGCGATCTTATATTAAGGAGTCGTTGGAGAAGGGTCATATTAGACCATCCTCTTCACCCTTAGGTGCTGGGTTTTTTTTCGTGGCTAAGAAAGATGGTTCATTAAGGCCTTGTATTGACTATCGTTCCCTTAACAAGATTACGGTTAAATATCAGTATCCGTTACCCCTGATTTCAGATTTATTCTCCAGAGTTAAAGGTGCCTGCTGGTTTACTAAGCTTGACCTCAGGGGGCGTATAATCTTATTCGCATCAAGCATGGGGATGAATGGAAGACGGCGTTTAATACTCCGGAGGGACATTTTGAGTACCTGGTGATGCCTTTTGGGCTCACTAATGGCCCTTCTGTCTTCCAATCCTTCATGAATTATATTTTCCGGGACTTTGTGGATAAGTTTTTGATCATCTATTTGGATGATATTCTGATCTTTTCCAGTGATTGGGATTCTCATGTGGAACATGTTCGGACTGTGTTCCAGATTTTGAGGGAGAATTCCCTGTATGTTAAGGGATCGAAATGCCTTTTTGGTGTACAGAGGATTTCATTTTTGGGATTTATTTTGTCTCCGTCAACTATTGAAATGGACCCGGCCAAGGTACACGCCATTTATGATTGGGTTCAGCCCACTTCTTTGAAGGCTCTCCAGAAGTTTTTGGGTTTTGCTAATTTCTATCGTAAATTTATAGCTAACTTTTCTGGTATTGCCAAACCACTGACTGATCTGATCAAGAAGGGCGCTGATGTGCTGAATTGGTCTCCAGAGGCCGTTTTGGCATTTCAGGAGCTGAAGCGGAGGTTCACTTCTGCTCTGGTTTTACGGCAACCTGATGTCTCATTTCCATTTCAGGTAGAGGTAGATGCTTCGGAGATTGGTGCAGGAGCTGTTTTGTCCCAAAAAGATCCGGTGACGTCTAAAATGAATCCCTGTGCCTTCTTTTCCCGAAAGTTCTCCCCATCTGAACGCAACTATGATGCGGGGAATCGGGAATTGTTTACCATGAAGTGGGCATTCAAGGAGTGGAGACATTGGTTGGAGGGAGCTAGACATCAAGTTGTGGTCCTCACTGACCACAAGAATTTGATCTACCTGGAGTTGGCCAAATGCTTGAATCCTAGACAGGCTAGGTGGGCCTTGTTTTTCACGCGTTTTGATTTTGTGGTCTCCTTTCTTCCGGGCACTAAGAATGTTAAGGCAGGCGCCCTTGCTAGGAGTTTCTTTGCTGATTCTCCTATTTTGACCAAACCTACTACCATCCTAGGTGAGGGGGTAGTTCTTTCTGCCATCTCCCCCGATTTGAGACGTGCCCTGGAAGAATTTCAGGAGGACAAACCTGAGAGTTGTCCTATGGGAAAATTGTATGTTCCTGACCAGTGAAGGAAGAGAGTGATGTCTGAAGTTCATTGCTCCGCATTGGCTGGTCATCCAGGTATTTTTGGTACCAGAGATTTGGTGAGTCGGTCTTTTTGGTGGCCCGCCTTATCTCGTGATGTCAGGAATTTTTTGCAGTCTTGTGGGACTTGTTCCCGGTCTAAACCCTGTTCTCGTTCTAGCGGGTTGTTAATGCCCTTGCCGGTGCCCAAGAGGCCATGGACCCATATCTCAATGGATTTTATTTCTGATCTTCCTGTCTCTCAGAGAATGACTGTTATCTGGGTGATTTGTGATAGATTTTCTAAGGTGGTCCACCTTGTACCACTCCCAAAGCTACCATCTTCCTCAGAGTTGGTGCCCTTGTTTTTATAACAGGTGGTTCGGTTGCATGGGATTCCTGAGAACATTGTCTCGGACAGAGGAGTCCAGTTTGTCTCCAGATTTTGGAGGGCTTTTTGTTACAAGCTGGGAATTCAGTTATCCTTCTCCTCTGCATTTCACCCACAGACCAATGGGCAGACTGAGAGAACAAACCAGACTTTGGAGTCCTATTTGAGATGTTTTATATCTGCTGATCAGGATGATTGGGTCTCATTTTTGCTCTTGGCCGAATTCGCTCTAAATAATAGAGCTAGTTCTGCCACATTGATGTAACTTTGGGTTTCATCCTCGATTTTCTCCAGGGCAAGTGGAATCTTCAGCCTGCAGTCGTGAGTTCTCCATCCGGGCTCCCCCTGGTGGTGATAGTAGGTAATGGACCTGATCTAAATGGCAGAGACCTGCCACCTGAGGACTGTGATTTGACATCAGGAGTCTCGGACTGGATTTAAGACAGCCGACTCCCTAATTCTGTGCTGGTGATTTTCCTGCCCTGAAGTTCTGGTTTCCAGTTCTGTTTCTGCCTTCTCAAGCTAAGTGTGCTCTGCTATTTTTTCACATGAGATTTGGTCTGGTTTACTCAGTTTTTGTGGTCAGCCAGCCCCTGCTGGAGCTGTGCTGAATTTCCATTCTTATGTCTCTGTTTATGCCAGTTTGCTTTTTGTCCCTGATCAGATTGGTCTCTTTTTGCTCTGTCTTCAGAATATACCAGAGTGCTGATATAGGGAATTGAAGTCTATCGACTTCAGGGTTTTTGTTATCAGAAAGTGTTGGACATTTTTTGGCAGGGTTTTGTGCGTGATTGCAGACAGCATCTTTCCTTTCCTTTCTAGTTAGTTTGGGCCCCATCGTTTGCTCAGCCTATTTTTCTATCTGTGTTTGTGTTTCATCTTTTCTCACCGACAATACGTGTTTGGGGGCTGTCTATTGCTTTTGGGTCTGCTCTGGGGCAGTTTAGATTTCCCCTTTTCTTGCTTTAGGCTTATTTAGTTCCCCGGCTGTGATGAGGCGTCTAGGATCATCGTAGGTGCGCTTCATGGCTACTGCTAGTTGTGTGGATAGGATCAGGGGTCTGCAATCCGCTTAGTTACCAACCTCTATGGTTTTCTATGGCTTAGCTTGTTTTTGCTCCTCAGTGACTCATTCATAACAGCCTGTCTTGCAGAATTAGACTGTACCAAGGCCCTGGCAGAAGTGCGGATCATCTCCATTGAAGCATCGGCCAAGAAGCCTGTAGCTTTCTGTAGTATGGGAAGAGAGTTAAGGAGATCACCTCTTGAGGTTCCCCGAGAAATATTTCTCTCTAGTTCCTCTATCCATTGGAAGAGAGATCTAGAGACACATGTGGACGCTATTCCTGATTTTAGGGAGAAGGCAGAAGTTTCCCAGGCCTTTCTTAGGAGACTTTCTGCCTTACGGTCCATCGAGTCTCTAAGCTGGGACACGTCATCAAATGGAAGGACCGTCTTTTTTACCACCCTTGCCACCTGGACATCAACCTTTGGGATGTCCCATTTAAACTCCTCTCCTTCCAGGGGGAATCTATGCCTAAGCTCCGACGGGGCTGAGTAGCACTTTTCTGGGTACTCCCATTCCTGAAAGATCATGTCTACTATGCTCTTATGAACTGGAAAACCTGTTTGTCTGGGTCCCTCAAATCCTCCGCACATGCGGTCCTGTGCTGACTGAGTAACTGGTTCGTCCTCTAGGCCCATGGTGGCCCACACTGCACTGACCAGCTCCTCCACATATTCCGTGGAAAGGAGGTATCTCCTAGTTTTGGCTGCTTTTGAAGTTTCCGGTTGTTCCCAATTCTCAGAGCCTGAATTGTATGACCTCTCTGATTCGGATTCCGAGCCCTCTAATTGTATTTTCCGTTTTTTGGGGGATGGTGAGCCTACAATCAGAGGAGGAGGTGGCGGAGGGGGGGACAGGGCAGCTAAAGAAGTCTGAACCTGATGAGTGACCAGGCTGCAGATCTCATCAATCAATGTCGGGTGCTCAGCCCTGACCACCCTGTCTGCAAGTTTGGCATAATTTCTTCACCCAATTTGAGGGAAGTTTTGTACTGCATATGGCACATTTGGCTGACTTGCTGGTGGTATTGGTGCTTTTGTGGGTAGACTTTTCTCCCTATAAAAAAGGGGGAGAAGCATTTTGAGGACCTCCTGCCCAGGACCGCACCACTAGGACCCACCTCAGATAACACTCACTGTGGCTAGGGCAGCGCTGGGCTCTGCAGACGCAGGGCAGGAAGAACTGTCCATGCTGACAGGGGATTTCGTCTTACCTGTCGGCGTCTTCCGGCGGGTTAATAAGGGGTTAACCCCGCCCTCAGCGCAGTTTTCATTTTTTCCCCCCTCCTCCCTGGGTCCAGGAGCAGGCACAGCAGGTGCTAGCGAGCTCCACGTGCCGGCAGCTGAATGGGGGCCGCCATGATAGGAAGTCATCATAGCCCAGAAGTGACCGCGCATGACGTCACTTCCGGGTCACCGCACGGCACGTGGCAGGAGGAGGAGAGACCGGAGAGCTGCGGGAGGCCTCCGGTCGGGGATCACTGGCCCTCTTTACTCCCCCTGGGGGAGCACGGGAGGGCCAAGAAAGGTCCCGTATTCCAAAAAGACGGGAGCAGTCTGGAGGAGGGGAGGCAGAGCTGCCGACCACCACTGCCCAGCTTAAAGACACCAGGTACGCTGCAGTAGCCGGCCACACAGCATACCGAACCTCTCCATGCCCCATGGGGGACAAGAAAGACACTGGTGAGAGGGAGGTGGGAGGGACCTTTTAACCTCTCGTACTTCCTGTCCCCCATTATGGCATGGAGACAACCTCCCATGCTGTCGTGGAAAGTTGCTAGAGAAATGAATGTTTAAACTGTATTTAGTGATAAAATTGTGAATGTGTGGTTTGTTTGGCTCTTTTCTTGCTGAAGGAAGCAAGTTTACCTTTCAAATGGTGTATCATGTGTGTGGGTGGGGCGAAGTAATCCCTGAAAAAGCAGTGCATGTATACAAATGTCTTGGTAGCGTGCTTTGGGGTACTGTGGTGCCACCTGCAGGTCATTTTTCCTTACTGCAGGTTTATGAAAATTAATGTTTAAACTGTATTTTATAATAAAATTGTGGATGTGTGGTTTGTTTGACTACTTTCTTGCTGAAGGGGACAAGTTTACCTTTCAAATGGTGTATCATTTGTGTGTGTGAGTGCAGTATGAACGGGGATACAAAGGAATCACCGAAAAACAGTGTTTAGAAATAATAGAATAGATAATTACAATAACAATGGTAGTAATAATAACTATAATATTAATAATGATTTTCACTACTATTACTCATGATAATAGTAATATTATTGTAATTTTTAGTAATAATAGTAATGGGGGCAGAAATAGATAATAATACTAATTATCACTACAATTACTACTTATACTGCTACTCATGATATTATTATTACTACTACTACTAATATTCATAATTCAGTAACGATAGTAGTAATAATAACAATTACTATTATTTTTACTATTAATGAAGAGATTACTAGTGCTATTACTTTTACGACTATTCATAATAATAATAATAACAAATAATAAATTATAGATAATGATAATATGACTATTACTACTTTTACTGCTGCTCATGATAGTATTATTAATAATTTTCTTTCAGTTTGAGTCAGAATGGATACTGCTGATTTAAACCAGACATTGCCTGATTTAACTCTAGATGACGACAACCAGTAAGTTTATATTCTTCATTTCATTACTCAAGTTAAATTCCCCATAGATTTTTTTCATGTATATAAACAAACCAATATACACTCACTGGCCACTTTATTAGGTACACCTGTCCAACTGTGTGTTAAGACTTAATTTCTAATCAGCCAATCACATGGCGGCAACTCAGTGCATTTAGGCATGTAGACATGGTCAAGACAATCTCCTGCAGTTCAAACCGAGCATCAGTATGGGGAAGAAAGGTGATTTGAGTGCCTTTGAACGTGGCATGATTGTTGGTGCCAGAAGGGCTGGTCTGAGTATTTCAGAAACTGCTGATCTACTGGGATTTTCACGCACAACCATCTCTAGGGTTTACAGAGAATGGTCCGAAAAAGAAAAAAAATCCAGTGAGCGGCAGTTCTGTGGCCGGAAATGCCTTGTTGATGCCAGAGGTCAGAGGAGAATGGTCAGACTGGTTCGAGCTGATAGAAAGGCAACAGTGACTCAAATTGCCACCCGTTACAACCAAGGTAGGCAGAAGAGCATCTCTGAACGCACAGTGCGTCGAACTTTGAGGCAGATGGGCTACAGCAGCAGAAGACCACACTGGGTACCACTCCTCTCAGCTAAGAACAGGCATCTGATGGCTACTTTCAGCAGGATAATGCGCCATGTCATAAAGCTCGAATCATCTCAGATTGGTTTCTTGAACATGACAATGAGTTCACTGTACTCAAATGGCCTCCTCAGTCACCAGATCTCAATCCAATAGAGCATCTTTGGGATGTGGTGGAACGGGAGATTCGCATCAGGGATGTGCAGCCGACAAATCTGCGCCAACTGTGTGATGCCATCATGTCAATATGGTCCAAAATCTCTGAGGAATGCTTCCAGCACCTTGTTGAATCTCTGCCACGAAGAATTGAGGCAGTTCTGAAGGCAAAAGGGGGTCCAACCCGTTACTAGCATGGTGTACCTAATAAAGTGGCCAGTGAGTGTAAGTCAGAGGTCCTAGTGGTGTTTGTTGTGCAGAGGATTAGGCTTTGCATTGTATTTTAGTTTCTTTGTATATACCCAATACAAAAGAGAACGGTACATAGACTTTCTTACTGCAATAATTTATCAGCACGTCACATTATCACAGCGCAATGTATTTTTTTATACTAAAGATTGAGTATAAAGAAACAGGGCTGGACAGATCTGCCAAATACCCATAAATAATAGTTATTTTAAAAATACAGTTTCAGATATACTATTATTTTCTAATTCTAAACTCAATCCATTAGCTATGGAGAGAGAGACTGGTACAGGATGAGCAGCTTTGGACACATCAGTGGGTAATAGTTATTAGGAAAACTATGGACATGGATGTTCACTGACATGGCTTGACGTCATAGCCCTTCCTGATAGGCAATATCAATTGGTACAAAGTTCCGACTCTTCACAAAAACTGTAAAACTAGTCAAAATGAATGAAATGGGAGTAGTAATGAGCACCACCATCTTCTGTTCTTGGATGGAGAAGTAATAGACCAACACAAGATGATCTCAATGACCTCACATGAGTTTCAGCTTCGGTTCTTCTATTTATGTAACTTCATTGTCCATGAATCTAATTTCTACCCTATCATGTCTTCTTAGGTCATCTTACGAATACAACAAGACAGGTGGCACATATTATGATTTCCCTGACTACCTGTACGTTATACAGAAATTTTCAATTGCTTTATACATCATCATTTTTGCACTGGGGACAATGGGTAATGGATTAGTCATCTGGATTGCTGGATTCAGGATGAAGAAGACAGTCAGTACTATCTGGTTCCTCCACCTGGCCATCGCGGACTTCCTTTGCTGTGCATCTCTTCCTTTGCAAATTGCACAGTGGACATTCCCTCCTAAAGACTCCTTATTTATTATTTGCATTCTGAATGTCATTCTTCTAGGACTAAACATGAACACCAGTGTTCTTCTCCTGACGGCCATGAGTATTGACCGCTGGGTATCGGTCATGTGGCCATTCTGGGCCAGAGTTCATAGAACTCGTAAACTGGTGAGAATCACATCGGTGATTATTTGGGTGTCCTGCTTACTTGTCGTTGGTTTTGTGACTCTCGCCACTATATTTTCTTCATATGATTTAACTGAATGGTGTATAATAGATAGATATACGCACATCTCTCTTCATAAGATAAAAAGGAGATTTCGACTGATCAGGTCAGTTATAATGTTCGTGATCCCTTTTCTCATCATCTTCTCCACTTATATCACTATTTTTTTAAAAATAAGAAAAAGTAAGAGATCTCAGAGATCTTCCAGGATCATCACCTCTGTTATATTGTGTTTCTTCATCTGCTGGTTTCCATATTACCTATGGCCACTAACACCCATGTATAGTGGATATTTCATACATTTTCATCTTATAAATACTATTGTTACCACCCTGGCTTGTCTTAACAGTTGCATCAATCCAATCATTTATGTTTTTATGAGCAAAGATTTCCAACAAGGTTTCTTCAGATCCATCCCCTCCAGACTAGAAAGAGCCTTAGATGACCATCTTAATGATCTATGCAGGGAACAAAAATATTGTGAACATTCTTGCACTGCAAATGGTTAAAATGTGTTAGTTACCTACTTGGAAAAATCTTAACCCCCTTCACATCACTGACAATTTTTAATTTTTGCATTTTAGATTTCTTTCCTATTCTTAGAATTGTAGCTTTTATTTTTTGTTGACATAGACGTATGAGGGCTTGTTTTTGTTTTGTTTTTTGCGAGGGTTTTAGTTTTGAATTACAGCATTCATTTTACCATGCAATGTTTAGCCTTCATATATTCATATGGTATTGAAATTAAAATATAATTATTAGTGATGAGCTATCATCACTAATTATCTATCATCTATGTAGGTATCATCTATTTATATATTATCTATCATCTATCTATAATCTAGCTATCTATATATCATCTATTTAAAATGTGTTATTAAAAATAAAGTACAATGCCAAATTTACTTGTAAGGTTTTTTTAAAGAAATAACTGTATAATTTTCTAGTTTTGCTAATTTTTTAAGTTTTAATTTGCATAATTTAACTATTCAGAATTTTTGCATTTTTAAAAAAGCTATATAATTTAGCATTGAATTTGGACTGTCTCTTTTTTACTTTAATGGTTTGGAAATAATGTATAATCAATAAATCACATATCAGATGGCAATCGAATTGCCATTCTTGTTTTCATCAAACAGGAGTTTAAACTTGAAAGGTAAAGTAGTAAAGGAGATTTCAATAATTGACACGTGATGCCGGCGCCCAATCAGCGCTAGCATCATTGTACCCACCTCCTATTGAATTGAGCATGAAGAGGAAGTCTGAGATCAGCTGCAGCCCAGACTTCCTGTTCATGTTCTATTTGTCCAAAGACAGGGACGCAGCACTGATTGGGCGCAGGGGTCACGTGTAGAGTTGAGCGAATATGTTTGGAATCGGTCGTCGAATCTGAATTTGCCATATTTGTGCCATATTTATACCCTGTTTGTGCCGAATTTGTTTGACAATCCATTTCGAACATATTCAGCCATTTGTACTCGCATTGCCTCCAGTGACATTCGGATGTGTTTGGCAAATATTGCAAATACAATATTCGCAGGCGATCGTAATTGGAACCGAATTTTGAAAACTTTGCTCAACTCTAGTTATGGGTCACAACTAGTGATGAGTGAGTATACTTGTTGCTCGGGTGGTCTTTGAGTATTTTGGCATACTCGGAGATTTAGTTTTTGTCGTCTCAGCTATGTGATTTTTGACTGCTAGACAGGCTGATTACATGTCTGGAATGCCTGTTTGTTAGGAAATTCCCACATATTCAGCTTGTCTAACAGCCGCATATAATGCAGATGAGACTACAAAAACTAGATCTCCGAGCATGCCAAAATACTCGGAGATTATCCGAGCATGCTCGGGGAGATGCGAGCAACGATGCTACAACTACATATGAAGAATACAAGAAAAAGGAGACATGCACAGAAACAGGGAGCACCATTAAAAAAAATATAAATTTTTATTAGTGTATGCAAAAGCCAACATTAGATAAAACCATTTAAAAACATGAAGCACACAAATGTAGGTCACTCATACCCATCTAAGGGCAAGAGCCCAACTTGACCAACTGACAACTACATGTAACAATCTATAAATACAAGCTATCACAGAAATAATTGAGTCACTAGTTCAAATATGTATTAAAGAACACAGTGATTGGCACCCAGTACAGAAACCCTGCTAACAAATAGACTGATGGTAAAGAGTCAATAACTTATAATAAGGTTACTTGGCTGGACAGTCACTGAGACCAACTGTCAACTGTAGAGACACTTATAACTAGAACACATCTGGCTATAAAAATGCAAGTAGAAACAGGGGCCACACTAAACTGAGTGGCCACAAAAACGGGTGGTCTCACAATGCTGTCTTTCCCACAGTACTGTGGTTACGGTATTGCAGGTAAGGGTCTGGAGTGAATGCTCATAGAACAGGACTCCACAGCACGTGCCATCCCAACGCATGTCGCTACTCAAATGGCTTCTTCAGGGGAAAATAGTCTGGCTCTATTGTACACAGATACCTAAATATACAGACAAAATCAGTAAAAAAATGATAACATCTGTGAGACTTACCAGCATGGAGCCATGTGCGATGCCAGGGGTCACGCTGAGGTAACCGGAGTATGTTATTTGCAACAAGCGCAAATGCATTGATGTTAGCGGTGAACAGAAAGATGGTGTTCTGTGCATGCGCTGCCTGGCATATTGCTACATGTTAGGCCGTATGGCGAGACCAGGGGAATGATGAGCATGCGCAGAAGGAAAATAGGTCTCTGCAAGATATAAACAGCAGCGAGTACTATCAAAGAAGTGTCGCAATCTGCAGCTATGTCCTTAATCCAGACAGGATATTGGTCGTGGATTTAAAGAAGAGGGAGTAAGTAGGCACAGAACAAGGAGGAATTAAATAATAATATCAATCCTTTCAACCATGGTGGTAAACAGTTTTCATATTTTGATACAGCCACTCTTAAATTCTCTTGCAGAGAATGCAATTACTGCAAAGAACAGGCATTTGGCATACACATGATAACTAGCGATGAGCGAGTATACTCGTTAGGATTTGGTACTTGGCGAGTAATGCGGTACTCACAGTACTCTAATCCTGGTGAGTATTTCACTACTTGCCTCGCAATATTCGGCACAGCCCAGCACAGTCCCGCACAGTACCTGCACAGCCCAGCACAGTCCCACACAGCCCAGCATAGTACCTGCAAAGCCCAGCACAGTCCCGCACAGTACCTGCAAAGCCCAGCACAGTCCTGCACAGCACAGCTCAGTCCCGCACAGCCCGGCACAGTCTTCACACTGGCCGGCAGTGTCCTGCACAGCCCGGCACAGTCCCCGCACAGGCCAGCACAGTCCGGCATAGTCCCCGCACAGTCCTCGCACAGTCCGGCACAGTCCCTGCACAGGCCAGCACAGTCTTTGCACAGTCCCCGCCCAGCCCAACACACACAGCCCAATAATCGCATTTCCCATAGACTTACATTGGACTCGCTACTTGTTACGAGTACCCAAATATTAGGAGGTACTCGCAACGAGTACAGCAAGTCTAAATACTACACTACTCGCTCATTCCTAATGATAATTAATAGGGGCATAGGCTTTTTTTAGCAAGAACCTTGTCTAAGCAAGTATTGTATACAGGACAAGTAAGCCGGCAATAAAGAAATTCTGGAATAACAGTGTGCATAGCTGATGAAATGGGGTAGTTTTAGAAATAAAGCGTCAGGGAGAGGGAAAAGAAGAGGAAAAGAGAACAATAAAGTTATATCTTTCAGGATAATCCTGGTTACAAAGAAAATCAAGTGATCACAACAGAAAAGGTGAGTAAATAAAGCTAATAAAAATATTAATATAAATATGCAGCTGACGCGACGAAAACTAAATCTCCGAGCACGCCAAAATACTCGGAGACAACCCGAGCATGCTTGGGGAGACCCGAGCAACGAATATACACGCTCATCACTACTTCCCAGCTTCCCTGTTCAACATTAGAAACACACAACCACTTTCTTCCAGAAACCATCTTCAAGCTGTATGTGGTATTTCAGCCTCCATTTATTTCCACAACTTTATTTTCTAACGTTTGAATAAGGCTGTTTTCACATTTGCGTCTGTGTGCGCAGCGTTTTATCTGCAGCAATCTGAATGCGTCATGTATAACTATCTTTAACATGGTGTATGCTGGGGCATGCGTTTGCATCAGTTTGCATGCGTCAATGTACGCATGCGCCGTTTCACGGTGTGCGGCGGGGTCTGGAGAACGCAACATGTTGCATTTTTTGAAGCGGCAAAAATCCGTCAAATATGCTGTGAGGTAGCGCTGTCATCTAAGTAGGGGGTACTCGCTCAGCAGCCACAAAATCAGATCCGGCACATGTTTTCATAAAGCATAACACAGTCCATGCGGTTTATTCCTCCTTCATAAACCCATAGAAGCAACATAAACAGCATTCCAGCATAGCGTCCATTATAGCTTCACTCTGGTTAAGCCTGTGGTCACACACAGGTTACTCAATGTCCATACTCAGGCTCTTCAGCCTCATCATTATCTCACCCATGTCAGGGTTTCCTCACGGCTGTTGCTCCACACTGCAGACATCCACTCTCTCCTCTGGGACTCTCAGATGCTGGCAGCCATGACACACAGCCACTCCACAGGCTGTTAGGCAGGAAGCCCCATCTCAGCGGGACCTTCCACACTGGACCAACCAGGTCCAAGCATTCACCCCATGTGACCTACCCTGGCCACATTATATGGTTCATAGCCACACCCACCGGGTTCCATGACTGACCACATCACAGGTCCTTCAACCACTCACATATAAACTTTACAATAGCGTTAATAAACACCCCCCCTGGGTGGGTTTGGAGGTAACTAGTTCCTGACACATTGAACCAGCACCTCAGCAGTATCACTGCTGATTAACACACACATAAATCTCCATCTCAAGGCCACCCACCTTGAGATACATAACGGTCATTCCGTATTTCGCCATTCATCCACTCTCCTGGGACATCCATACAGCGCCCCCTAGCGGACACAGTGGTTACTACACCACAATGCGCAGTGTAGGTGTCAGAGACACCGCACTACACTCGCTCACAGAGCCAGTGCGCATGCCCTGAGTACAGAAACAGTGCTAAAAGATACCTGTGGAGCAGGTCAGCAGAGGTGACAATGCATGCTTCAAACTATTAGTGTCAGGGTCCAGTCAGCGCCGGAAAGTAAAGAGGCACAGGACCTGCAGACACTGAAGATAGCAAGCTGGCACAGGACCTATGGTCAGGTGACTGCAAGGGGGCGGGGCTTAGCGTCCTGCTTTCAGATATGACAGGAAACCATACAACAACTCAGAGTCAGGCAAAACAAAGGTCACAATAGTACGGGCAAATGAGGCACAGGAGGGACAAACAGATGGGTAGTCAGACAAAGCCAAAGGTCACACACAAGAGGGCAACGTGGTACCAAGGGGATGAGCAGAGAGTAGTCGGGTCACAAGCAGAGAGTCATACACGAGAGGTAGAGCAGTACAAGAGGGGCAGGCAGAACTCGTAACAGGGACAGAACCGGATCAAAACCAAACAAGCAAGCAAGATATCAGGTACAAGGCACATGTACGCACAAGGTCAACTAACTCAGCCGAGGGCAGGAGTATAACTGACACCGGACCTAGGTCCAGTGAGCATTAAATAGCCGCCCTCTGCCAGAGAGAGGTGGAACAATTAAGCCCCAGTCTGATCAGGACGGGCCAAAGTGAAACCCCGTCCTGGATCATGAGAGTACCTTCCTCTCAATGGGGGCCACCGGACCCCCAGGTCTATCAGGGTACATGGCGTGAAAGGCCCGGACCAACCGATCAGCATGGACCGATCGAGCAGGAACCCACGACCGTTCTTCAGGACCGTAGCCTTTCCAATGTACCAGATATTGAAGGGCATGACGGACCAACCTAGAGTCGACGATTCGTTCCACCTCTTACTCCGACTGCCTGTCTACCAAAACCGGTGGTGGGGAAGCTGATGATCCCTCCCCACCAGACCTCACAGGTTTCAAAAGGGCCTTATGGAAAACATTTGGGATCCACAGAGATGGTGGGAGCCGCAACCGAAAAGCCACTCGGTTAACTGCTTCGGTAATTACATAGTGACCTATAAACTTGGGTCCAAGCTTCGCAGAGGGGACCTTGAGCATTATATTCTTGGTGGATAACCATACCTTATCCCCAATCTGAAACACCGGTCCCGCGGATCGTTTTTTGTCCGCAAAAAACTTAAATTTGTCCTGGGCCTTCGTAATGTTACTCTGGACCTCCCGCCATACCTCCCCCAACCGCTGAATCGTCTCATCCGCCCCAGGACACCCAGAATTCAAACGGGAAAATTCTCCAAAATGAGGATGAAACCCATAATTACAGAAAAAGGGAGATGTACCCGTAGACTGGTTAATGTGGTTGTTAAATGCAAACTCGGCCAACGGTAACACAGAACACCAATCATCTTGTCGGGCTGAGGTCAAGCAACGCAAAATTTGCTCCAGAGATTGATTGGTCCACTTGGTCTGCCCATTAGTCTCAGGATGATAAGCAGAAGAAAATGACAGACCAATACCCAACCTCTTGCAAAAAGCCCTCCAAAATCTGGAAACAAATTGCACTCCTCTATCAGACAGCACATTCGAGGGTACCCCATGCAACCGCACCACATGCTCAACGAACAATCTGGACAACGTTTCCGCATTAGGTAGAGCTGCCAAAGGTACAAAATGTGCCTGCTTACTAAAACTGTCTACCACAACCCAAACGACAGTATTACCCTTGGAGGGGGGAAGGTTGGTGATGAAATCCATGGACAAATGAGTCCATGGTCTCTCAGGAATTGGCAGTGGTACCAATTCCGCGGCTGGCCGGTTATGGGGGGTTTTCGCACGGGCACAAACATCACAAGCAGACACATATTCCCCAACATCAGAGGCTAAAGAAGACCACCAGAATATTCCAGCGATGGCCTTCCGGGTAGCCAAGATCCCTGGATGTCCACCCAGAACTCAGTCGTGGAACTCCCAGAGGACCTTGAGACGAAATTGAGCTGGTACGAAAAGTTTATCCACCGGCTTAGCCGGAGGTGCAAGAGACTGGGCTTCCCGAATCTCCCGTTCCAACATATTAGAAATACCTGCCACCACCACCCCAGGCTGAAGAATGGAGGATGGAGGTTCGGGGGGACACCGGATCTAGCCTGCGTGACAAGGCATCAGCTCTGACATTTTTGGATCTGGCCGAAAAGTGATAGAGAAGTGGAATCGGGAAAAAAAAAGTGACCATCTAGCCCAGGGGTCCTCAAACTTTTTAAACAGGGGGCCAGATCACGGTCCCTCGGACCATTAGAGGGCCAGAATATAGTTTAAAAAAAATTATGAACAAATTCCTGTGCACACTGCACATATCTTATTTAGAAGTAATAAAACAAAATAGGAACAAATACAATATTAAAAATGAAGTAAAGTTAAATCATCAAACTTACCAATTTTTTGGGTTCTTCGAATATCCTACACTTGAGTCAATTTTTTCTCTTTCTTGATATCATTGTTTCCTAGGGATTCAAAATTGTAAAATACCAACATATATACACTACAGCCCTACAAAAACAATATACCAGCAATAAAATTGCCCACACAAAGACATACAGACTGCACTGCCCATCAATGCAGCCTGATCAGTGCCCATCAATGCAGCCTGATCAGTGCTCATCAATGCAGCCTGACCAGTGCCCATCAATGCAGCCTGACCAGTGCCCATCAATACAGCCTGACCAGTGCCCATCAATGCAGCCTGATCAGTGCCCATCAATGCAGCCTGATCAGTGCCCATCAATGCAGCCTGATCAGTACCCATCAATGCAGCCTGACCAGTACCCATCAATGCAGCCTGACCAGTACCCATCAATGCAGCCTGATCAATGCCCATCAATGCAGCCTGACCAGTGCCCATCAATGCAGCCTGACCAGTACCCATCAATGCAGCCTGACTAGTAGAGTTGAGCGAAACGGGTCGAAAAATTTCAAAAGTCGCCGACTTTTGGCAAAGTCGGGTTTCATGAAACGAAACCCGACCCTAGGATGAGGTCAGCCACGAGGTCGGCGACTTTAGCGCCAAAATCGCGTTTCAAAAGTTTGTTTTGCGCTCTTTTTCAGCCAATCAGGATCCACGGACACTGTGGGCAACGTGATGACATAGGCAGGGGTCACCACCATCTTTCAGAAGGGCATGCAAGTGATTGGCTTGCTTTGGTGGGCGTCACAGGGGGTATAAAAGGGCATGCACGCCGACCGCCATGTTACTCATGCTGATCTCAGAATAGGGAGAGCTGCTGCTGCTGATGATTTTGTAGGGAGAGCGATAGGCAGGAAAGAAGACACCAAAAACTACTTCTGCTGCTAGCGATTTTGCCTGTACAACACACCAGTCACTGTGTGTGCAGTGCAAGTGGATGCTATATTTTGCTGGATCAGTGGTGTTGGTTGTTAGGCTGCCCTCTAAGGCTTCCTGACGGCTGCATTGCTGTTTACCCACTGCTCTGCAAACTGCTTTTTTAAAAGCAATCCCAATTTTTTTTTTTGTCCTGGTGAGGTACTG
Source organism: Dendrobates tinctorius (assembly GCF_039654945.1). Taxonomy (NCBI): domain Eukaryota; kingdom Metazoa; phylum Chordata; class Amphibia; order Anura; family Dendrobatidae; genus Dendrobates; species Dendrobates tinctorius. The sequence goes on along the minus strand of NW_027361696.1, from coordinate 42,779,791 downwards.
AGTGCATTTTTTCACACCATACAGCGGTGCACACTCCTCACACAGTACCGTGTAACGGCTGTTATCACAGCCACAGTGAAGCTATCTGTGTGTCACTCTGTAAGGATAAGTCGAGGACATGTTCCATTCTTACAGACCTGCACCTTCTAGTTTTGTCTAGTTTTCAAACAGTTAAATATATTTGCTGTTTGATCACATTCAAAACTATAGAGAGACAGCGTGTGTCAGTCCGTATACTTAAAAAACACAGAGCTTGACAATTTTACGTACAACGGACAGCCGTGTACGTGCACGCTCCTCTCTCAGTACCGTGTAATGGCTGTTATCACGGCCACAGTGAAGCTATCTGTGTGTCACTCTGTAAGGATAAGTCGAGGACTTGTTCCGTTCTTATAGACCTACACTCTAGGGAGATTCCTATTCTGCCCAATTCTATATACACCTTGTAGTTTGTCATACACTAGCCAATTTCTGCCTGTGACATAGCGCTGTGATATTCACTGGGCCTCACACAATCCAAAAGTGTCCAGTGTCCACAAGTGTGTGCTGAAATTCAAAATCTCCGTTATCCTTTAGTCACATTTTTCACACCTGCGACATCAAGCCTGTGACATAGCGCTGTGATATTCAGTGGGCCTCACACAATCCAAAAGTGTCCAGTGTCCACAAGTGTGTGCAGAAATTCAAAATCTTCATTATCCTCTAGTGACATTTTTCACACCTGCGACATCGAGCCTGTGACACAGCGCTGTGATATTCAGTGGGCCTCACACAATCCAAAAGTATCCAGTGTCCACAAGTGTGTGCAGAAATTCAAAATCTCTGTTATCCTCTAGTGACATTTTTCACACCTGCGACATCGAGCCTGTCACATAGCGCTGTGATATTCAGTGGGCCTCACACAATCCAAAAGTGTCCAGTGTCCAAAAGTGTGTGCAGAAATTCAAAATCTCCCCTGTCCTATAGACACCTTGTACCTTGTTTTACATTACTATATAGTTTGTTGGATTTTGTCTACATTTCTACCAAAAATGAGGAAGGCTGGTGGAAGAGGCCGTGGAATTGGGCGGGGGTTGGCAGCTGGTAATGATGGTGTTGTTGGTGGATCTGATGGTAGTGGCAAAAGCAAAATAGGACCGAATGCAGGAGGTGTTGAGCCTGCGTCATCGTCTGGCTCTACAAGGCCTCGAAGGCTTAGTTTTCTAGGAGTCGGCAAACCGCTTTTAAAGCCAGAGCTTCAGGAAAAAGTTTTGTCTTACATTGCTGACTCAGCCTCCAGCTCTATCGCCTCCTCTTCTGAAGTTGTAAAAAATAAAAGCACTGAGTCGTCATTGGAGGCTCATGTTCATGAACCACACCTTTCCTTGTGTACTTCACCCCAACCAAGATTGAAGGATGACGCAGGCCATACTAATGATTACTCCATGGAGCTGTTTTCACATACCATGCCTGGATTATCAAGTGAAATGGTGAATTACCCAGGCCAAGATAAATCTGACATGGAGTGCACTGATGCACAGCCACTGATAGATGATTCTGCTGGTACATTCACTCAGAGCACTACATTGTCCTCGCAGTGTACAGAGCTAGATTCTGACCCTGATGAGACTCAGGTGCCCCTTCCCGCACACTATACCACCATACACGGTGACACAGAGGAAGGTGCACATGACATTGAAGAGGAGGTGATGGATGACCCAGTTGTTGACCCAGATTGGCTTCCATTGGGGGAAGAGGGTGCTGCTTCCAATAGCTCAGATGAGGAGGAGGAGCATCCACAGGAGACATCGACATCGCAACAGCTGTTATCTGGCAGGCCCGGAGCACTCCAAAGACAGTTTCCAAAAATCAAAAGAGTTGCTGGACAGCTTGTCCAGAGGGTCAAAATATCACAGCGTGCTAGGCCGCAAAATGTCTGCCAAAGTGTCACGTCGCCATCAGACTCGGGGCCTGCTGTTCCGCCCTCAGCCACGAGGAGGCGACGGACGGTCACGCTGCCCGTGGGCTCGGGGGCTGCGGTCCGGGCCTCAACCACCAGGAGGCGCCGGACTGACACATCGCCGTCGAGCTCAGGACCTGCTGTTCCCGCCTTAGCCATTGGGAGGCGCCGTGGTTCGCGCCCGAGGGATGGCAGCAACAGTGAAAGGGTTACTGCGCAGGCGTCTAGTGGACGCAGACTCCGCTCTGCTGTCTGTCATGAAGGGGTTTGTGCATCATAATCGGGTCTGGTCCTGGGGGCGGTTCTGATGACATCAGCAGTCCGGGAGCCTGTGAGGGATGACCTGATCCCTCAAATACTTTGGGACTGGTCTTGCAAGCCGCCGGATATATTCTTGGTTCCCCTACGTGTTACTTTGTGATTGCCTATCGTTAATTCTGACCCCAGCCTGAATTTCTGACTACTCTATTGCCTGCCGTTTTTGTACCTTGCATTTCTCCCAATTACTGACGCTGACCTTGGCCTGGATTCCAGACCCCTCTACTGCCTGACGATTTTGTACCTCCGCTACTCTCCCGGTTTGTGACCTCTGCCTGGACTCTCGACTCTGCCTCTGCCTGCCGTTTCTGTACCTCCACTGCTCGCCTGGTTTCCGACTTCATTTTTGGCTCCCTCACTGCCTTTCTATTGCGACCGTTCTGCTCTGGCACTCTGCTCCTGTTCAGACAGCGCTTCCTGGGATCTGCAGTAAATCCAGATCCCTGTATAGGGGTAAAGGGTGTCGGTGCTACTCGGGGTGCTGTCTTTCTGCAGCCCAGACTTGCAGACGGACGTAACACAAAGTAGGAAGAGTGCAGTGTGGCACATTTTTGAACAAAATCCTCATGATCAGGCCAAGGGTATCTGTAAGAAGTGCGCAAAGACCTTTAGCCGAGGGAAAAATCTGAAAAATTTGAATACCAGTTGCATGCTTAGACATTTAACCAGCATGCACTTGCAAGCGTGGACACAACACCAAACCTCAAGTACCACATGTGCAACTGATCACAAAGAAGGTAGTCAGCAATGCTACATTGTTTCCCCCACTGTAAGCCCACCGGTTAGCACAGCAGCAAATGTTGAGGTGTCGTTGCAAGGCCACAGCAGTCAGGGAATCCCACTGTTAAATCAACGAAAGACTGAATCTAGGCCATCAGAAAGGACACCAACTCCATCATCATCATCATCCCTCTCTCAGTCCGCCCTGTCCACCGCTACTTCCACCATATGCAGCTCTCAAGTCCAGCTCACCCTCCCAGACACTATGAGTAGGTCAAGAAAGTACTCAGTCTCTCATCCGCGTACACTGGGTTTGAACGCCCACATCGCCAAACTAATCTCGTTAGAGATGATGCCCTATCGGTTGGTGGAAAGCGCAGCTTTCCGCGAACTCATGGCTTATGCAGTACCACGCTATGACCTACCCAGTCGGCACTTCTTCTCTCGCAAAGCCATCCCAGCCCTCCACCATCATGTGAAAGACCGCATTGTCCATGCACTCAAGCAGTCAGTGAGTGGAAAGGTGCACCTAACAACTGATGCATGGTCCAGTCGGCATGGCCAGGGCCGTTACGTGTCCATCACTGCGCACTGGGTTAATGTGGTGGATGCAGGGTCCACAGGGGACAGCGGTGGTGGGACAGTGCTGCCTAGCCCACGGTATAGGAAACAGTTGGCTATAGGCGTTCGACCCTCCTCCTCCAGAAGCGAAAGCTCGTCCACAGAGCGCAGTCGTACGAGCACTCCATCTGCAGCTGCCACTGTTGCACACGAGGTGTCCCCCTATCGAGCAGCTAGTGGAAAGCGTCAGCAGGCTGTGTTGCAGATGATGTGTGTGGGCGACAGACACACTGCCGAGGTGCTGGCCGAGTACTTTCAGCGACAAACTGAGTCATGGCTGGGCAGTGTACATCTTGAGGCAGGCAAGGTAGTTAGTGATAATGGCCGTAATTTTGTGGCAGCCATAGCCCTTTCAAAACTCAGCCACATACCTTGCTTGGCTCACACCTTGAACCTGGTGGTGCAGTGCTTCCTCAATAATTATCCGGAGCTAAGAGCCCTGCTCCAGAAGGTGCGAAGACTGTGCGTGCACATCCGCCGGTCGCCTGTACACTCCATTCGTATGCAGAAGCTGCAGCGATTGCTCCACCTTCCCAACCACCGCCTCATTATCGACATTGCAACAAGGTGGAACTCCACCCTGCACATGGTTGAGCGGCTGTGCGAGCAGAGGCAGGCCATAATGCATTTGTGGGAGGATACACGGCCAGGCACTTTGAGAGCAGACATGGAGTTGACAGGTGTGCAGTGGTCGAAGCTGAAAGACCTCTGTAAAGTCCTTCAGTGTTTTGAGGAATGCATGCGGCTGGTAAGCGCAGACGACGCCATCCTAAGCATGAGCATCCCACTTATGCGTCTGCTCATGCAAACTTTGACGCACCTTAAGGAGCAGGCGTCTGCAGCCAATGTTGATGAGGAGGAAGAGGTGGAGGGAATCCTTGATGATATTCAGCCATTGTCTGCTCATGGACCTCTCCTGGACAAGGTGGAGGAAGAAGGGGAGGAGGAGGATGATGATGGGGATGATTACTTAGGGGAGGAGGATGCATCTCGTGGGGCAAGTGAAAATGTTGGCGTGGCAAGGTCTGGTACAGGGTTTGTGCGTGACTGGAGGGATGTGGATTTGCCAGAAAGTGCTCCTCCACCCAGCACTCACAGTGCATCATTGACACCGGGAACATTGGCCCACATATCAGATTATGCCTTGCAGATCCTAAAAAGGGACCCACGCATTGCCAAAATGATGAACGATGATGACTACTGGTTGGCCAGCATCCTGGATCCACGCTATAAAGGCAAATTACAAAACATCATGCCACAGGAGAACCTTGACCTAATATTGGCTACTAAACAAGCAACTCTGGTTAACCGGTTGGTTGAGGCATTCCCAGCACACAGCAGTGGTGATGGTTCTCACCCGAGCCGTACAGGCCGGGGGCAGCTTGGCAGAGGTGTTCATGGTGCACACAGCAGAAGTGGTGCTGGAGACAGGGGTTTCATGACAATGTTGTGGACTGATTTTTCACGGAACGCTCACACAACTGGTAATACTGCATCGGTGGAAAGTGACAGGAGACAGCAGTTGTCAACTATGGTTAACAACTACTTTTCCTCCCATATCGATGTTCTCCCGCACAGGTCATTCCCCTTTGACTATTGGGCCGCTAAACTGGACACCTGGCCTGAATTGGCACAATATGCCTTACAGGAGCTCGCTTGCCCAGCTGCAAGTGTGCTATCGGAAAGAGTCTTCAGTGCAGCTGGATCAATCCTGACAGAAAAAAGGACCCGTCTGTCAACCCAAAATGTGGATGATCTAACCTTCATTAAAATGAACCATGCATGGGTTTCCAAGGATTTTGTCCCACCTTCCCTTGATGACACATAGGTTGCCAGAAAAATGGCTTGCTTTGGTCCTCCTCCTATTCCGCGAACTTGACCTATTTCGCCTTTTGCAGCAGCTGAATGACCCACATCTACTTATGCCACTTTATAAACCTCCCTAAGTGTGCGGCCCCCCCATGGCCGGGGTCATCACCTAGCGCACAAAACCATGCAAGTGCCGTTGCCCTGGACAGGTGGGTAGGCCGACTCTTGGGCGCGGGCACTGGCATAGGGTCCCTCATAGTGCAATCAAGTGTCTCTGACAGTGGTGGTGCACACCCGCCGTCAGACACACCGCCGTACTATGAGGGGCCCAGTGCCAGTACCGACGCCCACGAGTGTGCCCCCCTTGCTTGGGCAGGGCCCCAGCATTTGCAATGTTTACCTCTCCCTGCTCCTCCGCTGTGTAGTCTGGGCTGTCAAATCCTTCACTGGTACTGCCACTACAAATTGATTGAACTGAAAGATGATGGTTAAGATGTAGCTATGCCCTGTCCTGCTGGCCGGGCTCTAGCTCCAGATGATCAGTGGCTTCCATTTCTTATGGACGTCGACTCACAATTACATACAGTGGTGGTTTATCATCAGCTTTCACAGTTTTCCTACTCACAAACGTGTGACATTCCGGCGCACATTTCAAAATGTGCCCTCTCATGCCAATCAAATAGAATCGCCTACGGCCTGTGGCTTCTGTCTTTTGCATTCCAAAGTTACGTGACAGATCATGATAGCCAGTGAGCACCATGTTTACATCGCTCCCTGTGATAAAAATTGGATTGAGATGAGTAACAGTGATGGAATCAACGGAAGTGCGATACAGCAAGACTTTATTCACAAAAAAATGTTTTCACTGTCTCAACACACAAATTAATTGAGGGTCAGCATCGCCTATGAGAATTGTGATGGAAGTTTTTCCCGTGAATAATAATTCCTAGATTTCTGCAATCAATAGCCTTTATGTCACTAATTGTATGCATCTCATTTCCTATTGCGGAGAGGCTGGACTGTATTACTGAGACAGAAATATATATGAAGATTTAAAAATAACACCAAAAGTATATAGTTGTGTACGCCTCAAATGCATTTTCTTTTTTCCACTTTTTAGATTGCTGTGTAATCCATACTGAGAACACAGAGATTTTCCATGTTTAAACTATGCTATATATACCTGCTATCCAGTGATAAAGTACCCTTTCTCAACTTTGTACAATCTGGTCAAATCCATACTGGGCCATGCTGGAATAACTGTAGGACACCAGAGCGTGCAGTTCCAAAGCTTTACTCACAGTCTGCAGGTTACACAGATGCCTGCCTCCGTGCTGTGTCCTCTGGGTCAGGACCTCTGCCAACCTCCGGGACCATAATGGAAAGCTCCCTTCCAACACTCCGCCAACATGTACCTTCCTGAACGTCTCCTTTCTAGCGCTTGTGGAGGAAGCACTCACAGGACCGTGGTTCACTGAAACGCCTCCTGTCTAACAGATGTTCCTCAGACTTTACTTGTATGGCAGACAGCTGTAGCCTTTTCCTTCTGCCTCGCACACGTCGATGCTGGGGCCTCCGAGCCTTAGTTGAGTACAGAGCATGTATAGCTGCTACTTCCCCCGGCTTCTGCTGCAGGAACGTCAGTGTCCCTACAAACTCGGAGACCGGAATCCGGACCATGCACTCCATCTAGGAGTGAGCCTTAACTCTGCTCATCCTCCAGCTCCCCTTCTCGCATCCACACACTTCCCCTTCCCTGCACAGAGTGCCCTAACTTACCTCCTCCCGACCACAGAGAGCAGCTCCTCAGCAGTCAGGTTCAGAGGTCTCCCTGCTGGCCTGGAGTGGGAAATGTGTTGTGTGTTGGTTCATTGCTAGAGAGATCCTTCGTTGCTCCCAAGCTTGACAACACACTCCCTAGGAGGAAGGCAATGCCACAGTGGCGACCGTACTCTTGGGGACGCCACAAGTGCACTGAGGCCCAGCCACTGCTGGATGATGCTGCTGGTACATTGACCCAGACCACTACATTCCCCTCGCACTCTACACAGCCAAAATCTGACCCAGAGGAAACTCAGGTTCCCCTTCCCGCATACTATACCACCTTACACGGTGACAAAGAGGAAGGTGCAGATGAATGTGCAGGTTCCTTGAGCAGGTGGGGGGCATACTCATGGGCGATGGCACTGACACAGGGCACCGCATAGTACGCAAAAGTGTCTCTGCCGGTGGGAGGGCCTAAACAGCCAAGTGCAGTGAGATGGAAGATGGGGACGACAAGGAGTTCAGAGTAGTGCAGGGATTCCCTAGCAAGGAGACTTATGTAATTGTTTTCAATGTTGGGACAGCAATTTTTGGGGAGCACTATACTCTGGTGAATGATATATGGGGCCCACCATACACTGGAGCATTCCAAAGGTGGACATCAGACACTGGTGCAGCATTTACAGGGCCCATTATACACTAGAGCAGTAGAAATGGGGCCCATTATATATGGAGCAGTATTTGGGCCCATAAGACAGTGGAGCTTCATCCATTGGGACCAACATATACTGTAGCATTATGTGGAGCTCATCATATACGGTTTGAAACATTATATGGGAATAATGATTCCGTATGGAGAAATATATGGGCCTCATTACTCTGTATAGCGCACTAAGCGCTGGCCATAATACTGTATGGAGTTATATACTGTCCGTTTTTGGAGGTATTGGAGAATTTAAAATGGATATCAGTCATGAGATGTAAGAAGTGAAGTATTTTTCATTGTACTATACTGCTATTTCTCTGCCGTATCGGAGCATCATGAGTTGTGGTATGTGTTAAAGGGGCGCTCTTTGGCCCTGGGCCCACGAAAACCTGGAGCCAGCCCTCCCCCCCCACAACTGTAGCTAAATAACCCCCATTTTTCAGTGCGTAACTAGTATTATGAAGTTAATTAAGGTTGACAAGCTTCAGTAACAAGAATTTATGCTTTTGGCATTCAAATGGGCACTGTTGGTGTGTTTCCTGTCCTCCTCTCACTGCCGACTTAAATTCTCCATTGACTTACATTGGGTTTCGTGTTTTGGGACGACCCCGACTTTTCCCTATAGTCGGCCGATTTTGCTCGACCCGACTTTTGGAAAAGTCAGGTTTAATGAAACGAAACTCGACCCTAAAAAACCAAATGTCGCTCAACACTACTGACTAGTACCCATCAATGCAGCCTGATCAGTGCCCATCAATGCAGCCTGACCAGTGCCCATCAATGCAACCTGACCAGTGCCCATCAATGCAGCCTGACCAGTGCCCATCAATGCAGCCTGACCAGTGCCCATCAATGCAGCCTGACCAGTGCCCATCAATGCAGCCTGACCAATGCCCATCAATGCAACCTGATCAGTGCCCATCAATGCAGCCTGATCAGTGCACATCAATGCAGTCTAATCAGTGCCTATCAATGCAGCCTCACCAGTGCCCATATTGGTGGAACTCCACTTTTACCTCAGGCTCAGACTGGCGTGGTGCAAGAATCCCCAGTGGGCAGCATTGGACCCTAAAAGGCAGGTAAATGTCCCCAATAGATAGCGCAGGTCCCCAATAGACAGGTAAATGTCCCCAATAGGCAGCATAGGTCCCCAATAGGCAGGTAAATGTCCCCATTAGGCAGCACAGGTCCCCATTAGGCAGCACAGGTCCCCAATAGGCAGCACAGGTCCCCATTAGGCAGGTAAATGTCCCCATTACGCAGGTAAATGTCCCCAATAGGCAGGTAAATGTCCCCATTAGGCAGAACAGGTCCCCATTAGGCAGGTAAATGTCCCCAATAGGCAACACAGGTCCCCATTAGGCAGCACAGGTCCCCAATAGGCAGGTAAATGTCTCCATTAGGCAGCAGAGGTTCCCATTATGCAGCACAGGTCCCCAATAGGCAGGTAAATGTCCCCATTAGGCAGCACAGGTCCCCAATAGGCAGGTAAATGTCCCCATTAGGCAGGTAAATGTCCCCATTAGGCAGCACAGGTCCCCAATAGGCAGCACAGGTCCCCAATAGGCAGATAAATGTCCCCATTAGGCAGGTAAATGTCCCCATTAGGCAGCACAGGTCACCAATAGGCAGGTAAATGTCCCCATTAGGCAGCACAGGTCCCCAATAGGCAGGTAAATGTCCCCATTAGGTAGGTAAATGTCCCCATTAGGCAGCACAGGTCCCCAATAGGCAGGTAAATGTCCCCATTAGGTAGGTAAATGTCCCCATTAGGCAGCACAGGTCCCCAATAGACAGGTAAATGTCCTCGTTAGGCAGCACAGGTCCCCATTAGGCAGCACAGGTCCCCAATAGGCAGCACAGGTCCCCATTAGGCAGGTAAATGTCCCCATTAGGCAGCACAGGTCCCCATTAGGCAGGTAAATGTCCCCAATAGGACCCGGATTTTAAAAAAAAAAAAATACTCACCTATGTCCCCCGCTGCACTGAAGAGGCGCCCGCTCGTCTCAGTCTTCTTCCCACACAGGCACACAGGCGGCGTGACTTCATCAGGCCGCGCAGGAGGCGTGATGACAATCATGTCACGTCGTCTGTGTGCACTGTGCTCTGCTGCATACGGAGGGCTGCATAACGCCTTTCCTCGGCGCCTCATCCCGCCCGCGATTACAGGGCAGTGCAGTTCATGAGTTCAATGTCGGCCTAGCCGGAGGACCGGATAAAAGTCTTTGGCGGGCCGCATGTGGCCTGCGGGCCGTAGTTTGAGGACCCCTGATCTAGCCTGTCTAGGAGTCAACCTTTTAGCTGACTCAATGTAAGCTAGGTTATTGTGGTCCGTAATTACGGTTATAGGATGGACAGCCCCCTCCAAAAAATGCCTCCATTCTTCAAAGGCCAACTTCACGGCCAGAAGTTCTCGATTCCCAACATCATAGTTTCTCTCCGCAGGGGAGAATTTCTTCGAGAAAAAGGTGCAGAGTCTCAAATTAGTCTAAGTGGTGGGTCCCTGGGACAATTCTGCCCCAACCCCCACCTCTGAGGCGTCCATCTCAACAATAAATGGTTCATACGGGTCCGGTTGAAAAAGAACCGGAGCAGACATGAAATATTTTTTTAAAAACTGAAACGCCGCTATCGCTGCGGCTGACCAATTTTTTATATCGGCCCCCTTTTGAGTCATGTCTGTGATGGGTTTAACCACCTGTGAGAACCCCCTTATAAATTTGTGATAATAATTGGCGAATTCTAGGAAACGCTGCAGAGCCTTCAAATCACAAGGTTGAACCCAATCGACAATGGCCTGCACCTTATTAGGATCCATGTGATACCCCTCAGCAGACACAATGAATCCCAGAAAAGACAGTTCCTGAACAAAAAATAAACATTTCTCTAGTTTAGCAAATAGACAGTTCTCCCGAAGCCTTTGGAGAACTGCCCGAATATGACCAATGTGAGCCTGTTTATCAGGTGAGTAGATCAGTATGTCATCCAAATACACAACCATAAAATGTCCAATAAAATCAGAGAATATGTGATTGATGAAATTTTGGAAGACCGCTGGAGCATTGGTCAGACCGAAAGGCATGACCAAATTCTCAAACAACCCTTCAGTAGTGAGAAAAGCAGTTTTCCACTCACCTCCTTCCCAGACTCGGATAAGGTTATACGCTCCCCATAGATCTAATTTCAAGAACCACTTAGCTCCGGTCAACTGGTTGTACAAATCAAGAATAAGTGGGAGGGGATACGTATTTCTCACAGTTATCTTATTTAACTCTCGAAAATCGAGGCATGGGCGCAAACCACCGTCTTTTTTCTTTACTAAAAAGAATCCCGCTGCCACGGGAGAGACAGAAGGATGAATGTGTCCTTTACGGAGACTCTCGGAAATGTATTCCTTCATAGCAGCCCGCTCGGGACCTGAAAGGTTATACAAGCGGGCCTTGGGCAATTTAGCACCTGGAACCAGGTCAATGGCACAATCAAATGGGCAGTGTGGTGGTAAAACCTCAGCCTGTTTTTTGGAGAAAACATCCGTATAGTCCTTTAGGTACTCTGGAATACCTTCCAGACCAACGGACGACACAGACACAGTAGCAAGACATCTTTCAGAACAATAGGGACCCCATTTAACAATGTCCCGAGATTCCCAATTAATCACAGGATTATGTAATTGTAACCAGGGGAACCCCAACACCAGTCCCGCAGCCAGGTTGTCCATAACAAAGCATGAAATACGTTCCTGGTGCAAGGAACTCACTTTAAGGAGAAACTCCTCTGTAAGAAATATGATGTCATTCTTAGCCAGTGGTGTTTTGTCAATGGCAACAACATGGATAGGAGTCTCCAGCCTAACTGTCCCTAACCTACACCTGGACACCAAGTCAGAGTCAATAAAGTTCAATGACGATCCGCAATCCACGAAGGCAGAAGTGGATGTGGAGACACTCCCACAGCAAAATTCCACTTGCAACAACATTTTTGAAAATGGAGAAAAAGGTACTTGAGAGCCTGGGTGACCTCCACGACAATCACCCTGGCTCAGCCGCTTGTTGGTCAGTGGACAGGAGGGGCAGTCCTTTTTCCAATGTCCTGAATCGCCACAGTGAAAACAGCATTTTCCCAAGCGCCGTTGTCTCCTTTCTTTCTCCTTGAGGTCGATGGTTCCCATTTCCATGGTGTCCAATGTAGGACTGGCTCCCCTTCCTTGGGAGAATAACGGGGTCTCAATCTGCATCACTCCCCTCGCCCATAGCCTGCGATCCATTCGGACGGCCTGTGTCATAGCCTCCTCTAGGGAATCAGGCAGAGGGTGGAGAGCCAAGGCATCTTTCAGATGTTCAGACAGGCCTCTATGGAACAAACACTGGAGGGCGGCATCATCCCAGCAGACCTCAGCAGCCCAGCGTCTGAACTCTGAGCAAAACCACTCAGCTGAGTGCTTCCCCTGGCACACACTCATCACCATGTCCTCAGCCATACGCATCCGATCAGGCTTATGATAAATATGCCCAGTGTCTCAAAAACTGCATCCACAGTCATACGCTCAGGGGCAGTGGTCGGAAGGGAGAAAGCCCAAGCCTGGGGTGCTCCCCTTAACAGAGACATAATGACCCCCACTCTCCGACTTTCATCCCCAGAAGAGTTTGGTCTCAATGAAAAAAAAAGCTTACAGCCCTCCTTGAAAACTTTGAATTCCTTTTTGTTTCCAGAAAAGGTATCCGGTAACTTAACCGGAGACTCAGGGGAAACTAATGTAACATCCCGAGCGCCCGATGATAAAACCCCCTGCACAGTGTCAGCGATCAGCTGCTGAGACAGAGCCAGGGCTAGTTGTTCCCCAGGAGTTTCTGAGACATCTGAGTTAGGTTCTTTACATGCTCAGAAAGAGCATGCATAGGATCCATCACACACACAGGAGAAGGGGAGCGGAGAAAAAAAAAATGGTAACGGTCAGTTATAATGTCAGGACTCTAATGTCAGGACCCTGTCAGCGTCAGCAAACTGCCACGCAGAGCAGGGTGACTTACCCACACTATGGGAGAGCACGGGGTCCAATAGTGTAGTGATGGTTCAAGCAGACAGGACCTGCGGCACTGAAAATAGTAAGGCGTCCAAGGACCTACGATCATGTGACTGTAGGGGGCGGGGATTAGTGTCCTACTGCTGCAGATGATGTAATGTATCTACTGCCATTGTCACACACGACTATGCCTGGCTGTAGGTTCAGCAGTGTCAACCAAATATCTGACTGCTGTTTCAGTGCTGTCCACAACTCTTCTGCATTGTGCGGTTTGTCACCTATACAGATTAGCTTCAGCACAGCCTAATGCCGCTTGGCTAAGGCAGTGCTGCAGTGTTTCCAGCTTCTGACTGATGTGTTCATTTCAGAGATAGAGGCTGAAGAAGAGAAGAAGGAAGAGGTGCAGGAGCTGTAGACTGTGGGGGCAACCCTGATTGATGTAGGGCCCGCAATCCTCGGCGTGGGGAGGATGTGTTTCATCTCAAGGTCTGACAGGGTCCCAACTTCCACTATGTTAACCCAGTGTGCCGTCAGTGAGATGTACCATCCCTGCCCACAAGTACTTGTCCACATGTCCGTGGTTAGGTGGACTTTCCAAGTAACAGCATTGTTGAGGGCACAGGTAATGTTGTGGGACCCATGCTGATGTAATGCAGGTATGGCACAATGGGAGAAATAGTGGCGACTGGGGACTAAGTACCTTGGGACGGCCGCCTCCATCAGGTTGTGGAATGCTTCCATCTCAATGAGCCTAAAAGGCAACATTTCAAGAGCAGGCAAATGAGAAATGTGTGAATTAAGTACTGTGGCCTGTGGGGCATTAGCTTCGTATTTCTGCTTGCGTTCCATTGATTGGGGTATAGACAACTGAAGGCTGGACTGGGACAAGGTCGTGGATGGGCTTGATGATGATGCTGGTTGACTGTGGGCAACAACAGGTGCAGGGCCCGAGGCATCTTCATAGGCACGGTGAACTGGTGATTGGCTTGGATGCAAAACAGTGGAAAAAGCAGTGTTGTCACATGCAGACAGTGTTGTGGGAGCTTGGGGTTCGGCCCACAAACTCAAGTGCTTTGCTGTCATGTGCCTAATCATGCTGGTAGTGGTCAGGCTGGGAGTTTTGCTAACCCTGCTTATGCAGGCATGGCAAGTGCTGCAAATTGCCTGTTTGGGGTTATCAGCAGAGTCTTAAAAAAATAACTCGGGAAGCTCTAACAGAAGGAGTGGCAACTTTTGTCCTGTTGGTGTTACGGGGAATAGATAGACGCCTTCTGTCTAGGACCACTTCATTGCTTCTTCCTGCTGTTGGGGTGATATGCCTCTTTCCCCATGTGTGCTGCTGTCCTCGCTCTGCATGTCCTTCTGCCAGGTTGGGTCAGTCATTATGTCATCCACCACCTCGTCTTCCACATCCGTACCCTGCTCCTCCTCCTGACTTTCCGACAATTGTGTCTTATCATCGTCCACCTCTGGTGACTGTGGCTGCTCAAAGATTTGTGCATCTTTACATGGAATATCATCTTGCCCTGCTTCAAGTGGGGCAGGCTAGAGGCACAAATCTACAAATGGAGAACTCAACAGCTCTTCTGAGTGCCCGAGTGTGAGATCAGTTGTCTCAGGGCACTCTTCATGGTGAGAGGAAGGAGGATCAGGGTGAGTAATATCCGGTCCACACTCACTGCTACTCAGACTTGACCGTGTGGAAGACATGGTGGTGGTGGTGGTGGCTAAGTGACTAGACTCATTATCCGCTATCCAACCAACAACCGTTTCACACTGCTCTGGATTCAGTAGTGGTGTGGTGCGGTCCCCTAGAAACTGGGACAGGAAGGTCGAGCGAGGTTCAGCTTGGCCACAGCCTTGCCCTCTGCATGCACCATCAGCATCACGTCAACTTCCCTGTCCCTTGCCCCTTGCCTTGCCCATTTTAAATGGATTACTGAAATATTTGAAAAGCTAAATACAAATGGATTTCTTTGGAGAAAAATTAGATGTGATAAGAATGCCTACAAAGCAAAGAATTTTCCGCCACAGATACACCAGTCCTCAGCCTGAGATAACAGACTGTATTAGTTTTTTGGGGGGTTTGTATTAATTTTGGAGAACACAAAATAATGAGTAGAACAAGACTAGCAGAAAGAACTATGCAATGTATACCTGCAAAGCAAAGATATTTACACCACAGAAAAACCTGGCCTCAGCCTGAAATAACAGACTGTATAAATGTTTTTTATTGTTTTGGATACAAAAGACTGCTGGATATAACGACTGTGACAGCCAGACCAAAAAAAGGAAACCGACGTAAATTGTCCAAACTTTGAGCACACACAGATATGATCTGGCACGTCGATACCACACCAAAAATGTGTGGCCTGTATTGTTTTTTTTTGCCTAAATACTGCTTTATTTAACCAAAACTGACAGCCAGGCAAAAAAGACAGAAAAACCAAAAACTGGCCAAACTTTCAGCACGCACAGATATAAGCTGGCATGGAGATATCACAGCAAAAAATGTGTGGCCTGTATGTTTTTTTGCCTAAATACTGCTTTATTTAACCAACACTGAAAGACAGGCAAAAAAGAGAAAAAAGCCATAAACTGGCCAAACTTTCAGCACGCATAATATGAGCTGGAACGGAGATACCACACCAAAAAATGTGGCCTGTAGGTTTTTTTTTGCCTAAATACTGCTTTATTTAACCAAAACTGACATCCAGGCAAAAAAAGAGAAAAAAGCCATAAACTGGCGAAACTTTCAGCACGCACAGATATGAGCTGTCACAGAGATACCACACCAAAAAATGTGTGGCCTGTATTCCAATTACACCTGTGGCTAGCTATATACGGCTAATATATCCCACAGGTATCAGCAGCAGCACCAGAACACAGGAAGGGAATGGACCCTCTTGATATATGCAATGATCTATATACACACATACAGTGCCTGCAGGCCTTGCACAGATGTGTATACAGTGACGTATACTACCCTGCCTTCCTAACACTGGAACCTATGTACTCCGGATTTAGTCCTTAGAAGGACTGTTGGTTTAGCTGGATGTGAGTATTTAGGATGGTTGACCCCACACTCACTAATAAATCCCCAATTCTGACCCTATCAAGGCAGCCGCTCTCGCTACACTCTCTCAATCAGGAGCTGAATGCTCCCAGCAGGGCAGTGTCCGGTCTCTTATACCCCTGATGATGCTGTGCGGCCAGCCAATCACTGCACGACCACAACAAAGATGGCTGCGGCATTTCATAGCCTGGCAGACATTCCCTGCAGTGTGATTAAGTCTCTAAAGTCCGCCAAAAATGCTGGGTGGAGATCCGAGTTCCTGCCGAGCAATCCCGTAAATGCTCGGTGCTCGCCGAGTACAGTGATATTCGGGCGAGTACCAAGTAGTGGCAAGCACGTTCGCTCATCACTGGTCACTACCTTCCCTTGTGTCTTTGTCAGTACCTTCCAGTTTGTCTATCGATTCCTATGATTCCACTTTGTCATCTATCCCCAATGTCTCCACTGCCGTCCCTGATAAAATCCTTCAATTTGTTGCCGCTTCCCCTGTAGACCCTTCCCCTGTAACCCCTCCCTCATCAACTACCACCCAATCCTCACAGCTCCACACCCCCAGGGTCCACCCCATCTCATCCTCACGTAAACCCCGACGCATAAACCTATCACCCTGACCTTAACTCTTCTTTTTTGTTAAATTTTGTCAAATAAAAGTTGTATTTTGTTTGCACTATATCTTCTTTTATTTGTATGTTTATGCACCGCTGCCACAAACACACGTGTGTATTGAATTTTTGAGGGAAGGTATTTTATTATTTAACTCAGCAAACATTAGAGGTAAATTATAAAATTACATTTACATTTTACATAACAGGTACATTTAAATATAACAGGTATGTAATTTATATTGCAGGTAAATTTAAACAAAACAGGTCCACATATCCATTATCTGAAACAAAGTAAGCGGCAACCTTATCCCTCATCTGAGCAACTTCCACTTTGTTTCTCAGAGGGTGAAATTGGTAATCATGCAACGTAAAAGGTTCCTCAGGTTGTAAGTTTGGTCGCTTTTACCAGGATGTAGTTGTGCAGAACAACACACGCTTTTACAACTTCATCAATAGTGTCAATTTTTAGATTAATAGATGTGCACAAAATTCTCCATTTAGATACCAGCAATCCAAATGCACACTTTACAGTTCTTTGTGCTCTTGCCAGTCAGTAGTTGTAAAAAATTTTTTGTGTGATTTAAGTTCCGACTTGAGTATGGTTTAATGAGGTTGGCACACATTTGGAACGCCTCATCCCCAACAACAATAAAAGGCATTGGCAGTCTATCAATGTTGAGCAGAGGTTGTGGCTCTTTGTGAAAATTAAAATCATTTCCATACAGACATTGGCCCATGTTAGAGTTTTTGAAAGTCTGCGAGTCATTTCCTCTTCCAAATGAGCCAATGTCCACGGCAACAAATCTACACTCAGCATCCGAAAATTGCCATTAGAACAAAGAAGAAGTATTTTTTATAATTGAAGTACTCTATTCCACTTCTAGCAAGTTTCATAATCCTAATGTGTTTGCCGTCCACAGCCCCCACACAGTTAGGAAAATTACAAATTTCTGGGAATTTGGAAGCATTTTCAAGCCAGAGTTTAGTTGTGATTTGGGGAGGAATTCTTGCCTCAGAATGTCAACTAAAGCACGACAGGTGTCTCCAATAATCCCAGAAAGTGTGGACACTCCAATCCTGAATTGAAAATGGAGTGATGATAATGACTCTACAGTAGCCAGGAATCTGCAGAACAGAAAATGAGAAAAAAATCAGTACCTGACTTTTATAGCAATCATATTAATGCCAGGTGTTTCTTTTTCCAAATTACTTACCTCAGGGTGAGCTAAAGACATTCCTCAGCAGGAATTGCTTGACGGAGCTGTGTGTCCTGCCTGGTGATGAATCCTGGGACATGAAGCAGCAGTTCATGGAAGCTCTGTTCTGACATCCTCGTGTAGTCAGAAAACTTCTCCAGCTTTTGCTGCAGCTCTGTGTACAAAGAGTGATAGGCTCCACGGCTCTCTCGGAGTTCAAGGATGGGTTATTGCCAATAGCGATGATGACGTCTTCTCCGTATTTCTCTTCTTTGTTCTTGACAAGCAAAAGCAAAGGCAGCAGCCAATATCAATTGTAAATCCAGATCTTCATAGAAGCTGTCCAGATCAACATCCATCTTGCAGCTAGATACAGCACCAAAGACGAGGATTTCATCAGTGCAGTGTGTCTGGGTCGCCCTCCCGGGGCTGTGGGGTACTCGGTACCGGGCCGGTGTCAGGGGGAGAATGTCACAGCAGCGGTGACCCGGTCCGTGGCCCATGGTGCCCAATACCAATGGAGGGTGATGTTTGTGATGTAGTTTATATGGATAGTTCGTGATGCCACCCATGGTGTTTGGCAAGTAAGATGTTAAGCCAACGCTGCTTGCAGATCCACTGGGACTGATGGTGTGATGCAGCAAAGATGGTGTAGCTCCCCACAGGTGGAGCTGTAGTCTCAGGGCAGTGTAGGTGCAATGGATCTGGAGAAGTGCAGTATGGTGTGGATGCTGGTACCCAGATGTAGCGGTGCTGAAGGTGTTAGCGACGGAAGAATGGAGGACACCAGAGCTTGCAGTTTCAAAGCTTTACTCACAGTTCGTGGTACACACTGGTGCCTGCCTCCGTGCCGTGTCCTCCGGGGTAGAGACTCAATCAACCTCCCGGGCAAGTCAGGGCTCTCTCCAACACTCCGCCAAGATGTACCTTTCCTGAACGACTCCTCTATTGCGCCTTTTAGTGTGAAGAGCTCCAGTACCGTGGTTCTCTGAAGTTCCTACTGTCAGATGTTCCTAACAACTCTACTTGTATGACAGACAGCTGTAGCCTGCTCGGGGATGCTCCTGGATCCTGGCTCTCTATCAGTTTGCTGTTGTGTCCCAAGTCTTGGATGGGAGTAGTGCATTTACAGCCAACTACTCCACCGGTGTCTGCTGCAGAACCATAAGTGTGCATACAACCTCGGGGACTGGGCCCCGGCCTTGCGCTGAGAATCTATAGGCAGGGTTCTTATCCAACCCACTCCTCCTCTCTGTTCTCCTACTCCTTCGTTCCGTACTTGTCTTTCTCTCTATGGAAGCTTAGGTTGCAGTTCTACGTCTTTCTCCTTCTCTTCTCTTTCCCGTGCCAGCTGGCTCAGGTCACTGAGGCAGCTGCAGCACTCCTTCCTCCATCCCTTCTTCCAGGGATCCCCCCACTCCTCACTGAGTGGCTTCCTACTCCGCCGACGTTCTGTCAGACTGACCTGTAATTCTAAACTTTCCCACTCTTTTACATGGATCTCAACTCCACCCACCTCCCAGCACATCTCGTGTTACAAAGCAAGGAATCACCAGAGGTGCTCTGCTACCCTCTAAGCATGAGCCACAATGTGATCAGTGCTGAACTATCCTGTGTGTGGGATGCAGGTGTTGGAGTGCGGAAAGGAGTTCCCAACTTACCAGGATGGTGGGGCACCACACCTTAGGAGAAGGTGCAGTACCTCTGTGGTGACTGAGCCTCAGGGGCACCACATGTCTATATATATATATATATATATATATATATATATCCCATGAGACACACCTACTGGGTGTCTGATGTCAAGGAAAAGCTACTGCAAAACATTGGAAATTTCTAACACATGCGCATAAACAATGCAAACACATGCAAAAGCGCATACAAACGCATGCAGATGCAGTGTTTTTGGCGTCATGCGTAAGATGATGCGGATAAAAAAGTCGCGTAAACATGCGTTTTCATGCATTTTTGCATGCGTTTGCGCATGCAGGTGATACGCTGCGCACAGAAACGCTAATGTCAACCTAGCCTAAAGTTGTGCATGAATTTCGATAAGCTGCATTCAGAAGAATGAGACATTTGCATATTTTGTTTTGCAAAAATCTGTTTCTTGTGGACATAAAGTCCTCTCATTGTAAATTATAAGCTATTAGTGAAATGAATTTAACTTGCTAATTAAATTTGGACTGACACAATAATACAACTGTAATTTCTAACATTACAGATGCACTTAAAAATCCTAAAATAACATGCTAATCTCACTGATCTTTTCTACGATCATTGTTTACTAATAGCTATAAATGGCTAAAGGCATTAAATATGTCTTAGTTATCATTATTACTATCACTTTTAAGTTAAGAATGTGGGGGTCACTAGCAGTATCAGCATTAGCATCACCAACATTTGTACTAGTCATCAAGGCAGTAGAATTACGAAAAGCAGGTCACACATCTCCTCCTTTAACTTCAGCAAGTGCATAAGTAGGAAGAAAGTGGATGGCATTATGAAATATTTGCACATTTTTTCAGTCATTGCAATATTATGTTACCTCTGGCAGCAACACAATCAGTTTTAGTCAGGGTTCTGCATGGTACAATCTGTCTGATCACAAATGACCAAATGGAATGATTTTGGAACGTTCTTTAATTATAAAAAACAGAAGTTTGTCAATGTACTGTGAAATTGATGCTATTAAATCCACTGTTTGCTAGTTGGAGCCCAAGTATCTTCCTCTTCTTGTGTATTTATCATGTAGCTATAACTGTTCAAAATCTATTTACAGGACACCCAAAGTCTTCATCATTTTAGAAATCATAGAATCATAGAATCGTAGAGTTGAACGGGACCTCCTGGGCCATCTGGTCCAACCCCCTGCTCAAAGCAGAATTCGCTAAATCATCCAAGTGAGATGTCTTTCCAGCCTCTGTTTGAAGACTTCCATTGAAGTTCCACTCATTGATCACTCTAAAGCTGGAGTCACACATAGCGACTTACCAGCAATACCGACACCGATATCAAGGTGTCAGGATCGCTGGTAAGTCGCTATGTGATCGCTGGTGAGCTGTCACACAGACAGCTTCACCAGCGATCAGCACAGCGACACCGAGCGCCCGGCATCGCTTGCCATCCCTGTAAAAAATAGAATTAAAATAAAAAATATTGTTATTCTTACCTTCCGACGTCCCGCGCAGCCATCCTGCCTCTCTCCAAGCTCCGGTCCCAGTAATCCTTTGCAAGAATGACCACGAGACGCCACAGTCTCGTGGGAGCGCGAAGTCTCGCTGTGCTTTGTGCAAAGGATCACGGAGCGTGGAGAGAGAAATGCTGCGCGGGACGTCGGAAGGTGAGAATAACAATATTTTTTATTTTAATTCTATTTTTTACAGCTGATCGCTGGTCTCCCGCCTGTCACACACAGCGATGCGTGCTGGCCAGCGGGAGACCAGCGACCAAAAATATGTCCAGAGGTTCCTTACAGCGATCAGCAATATCGGCAGGGGGGGCCGCTCGCTGATCGCTGTCACACACTACGATCTCGCTGGTGAGATCGCTGTTACATCACAAAAGTTGTGATTCAGCAGAGATATCGCTAGCGAGATTGCTATGTGTGACTCCCGCTTTACTGTCAAAAAGTTTTTTCTATTATCTAATCTGTGTCTCCTCCCATTCAGTTTCATCCCATTGCTTCTAGTCTTTCCTTGTGCAAATGAGAATAAAGATGACCCTTCTACAATGTGACAGCCCTTGAGATATCTGTAGACAGCTATTAAGTCTCCTCTCAGTCTTCTCTTTTGCAAGCTAAACATTCCCACATCAAGCAACCTTTCCTCATAAGACAGGGTTTGCAGACCGGTCACCATTCTGTTCGCTCTTTTCTGAACTTGCTCCAGTTTGTTGATGTCTTTTTTAAAATGTGGTGCCCAAAACTGGACACAATATCATTTATGTGACTCTTTTGTTGCATAGCCATTTGTGTAAGGGTTATCATTTAAATTTTTATTGATCTCTGTATAACGGAATGGTATTTTAAAATTGAATCCTTAATTTTATGAGGCTAAGATAAAAAAATTTAGCACAGCCTCACATTTTTCATATCATTAGAAGAAATTAGATCTGTTACGTTATTCAGCACACTTTTAAGTACACAATCCCTTTTTTAATATTGTAACCTATCGTAATTTTTTTTTTTAATAAAACTTAGGAGAAGAAAAAGATTCCAGAGATTTTTAGTCATTAACCCCTTCACCCCGAAGCCTATTTTCACCTTACTGACCAGGCCAATTTTTGCAATTCTGACCACTGTCACTTTATAAGGTCTTAACTCTAAAATACTTCAACAGGTTCTGCTGATTCTGAGAATGTTTTGTTGAGACATATTGTACTTCATGCTAGTGGTAAAATTTCTTTGATATGAATTGCGCTTATTTGTTAAAAAAAAATTAAATTTGGCAAAAATTTTGAAAATGTTGCAATTTTCAAACTTTTAATTTTTATGCCCTTAAATCGGAGAGTCATATCGCACAAAATAGATAATAAATAATATTTTCCACATGTCTACTTTACTGCAGCACAATTTTGGAAGCACAACTTTTTTGTTAGGAAGGTATAAGGGTTAAAAATTGACCAGCGATTTCTCATTTTTACAATAAAATTTGCAAAACCATTTTTTAGGGACCACCTCACATGTGAAGTGAATTAGAGGGGCCTATATGACAGAAAATACCCAAAAGTGATGCCATTCTAAAAATTGCACCCCTCAAGGTACTGAAACCACATTCAAAAAGTTTATTAAGCCTTCAGGTGCTTCACAGGAGGTTTTGCAATATGGAAGAAAAAAATAAACATTTACTTTTCTTTCACAAAAATTTTCATTTAGAACTAATTTTTTATATTTTAGCAAGGGAAACAGGAAAAAATGGACAATTGATTTTGTTGTGCAATGTTTCCAGAACATGCCGATACCCCATATGTGGGGCTAATCTACTGTTTGGGTACACGGCAGGACTCAGAAGGGAAGGAGCGTCATTTCATTTTTTGAATGTAAAATTTGCTGGCATAATTAGCTGTCGCTATGTCGCATTTGGAGAACCCCTGATGTGCTTAAACAGTGGAAACTCCCCACATGTTACACCATTTTGGAAACTAAACTGCGTATGGAACTTATCTAGATGTGTATTGAGCACCTTCAACCCCCAGGTGCTTCACAGAAGTTTATATCGTTAAGCCGTGAAAAAAAAAATCACATTTTTCCAGATAAATATTTTATGGCTACAAACTTTGCATTTTCATAAGGGTAACAAGAGGAATTGCTCCACACAATTTGTTTTGCAAATTCTCCAGTGTGCACAGACACCCAATATGTGGTGGAAAACAACTGTTTGGGCACATGGCAGGGTTCGGAAGGGAATGAGCTCCATTTCACTTTTTGAATGTAAAATATTCTGGAATAATTAGCAGTTGCCATGTCATATTTGGAGAGTCCCTGATGTGCCTAAACAGTGGAAACCCCCCCACAAGTGACACCATTTTGGAAAGTAGACCCCTTAGGGAATTTATCTAGATGTGGATTGAGCACCTTGAATCCAATGGTGCTTCACAGATGTTTATAACATTAAGCCATGAAAAAAAAAATCAAATTTTTCCCCAAAAAATCTTTTCCAGCTCCAAATTTTGCACCTTTATAAGGGTATCAAGAGAAGTTGCTCCATAAAATATGTTGTGCAATTCCTCATGAGTGCGAAGATACCCAATATGTGGAGGAAAACAAATGTTTGGGCGCATGGCAAGGCTCGGAAGGGAAGTAGCACCATTTGAGTTTTTGAATGTAAGATATGCTGTAATAATTAGCAGTTACCATGTCACGTTTGGAGAGCCCCTGATATGCCTAGACTGTGGAAATCCCCCACAAGTGACACCATTTTAGAAATTAGACCCCTTAGGGAACTTATCTAGATGTGTATTGAGCACCTTGACCTCACAGGTGCTTCACAGAAGTTTATAGCGTAGAGCCGTGGAAGTAAAAAAATCACATTTTTCCAAAATAAATCTTTTAGGTCCATATTTTGCATTTTAACAAGGATAACAGGAGAAATTGCTCCATAAAATTTGTTGAGCATTTTCTCTTGAGTACATCAATATCCTTTATGTGGGGAAATACTACTGTTTGGGTGTACGGCAGGGCTTGAAAGGGAAGGATCGCCTTTTTGAATGTAAAATTTACTGGAATAATTAGCTGATGCCATGTAGGGTTTGGAGAGCCCCTGATGTGCCTAAACAGTGGAAACCACCCTGAAATGACCACATTTTGGAAATTATAACCCTTTGGGAATTTACCTACAGATGTAGAGACGATTTTGACTCCATGGGTGTTTTCCAGAAACATGCAGCAGCGGATGTTGCTGAGTGAAAATTGCAAACTGCCGTTGTAGTGATGTTAAGTGAAAATTGTAAATGTCTGCTGTAGTAACCAGTACATAATGCCCAACTCATGCTTCTGGAGACATGCCCCAGTAAATTAGGTGGGCTTTCATCACTACAGATATGCCAAACATGTGGGAACTATATGTGGTTTAGGCACACTTGGGCTCAGAAGGGGAGGGGTATTTTGATTTGGGAGCGGAGAATTTGCTGAATTTCTATTGGGGAGCGTGAAGACATTTAGCTATTCCAGAGCCTTTGTGCTACAAGGTGAAAGCCCCTTATATTTTCGTTAACAGATGATAGACCTGAGTGGGGACTTGCTTTTTTGTGGATAGAGTTGAAGCTTTTATTGAGAACATTTTACAAAACATTAGGGATCACATTTATCCGGTGCACTATGCTGAGCACTTTGGGGTTTCCATCTAAATCTCTTAGTGATGTGACAGATGAAACCTCTGAGGGATCCATTCACTATAATAAGGCAGCAGATTTAGTCTGGACTCCGTCTGGCCTCTGTTCAGTGGTGTTCTTTCAGAAGTGCACAAAACTGTGGCCGAAGGCACTTTTATGCAATCCTAAAGAGATGGACACCCCTGGATCACAGGTCTTATGGGGCCCACAGTGCCTCTATCTGCCTCATTATAGGGAATCTTCTTCCAAGGGTTCTTTCTGAATCATGTATTTAAGAGATTTACACAGACACCTCGATGTAAGTGCTCAACGCAGAGCGCAGGATAAATGTGCGCTGAACCTTACTGTGATCTTTGGGAGGCAGAATGAAGAAAATCAACTGCATGTGAAGAATTGATTTTATATTATGCCATTCTTCATGCGGTATAAATGATTAGGAGACTTTATTCTTCGGGTTGGTGCGATTACAGTGATACCAGATTTATATCGGGTTTTTATGTTTGACAGCTGTCACACGCTAAAACATGCTTTTTATTGTGAAAATTAGTTTTGCCTCACCATTAGTGTTGAGCGATACCATCCGATATCGTGAAATATTCGATTGGATTGGATCGGACCGATACCCAAAAAGTATCGGGTATCGCTGATTCCAATACCGGAAACCAATGCAAGTCAATGGGACAGAAATATCGGAATTAAAAAAACCTTTCTTTCCTTGTAGGTTATTTCTACATGAAGAAAAACAACTAAGAATAATGTAGAATGTATTGGGGGAGGTGGAGGAGACATTAAAGGCATAGAGGTTTAGCCCAATCAAATGGAATAGCAGGAATAATTTTTTTTTTTAAAGACGTTCGGAGTTACAAAGATATTGACTATGTTAACCTTTTTTAGATTTTGTCAGATATGTACGCGTATGTTTCACTACTTCCATGCTCTTCACCTTCTTTTTTACTTCTCCCACACTTTCTCCTTCATGATCCTCAGCAGCAGCAGCAGCAGCATCTTTTTCATCAACTTCTTCTTTACCTTATTCATCTTCTTCTTCTTCACCTTCTTATTATTCTTTTTTTTACATTCTTCATATTCTTCTTATTCAACTATTATTCTTCATATTCTACTTCTTCATCTTCTTCCTATTCTTCTTCTTCATCATATTCTTATTTTTGACAGTCATTCCTGTAGTTGTTATGTATAAAAGTTTGAAGATTACACCTTCCGTTCTGCCTGTCACAAAAGATTTACAACAGGATTTGTCCGCATTCGGTTTGGCCTGCAGCATCATGCATTTTCCAGGGGCACCACAAGGAGGAACGAACTCACCCCCATACACTGCTTAGTCTTCTTCTGCTTATAATTTAGATATCTTTTGCTCTGATTTTTAGTCTTATGCTTAATGTTCTTCTGCTTTTTGTTCTGCAGCTTCTTGTTCTTCTGCTTCTTGGTCTTCTATCTCTTGTTCTTCTGTATCTTTATGGTTGTCTTTTTGTTCTTTGTCCTCTTGGTCATCTTCTTCAGGGTCATATTCTTGGTCTTCTTCGGGGTGGTCTTCAGGGTCGTCTTCTTCGGGGTCATCATCTTCTTCGGGGTGGTCTTCAGGGTCGTCGTCTCCAGGGTCGTCATTTTCGGGGTCGTCGTCTTCTTCGGGGTGGTCATCAGGGTTGTCGTCTTAAGGGTCATTGTCAGGGAGATCCAGAGTGATTACCAAAAACCATTTCAAAAAGCTTGAACTTGGAAATGTAGCAGAAGGTACAAGAAGGCTGAGGAACTGCCGAGAACCAGCTGATGGTACTGGAACCCGGATGGGTAGCAGAAGGAACAAGAGCCAATGGCACTACCGAGGACCAGCTGACGGTGCTGGAACCCGGAGGGGCAGCAGAAGGAAGAAGAGCCAATGGCACTACCGAGGACCAGCTGACGGTGCTGGAACCTGGTTACTAAGCAGGAGGTACCTGTGCTAGAAAGCACTACCAAGGACCAGCAGACGTTGCTGACACTCGGATACCGAGAAGGAGGCACCTAAGCCAAAGGCACTGCCGAGAACCAGCTGGCGGTGCTGGAACCCAGATGGGTAGCAGAAGCTACAAGAGTCAATGGAACTACCGAGGACCAGCTAACGGTGCTGGAACCTGGAGGGGCAGCAGAAGGAACAAGAGCCAATGGCACTACCGAGGACCAGCTGACGGTGCTGGAACCTGGTTACTAAGCAGGAGGTACCTGTGCTAGAAAGCACTACCAAGGACAAGCAGACGCTGCTGAAACTCAGATACCGAGAAGGAGGCACCTAAGCCAAAGGCACTGCCGAGAACCAGCTGATGGTGCTGGAACCCGGATGGGTAGCAGAAACTGCAAGAGCCAATGGAACTACCGAGGACCAGCTGACGGTGCTGGAACCTGGAGGATACTACAAACAGAGTGGAGACAGAGGCCTAATTGGAGCAAGTTTAAAATCTGTAGTTGTGTGAGTGTGGACAGAGCAGGAGAAATTGCCGGACACACAGCTGGGGATCAGATGACATTTCTGAACCCCAATAACACTGGAGCATATGTTGACTGTGCAGATGGCACTTCTGAGCAGCAACTGGCGATGTTGGAGCCCAGGGTCAATCATGGTGTAGGCTGAGGCCTAATTTGATCAAGTTTAATATCTGTTGTAGGCTCCTACTGATTTCAAACGTGCTCCAATTAGGCCTCTGGCTCCACTCTGTCTCTAGTATTTATTATTATTATTATTATTATTATTATTATTATTAGTTGTTTAGCGCCATTTATTCCATGGCGCTTTACATGTAAGGAGGGGTATACATAATAAAAACAAGTACAATAATGTTAAACAATACAAGTCATAACTGGTACAGGAGGAGAGAGGACCCTGCCCGCGAAGGCTCACAATCTACAAGGGATGGGTGAGAATACAGTAGGCGAGGGTAGAGCTGGTCATGCAGCGGTTTGCTCAATTGGTGGTTACTGCAGGTTATAGGCTTGTCGGAAGAGGTGGGTGTTCAGGCTCTTTTTGAAGGTTTCAATGGTAGGTGAGAGTCTGATATGTTGTGGTAGAGAGTTCCAGAGTAGGGGTGATGCGCGAGAGAAGTCTTGTATGCGATTGTGGGAAGAGGAGATAAGAGGGGAGTATAGAAGGAGATCTTGTGAGGATCGGAGGTTGCGTGCAGGAAAGTACCGGGAGACGAGGTCACAGATGTATGGAGGAGACAGGTTGTGGATGGCTTTGTATGTCATGGTTAGGGTTTTGCACTGGAGTCTCTGGGCAATGGGGAGCCAGTGAAGGGATTGACAGAGGGGAGAAGCTGGGGAGTAGCGGGGGGACAGGTGGATTAGTCGGGCAGCAGAGTTTAGAATAGATTGGAGGGGTGCGAGAGTGTTCGAGGGGAGGCCACAGAGCAGGAGGTTGCAGTAGTCAAGGCGAGAGATTATGAGGGCATGGACTAGGGTTTTTGCAGATTTTTGGTTGAGGAATTAATGGATTCGTGAAATATTTTTGAGTTGAAGTCGGCAGGAAGTGGAAAGGGCTTGGATATGTGGTTTGAAGGAGAGATCAGCGTCAAGGATTACCCCGAGGCAGCGAGCTTGTGGGACTGGGGAGAGTGGGCAGCCATTTACTGTAATGGATAGGTTCGTTGGGGGGGTCACGTGAGATGGGGAAAGATGATGAATTCTGTTTTGTCCATGTTAAGTTTCAGAACTCTAGCAGAGAAGAAGGATGAAATAGTGGACAGACATTGAGGGATTCTGGTTAGTAGAGAGGTGATATCTTGTCCAGAGATGTAGATCTGTGTGTCATCAGCATAGAGATGATACTGAAAGCCATGAGATTCTATGAGCTGTCCCAGGCCAAAGGTGTAAATGGAGAAGAGCAGGGGTCCTAGGACTGAACCTTGTGGGATTACGACAGATAGGGGGCGAGGTGAGGAGGTGGTGTGTGAGTGGGAGACGCTGAATGTCCGGTCTGTTAGGTATGATGAGATCCAGGATAGGGCCAAGTCTGTGATGCCAAGGGATGAGAGGGTCTGTAATAATAGGGAATGGTCCACTGTGTCAAAGGCAGCCGACAGGTCCAGGAGGAGGAGGACAGAGTAGTGTCGCTTGCTCTTGGTGGTTAAGAGGACATTGGTGACCTAAGTAAGGGCAGTTTCAGTGGAGTGGTGTAGCCGGAAGCCAGATTGTAAGCGGTCGAAGAGGGAGCAAGAAGAGAGATGGGAGGACAGTTCAAGGTAGATGTGTTGTTCCAGTAGCTTGGAGGCATAGGGGAGAAGTGATATAGGGCGATAGCTAGATACAGAGGATGTGTCATGATCTGACAGTTTTAAATTTGACAAAGTGAATTTTTTTTACTTTGTCAAGTGCAAAGTGTGACGTGATTGCCCCCGGTGGCCATTGGAAATATCACACGTGGTGTCTTTCATTCTAAGTTGCCCGGTGGTGGGGAGTGGTATCGCACCTTAGTGGTAGGTTTAATTTGTAATTATAAATCAGGTGTGAGGCTCTATAAATGAGTCTCAGGGTATTCAATCATTGTTGGTGATAGTTGTTCATTTGCAACCAACCTTGGTGGTGGAAGGAGCTGGAGAGATTGCTCAGCTCAATCTGAGTCCTAGTGTGGAAGGAGTCACTGAAGGGAGTTCTTTGCAGCGCTTACTGAACTTGGTGGCAGCTATTCAGGAGGAAGGCTGCAGTCGGTTGCTGGACTCTGTGCTGGAGCATTTGCACAGAGAGCTAAGTTTTCTATTTCCCCTGTTTGTGACTTTCCTTATGTGTGATCTAGTGCAGTGGTGGGATTAGTTTCAGCACCGGCCAATGCCCTAGCGAGGGACTAGGTTCAGGGCGAATCAGGGCATAAGGTTCGCGTGCGGCGACAGGTGCGGAGCCTGTATAGGGAACGTAAGGAGTGCAGGGACGCTTCCTCAGGGGAGCTCAGGAGGTCTCCACGTCCCTATTTCCTATTACAGGGCCCACCACTGTAATTGTTCCTGTGTTTCCCCTTATTATTTAAATTCGCCAGCTGGAGGCGGGGTATCCAGTTTTACGTGTACTTTTTAAATTCGCCAGCTGGAGGCGGTGTATCCGGCTGCACGTTCCGGTATTATTTAAATTCGCCCAGCTGGAGGCGCTATATCCAGGGTCACGTGTGTCATAAATTCGCCCTGCTGGAGGCGCTGTGTCCAGCCACACGTTGACCGTGACAGGATGGCTCAAGAGAAGGCTTTTTGAGGATAGGTGTGATGGAGGCATGTTTAAAGTTTGAGGGGAAAACACCAGTTGTTAGTGATAGGTTGAAGATATGGGTTAGGGTTGGGATGAAGACTGTGGTGAGGTTTGGGATGAAGTGGGAAGGGATCGGGTCAAGTGCACAGGTGGTGAGATGTGATCTTGAGAGCAGAGTGGAGAGTCGATCTTCTGTAATAGTGGAGAAGTTGGTTTTGGAGGTGGAGGGCTGGGAAGTCGGGAGGAGGAGCTCTGGGGGTTGTTGACATACAGTATTTACCCTGTCCTCCAACACCACCAGTTGCTGCTCAGAAGTGCCGTGTGCACAATCAACACTTGTTCCTGTGTTACTGGGGTTCAGTAAAGCAGTGGGAATGTGGACAGAGAAGGAGACATTGCCGGACATACATTAATTTTCTGGACATACATCAGGGGATCAGCTGACGTTACTGAACCCCAGTAACACAGGAACAAATGTTGAATGTGCAGACGGCACTTCTGAGCAGCAACTGGCGGTGTTGGAGGCCACGGTAAATGCTAGAGACAGAGTGGAGCCAGAGGCCTAATTGGAGCAAGTTTTATATCTGATGTAGTTTGAATGTGGAGGCAACAGGAGAATTTGCCGGACACACAGCAGGGGAGCAGCTGGTATTACTGAACCCCACTAACACTGGAGCTAGTGTTTTTCTCTGTGCAGACGGCACTTCTGAGCAGCAACTGGCAGTGTTGGAGCCCAGGGTCAATCATGGAGTAGGCTGAGGCCTACTTGGAGTAAGTGTAAAATCTGATGTAGTTTGAATGTGGAGGGAGCAGGAGATATTGCCGGACACACAGCAAGGGAGCAGCTGGCGTTACTGAACCCCACTAACAAAGGAGCTAGTGTTTTTCTCTGTGCAGACAGCACTTCTGAGCAGCAACTGGTGATGTTGGAGCCCAGGGTCAATCAAGGTTTAGGCTGAGGCCTACTTGGAGCATGTGTAAAATCTGATGTAGTTTGAATGTGGAGGGAGCAGGAGATATTGCCGAACACACAGCAGGGGAGCAGCTGGTGTTACTGAACCCCACTAACACAGGAGCTAGTGTTTTTCTCTGTGCAGACGGCGCTTCTGAGCAGCAGCTGGCAGTGTTGGAGCCAAGGGTCAATCATGGAGTAGGCTGAGGCCTACTTGGAGCAAGTGTAAAATCTGATGTAGTTTGAATGTGGAGGGAGCAGGATACTTTGCCGGACACACAGCAGGGGAGCAGCTGGCATTACTTAACCCCACTAACACAGGAGCTAGTGTTTTTCTCTGTGCAGACAGGACTTCTGAGCAGCAACTGGCAGTGTTGGAGCGCAGGGTCAATCATGGAGTAGGCTGAGGCCTACTTGGAGCAAGTGTAAAATCTGATGTAGTTTGAATGTGGAGGGAGCAGGAGATATTCCCGGACACACAGCATGGGAGCAGCTGGCATTACTGAACCCCACTAACACAGGAGCTAGTGTTTTTCTCTGTGCAGACGGCACTTCTGAGCAGCAACTGGCAGTGTTGGAGAACAGGGTCAATCATGGAGTAGGCTGAGGCCTACTTGGAGCAAGTGTAAAATCTGATGTAGTTTGAATGTGGAGGCAGCAGGAGATATTGCCGGACACACAGCAAGGGAGCAGCTGGCGTTACTGTACCCCACTAACACTGGAGCATGTGTTTTTCTCTGTGCAGACGGCACTTCTGAGCAACAACTGGCGGTGTTGGAGCCCAGGGTCATTCATGGAGTAGGCTGAGGCCTACTTGGAGCAAGTGTAAAATCTGATGTAGTTTGAATGTGGAGGGAGCAGGAGATATTGCCGGACATGCAGCAGGGGAGCAGCTGGCGTTACTGAACCCCACTAACACAGGAGCTAGTGTTTTTCTCTGTGCAGACAGCACTTCTGAGCAGCAACTGGCGATGTTGGAACCCAGGGACAATCAGGGTTTAGGCTGAGGCCTACTTGGAGCAAGTGTAAAATCTGATGTAGTTTGAATGTGGAGGGAGCAGGAGATATTGCCGGACATGCAGCAGGGGAGCAGCTGGCGTTACTGAACCCCACTAACACTGGAGCATGTGTTTTTCTCTGTGGAGATGGCAATTCTGAGCAGCAACTGGCAGTGTTGAAGCCCAGGGTCAATAATGGAGAATGCTGAGGCCTATTTAGAGCAAGTGTAAAATCTAATGTAGTTTGAATGTGGAGGGAGCAGGAGACTTTGCCGGACGCACAGCAGGGGAGAAGCTGGCGTTACTGAACCCCACTAACACAGGAGCTAGTGTTTTTCTCTGTGCAGACGGCACTTCTGAGCAGCAACTGGCAGTGTTGGAGCCCATGGTCAATCAGGGTTTAGGCTGAGGCCTACTTGGAGCAAGTGTAAAATCTGATGTAGTTTGAATGTGGAGGGAGCAGGAAATATTGCCGGACACACAGCAGGGGAGCAGCTGGCATTACTGAACCCCACTAACACAGGATCTAGTGTCTTTCTCTGTGCAGACGGCACTTCTGAGCAGCAACTGGCAGTGTTGTAACCCAGGGTCAATCATGGAGTAGGCTGAGGCCTACTTGGAGCAAGTATAATATCTGATGTAGTTTGAATGTGGAGGCAGCAGGAGACTTTGCCGGACACACAGCAGGGGAGCAGCTGGCGACACTGAACCCCATTAACACAGGAGCTAGTGTTTTTCTCTGTGCAGATGGCACTTCTGAGCAGCAACTGGCAGTGTTGGAGCCCAGGGTCAATCATGGAGTAGGCTGAGGCCTGCTTGGAGCAAGTGTATAATCTGATGTAGTTTGAATGTGGAGGCAGCAGAAGATATTGCCGGACACACAGTACTGGAGCAGCTGGCGTTACTGAACCCCACTAACACAGGAGCTAGTGTTTTTCTCTGTGCAGATGGCACTTCTGAGCAACAACTGGCGGTGTTGGAGCCCAGGGTCATTCATGGAGTAGGCTGAGGCCTACTTGGAGCAAGTGTAAAATCTGATGTAGTTTTAATGTGGAGGGAGCAGGAGACTTTGCTGGACACACAGCTGGGGACCAGCTGGCGTTACTGAAACCCACTAACACAGGAGCTAGTGTTTTTCTCTGTGCAGATGGCACTTCTGAGCAGCAACTGGCAGTGTTGGAGTACAGGATCAATCATGGAGTAGGCTGAGGCCTACTTAGAGCAAGTGGAAAATCTAATGTAGTTTGAATGTGGAGGGAGCAGGAGATATTGACGGACACACAGCAGGGGAGCAGCTGGCGTTACTGAATCCCACTAACACAGGAGCTAGTGTTTTTCTCTGTGCAGACGGCACTTCTGAGCAGCAACTGGCAGTGTTGGAGCCCATGGTCAATCAGGGTTTAGGCTGAGGCCTACTTGGAGCAAGTGTACAATCTGATGTAGTTTGAATGTGAAGGGAGCATGAGATATTGCCGGACACACAGCAAGGGAGCAGCTGGCATTACTGAACCCCACTAACACAGGAGCTAGTGTTTTTCTCTGTGCAGACGGCACTTCTGAGCGGCAACTGGCGATGTTGGATCCCAGGGTCAATCAGGGTTTAGGCTGAGGCCTACTTGGAGCAAGTGTAAAATCTGATGTAGTTTGAATGTGGAGGCAGCAGGAGATATTGCCGGACACACAACAGGGGAGCAATTGGCGTTACTGAACCCCACTAACACAGGAGCTAGTGTTTTTCTCTGTGCAGACGGCATTTCTGAGCAGCAACTGGCAGTCTTGGAGCCCAGGGTCAATCATGGACTAGTCTGAGGCCTACTTGGAGCAAGTGTAAATTATGAAGTAGTTTGAATGTGGAGGGAGCAGGAGATATTGCCGGACACACAGCAGGGGAGCAGCTGGCATTACTGAACCCCACTAACACAGGACCTAGTGTTTTTCTCTGTGCAGACGGCACTTCTGAGCAGCAACTGGCGATGTTGGAACCCAGGGTCAATCAAGGTTTAGGCTGAGGCCTACTTGGAGCAAGTGTAAAATCTGATGTAGTTTGAATGTGGAGGCAGCAGGAGACTTTGCCGGACACACAGCATGGGAGCAGCTGGCGTTACTGAACCCCACTAACACAGGAGCTAGTGTTTTTCTCTGTGCAGACGGCACTTCTGAGCAGCAACTGGCAGTGTTGGAGCCCAGGGTCAATTAGGGTTTAGGCTGAGGCCTACTTGGAGCAAGTGCTGATGTAATTTGAATGTGGAGGGAGCAGGAGATATTGCCGGACACATAGCAGGGGAGAAGCTGGCGTTACTGAACCCCACTAACACTGGAGCATGTGTTTTTCCCTGTGCAGATGGCACTTCTGAGCAACAACTGGTGGTGTTGGAGCCCAGGGATTACACTTCAGGTGGTAGAAACTTGAACACAGCAGGAGACCTGGATACTGTTGCCAACCAATTATTTATTCTGAAAGAGGACTGGCAAATTCCGGCGAGATCCAGGCCTTGTTTATTTTCAGAAAAGTAAGCCGGTCAACGCTATCGGAGGATAGTCGCGTGCGACGGTCTGTTAGTATACCACCTGCGGCACTAAAAACGCGTTCCGATAATACACTAGCAGCAGGTCAAGCCAGCACCTCCAATGCATACTGGCTAAGCTCTGGCCATGTATCCAGCTTAGAAACCCAAAACTTGAAGGGGGAAGAGCCATCTGGGAGTACAGTCACAGGGCAAGACATGTAGTCTGTCACCATCTGACGGAAACGTTGCCTCCTGCTGACTGGAGCCGTCTGTGATGGTGTAGACATTTGTGGCGGGCACACAAAACTTTGCCACATTTGGGCCATACTGGTCTTGTCTTGTGCTGAGGTGCTACCTCTGCTCCCTCTTTGGGCAGAGCTTCCTCCACTGCCTCGATGCACAGAGCTGCTTTGTAAAGCAATAGCAGCACTGCTCACGAGTGGAAAGGAGAACTTGATGGAATGCACCAGTGTGGCTTGGTACTCCCGCATTTTACGCTCCCGGTTCAACAGTGTTATGAGGCTTTGGAAGTTGTCTCGGTAGCAAGGATCTAGGAGGATGTACACCCAATAATCAGCCGAGTTAAGAATGTGGCCGATGCGGCGGTCGTTTCTCAGGCATTGCAGCATGAAATCAACCATGTGCTGCAGACTCCCAACTGCCCAAGAAACGCTGTCCCCTGCTTGAGGCGTCATCTCTGACTGCTCTGCATCACCCCACCCTCGCTGTACATGCTGACTACTAGAGCATTGTGTACCTCCCTCCTCTGGAGAGATGTCTTCCTCCTCCATTGACTCCTCCTCACAAAGTGTCCCCTGCCTAGGCCTTTGTGAGGAACCACGTTGCGCATACTGTCCAGAAGCAGATGGCATTTGTGACTCCTCATCCTCCACCTCTTCCAAAACCTCCTCCCTTAGTGCTTGCAGTATTTTTTGAAGCAGGCAGATAAGGGGGACAGTCATGCTGACTAATGCATCATCTGCACTCGCCATCCGCGTGGAATCATCGAAGGCATGCAAAACGTGGCAGATGTCCTTCATAGAGGCCCACTCAGTGGTGCTGAAGTGTGACCGGCGCACAGTGCGGCTTGTTTGCGCCTGATGCAGCTGGTACTCCATAACTGCTGCCTGCTGCTCACACAACCGATCCAACATATGTAGCGTTGATTTCCACCTGGTGGGTAGGTCACATATGATGCGATGTTCCGAAAGGCGGAATCGGCACTGCAGAGCTGCAATGCTGGAACTCCGCAAGTGAGCGCACTCTATGCGGACCTTGTGCAGCAGTGAATCAAGATCCAGATAGTCCCTCAGAAAGCTCTGCATGACCAAGTTGAGCACATGTGCCAGACATGGGATGTGTGTGAGGTTGCCTAGGCCCAGAGCTGCCACCAGATTTTGGCCATTGTCACACACTACCAAGCCTGGCTGGAGATTCGCTGGCACAAACCACACGTCACTCTCCTGCTTGATGGCATTCCAGAGCTCCTGCGATGTGTGACTTCGATTCCCCAAAGAAATTAATTTCAGTACGGCCTGTTGACGTTTGGCCACGGCTGTGCTCATATCGGTCGTAACAGGCTCCTGCAGCGCTGATTCTGAGGAACTGGAGTATGAGGAGGAGTCAATGTGTACAGACTGGATTCCTGCAATCCTTGTAGTTGGCAGAACACATAGAGCGCCACTCTCCTGATCTGTACCCGGCTCCACAACATTGACCCAATGGGCAGTGAGGGAAAGGTATTGTCCTTGTCCATGGTTACTGGTCCACGCATCGGTGGTCAGGTGGACCTTGCTTCTGACGGTGTTTAGTAGCGTATGTTTAATTTTTGCCTCCACATGCTTTTGCAGGGCAGGCTTGCCTGCTGAAATAAAAGCGACTGGGCACGGTGTATTGTGGGACTGCCAATGCCATGAAGTTACGGAACGTGTCAGTCTCCACCAGCCTGAATGAGAGCATTTCAACGGCCAGTAGTTTTGCAATGCCAGCATTCAGAGCCTGTGCTCGGGGATGGTTTGCCGAGTATGACCGCCTTTTCTCCCATGCCTGTGCTACCGATGGCTGTGTAGTGGCCAGAGGTTCTTCCTTGGCGATCCTGTGAGGAAGCCAAACCAGCTGTGTGTGAGCTGGAGGAAGAGGCAACAACACGAGCTGAAGAGGTGGTAGGTGGTGCTGTAGGTTGACCTACGTCTTCAGTGTGTGTTTGTAACTTCACCACGTGCTTGGTCCACACATGTTTCCATATATTTGTGGTATTGAGGTTGCTGACACTTTTCCGTCTTTTGACTTTCTGTTACAGAGCTTGCATTTGACAAAGCAAATTTCATCTGCAACTGTGTCAAAAAAGGACCACGCACTGAAAGTCTGGGGAGCGCCCGTTTTGGGTTTGGAAGAGGAATGCTCCTAACGGGTGCCGAAGTGGAGGCTACAGGCAACCAAGTCTGCCCTCTCCCTCCTGTTTTGGCCGTTCGGGGAATCTCTTCCTCAGAGCTGCTCCCACCATTTTCCTGTTCCTCACGTCATGATGGGTCAAGGACCTCATCATCTACACTCCCCTCTTCAAACACCTGCTTCTCCTGGGTAGTCTCGCCAGCACAGTATGCACCAGAAAGTGGCACCTGAGTCTCATCATCTGATGCATACTGAGGTGTGCTGACCATAGGCACTGGCCCACCCGCCTCTTCAGATTCAGAGGGACAAAGCAGTTGCGCATCACTGCATACTCCCTCTTTTTCACATTCTAGAATGCTGCTTGGCTGGCCCCCTGTTTCCAAGCCAAGAGATTCAGAGAACAGAAGTAGAGATGGCTCCTGTCCAGGGCTCTCTGACTGCCTGGGCAATTTGGCAGGTGGTGAAGAGACAGATGGTTGCTCTTCAGTGCTCTGGACCTGAGAGGATGTGGAAGTCATTGAAGTCGATGCGTTAGCTGACATCCATCCGACAACGGCTTCAATTTGTTCGTCCCGCAGCAGTGGGGTAAGGCGAGGTACGACAATGCTGCGCAAAAAGGAAAAACTGGGGGATGCTGAGTCACTGGTGCCCGCAGCAGGCACAGAATCCCCACGTCCTCTCCATGCTGAAACTCCACGCCCACGACCATGTGCCTTACTCCCTGCCTTCTTCATCTTGGTAGACTGATAAAGATAGGCAGAAAAGTACAAAGGGGGGCTTAGTGTGCTTATTCCTGAACAGCTGCTAACAGGTAAAAGAAACACTAATTTTATAAAGTGTGTGGACTACTCTTTAATATGAGCTAATGTGGCCTACACAACTGTCAAGCGGAGTGTTTGGTGAACTTTATTTACATGTTTTTTTTTCAAAAAAACAAAAAGGATGTGACCAAAGATGTGAAAGCGATAGTATCGCAAACTTTTTGGAGCTATTACAATGCAGGAAGGTAACCTACAATGCAATAGATGAGGCTCCAAAAAATAGGCTAATACTAATCTGGCTGCAGCTGCAGGTCACAAGCCAGCAAAAAGGCTCCTCTATCTACTCCTATATAGTGTTTGCAACCAACCAATGTAGATGGATACGGATGGAAGCACACTAATAGAAGAAAAAAATCAGGAAAAATGAGCTGCAATAAAACAAAAAAAGGACTATGTATGAGGCAGTGACGCACGCTGAGCAGACTACAACCAGAGGTGGCTACAGAACACACTACAACGTGAGCTGCACTCACACACACAGACCTCACAGACAGCCGTGTACAGTGCAGAGA